>NC_140590.1:1283991806-1284621709 GCF_964204655.1 Triturus cristatus
ACTCATTGTGAATAAACCCAGAAAAACGCTGTGTGCAATCCTGTACCTTCTAATATAGCACGTGACCATTGAACCCCACCCAACGGAAAACATGAAAGAAATACCCCAACCACTAAACACAAGTATGTCATTAATACTAATACGAAGATAAGACTAAAAATAACAATGACGATGAATGGGCATCACAAAATAAATCGGTAGATAAATATACACCGTGCCATAATGAACAAAATATGCCATGTTAAATTTCATATCTGAGTATACACAATGTTCTAGCATTGACGGAGTTATGAAACCCAAACCTGCCAAGATCCACTGAAATGCAAAGTCATGTCCAAATGCATCGTCTCCTTATGAAAACGAACATCCTCAGATGCTATTGCACTGTGTCAGTGTTGCCAAAATGATTCTCTCAGAGACCCCAGGAATCCTACCAGGTGGTCTTTTTCTTTGTATTCCATTTCCATTTGGGTGCAAAGTATCATTTGGGACAGTAGTGATAACAATCAATGACAGAAAAAAGTGATAGCATGCATTCTGTTTCTCAATGTAGACAACTTGTTTAAGGACGCTCAAAGGCAAATGTTTGCGTGCAAGCTTGAAATGTGCTCTGTCCCAGTAGCACAAGAATGTGATTGCAATGATGTCAGTAGCGTAGTCACACCCCATAAGCAAGATGAACTGCTGTGCAAAAATGTTGCAAAAATCAACAGACAGGAATCCAGTTTTTCAAACATAATCTTAATGTTTCTCCATTTACTCCATGTTTTATCATTCAAAGGAGGAACAGCATAACTCCTCGCTTTACAGCACAGGAAGTGCCCATACAGGCGTTATTCCTGGCATATTGGAATACGCTGCATATCCTGGGTAACCCAATGCATTTCAGGCATCAATGGCCCTTCGACAGGGGTAACTAAAATGTAAGGAAAGCCTGTCAGAAATTTAAAAGGATGGCATGCAACAAAAACATAACTCTTATTGTTATTCTACAATTCAGTAGAAAATACAAAAGTGTGACTACACTCCTGACATCATTGCAACTTTCTAAAAGTGTCATTTTCAGAATTGTTATAAAAATCTTACTTTACCATTAAAGAGGATTTTACATTACAATTCATCTGAGTCTAAACAGCATATTTCTATCTGCTCCCAATCACATGTTATCACATATAAAAAGTGATAAGGTAACCCCCAGTTGGGCAATGGAAGAAACAGGCCTTGCAACAGTGTAAAACGACTTTAGGAGCTTTTCACTGCTAGGACATTTAAAACTTGAATCCACAAGTCCTCCTTAAATACAATAATAAATAAATACAATGAACACTGTCCTATGGGCCTGTAGGGCCTGCCTCAGGGGGACTTATATGGAATAAAAAGGAAGGTTTAGGCCTGGCAAAAGTAAAGCGAGAAGTTATGCTGTTCCTACTTTGAATGATAAAACATGGAGAAAATGGATAAACATTAAGATTATGTTTGAAAAACTGGATTCCTGTCTGTTGATTTTTGCAACATTTTTGCACTGAAGTGCATCTTGCTTTTGAGGCTTAACTATGCTCCTGACATCATTGCAATCGCATTCTTGTGCCACTGGGAGAGAGCACATTTCAAGCTTGCACGCAAAACTTGGCCTTTGAGCGTCCTTAAACAAGTTGCCTACATTGAGAAACGGAGTGTATGCTATCACTTTTTAGGTCTAGCCTAGCGACGCACCTCATGCGCTGCTAGCTTGCAAGATCTATTGTCGTCGATTTTGCTTTGGAAGCAGGGTGGAAGCTCCACCCATGCTTCTGATTAGCGCGGGTCAAAAATGCATGCTTTTCATTGACAGGGAGGCATGTTTTGTTCCCTCCCTGTCTCCTGCTCACAGGACAGGAGATGTGCATGCGCACGGCGTCTCTTGCTCACGGCGGACATGCCGTGCAGCACTTTGTGTCCTACTTTCTTTACTGTGTGGGAGGTAAGATCTTCTTGTTATTTTTTAACAATAATCACTCGAGCGCCTCCTTGCTTGACGGGTGAAGCCTCTGCCCCCGGGAGGGCTGACTGTCTGTTCGAACATTTATTTAATGCCCGCATTCTTTAATCATTAAAGAACATTACATTTTGAAACATCAAATGCTCCTCGCGCCGCCTCGGCCTCTCATGAGCCGGTGCTAGGGGTCTGCCTGCTGGGTGATGTTTGTTCTGGCTCTGGGCGTTTAATGGTGTATTTTGATCCCCGCTTTGTCCAAGCCTACTTGAACGGCTGGCTGCCACGGGGCTCCATTTCAGGCCGCTGTCATTCAGCCGGCCCGAGTCAGTGCTCTCTGCTCCGCAGAGCTGCTGGCATACCAGCACTCCTCGCCACAGTGTTCTTCGTGTTTTAGCCACTGTCTGCACCGCCCTCGCTCCCTTTCACCAGTACAGGGGACAGTTGCCGTTCTACCGCGCTCCGAGGGCTCCCAATCAAACCGTAATTTTACAGCCTCTTCGGTTTCGATATCTCCAGGCTCCCCCGGCCCCGTTGCAACTCCGTTCATTTGCTTTTGCAGGTCAGCCAAGCTCCGGCTTCAGCTCATGCCGGCGTCGGAGGCTAGCCCACCTGTCCAGCAACCAAATACAGGTCAGCAGGGATGCCTCACTCCCAATTATAACAGGATTAATACGGGATCATGACGGAGCCTCAAAGCTATGCTGCCGCCATTATCATGGTCCACGCCATGCCCCCCGCAAGTGCCTTAGCTTTAAGATCGATGCAAAGCTTTATCAATTCACAGTTTTACCCTTCATCATAAACTTTTTACAAGGGTTGTTTATGGAATGCCTTGCTGTGGTGCAACTAGAATCATGCTGGCACAACAGTTAACTGTTGCATACGGGTCTTTAAATATTTTTGTGTATCTTCTGTTGTGGCCTCGAGTCAATCTAGACGTATATGGTGATGATAATCATGTTGCATCTTCACATCCCTTTACTTATGTACTATTTCTATGTACATGGCCAGTGTGGTTTGTGTGAATTATTTTATGCATATATTCCCTGTGGCTGTAACAAGATTTAATAGTGTTTACAATATTTGTGGGTTTTTATTTATTTATACACTACACCTGCTTTGTTATTGAATTTCCAGTAACAACATGTGGTACATTCATATATGTATTTTAATTATACTGTCATTGTGTTTCTTTCACAAATCAGCCTCAATACATATGTATCTTACTGACATAAACGTTAGGGTTACATCTTCTTAGCCAATCAGACATTATTAATAGATAGTGATTTCCCTTTTGACAGCTCCTTTGAGCTGCTGCACCACAATGTGCACGTCGCGGCCTCGAGCTGAGAGTCACGTCTGCACACAATCTTTAACTGCCTTTTACTCGCGGCCACAGTAACTCGTCAAGTGTCTACATAACGGATTTGTGCCTTCGCTCTAAGGTGAGAGCTGACTTTTTAATCAGCACACGATCAAGTTCAGCGTGTTAAACGCCAACGCTGTGATTCTAAAAATAGCCATTTATTTTCACAGTCATATGAAGCAAATTGCCTGCAGTGCATTTCAAGCGCACTTCACGAGACTCCAACCGGCTGGTGGAGGTCGAGTGAATTCTTACACAAGGTTTGCCCGTTTACTTTATCCTAGCTCATTTTAATCTCTGTTGTGTTGTTATTCAGTACCAATACATTTCCGGTTATAATTTATTTTTAGACTCTAACCGGCTGGTGGAGACCTATGCTGACCTTTTGGAAAAATAGGGAGATATGACCCCTTCCTTTCAGTTTATTTAAATCACTTATTTTTTCGCATAGGAAACTCATGTATTTTTAGAATTCTCTTGTTCATCACTGGATTTAAATTACGCGCTGCTGGTAAGGACTAGTGCCTGTTGACACATATGAATTACTTGACCCATTGGTCCTCTATGAACTTAGTAAATGCCTTTGTTATTCGCAAATCTCATTCCATGAAGAGTCTGCCTTGTGGTAAGCGTCCATCTGGCTACTACATACATTAATTTAGTCACAATTCCAACACACACCTGATTATTCTTTGTAAATAATCTCATAGGCTGTCCACCCCACTTCTGTAGTCCTGAGGACGACCCGTTCTGATGCACCCCAAATTGTGCTGCTTACAGGGTCGAAACGTCGATATGCTTTGTATGTCCACACAGTTCTCTTGATCACGATTCAATGAACTAATAGGTCTTGAAGTACATGGGTAATAAACAGACATGATTTGAAAAAGTTTCTTTTGTTTGTCATGTATATAGTGTACTGTCCACATCACTATTCTCTTTATGTCACTTTTTTCACTATTGTCACCTGTGGCTCTGTTCAAATTCAATTTGTACTTGCAATAGACAACAGTATTCAATACTTACTTTGAATATATGATTGAATCCATTTGTCATCTCGCTGTGTTGTTGTTTTTTCTTTTTCAGAATCATCTCTGTACGTTATTAACTGTTCGCTACAGTAAATATAGTTTTTCAAAGCAATTGCAAAAACCCGACAGAACCATTTGTTCTATTTAATACGAATACCCAGGTTCTGAGGGACACCGGGTCACCCCATTATTTTTGTTGCTGCTTGCTGTGGTGGTGACACATCTCAGCTGCCAAGAATTCAAATGGCTGGTAAAGGGAAAAAGAGCACGGCGACGCATGCTCTACATCTAAACAACAGTTACTCAGATTCACCAATTGGGGATAACCATCATTGTCAAAAATCCCTTCTTCAGCTAGGGTAGGCTCTTTTCCTTTCACTCTGTTTTCGTTTTTTCAGTTTTACCCTTAATCCTTCCCCCTTACAGTTTCTGTCTCCCCTCCAACCTAATTTGAGCCGAGCCACCAAAAAATAACTTTAAGAACCAACACTTAGAGAGTGGCTCAGAACTTATTCCCTTGATTACAGATTTGTATTTGTCTTATGTTATGTGCTTTCATTGAAGAATATTGTTCGAATTGCACTTATGACTTTAGGAGGCAGCTTATGCCCAACACAGAAGGAATGATTTAGTTATGGTGACGCCATTGATCAAGGCTATAGGACTGATATGCTTATTTTAAAAAGTCATGATTAGTCAGTAGCCCTGACTTATTTATTGTGAAAATCACATTCTAAAGCCAAGTGGTGTTTTGATGAATTGTGATGATGTTTTCTTAAAGCTGGTAGGCAGATATTTTGTTATTGGGAACCTTAGACTACAATAGTAGTAGGCAAGTACTTGGCTGCAAAAAAAAAAGAAATCATTTGCAACGCCAATAGCTCTAACTTTAACAAATGCGAGACCTATTGCATTGCAAATGCTTGTTTTCTGTTGCTTTTAGAAAGTTGGCATTTTATTGCCTGCCAGTATTCTGGGTCTCATGATGTGAATGGCTCTGCTGTTAGGTTTTCTGCATTGCTTCCAGACAGTGACACAAAAAGAGATTAGGTGTGGACCGGGTGGGCCATCCTGCCAGGATGGTCAGGGATGGAACTGTACCCAGTCCCACTTACATTTCAAAAGGTTTTGCCTACTGCACACACAAAAAAACCTGACCCTAGGCTTTTTGGAGCCTTGACAGGGGAAGGGAAGAACTTTCCAGAACCAGATGCGGTGTCATATAGGGAATCCTCCCACTTCAAAGGCTGGCAGGTATAAATATTGGACCTCCAGAACCACTCTTCAGCTCACTCCTTGACCTGTGGTCATTACAGAAGAAGGACTGCCCTGTTCTCCATAGGACTGCACTGCTCCTTGAGGCCTGCCTTGTTGCCCAAAGGGCTGCTTTTCTGTTTTAAGCGTGCAATGTTCTCCAGTAGACTGCCCTGCTGTTTGAGGCCTGCCTTGTTCCCTGCCATGCTGCTTGAGGCCTGCCCGGCTCTCTGAGAAGGAAGACTAGATATGCTCCATTTATCCCAGGTACCTAAGTGACTCCAAGGATCAGTTGGTTTGCCTTCTGACTGAACTGTAGGGACGCTACAAGAGGCCTCCTTAAAACTGCCCAGCTGATCTCCTGCAACTGGACCTGCCTGAGTCCTGCTGGCCTCTGCTAGAAGGAGACCTTCATCCCCAAGAGGTACTTTCCCAGGTCCTGGAACCTTGGCTGGCATCAGAGCGCACTCCTCTACAAGAAAAGTTGACATCCTGAAGTTATGGACTCTTTGCGACAGCAAACAAGCTTTTTCGTGCAGAGACAGTGCTGCCCGTGACAACTGCCAACTCAAGCTCCAATAACACCAACTCTTCGAGCTACAGTGACCACCAGTGACAACCAGCAGTGTGAGATCTGCACTTTGTGCTACAGTAATAACAGCCTGCAGTGACCGCCAACACAAAGCTCCAGCAATAAACATCTGTGATGCTCGACAGGATCTTTGTGCTACCACAGCAAGTGTCCACAACGCCAGGGTTGCTCTTGTCGTTACAACAGTGGCCATCCATGATGCTCACCCTCCTCTTTGCAGCCTCCTCCCTCCTCTTTGCGTTGGACTTTGAGAAGGTAACTTTTTTCAGTGGGTCCAACCTGGTCTCTGTATCCGTCTCAGAATCTATCAAGTCAGCCCGAAGTTGTGACATTCCTCCAGTCTAGCACAACTAGATGATCTTGAGTGGTGCTTTATGCTTTAGGCACTATAGCTACTTAAATCTTCAAACCTGAATTTCTCCGGTTCTACTGATTGTTTTTTTTCGTTCTGATATAATTTTGTTTACTAAAACGTACTCTATTTTTCTAACTTGATTAGGGACTTTTCTTGTTTTCACTTTATTACTGTTTATGTGCTGCATAAAGACTTTAAACTTTACCTCTAAGTTAAGCGTGAATACTTTGTGCCAAGTTACCAGAGGGTTAAGCACAGATTGATTTAGTGACTTTCGTGGTTCATCCTGACAAGGATTGTGGTTGTTGACTGAGTTGCACCCCAACCAATGACCCAATTTCTTACAGTATGTAATTGATAAGAATAGATAGACCCAAAAGTCTTTTTTTAGGAAGTGGTACTATGAAGGCATGCATCCAACTAGCTGGGATTTCCTCAGTGGCTAGAGATTTACTGCACATACAAACCGGTTTATGAGCAACTAGATCTTTAGCCAAAGCTAAGATGAGAGGAAGGCAAGGATGACATGGAGCTTCTGATTTGACAACTGTCATTAAGGAGCTCAGTATATATATGGTCATGGAATGGAACTCATTCAGACATGCACTCTGGGGAGGGTGGCTGTGGTTTCAGTTGACAAATGAATTCTAGTAGCCACCGACCCATAGTAGAACTATATGCTGACGATTTTATCTTTAAAGAAAACAGCAAGGTTGTTACGCAATTGCTGAAAGTGGACAATTGCATTAGCATAAGGTGCCAGGGACAGAGAGATTTTAAAAAGAGTAAAGATTTCCAAGGATGGATTTTTAGCGCTCTCAATCTTGCCCTCAAATAATTCATCCCGGGCTACGTAAATGCAGTAATGATATCCCATAACCGCTTTGCAATATAGTTACTTTGAGGCTAAATGAAAATCCTTTCTCCACTGGCGTTCTAGGGCTTTGTTATGTAATTTAATAGCACTAAGGGCCAGATGTAGGTGGCCAAATAGCAAGAGCTAATGCTGAAATTCGCAGAATTTCAGTGTTAGCGCTCGCTATTTGGCAGCGAGCAATGTAGGTAGGTTGAAACCTAATAGCAAAATAAGGAATCACAAAATTGCGATTCCTTATTTTGCTCTTGCATTTAAGGGATCGCAAATTGCGATTCCTTAAATGCAATGTAAGTAGCACAAAAGAAAGTGCACTTTAGCCTTAAGGAATCGCTAATTACCACCAACTTGAAGTTGGTGGTAATTAGCGATTTCCTTTAAAAAAGCACTTTTTTGCTTTTTTTTAAGTGCCATGTGGCACACATTCATGCCCTTAGGGCATGTATGTGCGCCACATGTGAACACATGCACATTTCAGGGGTGCGACAGGGTGTCCTTAAACATTAACCAGCATCAACTAGTGGTCAGACTAAACGATCGGTAAAGGTAGGCTGTCCGAGCAGAGGTCCGGAGAGGCACGGGCAGGAAGACCGCTTGTTTCAAACCCAAACTTTCCAATGATTTAGTTATTTCCTGTGTTTCTCTGTCATCTGCTTTACCTAGTTAATAATGCTGATAATTAGAAGATTTTCCCTACTCTGTATTTAAAGTAAGCATTGAAGGCAAATTAGTTGTGGCCTCATACATAAATGATATGGACCATTTTTTATCCCACAAAAAGGCAACGTTTACAATTGCTGTTTTTAATAAAAGACTCCACAAAGTTATCTCGGGCAACTTTCAGGACACTATAATAATCAGAAATATTTACATTTTCAGCCGTTGCCGTGTCCCATCCTAGCACTAAATGCTGCTTTGAAATATTTTGATTAAGAATGCCTGTGTTTGCTGCTCTGTGGAGCAGAGGTGAAGAATATTTAGGGTTTCATTTATGGAAAATTGGCGTAAGGCAGCGCCGCACGTTTTCTTGCTGCTCTGGCATACGCCAAAGTGAAAGGGCTGGAATTCACCATATTTATAAAATACGGTGCATTCCTGTCTGTTCCCCTTGCGCTGGTGCACAATTTGCTACCTAGCCCCAACAGAGGCACCCTTGCCCCTTGCACCTTCTAACACAAAAACAATCCAGAGAGACATTTTCCTCTACTCATGTATGCTGCAGCATGCAGCACACATTGAAAGAGGAAAAAAGGAGGAGAAAGAAATATATTTCTCCTAGTTACGCCCACTCTGGGGAGGAGTAAGGTTTTGACGCTGCCCCAGACTTACCTGATTAAGTAAATCTAGGGCGGTGTCAAAATTCATGGGAGTTGCATGGGAAAAACACTGCAATGCCCATGGAGTGCCTCACTGTCGCAGAGTAAGGCAATGCAGTGACTTGTGCTCCTTATTATTACTCCATATCTATGAGGCCATGCAAAGCCATGCAGAGCGGCTTTTCGTGGCCTCATAGATATGGGTGAGAGTTTTGCACATCTGGAGGGTCATAAAAAGTGATGCTCCGGTGGCGCAAGCCTCTCATAAATAACCCTCTTAGTGTCTTGTGCATCTGTGATGAATTACATAATGAATGCTAAATCCAACTTGTATGAAACTGTATTTGTACTACGTGAGGAAATAGCTGGCCTAAACGAGGTGGCTAATTCATTGGTATGCAAATTGAATTCCACAACACAAATGCTAGCCCATGTTACCAGATTGCAGGGCACTACGATCAGCTCTACTTCGCCTTTGTTGTATCCCTATTCCCCCCATTATTCTCCTGGAGAATAGGACAGTTGAATTTCTGGCTTCTGTGAGATCAGCACTAGCGTGTCCTGATGCCCCATCCCAAATTACCCGTTCCCAGCAGCAAGGATAGGTCATGGAACAGGTGTGTAGGCACAGTTCCAACCCCACTGAATACTATAGTCCAGCAGGCCCTAGCCTAACTTCTGCCCCAGACCGTATGAACCATTAAATAGTAGGGGGGCCCGGGTAGGCTTTCTTTCTAAGAACACTTGCAGTTTTCTGTGTCGAAAGAAACAAATTCAGCCCAGACAGAGCATGGGCAGATTTTATTTTAGAATGATGGAGAAGATATGATCTGTCAAAATCGTACGTGCACTGCTTAAATATTTATATTCATGTCATTTAACAGGTTGATATGAAATTAATCCGTGCTCCTGGGTGTCACTTCTCTGAACAAGGAGTGCGTGAATTCAATATTTGGTAGCAAACCCTAGGAAAATGGGTGTGTCCCCTGGGCACTGGTATATCAAGTACTATACTTTTTTTTCTTTAGGTTGATTTCAATAAAGTTACTTGAAGATTTTCAATGGTTTAAAGTTCATTTATTTTCATCATGAAATTTTATTTCATTTCGATGATGCGTCGTATTCACACGTTTACATATCCCAATGCATTTCGGCGTAATGCCTTCTTCAGGGGAATGTCTAAAAGTAAAAATATATGAGGCTACATTTTGTGCATCGTTACGTTTTATCGCTAAGAAAATGTTAAAAACATACATGTGTATCAATGGTAATTAGTCTTCCTGTGCGCCATGGTGGTCGTTTGATGAGTGATTGTAAGTGACTGTTAGTGGGGTTGATTGTTTGTTATAGTCTTGCTATTAGTTAGAGGTGATAAGTGCGGAAATTATGATCGGCATGTAATAAAGGAAAGATTAAAAGTGTACACCCAAAAAAAAACAAAAAAATCAGAAAAAGCTCGAATGTCTCTATGGGCGTGGACTACTCCCGTGGTACATTCTTCATGAAGTGCCTCCCGTTACATATACGTGTGACAAGGAAAAAGAAAAACGCGTACGTTCTGGTTTACTTCTCCAGTGGTGCATTCTTTATAAAGTGCCTCCCATTACACGTGCGTGCGGCAAAGAGAAACGCGTGCGCTTTAATTTACTTACTGTTGTGTCAAAGATTCTAAGCGCGTATGGTGAACAGCCGTATCGGGTGCTTCCGCGAGTGTGTGATCGCTGTGTCGAATGTCGGTATAAATGAGAGTTACATTGTGAAGATAGAGATAGGACTCGTTACTGCTGCGTGATAGTGAAGATAGTGAAGAAGGACTATGCATGCCACTCGAAAAATGTTCAACAGTCAACAATAAAGTAAACATCATTCTGTTAAGATAAAGTCAGCTATGTGCACATTGTAATGTAAATTAATTTGATCAATCAGAGATAACATGTGAATTCCATCCGGTCATTCATCCCATGTGGTTTCATTGAATTAAGTGTGCGAATCCAGTAATTTTCGCGTTGTAATAAAGTTTTATGATTGTCTCTGCCTTCCGTTTTAACAATGATTTCCAAAATGTTGAATTTGAGTTGGCTTATGTGATGTCCAGCTTCTAGAAAATGACTAGCTACTGTAGACTTGAGATTCTGGGTTCTGATGTTGCTTTTGTGTTCGTTTATACGTATTTTGATTTTTCTTTCTGTTTGTCCCACATATATTTTTCCACATGGACATTTTAATTGGTATATCGTGTTGGGTGTATCACATGTGGCTGTTACTTTAAGTTTGATGGTATGACCTTTCATTGGGTGTGTAATGTATGAACCAGGGATGATATTGTTACAGTTGTTGCAGTTCCAACATGCTATAGTTCCTTTATATTGAATTTGTGTGTTCTGGTCTGTCGGATTTTTGATGATCTCTCCCAGGTTTTTGGCTCTCGTGTATGCAAAAATGGGTTCCTGTTCAAAGATTTTATTGAAATCTGGTTCCACTTTCAATATGGGCCAATGTCTTTTGATGATGTTTTTAAAGCATTTGCTTATCGTGGAATATTTAGAGACTATTGTCGTGCGTTTGTCAATGTCTTTTTTGGTAGGTGACAATGCTGTGATCCTGCTGATGGCGTTACTTCCCTTTTCTGCTTGTAGCAGGATGTGTTCTGGGTATCCTCTTGTGTGGAAACGTTTTAACATTTCGTTGAGGCGTGTCATCCTGGTGTTGGGATCAGATACTATTCTTGTGACTCTAAGAATTTGCGTGAAAGGCATGTTGTTTTTTAGGGAACTGAGATGGAAGCTGTCGTAGGACAGCATGTTGTTTTTATTCGTTGTTTTTTTGAAAAGATCTGTTTGAAATCCTTCGTTGGTTTGTATAATTTTTACGTCCAAAAAATTGATGGTGTCTGATTGAATATCAGAGGTGATTTGTATTCTTTGGTCTATGTGATTCAGTTCATCCAACAATTTGGTGAGTGTCGATGTGGGTCCGTTCCATAAAATGAAGATATCATCTATGAACCTTACGAACATTTTTTGATGAATTTGCCATGCTGGATTAGTTAGGATGTGTTTTTCTTCGAACATTCCCATGAAGATATTCGCGTACGTTGGGGCAGCACAATTTCCCATTGATGTACCAGTCTTCTGCAAAAACCAGTCTGTCTTCCATTTGAAATAGCTATGTTGTAGTGTGAAAAACATCAGTTCCATCAAAAAGATTTGTAAATCTGTACTGTATTCACTTTGTAGAAGTGCTTGTTCTACTGCTTCCAAACCCATTTGATGTGGAATGGATGTGTATAGAGATTTGACGTCTACTGTACACATTAAAACAGATTCGTTCTTCTGTTTCATGATTTTTTGGAATTTGTTGAGAAAATCCGTAGTATCTTTGATATACGTGGATAGTTTAGTGACACTCGGTTGTAGATACTTATCCAAGTATTTTCCCACTGGTTCGTGGAGACTGTTTCTTGTAGACACTATGGGTCGAAAAGGTGGCTTTGTCAGATTTTTATGTATTTTTGGTACCATATATATGGTAGGGCTTTTTGGATTAGTTTGGATTAGGTATCTCTTGACTTTTTCATTGATGGTGCCCATTTCATTGGCTTTTTGAACGATGTTTTTTAGAACTTCAAGGATTTGTTCCGTAGGGTTGAAATCAAGTTTCATGTAGGTGTATCCATCCGATAAATGGATTTCCACTTGTTCTTCGTAAAAGTTGGTGTTTAAGATGACCAGTGCTCCGCCCTTGTCGGCTTTCTGGCATGTAATGTTCGTTCTGTTGGCTATGGAATTAATGAGAAAACTCCGTCTAAGACACTATTTCGAAAACGTAGTAGAATCCACCATCTCTACAACTGAAGACCCTTTAAAAGGCTTAAAAACCAAATGCACCTATATGGCACCCATTAGCCACAAAAGTTTAGACACATTCGAAACTTTAGTGAAACAGGACCTCCAGAAATAAAATTTTCAAAAACGGCACAAATTTAAGAACCTCACACAAAAGGAATGGGGCATATTAAGATCGCGTTTTTCTTTTTCCTTGTCACACGTATATGTAACGGGAGGCACTTCATGAAGAATGTACCACAGGAGTAGTCCACGCCCATAGAGGCTTTCGAGCTTTTTCTGATTTTTTTGTTTTTTTTGGGTGTACACTTTTAATCTTTCCTTTATTACATGCCGATCATAATTTCCGCACTTATCACCTCTAACTAATAGCAAGACTATAACAAACAATCAACCCCACTAACAGTCACTTACAATCACTCATCAAACGACCACCATGGCGCACAGGAAGACTAATTACCATTGATACACATGTATGTTTTTAACATCTTCTTAGCGATAAAACGTAACGATGCACAAAATGTAGCCTCATATATTTTTACTTTTAGACATTCCCCGGAAGAAGGCATTACGCCGAAATGCATTGGGCTATGTAAACGTGTGAATACGACGCATCATCGAAATGAAATAAAATTTCATGATGAAAATAAATGAACTTTAAACCATTGAAAATCTTCAAGTAACTTTATTGAAATCAACCTAAAGAAAAAAAAGTATAGTACTTGATATACCAGTGCCCAGGGGACACACCCATTTTCCTAGGGTTTGCTACCAAATATCAGATTTTATTTTAAGCTGATTAATGTACCAAAACTGGGGAGGGGATGCTTTGAGGATGGGGAGTCTCTACAAAATAAAGTTTTACACTGGCTAAGGGGTAACTACCACTACAGGTCGATTATCATGCAAGATATACTGAGGACCCATAGACACTCCTCGGAGCTTGACCAATGCGATAAAATTGTTGTGTAGTGTGCAGTAGGGAGATTCTAGATGGGTTGTTGGCTATTGAAGCATGTGACATTCATGCTACAGACACTGGGATCCGGCTTGCTTTCTGTAGCACTAGTAGGTGAGTGGGCGACCGTCGACAAAGGGCGGCTATTTCTGGAAGGGAACGACTGCTGAGTGGAGTGGATTGACTGCGGCCCTTAGAGGCAGGTGCTAATCATGTTCCAGCTGCCACAGTGGTTCACGCCACAGTTGAGTCACTTTGGGTGGAAGCTGAGGCAGATGTTCTCTAGGCACTCGACTGGAACTATCTAGATCCATGGGACAGTTATAGATTTGTTTCTGGAATCTGGTGGTTCTATGAAGTACGCTTGGCATCCCACTATGGGGCACTTTTATTGACTCTTTCTATCTTGTCTCTTTAAGGAGACCTGGGCCTTAGATCAGGATTTGAATTTTTTTTCAACAGATGTGCTTCCCTCCAGCTCACTTTGCCGCCGGATTCAAGCTACTCTGGCTGAAGAGGGCTCTTAACCCAAAACCGGTCCCAGGATGCCTGTATCTGGTTCAGGGAAGACATGGCTTGGCAGTTCGGGCTGGACTGTTCCCATGAGGCACAGGGTCAAGACTTATTTGCATATAGCTGTTTCTGAACTGGGGTGGCAAAGTGAGCTAAAGAATGATGATGGATTCAACCCAGATCTATGAATGGGGGTGAGTGTTTGAAAAGTTTCAGCACTCCGTCCATCATCTCCTTGTGTTTGCTTGGTTTGCCCTAAGTTGGCAGGATATGCCCAGACGTGGCTCCCTTGCTCACTCTGCCACTGGATTCAAGCTAGCCTGGCTGAAGAGGGCTGTTAGCCCGAAACCGGTCCCAGGATGCTTGTTTGCGGTCCAGGAAAGACATGGCTTGGCAGTTCGGGCTGGACTGTTCTCATAAGGCACAGGGTCAAGTCTGATTTGCATATAGCTGTGTCTGAACTGGGGTGGCAAAGTGAGCTAAAGAATGATGATGGATTCAACCCAGATCTGTGACTGGGGGTGAGTGTTTGAAAGGTTTCAGCAGTCCGTCCATCATCTCCTTGTGTTTGCTTTGTTTTCCCTCCAGGTCGGGTCACCACTCTGGGGGTCTTTTGATTTGGGTAAAAATTTCCCTTGATTGGAATATTGAACATTTAAAAATAGAGTCCCGGGATGTGCTGGAGCTGTCCTGTAATGGGCCCCTTAGCAATATCTATAACATCTACAATCACAGTGTGGGCTCCAAGTCCAACAGTTGTTCTCTCACATTGACCCTTGGAGATAACCGCCTACAGTCCCTTCCTTTTAAACCCAAGCTCATACTCATGGGCTATTTTAATACCACCTTTGAGCTTTTGGACTTTACTATGTGGATAACCAAGGCCGAGGATTCGCCCTTGGGTATTCCCACACTGAATGCCTCCCCCTTACAAACATGTTCTGCAGTAGCCATGCAAATGGCCCTCCTTACTATTGCCCATGGGGTACGGGCATGTAATGGCAGGACAGTTTGTAACCAGGCCAGAGCCTTCACATTTAGCAGGGGCCCTGACAAAAGTAGGATCGATTACATATTGGTATCCACTGACCTATGGAGTTGGTTGGTGGACCTTTGTGTCATCCCTAGGCCACAGAGTGATCACAACCCTCTTCATTTAACACTCAATTGTATGGGATTATGGACCAGAGCAGGCTACCTGGGTATGTAATTGTTGCAAATTCAAGGACTGCTCTTAAGTGGCCAAAGATTAATTCTTGTGCAATACAGTTTGCTTCTATTTACAAACTTTACGAACAAGTTCTCACTCCTTATGAGTACGTTAGAAGTGATGATAGTCCTATTTATAACATACATGACCACTTTTTCTCCACTTTGAGCAGTCTTTTTGAGGTGGTGTTGGGAGCTGGTAATTTTAAACAAGCCAACTCTGAATCTCCCTTTTTTGTTCTCTAAAAGCTGGAGGCAGGCTAAATGCAATCTGCTGGTTGCATTAGATCTTCTTGTCCCCAGCAGCACCCTGAGGCAAGGTTCTTGTATTAAAGGATGAAAGGGGCCATCAAAAAAAGATGGGATGAGCAAAAATGACATGACTTGTTAGAAGCTCCCAAAAGGAAGGATGCTTTCTCCTTTTGGCACATAATTTCTCACTGCAACGTGGAAGCCAAACACTGATTGACCACTATATACAACCAAATATTTGGGTAAAACACCTCAGTAACCTCTATTCAACACCCCTGCAGTTCAGCTGTCTTTAAGAGTGGGGCGCATTCGCAGGCCATCAGAGATTTTGCAATGTCTGATCCCATTATTTTTTCACTTAAGGACACTAAGAAGACAATTCTGTCTCTCAAACTGGGGAAAACAGCAAGGTTAGAGTCTATCACCGGCCATCTGTATCGCTCTGAGATTGAGACCTGAGCCTCTTATATTAATATCCTGTCTAACTCCATCATGTCAGATGCCCCCTCCCTCATTCATGGAGAGGAGCGTGATCATTCCAGTCTTTAAAAAGGGTTCCAAATCCAATCCAAGCACTTATAGCCCTATCAGCCTTATCAACATCCTGCAGAAGGTATTTAGCCGTCAGGTTTTGGCCAAACTCCAGGCATGGGTTACCAATTTTGATCGAATCAAGGAGGGGGAAACCAGAAAGGAAAGATCCCCAATAATGGTGTAGTAACAGTGTGAGGGCTAAGGAGTTGTGTGCCCTATTCCTGGGGGGAGAAAAACTTTTGTTAGGACGAGAACCCTCACTCACCCAAGGGTGACATGCTTCATCATAAGGTTCCCTCCTCACAACAGGGCTGCAAGGTCCCTGGTGTGGGCCACAACTCTTCAGGGCTAAAAGAGGAGCTAAAGTGTTTTAGGGAGGGGACCGAAGATATAGTTAGTGAGGGGCAGAGTGCAGAAAAAATTGGATGAAAAAATAAAAACTGTAACTATATATAGGAGACCAAATATCTTTACTATGCAGTCTCCTTGGACAGGAGAAGACTAGCGGTTATCAGCAATTATACCCTAAGATGGGTCAATATGTTGGTAGAAACATGCATACTTCTGATTTATCAATATCATCTGTATATAAATTGAATACAAGGGATGCAGTACAATGAGAATCTCCTCATCTACTTACAACAGGTGCAGCCTTTTAGAAAGGCAGAATATTTGTTTATTAACTTTGGTCCAGCGGGAAAAGCAGAGAAACCTTTGGTTTCTACTTTAAGCACATGGATCGGGTCCTTAAGTGCTAGTGATGGAGCAAGGACTCATATAAAAGGAGACTTGCTCAGAAGCAATTCTCTCAAATAACTCGGAACTCCGTAATAATTGTGTTTGTAAATACTAATTCACACCATAAGTTCGTACATTTGAATATAGGGGAAGCTTGCCTATGTGTTTTCCTAACAGGTAATCTGTGTGTCACTAAAGATGGCTGCTAAACGCGGGACTCTGCATTTGCATGCGTCTACTGCATCTACGTAGTATGATGTACTATAGCTTGGAGGGAAATCTTTGTAGCTGCACAGTTGCTTACAAAATGGTAGTTTGAAACCCACATGATAATGTGCATGCTATTCTGAAACTAAACCATGCAAGTTTACTAAAATGCTAATGCGAAAGATTATTATAAGCAAATGGGATTAGAGTAGAGCCAGATGGTATACAGTGACATCATATATTTTTGATTTTAATACTCTTTTCTTTGACCTCTCTATTAGTTCATATTTGGGCCTCCGAGTGGGACTGAAACTCATGTACCAAATGATCATTTCACATGCGCAGAAGTAACAAGCCAGGAACTGCGATGCAAAGCCTTGTATGCCATCCAAAAGAAAACAGCAACATGTCCTGGGAACATGCATGATGTCCTGTGAACTGAAAGGATTTTTCACCAAATAGCATACATTGCATTTATTAAGATGTGAATATGGGTGGGAAATAAAGCTTGGGAAAGTAAATTAAGGGGTGGGAACATTGAACAAAAAGCTTTAGAAAAATATTAAAACTTAGCATGGTGTGAGGATTATCCCCCATTGCTTGTCCAATCAGAATTAAGAGTTTAATGATCTTGAAAAATGTAGGGTTGGTGTCTACCATTAGAAGAGTATAATTGAGGTAGGTCAGTTAGTTAGATATCGCTCGTGCTGCAGAGATGCTGAGAGACCGAGATGCTGTCCGAGAATTGAGCAGATCCTAAAGCAGAACCGAACTTCATAACTTAGAGCCAAAGCAATATTAGAAGAACATCGCGGAAGAATCGAGGAGGGAATTAGGTAAAGAAATAGGAGAAGATCGCAGAAGGATTGAGGAGGAAGAGAGTATCAGAGAGAGGTGTGACGCAGGCGTCGGATCTAGAAGAGGTCACCTATCCTGTCCTGAATCCTGTCCTGAACCTTTGTCTCCTGACCTGTCCCAGGGGACCCATTTCCAGCTCCTAGGCCAAGGGGTTGATTTGCACACCATTCTAGGTAACTATAATACTGTGTAGTATGTCAATGTACTGCTCTCTCTGTGTTCTCCCTTTTCAGGTACTGTCATTATAACTTAGTCTGAAATTTCTGACTTAATTTGATTTTCCTTCCTTGAAGAAACGGTGTTCGAGCTGTACTTTGCATTCTTCGGTTTACATGAGATTTGCTATATAAACATTTAAAACTCTCTTGAGTCAGTGGTCATTTAATGTATTTTACTTTGATGAAATTACACCTATACTGCTAACAACTAGGTCCATTGATCAGAGGAAATTATATATGGACAAAAGAGTTGGTAAGAATTGGTGAGGTAAATTCATCTTGTAGGTATCATCACACTAAATTGATCTGAGCGGTGCTCACTAGCTTATTTATGAATGTTTAAGGGCCCAGGTGAGTATGTGAATTGTGTGTATCTTTAGCTGGTAACCCTCCGCTCCATCACTAGGGCCTATAAAATTGAAGGTCAGGTTCCGCCAGAAGGGGTACAAGGCAGGTTTACACAGGGTATGTGTTAGACCTGGCATAATTGGCGTGGGTTTCCTCTGTAGTTTTGTCTTTGCCTCCTATGTTTTTGCTGTGTGTTGGACTTCGTTTTGCTGGCCTAGATGCTTTGGGCACTTTGCCACTTCTGTTCAGTGCCAAAGTGCAAGTGCTCCGTTTGTAAATTATTGTTATGGATTGGTGATTCCTTGATCGGTATATTTGATTTACTAGTCAGTCCCTAGTACAGTGCACTTTGTGTGCCTAGGGCCTGTAAATCAAATACTGCTAGCGGGCTGCAGCACTGATTGTGCCACCCACATAAGCAGCCTGGAAATGTAACTCAGGCCTGCCATTGCTCCCGCCTGTGTGCAGTATGGTACTGCCATGTCGACCTGGCAAGTGCACCCACTTGCCAGGCCCTAACCTTCCCTTTTCCTACATGTTAGTCACCCCTAAGGTAGACCCAAGGTATCCCTGTGGGCAGTGTGCAGTGTATGTGAAAGGTAGGACATGCCCTGGTGTGTGTGGCATGTCCTGTTAGGGAAATACTGCCAATTTTGTTTTTCACTATTGCAAGGCAACCTGTCCCATTGGATAGCATGGGGAGTTTGAATATAACATCTTATAATCATAACTTACTCCTGGGAACAATGTAGGAAAATAACGTTTAGTTTGCCTGAACCTAGAATGTTAAAATGCACCTTTTAGTGAGGGTGATTTTGGCATTCTGTGTTTGATAATACCACTTTTAGAAAGTAGGTCTTTTCTTGCTTAGCCATCCAGTGTGTCTCTGTTATGTTGTGTATTGCCTGTCTGGCTTTGGAGTGACAAGGGCTGGGACGGTGCAGTGGCTCCAGAGATTCTGCATGAGTCAGGGCTAGGCTGAATAGACCTGGGCTGCATTTAGGGTAGGGGGAGGAGATTTCTTTTTACCTGAATGAGCCTGGTCTGCCTTCCACAATGGTATCTCTACCTCCTGCCAGGAAGCTGCACTAGAGAGGAAAGAACTGGTTTTGACTGAGCGCAGGACTTTTCTGCCACCAGAGAACAAAGGATGTTGCTGTATAAAAAGAGGGACCCAGACCCCAGATTTCTAGATCACTTCTGGGAATTAAGATGAACCTTTGCTAAGGAGAAGAGCTGGAGAAACAGAGGAGGAATACTGCCCCTTTGCTGTTTGCTGGCTGGGGTTGGCCTGCAGTGGCTACTTTCTGCCAAGGAAATGGAAAACAACTTTGCTGTTTGCTGTGTTCCCTGCTTGAGGAAATCTCCAAGGGCTTGAAGAAGAGCTTGCCTCCTGTTCTGAAGTCTCAGGAACACAAAGACTTCACCCCCAACTCCGCTGTACTTTCTTGCTGGGAGTTCTGACCTGCCAAGAGGTGCCTGTAGCTGTTCTGGGCCTCTGGAGGTTTTTCTGGCTGTTGGGAGCTGGAAAAGCAACACAATGGCGAGAAGTCCAACACATCCCTACCTGTTTCTGATGCATCGCTGAAGAAATCGAAGCAGCGCCTGCCCACGGCTTGAGAAATCGCTGCACACTACGTCGAGTGCATCGGTCTCTGAGGTCCGAGATCACCGCACTGATTCCAACGCAAGCCCTGTTGTGCGCTGCAAGAACCAGCGCATTATCCCGGATCGTCGCATTGTATTGAGGCGCCAGGTCTGTTGCATCGTTGTGGGATGCAGTAAGAAACTGACGCACCACCTCCCCACGCAGTAAGAAACCGACACATCACCTCCTCTCCGGTAAGGAACCAACACATCACCTTCCCTGCCCACAGTAAGGAACCAAAGCATCACCTCCCCAGCAGCAAGGAACCAATGCTTCACCCTGCCTGCATGTAAGGAACCAACGCATCACCTTCCCTGCATCCCGTTTTGTTTGTGTGTGCAACGCCTCCAAGACACTTTGTGTGAAAACTGTTGCATCTGCAACTTGCTTTGAACTGATCTATTCCTACCATTTGAAAGTCATATTTGTATTACTGTGTTGTGTAGTCACAGGGTATGACTCTTCTACATTTACTGAGCATTATAGGCATTTGGAAGTCTCTTGCATAAAATATGTTTTGTTTACAGAGATATATCCTTTATGAGGGAATAGGGGATTGTTTACGTTCTGATCAGTAAAGCATGATGTTTCTTTACCACTAGCAGTTGTCCTTGTGGTGGGATTGTTTATTCTCATCTGTAATGGTTTCAAGCGATGGAAGGATGTAAGGGTAATGTGTCCCACTCCCTCACTTAAATTCATACTACCTCCCGATGTCCCAGAGCAAAACAACTAACTAGAGGTTTGGTTGTGAGCTTGGTTTACCTACAGAAGGTATGGTGGGTGGAGGGGCTTTTATTGTGTGATGCTTCTTGGATTGGTGTGTGGGGGAGGCAGGGAAGCCAGTGCTTAGTTTGTAACAAAATTAGCACCAGGACCATCGTCAGGAAGCCACTGCAGCTTGCACCACCCACTGCCCCTGCCAGTGCTGCCAATGACAGTACCAACACAACCACTAACCACCACACTCCCACAAGTGTGACAATTCAGACCATGTCAGGCCCTTAAAGTTAGAAGAATGGCTTGGACAGCAGGTATTAGTCCTTTTTAATGTATATTATATGAGTTAACAACTGTAGTGTTCATCTCTAAATTAGACAAACAGCACTGCCATGTAGCAGATTGTCATAAGTCCGGTCTTGGCAATTAAGTGCTGGTGTCGAGCACCACAATCCACCAGCCCAAATTAAGCACTGGGGAGGCCTCATCTTAAATGAATTAATGTGAGGGAGTAGGAGTCAGAGAAATGCCATTTCCAGTAGATAATAGAAGCATTTTCCACTCTATCAGCCCTGCCCAGCCTAGGAGTGGGGGTGTCTGTCATAACATTTCTTACCAGAATGAAGCCTGTGAACTTCATGGCCGCCCTTAAAAATAACAAATATGGTATCTATAGGAAATGTTCAGCTTGAAAATCCAATCAGACTTCGTGTTCATTCAAAATCATTGAAGTTTGTAGGCTACAGATGTTTTCCTAACCAGATATATTTAAACATGATTCCTGAAAAAACATTCTTAATGCACTTTTGAATGGAATTCAACCAAATATTAGAAGCGCACAGAAGATTTGGGTTCCCTCTGTAAGTTTGCCCAAATCAATTGTGAACAGTCTGATTGACATGTTCAGGGTTAAATTAAAAGTGAATTACATTTCTACTAAGTGTACATTTATCAAACTATGCCAGGGCTATTAGCTTAACAATATTAGCTTTTCCTATGAACTAACTAATTTATAGATGATCTGTGGCTGAATGGACACAGTTCATGCCTTTTGGTTCTCACAGTTCTCACTAAGTGATTTTTAATGTTGGCTACAGGGCACTATTGCCTATCTTATAATATTTATCTTCCCTGATATTTGCACTGTAAGGTGCGTCCCTCTTTCCTTCTACCTTAAAAGGTGCTTGCATCTTACACCTCCATCTGTCTTGTAGCTAGATGATCAACTTTGGTAAATTGGTAGTCATGGTAAGCCCTTGTGGTGTCCTTGAACTTGTAGTGCGTTCTGTACAGATATTGCCTGTTGCTCTGCTTCAATCATCATCGGAGCCTTGACCACTTATTCGTGTCTCCAAGGGCATTAATCTTGGCCTGGTGAACCACACAGTCCTCCTTTAAGACCTCACATGCATCCCCTTCCGTATTGGGTACCATGAGAGCTATAAATGGAAAACATTACTTGACATATCCCAATTGGTGTGCAACCTGTGGTGTTGCAGACCACATGTTGTGTGAGCTCTCTCCTGCCATCTACCGTTGAGTTTAAAATTCAACACTTTATTTTTCTGCGGTGTCTTTCTTTTGGTTTCAAGCGTGCATCAGACGGCTCACGACCATGTCCCCAAAATCAACAATATTTCAGAACACGGAATCTACTCTATATTGTTTTTTCCCCGCATAGGCATAGTGGAGTGTATTTGTTTGGAAGTATTTTTTAAAGAACATTTCAACTACTGTTCCAGGAGGAAGGTAGGCTGCATGTGACTCTCCAACAATACAAACCACAAACGGATTGGTACAGATAAGTAAAATTTCTGTTTGCAGCATCTGTCATTGTAGATCCCTGGCTGTGAACAGATTTCAAAATATTATCTTTCTGTGTTCAAAGTGTTGGCTTGAAAACTGTAGTGAAAACAGTAGTGAGAACAGTGTGCCCAACTTGGGTCTCTAGCCTGGTCTCTGTATCAACATCGTAATGGTTGTGAATGTTTTAAGATGTCCATATAGCAGCTTTACACATGTCAGCCACTGAAAAGCTTCCAAGAAAAGCCACCATGGCTTTCTTTTGTCCTTGTGGAGTACCTGTGAGAGTTTATTTTGTTGTAGCATTACAAATGTGATTGCATTTTACAATTCACCCAGTAATCCCTGCCTCCGAAATTGGATTTACTAAATTTGGCAGGGAAACAGCTGTAAACGCTATTTTGCAATGCGGACTAGTAAGATCAATGCTTATGGGCTTTTCTAAAATATAGTGCGTGCAAAGATCTTTGTGACAGTTTATGGTTTGCTAAAAAAAATGTAGGTAGCTCGGTGGATTGAGTCATATGGAAGGGAGATACAACTTTGTGTAGAACATGTGGAAGAGTACACAAAACTACCTTGTTTACCTGCAGGGATGACTCTTCCATAAACAATGAGTAAAGCTCACTAACTGCACAAACAGAAGTTATCGCCACTAGTACCCGAACATTCCTTGTGAGGTGTTGTTGAGAGCAGGAATATAGTAATTCAAAAGAGAGGGAGAAAAGATAGTCCTGGGTGGGATACCCCTATTTAATGTGTAATATTCCCAATTTTTTTCTTTTTTTTTCTTCTAGGAATTCAGATAGCCGGAGATTTGTGCCGCTCTGATCTCTAGGGGACTGTCGGTCTATGGTTGCATCTACCATGGTGTTAAAGTCGTCCCCCAGTATCAGTTCGCCTTGTGGGAGTGTAAGTAGGAATTTACACAAAGCAGGGAAGGCCACCCGATGCAGAGCCGGTGGGATATACACTGACACTAGATTATATGGTCGTCCCTCTCATTGACATGCTACAGCTGCAAAGCGTCCCTGATCATCCGTCCATGACCCAGTAATAATAATCGGGAAGCGTTTATTAATCAGAACGCCTACACCTCAGGAACCGGAAGTGAATTCAGAGTGTACCACCATTTTAAAACCCCACCTATCTAGGGCCTTGCAGGCTGAGCCCACCAGGTGAGATTTTTTGATCAGGCCCACTGCCGGCGCCTTGCGTTTTAGATATTGTAAGACCAGCCCTCTCTTTATCTTATCCCCAAGGCCGTTTACGTTCCATGAGATAACAGAGAGAGGGGGGCACTTCGTACTAGAGATCAGTGATCGTGCGGCCAGTGAGTCATCTAGGGTAGTCGGTTATGCCATCTATTACATCATCAATGGGAGAATTCACAGAGAATTGTAATACAAACATCATGTATGCATCTTGCACATACCTCGCACTCTTGTCATGTACCTGTAACATTTGAAAAGTCATAACATTAAACTGGTCCCATTCCCCCTCCCCCTTCTCTGCCTCCCTGCTCGGCGGACCTAAAACTACCCGCCACCCAAACATCGCAGAGTGCTTTTTACTCATAACTTATACTTGCGTGAGGGGGAGAATAGTCCCACGATCATCTCGCACCATCCCCATGGTCAAAGCTTAATATATCGGCTAATTGTTCGAACAAAAAGTCTTTGTATCACACCAGCGAGGGCGACGGATAGTGTTAAATTCACAACAATTCTGATCACGCGCATTGATCCGTTGCAGTCAAGTCGGCCAGCATTCGGGCTCTCCGTCAGCCTCCCCGAGTCTCTCCCCATAGCAGTTATAGAATCACAGAGCCGGACTGTATCCTCATTGTCCACCTTTCGCCTGCGTTGTATCCTCAGTTGAGCTTGATTCCCTATAGTCTGGAGATGCACCCTCCAGCAGGGGATGCTGTTGCTTCTTGCCTGGTCTTTTAGACCCGGATGCCGGGCGCCATCCCTCAAGCCAGTCGTGGGCTTCTTCCAGTGTCTCGAAGAACCAAAGTTTCCCCTCGGCTTAAACCCGCAACTTTGCCGGGAATAGCATGGAGTAATTTAGCTCTCTGGTTCTCATTTCTTTCTTAACTTCCAGAAAGCTACGACGTTGTTTAGTCACTGCTGTTGTGTAGTCTGGAAAGAATGTAACAGTGTAGTTCTCAAGACGAATCGGAGGGGCAATTCGTGCCGTTTGGAGGATCGAGTCGCGGTCACAGAAGTTGAAGATGCGGGCGAGTATAGGCCGGGGGTGCCGGGTCATGGTCTGCCGCCCGGGACTCGGTAGGCCCTTTCAACTGAAAAGAAGTTAGACAAACCACGTGGTTGTAGCTGGTTCTTTATGAGGTCTTCAACAAATAAGTCCAGTGCACTGCCCGGGCAATTTTAAACAGGATACAACTTTGGGCAGAAGAGAATAACGTAGTATCAAACTTACAGTATGGATTCAGTTCAGGCAAAGGCACCATAGAACAGAGCCTAAATTTGGCCTTAGTTTTATCTAAATACACTCAGGCAAAAAAGGGAAATCTTTTTGTTACTTTTGTCAGGCCCAGCTTCGCAGGATCCGGTTGCAGCAGAAAAATGGTCCACCTCCAGATATGACCCACACCCAACCACTATAGGGAACTGGGTGTGCGAAAGATCAGGCGGGGGAAAGGAAGGGAAGGGACAGCAGTGGATAAAGGATCTGAAACAACAAAACAGACAGGGATAACGTACATACAAAGCACTACTCTCAATAAGGTCTCACTAGGAAGAATGTATACCTGACTTGACCAAAGGTCACAACACCTGAAGCCAGCCGGCTATCAATGCCCTCTGGGGACCTATTAACCAAAAGAAGACAAACCGTAGACACAACAGTGCTGGACATAACGCTAGCAAGCCTACTCCTCATATCCCATTGTCTCGCTCAAAAAGTCACAAACAGAAGATCCACTGGAGATGAAGCTCTCCCTCGCTGTATCCCCTATAGTCTTTCCCTATTTCTTTACTCCCCGGGTCGGGCCTGTCCAGCCAGTACCTGTGTCTCCACTCCAGGCACACTGTTCCCCGCGAGCTATAGTCTCGTGAATGGCACACTTGGTTAACTCACCAAGAATCCAATCCTCATGCGGCTCTCGCTCCGGCTTTCTGGTGTAGAGGGCGCCCAACCGCGGTTTCCTCACCTGTCGGCCGACGCCTCTGCCGAGACGCTCTGTCTTTCTTTAGTGCGTGCCTCGCTATGAGACTCCGTTGACCTGTACGGGCGCGTCTCAGGGGCTGCTCGCACCAACGGCTTGCTCTTCTTTAGGGCGGTTCGCGTCCTCTGCTCACACCCTCCTCTACTCTTCGTCCTGCTCAGCGCCGTGACTCGAACGGCGATCCGCGTCCTCTCTCCTCCGCTCGCCGCCGAGGAAGAGTGAAGTCCTGAGTCCCAAGAATTACGCGCAGCTTCCTGTGCGCCCGCGCTTCCTAAATCCTGTGAGCCCCCGAGGCTCATGGGTATTGTAGTTCTTGGGTGGCGCGGCTCGGTCGGATCCTGACAGTTGGTCCCCCTCCCCTAGCGCCTACCAGGCCCGGGTTTAAGAGGGAATCGGCGGTGAAAGGAGCGTATGGCTCGGGGCGCGTGTACATTGTTCCACGGTTCCCATGAGTCATCTTCTGCTGGATATCCTTTCCAGGAGATGAGGTACCACAACTCTCCTCTTTTTAGCTTGGAATCTTTTATGCTTCGAACCTCGTATTCCAGGCCTTCATCCTGTAGTACCGGAGGTGGTGCTTGTTGGCGGGCCCCTCGTGCCGGCTTTAGAAGGCTGCAATGGAATACCGGGTGAATGCGTAGCGTACCCGGTAACTTCAATTTATACGTCACTGGATTGATTTGACGGAGTACCTGGTAGGGCCCTATGTAGCGTGGATGAAAGATGCTTCGCATCTTAAATCGGATGTTCTTTGTTGACAACCAGACTCGATCCCCGATCTGGTACTGCGGTCCCTCTCTTCTGTGTCTGTCTTCCCATCTTTTATAGGTTGCTTTAGCTTGCATTAGGTGTTTTCTCACCTGGCGATGTACCGAAAGAAGTTTCTTGGCTCGTGACAGTACCAAGGGTTGGTTTCGTACTTCTTCGGGAATGGAGATGGGCAGAACCTTCGCTTCGAATCCAAACGTGGCATGGAACGGAGAGAGGCCAATGGAGCTGTGCCACGCATTATTGTATGCTAGTTCCGCCATCCAAAGCATGTCGATCCATGAATCCTGAGCCTCTCGGGCGTAACATCGAAGGTACTTTTTTAGGGTTTGGATCAACCTCTCCGTTTGTCCATCTGTTTGTGGGTGGAAACTGGTTGATAGAGAAGATTCGATGTGTAGGGCCTTACACCATCCTTTCCAAAACCTCGCTATGAATTGCGGGCCTCTGTCCGAAATGATGACTTCGGGTAGGCCGTGCAACCGGACCACATGGTGTAAGAGGAGTTGTGCCGTGGCACTGGCGGTGGGGAAATTAACACAAGGGATGAAATGCCCCATCTTCGTGAGCCCATCCACTACCACCATGATGGCGGTGTTTCCTTTCTCCTGAGGTAAACCTGTGACAAAGTCCATACTGATGTTTTGCCAGGGGCGACGTGGAGTGGGTAAAGGCATGAGCCTTCCTTGTCTTCCCCTTGTGTCAGTCTTTGCTCTCGCACACACTTCACATTGCGCCACCCAGGAGGTGATGTCTTTGGGGAGAGAGGTCCACCAGAAGTGGCGTTGTACTATTTGCATGGTCTTTTTTCTTCCTGGATGTCCTGTTAACGGGGAGACGTGACACCATTCGAATGCCTTTTTCTGTAGTTCTTTGGACGGCAGGAATACCTTGTTTTTATAAAACGGTAACCCGTCTTTCACTGACCGATCTACCTTACCTTGCGCCCAGTTATCCCAATCCACCCATGGGCTCTGTTTTCTTATCTCCGACAGAAAATTTTCCGCTCGTACCACACATATCACCTTCGAGGGATGGATTATGTGTTCCAGCTTGTTTTCTGGAGGGACATGATCGGAGGTCTGCTGTCTGGACAAGGAGTCCGCTTTCTTGTTATCCGCTCCTGGACGGTAGGTCACCACGAAATCGTACCCAGCGAAGAACAGCATCCACCTCATTTGTCTTTGGGAAAGGTGTCTCGCAGATTTCATGTATTGGAGGTTTCGGTGGTCTGAATATACTGTGACGGGATGTTGGGCTCCCCAAAGATAATGCCTCCATTCTTGAAAGGCTTTCTTAATTGCTAAGAGTTCTTTTTCGGCCACAGTATAATTCCTCTCAGCGGGATTTAGTTTTTTGGACATATACGCCACGGGGTGTAGGTGACCGGTGTCTTGATTTCTTTGCGATAGGATGGCCCCAATTGCCTCGTCCGAGGCATCAGCCTCCACCACGAAGGGGTGTTCTGGTCGCGGGTGCGCTAGTACAGGCGCAGTCGTGAAAGCGTTTTTTAGATATGCGAAAGCCGCTTCCGCTTCGTCAGTCCATTGAAATGGCACCCCCTTTTTCAGCAATCTCGTGATAGGTACTGCTACCTGCGAGAAGTGTTGGATGAATCGGCGATAGTAATTCGCAAAGCCCAAGAAACTTTGGACCTCACGTACGTTCTTGGGAGTGGGCCATTCTTGGACTGCCACCACCTTTCTCTCAGCCATGCGCAACCCTGTCGGACTAAGCATGACCCCTAGGAACTCAACCTGCGTCACTCCAAATTCGCACTTACTTAATTTGCAATAAAGTGCATGCAATCGTAAGGTATTCAATACTCGACGTACTTGATGGACGTGTTCTTCTGTGGTGTCCGAATATATAAGGATGTCGTCAATATACACCACGACACAGACATCCACATATTCCTTCAACACATCGTTCAGAAAATACTGGAATGCCGCCGGGGCGTTGCACAACCCGAACGGCATTACAGTATATTCAAACAACCCGTATCGGGTTTTAAACGCCGTTTTCCACTCATCCCCAGCCCGTACGCGTACCAGATGGTACGCTCCACGTAAGTCCAAACGTGTATATATTTTGGCTTCTTTCACTTGGTCCAACAGGACCGGGATGAGTGGTAACGGGTATCGATTGCGAACGGTGTTTTTATTGAGAACGCGATAGTCCACACACGCTCTCAATTCACCGTTCGCCTTCGGAATAAAAAACAGGGGCGAAGCTGCCGGGGAACGGGATGGTCTTATAAACCCTATGGCTAGGTAATGGTCTAAATATTCTCTCAGGTGTTTCGTTTCTGGCCCTGAAAGGGCATATACCCTACAAGCCGGGATGGTGGCCCCCTCTACCAGGTCTATACGACAATCGTATTCCCTGTGTGGAGGCAGTTGCTCGGCTTCTTTTTCACTGAATACATCCTGATATTGTGAGTATTCTGCAGGCAACGCAACGTCCCTTTCGGCTGCAGTGGCTAAATAGTGAGGATGGGCAAAAGACTCGCTCTGTGAGTGGCATGTGAGGGGAACGAGATGGTCCCGACAAACGTCGGAAACAAATCGCACCGTCTTGTTTTTCCAATCTATCGTGGGATTGTGGTATCTTAGCCAGGGCATGCCTAGAATCACCTCATATTGAGGGGCATCGATTATATTGAAAGAGATCCTTTCCTGGAGTTTCCCCTACTCCCACACTCATGAGTAGCTCCTCGGTTTGTTCCACAATCAGCCCTGATTTAAGCGGTTTTCCATCCACCGCGTATACTTCCTCCGCGGTTCTCCGCGGTACTCTTAACAACCCTAGTTTCGTGACCAACCCACTGTCAATAAAATTCCCGGTGGCTCCCGAATCCACCATGGCCTTGACCGGATGACAGGAATCCCCCTGCGTGAGTGAACTGAGGAGCACGATATGGGCTTCTGTATCTGGTGCTTCTGTCTTTGCCAGAGAAGGCAGAAGCCACCCGGATTCCTTATCCTGTTCTCTCCCTATTTTGGTTTCGGCATTACCTACAGGGGCCAAGGTGGACACCGCTACCTTCTTTGGTCTGGTCCACATTTCGTTGGGCTTCGGCTTATTAGGACATTCCCTGACGTAATGTCCTTTTTTGCCGCAGTACATACATAAGCCCTGTACCCTACGACACTCTCTCTCTTCTCGGGTTAGTGGGCTCTTTACTACCCCTATCTCCATTGGTTCAGAGGAGGTTTCAGGGCTTACCACCGTCTTACGTACCGGCCTCTCTCCTCTGTATACTCCCTTGTCCCACCTTTTCTTTTCTCCTCGTTCCATCATCCTCCCATCCAACCGCAAGGTCAAATTAATCATGTCCGTGCAAGTGCTGGGTTGTGGGTCTATCTGCGCCAGCACGTCCTTCATTTCATCACGTAGGCCTTGATAATATAGGGACATACGTTTCTCCTCTGGCCAGGTGGTTTCTGCCACCAACCGCTGGAAGGTGGTTAGATAGGTGATTAAGTCGCCTCTCCCTTGTTTTAGTTCTAGTAAGTCCCTATCGGCACTAAGCGTGGTAGCTCTCCTGTCGAACACCTTTTCGAACTCTACTTGAAACGCCTCCCAATCCGATAATACCTCGTCATTGTTTCTGACAAGAGGGACCGCCCAATTAGCGGCATCCCCCACTAAGTATGAAATGGCGAATGCCACTCGGGAATGGTTAGTGAGGAACGACGCCGGTTTGCAGGAAAAATGAAGCAGAATTTGTGTCAAAAAGACTTGCACCTTCAGGGGGTCCCCCGCATATCTCTCAGGACTTGCCAGGGGGATGGGCGGAGGCACAGTGACCTGAATCTGCGATGCCGCCGGCGCGGCGTCAAAAGGATTTCTTGACATTCTCTCTACTCGGTCTCTCAAAGCTGCAGTTTCCGCTTTAGAAGCGACCAATTCCTGCTGAACTGCCAGCAGCGCCTGAAGAACCTCATCCATGGTGGCCATGGCCTACTGCAACCGAGCCGGGCGAAGCTATATTTCGTGGGCGCGTAATTCTGTCAGGCCCAGCTTCGCAGGATCCGGTTGCAGCAGAAAAATGGTCCACCTCCAGATATGACCCACACCCAACCACTATAGGGAACTGGGTGTGCGAAAGATCAGGCGGGGGAAAGGAAGGGAAGGGACAGCAGTGGATAAAGGATCTGAAACAACAAAACAGACAGGGATAACGTACATACAAAGCACTACTCTCAATAAGGTCTCACTAGGAAGAATGTATACCTGACTTGACCAAAGGTCACAACACCTGAAGCCAGCCGGCTATCAATGCCCTCTGGGGACCTATTAACCAAAAGAAGACAAACCGTAGACACGCACTTCAAACAACAGTGCTGGACATAACGCTAGCAAGCCTACTCCTCATATCCCATTGTCTCGCTCAAAAAGTCACAAACAGAAGATCCACTGGAGATGAAGCTCTCCCTCGCTGTATCCCCTATAGTCTTTCCCTATTTCTTTACTCTCCGGGTCGGGCCTGTCCAGCCAGTACCTGTGTCTCCACTCCAGGCACACTGTTCCCCGCGAGCTATAGTCTCGTGAATGGCACACTTGGTTAACTCACCAAGAATCCAATCCTCATGCGGCTCTCGCTCCGGCTTTCCGGTGTAGAGGGCGCCCAACCGCGGTTTCCTCACCTGTCGGCCGACGCCTCTGCCGAGACGCTCTGTCTTTCTTTAGTGCGTGCCTCGCTATGAGACTCCCTTGACCTCTACGGGCGCGTCTCAGGGGCTGCTCGCACCAACGGCTTGCTCTTCTTTAGGGCGGTTCGCGTCCTCCGCTCACACCCTCCTCTACTCTTCGTCCTGCTCAGCGCCGTGACTCGAACGGCGATCCGCGTCCTCTCTCCTTCGCTCGCCGCCGAGGAAGAGTGAAGTCCTGAGTCCCAAGAATTACACGCAGCTTCCTGTGCGCCCGCGCTTCCTATATCCTGTGAGCCCCCGAGGCTCATGGGTATTGTATTTCTTGGGTGGCGCGGCTCGGTCGGATCCTGACAACTTTTGTGGACCTGAGCTCCGCTTTCGATTGTGTGGACCATGAGATATTATGGTCCACATTATCTGAAATGGGCATAGATTTTAACATTCTCCAATTTATAAAAGCATTGTATAGGGATGCAGGTGCCAGGGTACGTTTTGGAAACAAGGGTGAGTGCTCTGACAAATTCCCTATCAAGAGAGGGGTGCGACAGGGGTGCATTCTAGCGCCCCTTCTTTTCACCCTATATATAAATTCCATCGGTCAACATCTAAAGGAGTCACAGTACGACTACCCAACGATCCTGGGAATTTCGGCACCACTATTCCTTTATGCTGACGATGCTGCTATTATGTCCCGAACCAGGATTGGCCTCCAGAGGGCTGTCCAGAAATTTGCAGATTATATGAGAGAAAGAGGGCTAAAAATGAATACCACAAAAACATACACCATGGCCTGTGGTCCCGGAACAAAGAAAGTGCCTTGTCCAATCTTTTTGGATGATAAGAGGATCGAGACCACAGATCAATTTTCCTACCTTGGAATACATTTCGATAGGAAGGGAAATTGGCACGCAGCTATTAATGCCAGACATCTAGCCTTAACTCGAGCAATAGGCGCCCTGAAAAATTTTGCTGCCAAATTAGGCGGAAGACCTGTGAAGGAGTTGATTACAATTTACAAAGCAAAATGTATCTCCACTGCCATTTACGGAGCTGGCCTTTGGGGCATTGATAACCCACAACTGATACAAAAAACCGAAAATCAGTTTCTACGCTATTTATTAGGGGTTCCCAAATCAACAGCAACTTATTTCATACATATTGAGCTGGGTCTATTGTACATTTCAGATGTTATTAAAATTGCGCCTATATTATTGTGGCATAAAATTTGTGTTACCCCTGAGACTTCACTAAACAGAGATTTAATTACAGATTGTCTCAAACTTGATGGAACAAGTAATATTAAATGGCTCACTTACGTAAAGAATATGTTAACGGACCTTGGACACCCCGAGTTCTTTGTGAGGCCATCAAGTATGGAAATGGTGTCCAGAAAGTCGTTAAGAGAGCTGGCTCTCAACCACCTAACAAATAACAGATGGAATCTGGAAAAAATTAAAAATACAGTCACTGATTTCCAACAAATAACTGTATATGAAGGGCTTCAAGGGTACCTGTCGATCCAGCCAAATTGTTATGCTCGAATGTTACTGACCCGTCTCAGATTTGGTAATTTTTTTCGTATGATTACTTTCCCTGTCTGTAATATTTGGTCAAATGAAATTTCACCATGTCCCTGTGATGATATCTCTGCTCAATCAAATATCCACTGTGTTTTATTCTGCAAATTTTATCAGCTGCCTAGGGGGGCTTTTCTGAAACCAATTTTAAAGGCTTGGGGTATCCGCACTTGTAGACCAGCTATGATTAGGTTATTACAGCTAGAAAACGAACTTATCATCTTTGCCGTAACTAGCTTCCTAAAACAGCCCATCAAGTTTCGGAATTCAATGTAATCACCCTAAAATGCACTTTATGATTCATATATGACAATTATATTGTTAATACCTTCAATTGGGGTGACTGTTTTGATTGTCTTTGACTGTTTTTAATTGTTTTTAACTGTTTTTAACTGCACAAAACCTTCACTGTACTTTTTAATGTGTGCTTTTATGATTTTGATTTGAAAATCGAATAAAGCTTTCTTGACTTGAAGTCCAGTGCAGGGCCCCTGCCTTTTCCGGTACATCAATAATTCGGACGTTGTTGCGTCTCGAGCGGCCTCCTGGTCGTCAAGCTTGGCCGCCATAATATTCCTAATTAATCCCTCCATAAAAAGCTTTATGATAGGAATTCTAAAAATGGAATGGTAGAGCCTGCTTAGTAGGTAAGTGGCCACTGCCGCCAAATCTCCCATTAGGTATGGATGAATCAAGCTGGACTTTTGTAAGTTAGAAGATAGGGAACAATATCTTGGAACAATGACTTAAGCAGGTCCTGATGTTGAGAATTGCAGTAGCATAGAAAATGCCTACATTTAGCTGCTAAACAAGCAGTAGTACTGGTAGTAGGGCAACATGCTTGCACGACAACAAGGAAAGGCATGTTTTCTTCTGGAAGCTGTACGTAACCAATTTCTAAGGTTTCAGATGCCGAATTGCCAAACAGAGTTATTGAGAAGCTGGTTCCATTGCTGACAAAGTAAGCCAGCTGGAGGGGAACGTTGTACATCGAATAGATGGACATCTCGAGGAGAAGGAAGCACCAAGAAATGTGTCCAGGAAGGATCAATGGAAATATCCATAAGCAATCATCCAAAGGGCATTCCACAGCGACAGGCTTGTATACAATTGAACGTGTAACTTGGGTATGTTATTGTAATTGCAACTAGAAAACTGATTTATTGGGTGCGCCCCCTTGGTAATGGTGTAAGGGTTAATTTCCTATTTACGAGTCACTTGATGATCTTCATTTAGGTAATCTACAAAGTTGATGTACACTCTTGGCAGTTGTCCTGCCAGCTCATCAATGTGATAACAATGTGTGAATGCAAAATCGCTTGCACCATCAAGGACAACTGAGGAGAGTAAGGTGTGAGTGGATGGGACAGTCTGCTCTATTTAGAGATCTCCGCCTTGTACAAATTAAGTTCGCACCTAGGGGGCACCCTTTGCACCGCTGAAGATTTTCCAAGCAGGTGACATTTGAAGCGCCCATAAATTTAAAGCACCTGCTTGGTATAGTTTTTGATTGGACAAAACAAACTCATTAAGTGTGTCTGGGATTTCTCTGAATGAGCTGTAAATGGCACAACAGGAAGCTTTCTCCTCTTACATGGGGCCCATTTATTATTTTCCCTCTCCCTCACATGACCGACACAAACAGTGAAAATGAGCGATCACTCCACCCTCAAAAGGGCAGAAAGACTCATTGCAATCTGGCTCGGTTTAGCAGATGTGCCACCTGGTCAAAGGTTTAAAACTAGCACCTCCCCGACTCTAAGTTGAGCGAGGGGACTACAAGTTTGGTAGGGTAGGAGCTTTGCCAAACTCTAAATGATTCCCTAGGCTCTGACTAGCTCCGGAACCTAGCACATCATGGTGATATTGTCCATCCAAATGAAGAACTTTTATTGCAGATATTTTTCTTGAATGTTTGTAGTGGCAACTGACTGTATTGCAACTGCGCTTCCCTGTGTGACCAGTTGCACTGAATTGCCATACCTGGCTTATTCTCTCAAGCTGTCAAAGACGCATTCTGGTTAATGGTCACTTGTGGCTTTGGTTATGAGAAAAGATCTACCAAACAATGAATCTGTTTTGTTCCACCAGTGACGTCGGAACTGTACCCTCTGCTCAAGCAACATTAACACTTCCCAGGCTCCTGTAGCTTGTGATTACCAATGTGATAGACGTTCTTGTAGGGGACGGATGTGATGACATGCATTTGAAATAATGTCATGAGTTATTTTAGCGTAGATTCCATAAAATTCTAGGTTTGTTGTGGTTACAAGTGGGATTTCTTCACAGTGATAGTGAACCCTGTGGAGTATCTTCGGTCTGCTGATTGTATTGACAGTTTCGAAGAGCTTTAACTTTTGGTTAAATATGAATCTGGTGACTGTGCTGATGCGCTTCCCACACTGTGAGGCATTTTGTGAAGACTCTGAGCACTGATGTGATGGTGAATGGAAGCATTTTGAACTGGTAATGTTTGCCAGGTAGGTATTTAAATTAACTCTGGCATAAACTCAAGGAAATGAAAATACCATCTGCTCTCCTAAACCAGTTAATATTGCTTCATACAAACACATGGGCCCAAGTAAAGTTAGGGGATGGAAAGTACCTTGTCCAGGAAAATCCCAACAACGATGGGGCTTAAACAGGGGTGCGTCCTGGCGCCGATGCTCTTTAACTTATTTATGTCTGACCTTTCGTCAGAACTGGACTTCTGCAATTCTCATGTGCCAAAGCTGGGAGGGCTTTTACTTTCCAACCACCTGTACGCAGATGATCTCGTACTGGTTAGCCGGACCCCCTAATCGATATTCAACATCTAATGGTTTAGCCATTAACCACGACAAAACGAAGGTTATGAGGATACATCCAAAGAAGGAAACCTCTAAATACTACTGGCATACGGCAGATTCACCAATCGAAGTAGTTGACCAATATAAGTACTTAGGAGTGATGATGGATAATAAGGGGACTTTTCAATTTACAAAAAGAGGCAATCAAAAGAAGAGGCAACTCCATTGCGGTAGCCATAAAATCGATCAAACAGAAAAATGCTGGCCCTAGCCTTATCCCAGTGCTACAAGTCTGGCAAGCGAAACTCATCCCGACAATCACTTATGGGAGTGAGTGTCTGAGGGGAAGAGATGCGATTACTTTAGATAGAACTGTCTCAAGAGCGGCCAGGATGATATTTAACTTACCAAAGTACGTCTCGCCAGCTCAAATAAGGCTAGAATTCGGCATGCAAAGTCAAGAAATAGCCCGCAAAGGAGCCTATGCTAAGAGTTGGTATAGGATAAAAAAAACTGAAGCGGGCACACTGAACTCCCATTTATGGAATGAAAGACACCTAAAGAGGGAGTGTGCAGCAAGGACCTATTTGACTGCATCAATAGATCGTCTGGGACTCGAGGAACTTTGGGCAGCCTCAGGGTCCTACCATTGTTTTAAACAAATTGTAAACAAGACAGTGAAAAGGCTATCACTAGTAGAAGATAAGGCGTATACTCACAGAAAGAGCCCACGGATGATTTGTTGTCCACAGCTATGACAAGTCCTCTCCCCAACCATACTTAGGCACAGGTTTTAATAGGAAGAAGAAAGAAAAATACCTTCACTCTCGATTGGGTATTTTACCATCGTTACCACATCTTCCCCCGAGGAAACGACCCCCAGGTCGGCCAATATGCCGCCTATGTGAGGATGCCAATGAAAGTGTATTACACCTATTATGTATCTGCAGAGATCTACAGGCTGAACAGTGACAGTTACTGAAGCCACTATTTGTAAGTAAGGGGATAAGAACCTGCAGACAAGCTGTGAAAGCATGCTTCAGAGGTGGAGATGCACAGCTAGCGTATCGCTTTGTTCAATTTATGGAAGCGGCAGGGGCAAAAGTTCTTTCGTCAAGCGACCGGATCGCTTTATCTCTGCATCCCATTACCCCTTAAAGTGTTACATTAAAGCGAAAATGACATTTTCTGGTCACTCAACACCCGGACAATACATGCTTAAGCAGGAAAGCGAACAGCGTTTTATCATCGTTGCTGTTACAAACCTGGCGATTATGGAACAGTCTTTCTCCCATTAGGAGCTCAGCCTTGTTTTTTTAACTCATGGTCCGTGCAAACAATTCCTGACAACTGCTTGCGCATGTTAATACATCTCATGTAAGTTTTTATATGTTTTTTTTAAAAAAATGGTTTTAGAATATGAACTCTGCTGCTATGCCGCTTTTTATATGGAAATTGTAAAGGTTTTAATTACCAAACAATAAATATTACTTAATTACTTAGTTAGGTATTTACAGTGAACTTAATGCACCAGCACACTGAAGCAAACCTCCATGAGATCCAGCGTAGTCATGTGTTTCACATTGTTGCTGAAAGTTTTTGTGGAACAAGAATTGATATGATTGGTTTTTTCCATGTTACCTTGCATTTTAAACAAAGAGAAGCTGAGGTCAAACTGTATATCTCTCAGAAGGGAGTTAATGTTCTAGGCTGGTTAGATCAATGGAAATTGGGAATCATATTAAATTCCTGATCCAAAGAACCAGTATCATTACGTGATGATCATCTTATGAACACGGTGTCCGTAGTGGAAGACTCATGCAGTAAGGAACCAGGGGATATTGCAAAATCAGAAAAAGTTATTAAAGGTTTTTCGAATGTCTTTATTGACAAATTGGGCAAACTTAAAAACTTTTCACGCAGAATAATGTTGAAAACCAATCACATTCCTGTAGTACAAAAACTCAGAAGCGTTCCTATTAATATCAGACATGAGCTCAAAGAGATGTTAGATGAATTACTGAGGGAAGACATCATTGAACCAATAGAATCATCAGAATGGGTATCTCCCATAGTTTTAGTACGGAAGCCTGATAAAAAGTTGAGAGTGTGTGTCGATTTAAGAGCATTAAATTCTAACATCATCATTGACTGCCATCCTTTGCCAAACATAAATGAGTTGGTATCACTCTTAGATGGTGAAAAAATCTTTTCCACTCTCGATCTCAGATCAGCATATCACCAAATAGAACTCACTAAAGACTCTAGAAAATACACAGCGTTCATCACTCCACAGGGTTTATTTCAGTACACTCGCATGCCATTCGGACTTGCGTCCGCAGCTTCAGTTTTTCAGAGAGTTATGTTTCATATTTTTAGAGACATTGACTTTTATGTGAAATGTTTTCAAGATGATATTTTAGTTTTCTCTAAAAATACAGCTGAACATGAGAAACATTTACAAGAAGTTTGTAGAAGGCTAGAACAAAACGGATTAACCCTTAAAGCACACAAATACAATTTATTCAGAGAATCAGTTTAATATTTAGGACATACCCTTTCGGGTAATGGTGTTTTTCCGAAAAGATCCAATGTAGACGCTATCGCTAAGGCTCCTTCCCCAGAGAATAGAGATCAACTTCTTTCATTTGCGGGTATGTGTGAATATTACAGCAAATTTGTTGTAAACTTTGCCACAAAGATGGAACCTTCGGTATGGAGTTAAGTCCGAATGGGGTGATTTAGAACAACGTTCTTTTGAAGAAATTAAAAATGACATCATTAATGCTCCCATGCTTAAACCTTTTCGCATCAACAAGGAGTGCATTGTCACAGTTGATGCAAGTTGTTATGGTTTGGGTGCGGTTCTTTCGCAAACAGAGAGAAATGAGGAGTGGAATGTAGCTTTTGCCTCAAGAACACTTAATGAATGTGAACGCAAATATGCAGTCATAGAAAGGGAATTACTAGCTTGTGTTTGGGCAAAAGAACATTTTAGACTATACGTGTGGGGTTCTAAATTCACACTGAGAACAGACCATAAGCCTTTGGTCAATAGATTATCGGTGGGTGGAGGTTGGAACTCTACGGCCAGAATCGCCAGACTAACGTCAAAATTGCAAGAATACGATTTCATTACTGTTTACGTACCTGGTAAGAAAAATGTTACTGCTGATTGTCTATCACATTTACCGTGTAACCAAAGCATAATTAACTCGGTAAGTGAACCTGATTTTGTTGTTACCATTGAAGATGTTCTTCAGGGAAAATTTCAGGATATAACTGAGGTTCATTGGCATGAGTGTGAGCAGAAGGACAGTAAATGGTCAGAATTGAAAGAGTACATTAAAAATGGGTGGCCTAGGAAAGACAGAATAAGTTCAGAGTTATTGCCATTCTATAAAGTGTTGGAAGAATTAGAGTTAGAAAGTGATTTCATTTTCAAGTCAGGCAAATGTATCCCTCCAGAGGGCATGCATGAGGTTATCTTACACATTGCGCATAAAACTCATCCAGGAATATCTTCTATGAAGCGTTTAATAAGAACACATTTTTGGTGGCCAGGTGTTGATAAATTTGTTGATAGGGTGGTTAGAGAATGCCTTGACTGTATATCAAATGAAAGGACGCTTAGAGTTCACACCCCACCACTTAAGACAGTTAGATGGCCATCTGAACCATGGAAGAAAATTGCATTCGACATTTCAGGTCCCTTTCACACTCTCCCAGAATCATCACGGTACGCTTTGGTGATAATCGACTATCACTCTAAGTGGCCTGAGGTAAAGTTTGTTCCAAAAGCCACTACAAGTGCAGTTGTAAATTTTTTCAAAGACATCTTTGCCAGGGAAGGTTGCCCATCCTGTTTAGTCACTGATAGTGGAGTGCAACTAACATCCGTGGAAATGGCTGATTTTCTAAAAGGATGTAATATTACCCACAGGCTCACCTCATTATATGAACCACATGAGAATGGTCAGGTGGAACGCTTTAATCGTGTCCTGAAAGGTTTTATTACTGAAGCTGTAAAATTTGGGGGTAATTGGGTAAGTGCGTTAAGGGAGCGTTTGTGGACCTATAGGATTACGCCTCACACCACAACTGAGGTGAGTCCCTTTAAACTTTTCAAAGGAAGAGATCCTGCATCACAAGTGTTACCGTGGTGGTTGAGAGAGAAATCACACCATTTTGTCTCTGGTAGAGAGAATATAAGTGAAGTTTCCAAACGTGTAGAAAGTAAACAATTCAAAACCAAAATTTGGTATGACAATTGTAAGGGTACTAATAAGTTTAGTGATCCCATTTTAATTAAAAGAGTTTTTGACAATAGTGTTATGACACTAGATGGAAAAATTTGGAATGTGAGAAGGTTGGCTAAATGTCCTATACCTAACACTAAAAGAAAAACTTCATCTGATGTGGATGTTAATCTTAACAATGGTGATTCTGTTGCTCATAGAGTCAAAGATTGTAGGCGTGTTATTTATGCACCCAAAAGATATGCAAATTTCACGTAACACTGCCTTTTCAGTTTTGTATTTTTTTTTTTGTTTGATTATTCTTTCCTTCTCTTTGGTGTTACTTATCTTCTTTACTCATTTTAGGACATTATTCTTTTGTTAAATAAGGGAGATGTGTTGCATGCAGTATCCATTATTGTTAGTATGTCCCTTTAAGTTCTTGATCATTAGTCGCATGCAACATGTAATGTTTTCAATGGTGTTCCAAATTCTAGCATTGGATCTTTGTGGGAGAAATCTTGTTGAAGGATTACTAACTGAAAACATGTGACAGCTTGTAATGTACTGAACGTGCTGCCAAATAAAGGCAATATCACTTTTGCTTTTCCTGGATATCAAATCATTTTAACAATTTTAACATCCCAGAGGATGCCTAATTTAGAATTTCTGTTTGAATCCTAGTCCTTTGGGTCTCAAAGGGTCCCTCTCTTTTTTAAGAAATCTTCAAGGTACAAACAGGGACATGATAGGCCACAATAGGTCTTAGAATCGAAAGAGGAATGCAATCAAGCAACATTACAAGAATGCAAGGGTCTCAGAGAACAACAATGATTGGGGATCCGTGCATAAGCTAATACATCCAAACATTATGTAAGAAGCTAATACCATTAGAGATCACCAATATCATCAACAAAAATAAACAATATTGACTAGTAGGTAGGAGGAACCTCCCCACTGGCATAGAGAGAGTAATGAGGAGGTTACAGGAAACATAGTACACATTAACAGCGTTCAGGTGTGCTGAGGTGGGTGAGAAAGTTTATGGTGTATCGTATATGGAGAGCAACACCTTGCTGTGCACAGCAGTCCAGCAGTTATGTCTCAAGGGGGGAGAGGACGGCACGGGGAGAGATACTTGAGATCAACAGGGAGGGTGGTGCAATTTGTCAAAGAGCTTCTGCACATGTGTCCCAGAGCGTGATGCCCCACGCCCCATGGAGGCAGACGATATAACATTTGCCTTTGCGACTGCCCATTTATGTCATCCCAAGCCATACAGAGACTTCAGGCGGCTGAGCCACTTTCCAAGACATAGCTTTTAGCCGTTTAAATAATGCTGTCGCTTAGTCCGCCATTTAAAAGCAATGCTTAGAGCGTTTAGAATGTTTAGTGATCTCCAAGAAACAATATTCTGGATCCAGAGAAAGCTGTAAATCAAACACTGCAGAAATAAGCTCCATTACCTGGGTCCAGGCTCCGTCCAGAGGTTGGCACTTCCACACCATTTGTAGAAATGTGGCATCTGTATATCTGCCCCTAGGGCAAAGGGAAAGAGTCACTGGAAACATCGCATGGAGGCGATGGGGAGCGAGGTATGTTTGATGGAGATAGTTGAATTGTGTGAATTTAAAGCAGGTGCTACGGGATACCCACTTTTTGTGGCCTGAAGCCATTGTCCAGTGTTTGTCTGAGAAAACTGTGCCCAAGTCCATCTCCCATCTTGTCTTTCCTTTGGGTGTCTGTCACACACCTGGTGCTAGAAGGAGAGAGCCATGTCACTTGTGTCTCTTGACAAAGTTGTTTGATCAGAAACACATAGAGTTCACTTTTTTAGGAATTTTGCCTGGGTTTTTACATTTGGTTTGGTTTCATAGTTGCTTGCGGAAATCCTCAATCTTTCAATGGGTTCAAGAAGGGGAAGAAACAACCATGGAGTTGGGTTAAAGGGGGAAATATTTGATCTAAATTAAGTTGGTAAGTGCACAAATCACAGGTATCTGCAAATAAGCACTTTAGACATATCAAAATGGGTGAATAACATTTTCTTTTTGTTTTATGTCCCATTCCAAGTAATTGAGAGCAACGGTGCACATTGCAAACCTTGCACAATTTACACCCAAAATGTGTGTCCTGAATGTGATCACGCCCCGTGCTAAGCACTGTGATGAGGAAGACCTGGACTGAGATTATTGGAGATTTTTTATTGAAGCTAAGTAATAAGATTATTAGAGACTACTTCCAGAGTTTCGGAAACTTTAGAATGTGTCTCTTGATGATTGTGTGCGCAACTAAAGATATTTCTAACTTGATGTAAGAAAGGATTGTTAAATTGGAATAACTCAAGATTGCAGCACATCAATAGCGAGCCAGTCTGGGGCCAATAGGAGCTATGAGAACCATTCCACCCCAGTGTCACACAAATTGCCAGTGGAACCATATTTATTTAAAACAATTTTGCAGTGCACAACACAATTTGGAGCACCTCTGAGCCATTAAATGCCTAAAATGTAAGCACTATGACTAAACTCAGTGTTGCTCAGCATAATTTTGTTCATACACGGAGCACATAACTACTGATGGGGACATCCAGGCTCGAAGCTTCTGAACCTGCAGATTTCGCTTAGATATTAGGAGTAGCAATCAACCTGCTGCAAATCTAAACTAAGAAACTTTCAAGAAAGTCCATTCCTGCAAACACTGTTGGCCAAAGTTCCTGGTTGCAACTGGATGAGAGGCTTTACATGGCACTGAAACATGGGTTGGGCAGAGGGTTGGGTCTTAAAGCTCATTCCTGAACTTCGGGCCGGACCCTGCCATTTTCTCTTGGTAGTCTTCCTCGAATCGTTCGTTTTGGGCTACAGTAAAGTGGTTCTTCAAATCTCCAGCGATCCCTGTGGAGGTGGCGAGAAATAGAATAATATGGTAATATCAGGAACATCAGATAAGAGACCACATGGTTCATCGCTTGACGCATAAATATAATTCATTATTATATAACTCAAAAGTACTCTTTTTCACTGTTTGAAAAGTGTAAGAAATTTTACATTATTGGAATCAAATTAATACTTTTTAACACAGAATAACAATTTGGCACATATTAAAATTGTTCTTAGTGGCTAAAATTGTCTGAAATACTCTGCCCTTCCTCAATATTTAATTTATGCTCATGTGAAGTGAATAAGCTATTGAAAAGCTTTTATATATGAAAAATGTGCAGATACTATGGGATGATTGTACAGTAGCTAAGCAACATTTCATTTACCAGAGTCTAAAACTGAATCAATAAGGGATGATGATGCAAATACATTTGATTTTGCGGTTCGCACCAAACTATAAAATAAATGACAATGGTTTCTTTTCAATGGAGGAAATGCATTGGACCTATGTAGGATACCTCTGCAATTGTATCGTGTGCAATTGGATGTACACTTTATTACAATGTGCTTTTGTTATCAGAACTCTTTGCCATGGTATAAGTAGGCTAAAGATCAGGCTTTTTCTCTACTTGCTGAGTACTGGAAACTTATTTGACGTTTGGGTGAAAGTTATTATTTGTGTGCCAGGAAATTTTATTTTTCATAGAGTAATGTGGAGATATAGCTTTTTTCCAGCTAACCTACGCATACATATATCCATATACAGTTTAAACTCTGCTCTACATGTAAACAGGACTCCGGTGATTTCGAGCAACTTCTCAATCTGTAGCTGAAACTTCAGAGATTTCAGAAACTGATTGAACATATAGCTATTGTATATGGTAAAATACCTTTCACATTTCAAACCTGCATTCTCTACTACAGTGACCTGTAGCAAAGATTTGTCTTTGTATCAGTTTCTTCTATCTTCAAAAACAACAAAGTGACATTCTTCTTCGTCTTTTAAGGCTATTCAATAGCCGTTCCTATATTTGCTATCTATAGACAAGACATCTTGCCACTGTCAGGAAAAAAACCCTGAAATGGCTTCAAGTTCAAAGTCAATGAATGGTATGGCTGAGTCTGAATGAAGATGAGTGGGAGGCCCCTTCTGACAGGTAGAGATGGCTGAAGTTAATTATACACATTGTATGTATTTTTTACTCAGTATAACATGCTAGAATAAGATAGGTTTAGATTTCACAAGTAATCTATGAAGACATTCTCATGCATGATTGTTCTTTATATTGATAATATACGTTTGAATGCTAAAGGAAATTAAGAAGTGCTACTTAATTAATATCCACATCTAAAAAATTTACATTTGATAAGTTGGTGTTTCAGTTTTATTAAGAAGGAAGGCAGACTGAGTTGGCCTAGCGGAAATAGACTCTCTCACTCGAAGGTTAATTGGATCTCTTAAGCTAGCGCAGTAACCCACTGAGCCTCCTTAGTAACAGGAGAGAAGCATCTTCAGAGCATTAGTCAGGGACTCCTACTTGTCCTCCTAAATTCACTCCAGTGGGCATGGTAATCTGGTTTACTCTCTTCTTTCCCAGACCAGGGGGCATATGTATCAACATCTCCATTTGCGATTCTCAAATAGCGATTTTTAAAGAATCGCTATTTGAGAATTGCAAAACGGGATGTATTAAAAAAATCGCAAAACTTTTGCGATTTCTTAAAATTCCTTAATTGCGATTAGCAAATTGCGAAATCGCAATTAAGGAATACCTTCCCATTCATTTATATGGGCCAGGAGACCCATAGGAATGAATGGGGAGTAATTCTCAAATTGCGATTCGCAATTTGCAAATCGCAATTTGAGAATAATTTCAAAGGTGCAAGGGTGTCATGATGACACCCAGATGCACCCCTGAAATGAGCATGTGTGCGCATATGGCGCACATACATGCCCTAAGGGCATGTATGTGCGCCACGTGGCACTTAAAATTCAAAAAAGTGCATTTTTAACAGAAATCGCAAATTACCACCAACTAGAAGTTGGTGGTAATTTGCGATTTCTTAAGGATAATTCGCAATACTTTGGTGCGTGTTACATATCATTTAAGAAATCGTAATTTGCGATTTCTTAAATGCTTACGCGAACTTAAGGAATCGCTAAACTAGCGATTCCTTAAATTTGCGATGAGAATTTGCCTCATACATCCCGTTTTGCGAATTTTTAATCGCGAACGCTGTTTTTTGCCAATCGCAGCGTTTGCGATTAAAAATTCGGTTGATACATATGCCCCCAGGTCACTCAGTCATATCTCTGAAGTCACAGAAAACCCTTAAAACTCTTCACCTGCAGAAACTGCGTTCAGAGTTCATTCCAAGCCCTAGTGCGAATTATTTTACCTCATGGGAACCACACTGGGAGTCCATTCCAGGGAGCACCAGAAAACCAACGTCTCCTCCACAAGGGAATGAATACTGACCCATTCCTTGAGGAATAGGAATCCAGTTCAGGTTCTACTACTCCTGGAGGCAGCTTCAGGAGCCCACTGCAGAGAGGCCAGAAATGCTGCTATGGTTTTCAGCTTGTCCATGGTACTGCACTAAAATGTGAAGCCGCAAAGGTTTTTCTTCTCCTTACCTTTGCAAAGGTCTACAAAAAACTTTGGAACTTCATGAAGTTACATGTTTATGCTTTCTGCCTATTTCTTTAAAAATATTAACTTTTGCAACAATTATAGGTGTGAAAGATGGGAATTCTGTACACATCTGCGATTACAAAGTAAAAGTCTACAAAAGGTACACTTGTAAACAATATTCTGCATACATTATCCTTCACACTTGGGTTTAATTAGCCCGAAAATGTTCTCAGTGTGTGCATAATCTCGTAATGTGCAGGAAAGCTTTTCATGGGTAAAACGAAACGTAAAACAGGGAGACAGCGCAAATGGTGAAAAGCAGAAACTTTGAAAACATTTCCTGGAATAAAAAATTACACACCGCTAGATCCGAGTCCATTGTGAGGACAAAGACATCCAGGTCCAGAACTGTTCCTACTCCTGTAAGGACAGCAGCAAGAATACATTCCAGGTGGCTCAGAAATCAAATACTGGTTTATCTTTTACAGGGTCCAAAGTTTAAGTTAATTCAAAGTAGAAAATAAATTAATTTCTGATTCTTTTTTAACTCTCCAGACAGACTTTTCCCTGACTCCATATCAGGGAGCACACCGATCTTGGTTGTTTTCTCTTCCAGAGGGTTATAGGCAGAGAATGAAAATATAAAAACAATTGTCTCCCACGAGTAGAACAAGAATCTTCCTCACCAGCTAGAAAAGATATTGCTGTACTACATATTTTTGGCCCTTTTGGAGAGTAGGATCTGCACTTATGTTGCCCCCACTTTTTTCTGATGTATACACTGGTTTCTGGCTATAGTCTGGCTGGGTCCCTGGTAATCAGGGCCCCAGACTCTCTGTTCTCTCTAAACAACTTGGAGTGCATATTAGATGCACTAGTGATTGGATACTGTGGTACCTTATGAGCCCCTAGTATATGGTACGGATGTATGTCGTTACAACGCACACTTTTACAACGCATGCACTTACAACGCATTTTTTACAACGCAACATCCACTACAACGCATTCCATTACATAACATGACACTACAATGCATTTTTAAAAACTACCTTTACAACGCATTCCATTACATCGCATACTACCTTTACAACGCATACCATTACAACGCATAATATTAAATTGCATTTAAGGTAAGTATTGGATAGTATAGGGGTAAAATTACTATTCTAACTCCAGGGGGTGCAACAGTAGGGTAAGTGTTGGATTGCGTTGTAATGGTATGCGTTGTAAAGGTAGTATGCGATGTAATAGAATGCGTTGTAAAGGTAGTTTTTAAACATGCGTTGTAGTGTCATGCGATGTAATGGAATGCGTTGTAGTGGATGTTGCGTTGTAAAAATTTTGTTGTAAGTGTAGTGCGTTGTAATAGTTGCGTTGTAAAGGTTGTTCACCATATGGTACTCTAGGTACCAAGGGCATAGGTACTTCACAGGCCTACCAGGGGCTGAAGCATGTATTATGCCACCCCTGGTGAGCAGACTAAATCTGACACCACAGGCCTGCTACTGCAGCCTGGGTGAGGTAGTGTTAGCACTCCTCACTGAGGTATAGGTTCCTATATCTCACCATACACACACATATAAACCTATCAGTCACCCCTAAGGCAGGCCCTATCAATCCCGAGGGCAGGGTGCTTGGTTTACAATGTGAGGGGGTGCCTCTGCCTGAGCAGGGCCCCTCTGCAGCTGGCAGGGTCTATTCCTTGTGGCTGTTTGTTGATGCGGTTAAACCATATACTCTTAAGTGCATTATAAATGCTAACTTTGGAATGACTGCATCAAAACATGTCGTGATTGGTGTCAAACAACTTGGAATCATACCCCCACATCAGTCCATGATGTGGGAGCATGATCCCACCCTTCTAGAGGGGACAACATGTGCCTACTGTGGAAACACGGTAGAAATCTGAAAGAGCACTGGCATCACAAAATGGATGCCACCAGCACAGACACTGGGCTGCCCTCCTGCTGCTGACTGAAACTCGCAGTGGAGGAGGCCCAACAATAGGCATCCTGTCACAGGGAGGTGTCACCACATTCCAGACAGGATTTAGTGGATTGGGTGGGTGCACTCCTAGAGTGCTTTGAAGTCCTGCACTGGGGGAGCAGTAGGCTCCTCGTGCATATGCCAGCTCAAACCGGTTCAGGGGCTACCTGTCCCTGCTCTGGCACGAAACTGGACAAAGGGAAGTGGGTGTAACCACCCCCTACACTGACCCTCCCAGAGGAGTGGTCATAGAGCTAGTCCCTCCCCTATCTTCAGTATAAGATAGGAAACCTTGCCATTGCAAAGTAGATAAGCCCGGATGATGCTTTACAAGAAGAATCCTGGTCCTTCGATGTTCCACTACCTTTGGAAGATGGAAGAATCTCCCTTGGAGTCAAGGAGTGACTCCCCTGCTTAGCAGGCACCAAAACTTGAATCAATGGTTGCAAACTTTCCCGCTCCTGGCAGAGTACGAAGTCCCTGCAGCCCCAGAAGTGGATTTCCTGACTTCTCGATGGCCATTGTGAGTCCCCAGCAGAGCTGAGGTGAGTGGACCCCACGAGTGACGAGGAACCGCAATACCTGGGAACTGTGCACTATTGTCGAGTGCAACCCCTTCATGACGTTCTACGAACTTGTGCTTTGGACCACTTGTAGCCCAAGCCTCCAGCAGATTTTGCAGTGAAAATCAGAGGCCTACCCCATCCCGAGTGACTGTGGGCTTCTGTGAAGCATTTCCTCAAGAGGGGTCTTTGCGATCCCTTGCCCATTAGCTTGTGGTTCCCCCAAAGACTTTCTTATCGACTAAAAGGACTCCCCTGGTTGCTCCAGGCCTGCCCTCACTCACTCTCGCTGGGTGAGTCTCTCAGACCTTGCTGGTCTGCACCATTGACTAAATTTACTTTCCACCAGACTTGCTGTTGCCAAGGCTTGTTGGCTCCAATCCGGTTGCCGACACCGCAGTCAGCTGCAGACGTTGTGGGACACTCTGAATCCAGCTGCTGGTCATCATCGATTTCTCCTTGACCTTGTGAGCAAAGAGTTAAAACACCCTTGATCACCTGAAATCACCCGACATCCGTGGGCATCCATCTTCCTGGCCCCGGGTCACTGGCAAGTGACTGTGAACACTGTCCCTTCAATTTTCAGGTCATCTGCATCTAGAATCCAGCCTTGGATTCCACCGGATACTTCTTCAGTCTTCGCAAGCAGCAAATCTTCTTTGGTCTCCATAGAAAACAGCGACGCGACCCGACACCAAAAGACACCTATGCACCCGGCTTCCCTGGGTGAGGTAACTCGTGCACTCCGGTGCCCTAGTGTGTGTTGGCCCTCGAATTACTTACCTTGTAAGTGGCTTGCTTGTAGACTTCCTCGAAGTACCCTAAAACTTTCAAACTCAAACCGCGACTTGCTCCATTGTAATCAATAGGGAACCCGCGGCTGTGTTCACACACTGCATGCGTCTCCCGTGGGTCTGTTACTTACCTGCTTTCACTGCAGTAGTGAAGCCCCAGCGATTCTACTGGCCCTAGGCCTTGTCATTCTGCAAGTCAACTTTCCTAAACCTCTTTTTTAGTATAGGGTCTCGTACGCCCCTAGGGCCCCAGCCATATTTGTGCTTAACTTATTGTGAAACGTTGATATTTGAATGTGTTCCTGGCTTCTAATCTCATAAAGAGATTAGTAGAGTGTATCTAGAAATAAATACATATATATTTGATATATATACCTGTGTGGTGTCCTTTCATTTGGTAATTCAAGAGATTATAAGGTAAAACAAGCTGCTTTACATTCCTCTGAGGCTTAGCCTGAAGGCTGCTCTCCACAGCTACCACTAGGATAGCTTTCTTTAAAAGATTGTCTTAAACCTATCTACCATAAGAGTCCAATTGGACTGGTGCAAGGTGGCCACTATAACTAGTGACCAGCATATGCCAGGCCAACTTCTACCAGGCCCCTTCTGTCTAAGTCCTACTGTGCCGGCGTCACCTAAAGGCTGTGCTTAACTAAAAGTAAGTGTATGTCATCGAGACAGGCTTGAACTAATGAGTGTGAACAATACGTCTTGTGATTCGGTTGTGGTGTGCGGAAAAGTGATTTTGGTTCTTATGTGTATTCTATGTCAGCTGGTTGCGAATTTCTTATAATGAGGAGTTAGGCTTGTAAAATTCCACCAAAACCCTGTGCAAAGGAGATTAGTAGGCCTTTAGTTCAGCAGGGATGCAAGCGCCTCTGCCAGAATTTACTAAATAACTTAATTTAGGTGTGGTGTGATTCACTATCTCATTTTCCCAGTATCCCCCAGTCTTTGAACTTCAACCTTTATAGGCGGGATAGTGTGTTTTCCTAGAGAAAGAGAATCTGAAAGAATGCTGGATCTGGTGAAGATCCACCAGCAACCTGTTTGACGGTGATCTGTGTGAGGGGACATGCCGATCTGGTATCACAAGGGTCACTATAGATGAAGTAAAAATAAGAGAAAGAGCAACACTTCAAGACATCCTCACCTTTCCTCATGAATGGCGAGATAGTGTGGTTCATGATGTGCTTGGGTGTCAATGAGTAATTGGCCATTGGGTTTGACTTCATCTCTTGGAAGCTTGTGAGGTGAACGATCTTCTCCAGAGCTTCCTCGCTGATGTTCTTCTCCAAGAATTGCAGAATCCTCCGGATCTCACGCTTTGGGTCCTGTGGGGTTGGGGAAGACAGATGGACATGTTGCTTTCAGGGTAGCAGACAGAAACCAGGGTTTGGGAAAGATCAATCATGAGAGCACATCTCCAGTCTCACCTCTTTCATGTCTTCATAGAAGAGATAGAGGATTCGGCAGTTGTTTTGTTTCTCCCACCATCCTTTCACGTGGTCATACCAGGAGCCAAAGACAACTGCATGGGACCAAAGGCAGGGCATGAATTGGAGACATTGAGAGACAGTTAAACAGAAAAAGGCACCTTCCAAAAATGCTAGCAAAACAGAAAGCAAGAGCCGCATGCCAATGTCAAATTACAGCACATGGCATAACAAAAGCACATTAGTAGAGATAAGTGGAGGAAGAGAAATGTGCACAGAGAACGAAATAAGTGAGGGATGGGAAGGCATAAGAAAATTGATGGGTAAATTATAAGGGAGTATAATGAGGAAAGAGTTAGCAAATAAGTCAAGGGGAGGTCAGTAGTGAGGATGTCAGAAGGACAGTGACTTTCACAAGTAAGAGGAGGCAATGAAGTAAGGAAAACTACATAGCACCCATTGAGGGTACGTTGTAATAGCAGACACCAATCAACAAGGGCACTATAGTTACATAGTAAATTCAGGTGAATTTTTTTAATTTTAATTTTTTTTAAAAATTTTAATTGGTCAGGTAACTTCCTCTTTTGAAATATTATCACATCTTGGCAAGGCGGCCAAATAATCACTAACCTTCTACGCCTGCACGGGTTGTAGTGATCAATTGATGGCTACAAATGTATGTCAGTTGTTTCTAATTCATCTTTCTGTGCTGTTTATTGTCAGTATCCTTTACTTAAAAACACAGAAAATACATTCGTTCTAAATGTAAACTTTGGCCCCCCACTCCTCATCACACATCATGAAGAGGGACCAGACTTTTGTAAATATTACTGCCTGGCCTGTGTTAGATAGGATTGTGTGGGATGCTGTTAAATTCCAAATTCATGGACCCACTGAGGGTATTAATGTTCCAAATGTTCTTCGAGTTTCAATGGGTGATGTAGTGAAACAAAACATCCGCTCTGATGATTGGGATGTTCAGGCCATAGAGGCACTGTTTTCTGATTTGAAATATTATACCGCATTTGATGCTGAAGATTTGTATTGGGACACTGCTAATTATGGGGAACTGTTTTGCTATCAACATTATGGCAATCATTTCCTACATAAAGCCAATACGTTTCGAAATTTTGTAAATTATACGCAATGGGAACATTGTCGGACGCCAATGCAAGGCAGCTCCAATACATTGGTGAACAAATTTGCTTATTTTACTGATTTCAGTGTTTCAAAACCTGCCGCTTTTTATTTTAAAGTGGCAGTAGAAGCTTCCTCGAAGGTTTGGCTGACACACACTAAATTATTGTATTCCAAATCCTTTATGGATGAATTGGCTATCGAGGGGTATGACCTGTGGAAAGCTACTATTGATGTTAAATCTGTTTGGGGTTCCAAGAAATGGCAGGTGCAAGGGACTGAGGCTCTGCATCGTGCTTGCCTTATCCCAAACCACCTATTATTTTTGAATTCTACTATTTTTCAGACCACCTGCTTTGGATTGGCTACTTCTAAAAAGCTGAATTCCCCCTCTATTCCAGATCTGGGTGCTTATCCAAATTGGGATAATCATACAGATCTGTCCCTTGCTGCGTTGCAGTCATACATTGCTAATACATCCTTCAATATTTCCAAATTACATTCGGAAGGATGGTTAACTTGGCAGACAAGCTCAGATTCCTGTCAACATCATTTTCTGGGTCTACAACCTGGGTATACGCAGGTTCGCGTAGACCCCCGCTTTGAATCTTCTCATTCTGTTACTACCTACTCTGTAGGGAAGTTATGCCAATCTTGGCTGCAACATTCCACCTTAGCATCTGTTAAACTTCATTGATCTAAATTAAATGACAAAATAGATTTGAATGATTTTGTTAAGGGTCCTGTAGGTGGCAGGTCCAAAAGGTGGTTGTATGCTGTTTATAACGAAGTTTGGAAATTGTCTCAAATTGAAGCGGCTTCCAGATTAAGAGCCATTGATCAGGCCAATTTGGAAAAAGTTCTGGCTGTTATCGATAATAGCATTAACACCCTTTCTTCCAGAATTTACACATTAGATAATATTGTTTCATCTGTTGTTGATATTGTGCAGGATGATATGTCTGTTTTGTATCATGGTCAAAATCAATTACGTTCTATAATGCAGTTTGTATGGACTTTGCCAACGTTAAAGGCTGGGAAAATCCCCTGGGACTACATGAATACTTCATCTTTATTCCTTCCCTTTAATCTAATTGCGAAACAACAATTCATGTCCATGAAAGATGGAACATACTCATTACTGCATATTGAAAAGTTAGAACCTTTGCCTTACTCTGTGGCCGAATTGAGCTCTGCTGTGTGGCTTATACACGGGTAAATCACATTACCATTTCCTTTGTTTAAATTCAGTTTGTGCATGAAACATTATGCCCTAGGCAGATATGAACCGTTGGGTACTGCTTTCCTGCATGAGGTTTGGTCACTCCCATTTACATACAGGTGCATGAGAGAAGGTAAAGAAGTTTATTTGAAGGGTGAGGAATGCACTTCCACACCTGATCACTCTGTAGTCTGTAGGCACATCCAATTGCATGGCGCGTGCAATGTGCTAGCACCTAATTTGGCATGCGTCCTGAAAGGTATTCCGGTGCCAGCTATTACACCCTCTTTCACGTTGCTAGCTAACGGTAGTTACTTGCTTTTAAATAACTTGGCTTGCTGCGGGATGCTAGTGGGAATTCCCTACATTGTGACTGTATCACAGAGAGTAGTCTGCTGTAAAAATGTCCTTTTCCCACCCCCGCATGGGCGGCTGGATGTATCCATCTGGCCTTCCATTCCAACCTTGAAAGCAGAGTTCAACAAGATGAGCAGAATAAGGGCTCTATTGTCTCAAAAAGAAGTCGCTCTGACTTCTTCCCGTGAAACATTTTTCCTTCACGTAGCAAACACCCGCACAGAGGTGCATGCGCTCTTAAATACTATAAACTAAACTATATTTAATGCCTCGTCAACAACTGGCTTGGCGCATTTTTTCAAAATTGTGGGCTCCGGCCTCGTGACCTCCTTCCAAACTATTTTTGCTGTGATTCCGGCATTTTTTCATTCGATTTTTTCCAGCGTCTTTGGCGGGCTCCCGTTGATTCTCGCCCTCACTGCTGGTGTGCTGTTGTTGGTTTGCTTACTGCGCAATGGCTGCACAATTTGTGTCACACAACAGCCTGTCGCGGCTGCTCCATCTTCGTAACCGGATGCTTGAATATTATGGAACATTACCACTGGAAACCCTGAACATAGCCTATGGATTGTCCTTCCGGTTTTCCTACTTTACTTGCGTACAACCTGTTTTTCATTGCCTAGATTGTCCTTTCGAATGGGCTCTGGATTTGTGCTTGTCGAACTCGGTGTCTCCTGCCCCGAATTATGACCGACTGATGAGTCCCTTAGTGGCTCATGAGTTGGACTGTTCTGGTGTCAGGATTATGGCCTGTGGAGCGGCACATGGAGTCCTAGGGAATTGGGACATCGGTACGGCAGCGTACAACTTCTTGGCAGGAAGTTAACTTGAAGAACACGCCAGTTGTCCTCTGATTGTGCTAGAGGCCCCAGTTGTCGAGGAACATGCATGTTCGTTTACCTTGTTAGACTGGATGGCAGAAACTTTTACAGACCGTAACAATGACTTCCTCTTGGAAGCTGTCGCTACTTACTGTGCTTACACGCTGATGGATTAACTTGGATGTTGTCCAACTTTCTGTGTGCGACCCACACACACATTTTTATTTTTTGGATTCGACATTTGGGCTCGCTGAGCCTTTGCAAGATGTTACGATTTTCCGTTTCCTTTTTTTCCCTTCATTCTTTTTGGTTTTGTTTTTTTTTCTTCTTCGAACTATCACTTCCCTTTATTTGGATTTCCAATACATGCACTTGGTTCCGCTCTGTCGCACTTGAACTCTGCGTTCTTTTAATTGTATCCCTAATAGGTCATGGTCCGATCAAGGGAGGGTGTAGTGGAGGCCGCGTTTTAGATAGGTACATTGCTATGTTAGCATAAGCGCCTTAGATGTTAGAAACGCCATCTTGCCACTTTTGCTGCTTTTGCACACAACACTGCAGGTACATGTTATTTTTTGAAAACTGCTTGAATGCCTTTTCTTCACATGAGAACTGTCTGTTGTTCACATCCCTAGACGTGCACTGCGACCTTGGTCTGAACATTGTGTGCAGAAACAGTCTGAGCCACCAAACAATGTATGTTTTTGAGCTCAGGTTGATCGGCTCACGCTCTAGCCATAACACGCACACAGCTGCAAATATCTGAAAGTCGAGAGCCTTTAATATTGCAGTTTGCATGCATTAGACATTCATTCTGGAGAAGAACTTTTCCAGGCGCAGAGCAAAGCTGATCCTGTGATGTGATTCACCTAAGCTGATCGTTACGGTATGGGGTTCCACATTCAAACCTAGAGACCTTCTATTAGTATAATAATACTAGCTCACTAGTGAAGGGAGGGTGGTTGTATTCCACTGTAATTTGTATTATGATTTCTCCCTTCATCTTCTATGGTATTGTAACAATGCTGATGGTTTTAATTTTAATCATTTGTCTGCTTATGTTAGCCAAAGTACTGCATCTTAGGACACGTAGTTTATAAAATAAACATTTTAAACTTTACTGTGTCTCTGATTACTCTTGTTGTGGACTGATATGAGAATAATAACAAACAGGTATTTCTGATTCCCACCATTCCTGAGAGTACTCTAAGTTGCTTGTTCTGGGTTGTCTATACATTGGGAGCTCCGAGAGGATACAGAGGACGAATGGGACACTGATGCTAGTCGGATTGGGGTTCTGGGTACTGAGGTGAGTTTTTGGTATACCGCAATTCACTGAGGTCCTGGTTTCCTGCGCATAGTTCTGTGCATGAGCAGAATCACTGCAACATATCCTTCTAGTAGATCACACTGCAAGCCCATGGTCGCCTTTCTGCAGCTGGAACCTTTTAAATTACTCTTTTCTTCAGTAAGAGTGAGCCATATCATTTTTTTTATTAAATCTCTTTTTGGCATCTTCAAGGTACAGAAATTAAAATTAGGCGTCCTCTGGCAGTACTAAATAGTAGTTACAACTTACACAGTATTCCTTCACAGACAGCACAACCATTCGTCCAATCACTAGACTGTACACAAACACCCCAATGTTTCAAAATTCATCAGCATTTGGGGTGAATTGAGAGCAGTGAGTTTATGGTGGACAGGCGTAGACGCGTTTCGAAGGTTTAGTAATAGTTGGACCTGCTGATGAATTTTGAAACATTGGGGTGTACAGTCTTTGGTAGTGGTTGTGGTACCTAATAACAGAAATGTAATGTCTTTATCATCTCTCGTGTTGTGTTTCTAAAGAAAATTTTGTGAAATTGTTATTTTTAGTGCTTGATACTTGTTTCTCAGATGAAATGTTTTTAATTTTGTATTTCAATTTTAATAAAGTCAGCTTATCAGTGCATCAATTGTAAGTTTCTGTGCCAACACGTAGACCATTGGTATTTACAGTGATACCCTTGAGTGAATGCGTAATAGTGATTGGACAAATGGTTGTGTTGTCTGTGAAGGAATACTGTGTAAGTTGTAACTACAATTTAGTATTTCCAGAGGACGCCTAATTTAGAATTTCTGTTTGAATCCTAGTCCTTTGGGTCTCAAAGGGTCCCTCTCTTTTTTAAGAAATCTTCAAGGTACAAACAAAGACATGATAGGCCACAATAGGTCTTGGAAATGAAGGAGGAATGCAATCAAGCAACATTACAAGAAAGCAAGGGTCTCAGAGAACTACAATGATTGGGGATTCATGCTTAAGCTGATACATCCAAGCATTATGTAAGAAGCTAATACCATTAGAGATCACCAATATCATCAACAAAAATAAACAATATTGGCTAGTATGTAGGAGGAACCTCCCCATTGGCATAGAGAGAGTAATGAGGAGGTTACAGGAAACATAGTACACATTAACAGCGTTCAGGTGTGCTGAGGTGGGTGAGAAAGTTTATTGTGTATTGTATATGGGGAGCAACACCTTGCTGTGCACAGCAGTCCAGCAGTTATGCCTCAGGGGGGGGGAGAGGACGGCTAGGGGAGAGATACTTGAGATCAACAGGGAGGGTGGTGAAGAAGAAGAAGAAGTGCAATTTGTCAAAGAACTTCTGCACATGTGTCCCAGAGCGTGATGCCCCGCGCCCCATGAGGCAGACGATATAACACTTGCCTTTGCGACTGCCCATTTATGTCATCCCAAACCATACAGAGACTTCTGGCGGCTGAGCCACTTTCCAAGACATAGCTTTTAGCCATTTAAATAATGCTGACGCTAATTCTGCCATTTAAAAGCAATGCTTAGAGCGTTTCACATGTTTAGTGATCTCCAAGAAACACAATTCTGGATCCAGAGAAAGCTGTAAATCAAACACTGCAGAAATAAGCTCCATTACCTGGGTCCAGGCTCCGAACAGAGGTTGTAGAAATGTGGCATCTGTATATCTGCCCCTAGGGCAAATGGAAAGAGTTACTGGAAACATCGCATGGAGGCGATGGGGAGAGAGGTGTGTTTGATGGAGGTAGTTGAATTGTGTGAATTTAAGGCGGGTGCTACGGGATACCCACTTGTTTTTGCCTGAAGCCATTGTCCAGTGTTTGTCTGAGAAAACTGTGCCCAAGTCCGTCTCCCATCTTGTCTTGCCTTTGGGTGTCTGGCACACACCTGGTGCTAGAAGGAGAGAGCGATGTCATTTGTGTCTCTTGGGGTATTTTCCCTGGGTGTTTACATTTGGTTTGGTTTCATAGTTGGTTGCGGAATCTCAATCTTTTACTGGGTTCAAGAAGGGGAAGAAACAACCATGGAGGTGGGTTAAAGGGGGAAATATTTGATCTAAATTAGGTTTTGAAATCCTGCCTCCTTGACATGGCTAAATATCATTAAGGTACCGAATGGTAAGTGCACAAATCACAGGTATCTGCAAATGAGCTCTTTAGACATATCAAAATGGGTGAATAACATTTTCTTTTTGTTTTATGTCCCATTCCAAGTAATTAAGAGCAACGGTGCACATTGCAAACCTTGCACAATTTACACCCAAAATGTGTGTCCTGAATGTGATCACACCCCGTGCTAAGCACTGTGATGAGGAAGACCTGGACTGAGATTATTGGAGATTTTTTATTGAAGCTAAGTAAAAAGATTATTAGAGACTACTTCCAGAGTTTCGGAAACTTTAGAATGTGTCTCCTGATGATTGTGTGCGCAACTAAAGATATTTCTAACTTGATGTAAGAAAGCATTGTTAAATTGGAATAACTCAAGATTGCAGCACATCAATAGCGAGCCAGTCTGGGGCCAATAGGAGCTATGAGAACCATTCCACCCCAGTGTCACACAAATTGCCAGTGGAACCATATTTATTTAAAACAATTTTGCAGTGCACAACACAATTTGGAGCACCTCTGAGCCATTAAATGCTTAAAATGTAAGCACTATGACTAAACTCAGTGTTGCTCAGCATAATTTTGTTCATACACGGAGCACATAACTACTGATGGGGACATCCAGGCTCGAAGCTTCTGAACCTGCAGATTTCGCTTAGATATTAGGAGTAGCAATCAACCTGCTGCAAATCTAAACTAAGAAACTTTCAAGAAAGTCCATTCCTGCAAACACTGTTGGCCAAAGTTCCTGGTTGCAACTGAATGAGAGGCTTCACATGGCACTGAAATATGGGTTGGGCAGAGGGTTGGGTCTTAAAGCTCATTCCTGAACTTCGGGCCGGACCCTGCCATTTTCTTTTGGTAGTCTTCCTCGAATCGTTCGTTTTGGGCTACAGTAAAGTGGTTCTTCCAATCTCCAGCGATCCCTGTGGAGGTGGCGAGAAATAGAATAATATGGTAATATCAGGGACATCAGATAAGAGACCACATGGTTCATCGCTTGACGCATAAATATAATTCATTATTATATAACTCAAAAGTACTCTTTTTCACTGTTTGAAAAGTGTAAGAAATTTTACATTATTGGAATCAAATTAATACTTTTTAACACAGAATAACAATTTGGCACATATTAAAATTGTTCTTAGTGGCTAAAATTGTCTGAAATACTCTGCCCTTCCTCAATATTTAATTTATGCTCATGTGAAGTGAATAAGCTATTGAAAAGCTTTTATATATGAAAAATGTGCAGATACTATGGGATGATTGTACAGTAGCTAAGCAACATTTCATTTACCAGAGTCTAAAACTGAATCAATAAGGGATGATGATGCAAATACATTTGATTTTGCGGTTCGCACCAAACTATAAAATAAATGACAATGGTTTCTTTTCAATGGAGGAAATGCATTGGACCTATGTAGGATACCTCTGCAATTGTATCGTGTGCAATTGGATGTACACTTTATTACAATGTGCTTTTGTTATCAGAACTCTTTGCCATGGTATAAGTAGGCTAAAGATCAGGCTTTTTCTCTACTTGCTGAGTACTGGAAACTTATTTGACGTTTGGGTGAAAGTTATTATTTGTGTGCCAGGAAATTTTATTTTTCAGAGAGTAATGTGGAGATATAGCTTTTTTCCAGCTAACCTACGCATACATATATCCATATACAGTTCAAACTCTGCTCTACATGTAAACAGGACTCCGGTGATTTCGAGCAACTTCTCAATCGCTAGCTGAAACTTCAGAGATTTAAGAAACTGATTGAACATATAGCTATTGTATATGGTAAAATACCTTTCACATTTCAAACCTGCATTCTCTACTACAGTGACCTGTAGCAAAGATTTGTCTTTGTATCAGTTTCTTCTATCTTCAAAAACAACAAAGTGACATTCTTCTTCGTCTTTTAAGGCTATTCAATAGCCGTTCCTACATTTGCTATCTATAGACAAGAAATCTTGCCACTGTCAGGAAAAAAAACCTGAAATGGCTTCAAGTTCAAAGTCAATGAATGGTATGGCTGAGTCTGAATGAAGATGAGTGGGAGGCCCCTTCTGACAGGCATAGATGACTGAAGTTAATTATACACTTTTTATGTATTTTTTACTCAGTATAACATGCTAGAATAAGATAGGTGTAGATTCCACAAGTAATCTATGAAGACATTCTCATGCATGATTGTTCTTTATATTGATAATATACGTTTGAATGCTAAAGGAAATTAAGAAGTGCTACTTAATTAATATCCACATCTAAATAATTTACATTTTATAAATTGGTGTTTCAGTTTTATTAAGAAGGAAGGCAGACTGAGTTGGCCTAGCGGAAATAGACTCTCTCACTCGAAGGTTAATTGGATCTCTTAAGCTAGCGCAGTAACCCACTGAGCCTCCTTAGTAACAGGAGAGAAGCATAGGGTTTATAAGAAGCTACATCTTCAGAGCATTAGTCAGGGACTCCCACTTGTCCTCCTAAGTTCACTCCAGTGGGCATGGCAATCTGGTTTACTCTCTTCTTTCCCAGACCAGGTCACTCAGTCATATCTCTGAAGTCCCAGAATACCGTTAGAACTCTTCACCTGCAGAAACTGCGTTCAGAGTTCATTCCAAGCCCTAGTGCAAAATATTTTACCTCATGAGAATCCATTCCAGCAAGCACCAGAAAACCAACGTCTCCTCCACAAGGGAATGAATACTGACCCATTCCTTGAGGAATAGGAATCCAGTTCAGGTTCTACTACTCCTGGAGGCAGCTTCAGGAGCCCACTCCAGAGAGGCCAGAAATGCTGCTATGGTTTTCAGCTTGTCCATGGTACTGCACTAAAGTGTGAAGCCGCAAAGGTTTTTCTTCTCCTTACCTTTGTGAAGGTCTACAAAAAACTTTGGAACTTCATGTAGTTACATGTTTATGCTTTCTGCCTATTTCTGTAAAAATATTAACTTTTGCAACAATTATAGGTGTGAAAGATGGGAATTCTGTACACATCTGCCATTACAAAGTAAAAGTCTACAAAAGGTACACTTGTAAACAATATTCTGCATACATTATCCTTTACAGCTGGGTTTAATTAGCCCGAAAATGTTCTCAGTGTGTGCATAATCTCGTAATGTGCAGGAAAGCTTTTCATGGGTAAAACGAAACGTAAAACAGGGAGACAGCGCAAATGGTGAAAAGCAGAAACTTTGAAAACATTTCCTGGAATAAAAAATTACACACCGCTTGAGGACAAAGACATCCAGGCCCAGAACTGTTCCTACTCCTGTAGGGACAGCAGCAAGAATACATTCCAGGTGGCTCAGAAATCAAATACTGGTTTATCTTTTACAGGGTCCAAAGTTTAAGTTCATTCAAAGTAGAAAATAAATTAATTTCTGATTCTTTTTTAACTCTCCAGACAGACTTTTCCCTGACTCCATATCAGGGAGCACACCGATCTTGGTTGTTTTCTCTTCCAGAGGGTTACAGGCAGAGAATGAAAATATAAAAACAATTGTCTCCCACGAGTAGAACAAGAATCTTCCTCAACAGCTAGAAAAGATATTGCTGTACTACATATTTTTTGGCCCTGTAGGAGAGTAGGATCTGCACTTATGTTGCCCCCACTTTTTTCTGATGTATACACTGGTTTCTGGCTATAGTCTGGCTGGGTCCCTGGTAATCAGGGCCCCAGTCTCTCTGTTCTCTCTAAACAACTTGGAGTGCATATTAGATGCACTAGTGATTGGATACTGTGGTACCTTATGAGCCCCTAGTATATGGTACCCTAGGTACCAAGGGCATAGGTACTTCACAGGCCTACCAGGGGCTGAAGCATGTATTATGCCACCCCTGGGAAGCAGACTAAATCTGACACCACAGGCCTGCTACTGCAGCCTGGGTGAGGTAGTGTTAGCACTCCTCACTGAGGTATAGGTTCCTATATCTCACCATACACACACATATAAACCTATCAGTCACCCCTAAGGCAGGCCCTATCAATCCCGAGGGCAGGGTGCTTGGTTTACAATGTGAGGGGGTGCCTCTGCCTGAGCAGGGTCCCTCTGCAGCTGGCAGGGTCTATTCCTTGTGGCTGTTTGTTGATGCGGTTAAACCATATACTCTTAAGTGCATTATAAATGCTAACTTTGGAATGACTGCATCAAAACATGTCGTGATTGGTGTCAAACAACTTGGAATCATACCCCCACATCAGTCCATGATGTGGGAGCATGATCCCACCCTTCTAGAGGGGACAACATGTGCCTACTGTGGTAACACGGTAGAAATCTGAAAGAGCACTGGCATCACAAAATGGATGGCACCAGCACAGACACTGGGCTGCCCTCCTGCTGCTGACTGAAACTCGCAGTGGAGGAGGCCCAACAATAGGCATCCTGTCACAGGGAGGTGTCACCACCTTCCAGACAGGATTTAGTGGATTGGGGCTGGGTGGGTGCACTCCTAGAGTGCTTTGAAGTCCTTCACTGGGGGAGCAGTAGGCTCCTCGTGCATAGGCCAGCTCAAACCGGTTCAGGGGCTACCTGTCCCTGCTCTGGCAAGAAACTGGACAAAGGGAAGTGGGTGTAACCACCCCCTACACTGACCCTCCCAGAGGAGTGGTCATAGAGCTAGTCCCTCCCCTATCTTCAGTATAAGATAGGAAACCTTGCCATTGCAAAGTAGATAAGCCTGGATGATGCTTTACAAGAAGTATCCTGGTCCTTCGACGTTCCACTACCTTTGGAAGATGGAAGAATCTCCCTTGAAGTCAAGGAGTGACTCCCCTGCTTAGCAGGCACTAAAACTTGAATCAATGGTCGCAAACTTTCCCGCTCCTGGTGGAGTACGAAGTCCCTGCAGCCCCGGAAGTGGATTTCCTGACTTCTCGATGGCCATTGTGTGTCCCCAGCAGAGCTGAGGCGAGTGGACCCCACGAGTGACGAGGAACCGCAATACCTGGGAACTGTGCACTATTGTCGAGTGCAACCCCTTCATGACGTTCTACGAACTTGTGCTTTGGACCACTTGTAGCCCAAGCCTCCAGCAGGTTTTGCAGCGAAAATCAGAGGCCTACCCCATCCCGAGTGACTGTGGGCTTCTGTGAAGCATTTCCTCAAGAGGCGTCTTTGCGATCACTTGCCCGTTGGCTTGTGGGTCCCCCGAAGACTTTCTTATCAACTAAAAGGGCTCCCCTGGTTGCTCCAGGCCTGCCCTCACTCACTGTCGCTGGGTGAGTCTCTCAGACCTTGGTGGTCTGCACCATTGACTAAATTTACTTTCCATGAGACTTGCTGTTGCCAAGGCTTGTTGGCTCCAATTCGGTTGCCGACACCGCAGTCAGCTGCAGACGTTGTGGGACACTCTGAATCCAGCTGCTGGTCATCGTCGATCTCTCCTTGACCTCGTGAGCGAAGAGTTAAAACACCCTTGATCACCTGAAATCACCCGACATCCGTGGGCATCCATCTTCCTGGCCCCGGGTCACTGGCAAGTGACTGTGAACACTGTCCCTTCAATTTTCAGGTCATCTGCATCTAGAATCCAGCCTTGGATTCCACCGGATACTTCTTCAGTCTTCGCAAGCAGCAAATCTTCTTTGGTCTCCATAGAAAACAGCGACGCGACCCGACACCAAAAGACACCTATGCACCCGGCTTCCCTGGGTGAGGTAACTCGTGCACTCCGGTGCCCTAGTGTGTGTTGGCCCTCGAATTACTTACCTTGTAAGTGGCTTGCTTGTAGACTTCCTCGAAGTACCCTAAAACTTTCAAACTCAAACCGCGACTTGCTCCATTGTAATCAATAGGGAACCCGCGGCTGTGTTCACACACTGCATGCGTCTCCCGTGGGTCTGTTACTTACCTGCTTTCACTGCAGTAGTGAAGCCCCAGCGATTCTACTGGCCCTAGGCCTTGTCATTCTGCAAGTCAACTTTCCTAAACCTCTTTTTTAGTATATGGTCTGGTACGCCCCTAGGGCCCCAGCCATATTTGTGCTTAACTTATTGTGAAACGTTGATATTTGAATGTGTTCCTGGCTTCTAATCTCATAAAGAGATTAGTAGAGTGTATCTAGAAGTAAATACATATATATTTGATATATATACCTGTGTGGTGTCCTTTCATTTGGTAATTCAAGAGATTATAAGGTAAAAAAAGCTGCTTTACATTCCTCTGAGGCTTAGCCTGAAGGCTGCTCTCCACAGCTACCACTAGGATAGCTTTCTTTAAAAGATTGTCTTAAACCTATCTACCATAAGAGTCGAATTGGACTGGTGCAAGGTGGCCACTATAACTAGTGACCAGCATATGCCAGGCCAACTTCTCACAGGCCCCTTCTGTCTAAGTCCTACTGTGCCGGCGTCACCTAAAGGCTGTGCTTAACTAAAAGTAAGTGTCTGTCATCGAGACAGGCTTGAACTAATGAGTGTGAACAATACGTCTTGTGATTCGGTTGTGGTGTGCGGAAAAGTGATTTTGGTTCTTATGTGTATTCTATGTCAGCTGGTTGCGAATTTCTTATAATGAGGAGTTAGGCTTGTAAAATTCCACCAAAACCCTGTGCAAAGGAGATTAGTAGGCCTTTAGTTCAGCAGGGATGCAAGCGCCTCTACCAGAATTTACTAAATAACTTAATTTAGGTGTGGTGTGATTCACTATATCATTTTCCCAGTATCCCCCAGTCTTTGAACTTCAACCTTTATAGGCGGGATAGTGTGTTTTCCTAGAGAAAGAGAATCTGAAAGAATGCTGGATCTGGTGAAGATCCACCAGCAACCTGTTTGACGGTGATCTGTGTGAGGGGACATGCCGATCTGGTATCACAAGGGTCACTATAGATGAAGTAAAAATAAGAGAAAGAGCAACACTTCAAGACATCCTCACCTTTCCTCATGAATGGCGAGATAGTGTGGTTCATGATGTGCTTGGGTGTCAATGAGTAATTGGCCATTGGGTTTGACTTCATCTCTTGGAAGCTTGTGAGGTGAACGATCTTCTCCAGAGCTTCCTCGCTGATGTTCTTCTCCAAGAATTGCAGAATCCTCCGGATCTCACGCTTTGGGTCCTGTGGGGTTGGGGAAGACAGATGGACATGTTGCTTTCAGGGTAGCAGACAGAAACCAGGGTTTGGGAAAGATCAATCATGAGAGCACATCTCCAGTCTCACCTCTTTCATGTCTTCATAGAAGAGATAGAGGATTCGGCAGTTGTTTTGTTTCTCCCACCATCCTTTCACGTGGTCATACCAGGAGCCAAAGACAACTGCATGGGACCAAAGGCAGGGCATGAATTGGAGACATTGAGAGACAGTTAAACAGAAAAAGGCACCTTCCAAAAATGCTAGCAAAACAGAAAGCAAGAGCCGCATGCCAATGTCAAATTACAGCACATGGCATAACAAAAGCACATTAGTAGAGATAAGTGGAGGAAGAGAAATGTGCACAGAGAACGAAATAAGTGAGGGATGGGAAGGCATAAGAAAATTGATGGGTAAATTATAAGGGAGTATAATGAGGAAAGAGTTAGCAAATAAGTCAAGGGGAGGTCAGTAGTGAGGATGTCAGAAGGACAGTGACTTTCACAAGTAAGAGGAGGCAATGAAGTAAGGAAAACTACATAGCACCCATTGAGGGTACGTTGTAATAGCAGACACCAATCAACAAGGGCACTATAGTTACATAGTAAATTCAGGTGAATTTTTTTAATTTTAATTTTTTTTAAAAATTTTAATTGGTCAGGTAACTTCCTCTTTTGAAATATTATCACATCTTGGCAAGGCGGCCAAATAATCACTAACCTTCTACGCCTGCACGGGTTGTAGTGATCAATTGATGGCTACAAATGTATGTCAGTTGTTTCTAATTCATCTTTCTGTGCTGTTTATTGTCAGTATCCTTTACTTAAAAACACAGAAAATACATTCGTTCTAAATGTAAACTTTGGCCCCCCACTCCTCATCACACATCATGAAGAGGGACCAGACTTTTGTAAATATTACTGCCTGGCCTGTGTTAGATAGGATTGTGTGGGATGCTGTTAAATTCCAAATTCATGGACCCACTGAGGGTATTAATGTTCCAAATGTTCTTCGAGTTTCAATGGGTGATGTAGTGAAACAAAACATCCGCTCTGATGATTGGGATGTTCAGGCCATAGAGGCACTGTTTTCTGATTTGAAATATTATACCGCATTTGATGCTGAAGATTTGTATTGGGACACTGCTAATTATGGGGAACTGTTTTGCTATCAACATTATGGCAATCATTTCCTACATAAAGCCAATACGTTTCGAAATTTTGTAAATTATACGCAATGGGAACATTGTCGGACGCCAATGCAAGGCAGCTCCAATACATTGGTGAACAAATTTGCTTATTTTACTGATTTCAGTGTTTCAAAACCTGCCGCTTTTTATTTTAAAGTGGCAGTAGAAGCTTCCTCGAAGGTTTGGCTGACACACACTAAATTATTGTATTCCAAATCCTTTATGGATGAATTGGCTATCGAGGGGTATGACCTGTGGAAAGCTACTATTGATGTTAAATCTGTTTGGGGTTCCAAGAAATGGCAGGTGCAAGGGACTGAGGCTCTGCATCGTGCTTGCCTTATCCCAAACCACCTATTATTTTTGAATTCTACTATTTTTCAGACCACCTGCTTTGGATTGGCTACTTCTAAAAAGCTGAATTCCCCCTCTATTCCAGATCTGGGTGCTTATCCAAATTGGGATAATCATACAGATCTGTCCCTTGCTGCGTTGCAGTCATACATTGCTAATACATCCTTCAATATTTCCAAATTACATTCGGAAGGATGGTTAACTTGGCAGACAAGCTCAGATTCCTGTCAACATCATTTTCTGGGTCTACAACCTGGGTATACGCAGGTTCGCGTAGACCCCCGCTTTGAATCTTCTCATTCTGTTACTACCTACTCTGTAGGGAAGTTATGCCAATCTTGGCTGCAACATTCCACCTTAGCATCTGTTAAACTTCATTGATCTAAATTAAATGACAAAATAGATTTGAATGATTTTGTTAAGGGTCCTGTAGGTGGCAGGTCCAAAAGGTGGTTGTATGCTGTTTATAACGAAGTTTGGAAATTGTCTCAAATTGAAGCGGCTTCCAGATTAAGAGCCATTGATCAGGCCAATTTGGAAAAAGTTCTGGCTGTTATCGATAATAGCATTAACACCCTTTCTTCCAGAATTTACACATTAGATAATATTGTTTCATCTGTTGTTGATATTGTGCAGGATGATATGTCTGTTTTGTATCATGGTCAAAATCAATTACGTTCTATAATGCAGTTTGTATGGACTTTGCCAACGTTAAAGGCTGGGAAAATCCCCTGGGACTACATGAATACTTCATCTTTATTCCTTCCCTTTAATCTAATTGCGAAACAACAATTCATGTCCATGAAAGATGGAACATACTCATTACTGCATATTGAAAAGTTAGAACCTTTGCCTTACTCTGTGGCCGAATTGAGCTCTGCTGTGTGGCTTATACACGGGTAAATCACATTACCATTTCCTTTGTTTAAATTCAGTTTGTGCATGAAACATTATGCCCTAGGCAGATATGAACCGTTGGGTACTGCTTTCCTGCATGAGGTTTGGTCACTCCCATTTACATACAGGTGCATGAGAGAAGGTAAAGAAGTTTATTTGAAGGGTGAGGAATGCACTTCCACACCTGATCACTCTGTAGTCTGTAGGCACATCCAATTGCATGGCGCGTGCAATGTGCTAGCACCTAATTTGGCATGCGTCCTGAAAGGTATTCCGGTGCCAGCTATTACACCCTCTTTCACGTTGCTAGCTAACGGTAGTTACTTGCTTTTAAATAACTTGGCTTGCTGCGGGATGCTAGTGGGAATTCCCTACATTGTGACTGTATCACAGAGAGTAGTCTGCTGTAAAAATGTCCTTTTCCCACCCCCGCATGGGCGGCTGGATGTATCCATCTGGCCTTCCATTCCAACCTTGAAAGCAGAGTTCAACAAGATGAGCAGAATAAGGGCTCTATTGTCTCAAAAAGAAGTCGCTCTGACTTCTTCCCGTGAAACATTTTTCCTTCACGTAGCAAACACCCGCACAGAGGTGCATGCGCTCTTAAATACTATAAACTAAACTATATTTAATGCCTCGTCAACAACTGGCTTGGCGCATTTTTTCAAAATTGTGGGCTCCGGCCTCGTGACCTCCTTCCAAACTATTTTTGCTGTGATTCCGGCATTTTTTCATTCGATTTTTTCCAGCGTCTTTGGCGGGCTCCCGTTGATTCTCGCCCTCACTGCTGGTGTGCTGTTGTTGGTTTGCTTACTGCGCAATGGCTGCACAATTTGTGTCACACAACAGCCTGTCGCGGCTGCTCCATCTTCGTAACCGGATGCTTGAATATTATGGAACATTACCACTGGAAACCCTGAACATAGCCTATGGATTGTCCTTCCGGTTTTCCTACTTTACTTGCGTACAACCTGTTTTTCATTGCCTAGATTGTCCTTTCGAATGGGCTCTGGATTTGTGCTTGTCGAACTCGGTGTCTCCTGCCCCGAATTATGACCGACTGATGAGTCCCTTAGTGGCTCATGAGTTGGACTGTTCTGGTGTCAGGATTATGGCCTGTGGAGCGGCACATGGAGTCCTAGGGAATTGGGACATCGGTACGGCAGCGTACAACTTCTTGGCAGGAAGTTAACTTGAAGAACACGCCAGTTGTCCTCTGATTGTGCTAGAGGCCCCAGTTGTCGAGGAACATGCATGTTCGTTTACCTTGTTAGACTGGATGGCAGAAACTTTTACAGACCGTAACAATGACTTCCTCTTGGAAGCTGTCGCTACTTACTGTGCTTACACGCTGATGGATTAACTTGGATGTTGTCCAACTTTCTGTGTGCGACCCACACACACATTTTTATTTTTTGGATTCGACATTTGGGCTCGCTGAGCCTTTGCAAGATGTTACGATTTTCCGTTTCCTTTTTTTCCCTTCATTCTTTTTGGTTTTGTTTTTTTTTCTTCTTCGAACTATCACTTCCCTTTATTTGGATTTCCAATACATGCACTTGGTTCCGCTCTGTCGCACTTGAACTCTGCGTTCTTTTAATTGTATCCCTAATAGGTCATGGTCCGATCAAGGGAGGGTGTAGTGGAGGCCGCGTTTTAGATAGGTACATTGCTATGTTAGCATAAGCGCCTTAGATGTTAGAAACGCCATCTTGCCACTTTTGCTGCTTTTGCACACAACACTGCAGGTACATGTTATTTTTTGAAAACTGCTTGAATGCCTTTTCTTCACATGAGAACTGTCTGTTGTTCACATCCCTAGACGTGCACTGCGACCTTGGTCTGAACATTGTGTGCAGAAACAGTCTGAGCCACCAAACAATGTATGTTTTTGAGCTCAGGTTGATCGGCTCACGCTCTAGCCATAACACGCACACAGCTGCAAATATCTGAAAGTCGAGAGCCTTTAATATTGCAGTTTGCATGCATTAGACATTCATTCTGGAGAAGAACTTTTCCAGGCGCAGAGCAAAGCTGATCCTGTGATGTGATTCACCTAAGCTGATCGTTACGGTATGGGGTTCCACATTCAAACCTAGAGACCTTCTATTAGTATAATAATACTAGCTCACTAGTGAAGGGAGGGTGGTTGTATTCCACTGTAATTTGTATTATGATTTCTCCCTTCATCTTCTATGGTATTGTAACAATGCTGATGGTTTTAATTTTAATCATTTGTCTGCTTATGTTAGCCAAAGTACTGCATCTTAGGACACGTAGTTTATAAAATAAACATTTTAAACTTTACTGTGTCTCTGATTACTCTTGTTGTGGACTGATATGAGAATAATAACAAACAGGTATTTCTGATTCCCACCATTCCTGAGAGTACTCTAAGTTGCTTGTTCTGGGTTGTCTATACATTGGGAGCTCCGAGAGGATACAGAGGACGAATGGGACACTGATGCTAGTCGGATTGGGGTTCTGGGTACTGAGGTGAGTTTTTGGTATACCGCAATTCACTGAGGTCCTGGTTTCCTGCGCATAGTTCTGTGCATGAGCAGAATCACTGCAACATATCCTTCTAGTAGATCACACTGCAAGCCCATGGTCGCCTTTCTGCAGCTGGAACCTTTTAAATTACTCTTTTCTTCAGTAAGAGTGAGCCATATCATTTTTTTTATTAAATCTCTTTTTGGCATCTTCAAGGTACAGAAATTAAAATTAGGCGTCCTCTGGCAGTACTAAATAGTAGTTACAACTTACACAGTATTCCTTCACAGACAGCACAACCATTCGTCCAATCACTAGACTGTACACAAACACCCCAATGTTTCAAAATTCATCAGCATTTGGGGTGAATTGAGAGCAGTGAGTTTATGGTGGACAGGCGTAGACGCGTTTCGAAGGTTTAGTAATAGTTGGACCTGCTGATGAATTTTGAAACATTGGGGTGTACAGTCTTTGGTAGTGGTTGTGGTACCTAATAACAGAAATGTAATGTCTTTATCATCTCTCGTGTTGTGTTTCTAAAGAAAATTTTGTGAAATTGTTATTTTTAGTGCTTGATACTTGTTTCTCAGATGAAATGTTTTTAATTTTGTATTTCAATTTTAATAAAGTCAGCTTATCAGTGCATCAATTGTAAGTTTCTGTGCCAACACGTAGACCATTGGTATTTACAGTGATACCCTTGAGTGAATGCGTAATAGTGATTGGACAAATGGTTGTGTTGTCTGTGAAGGAATACTGTGTAAGTTGTAACTACAATTTAGTATTTCCAGAGGACGCCTAATTTAGAATTTCTGTTTGAATCCTAGTCCTTTGGGTCTCAAAGGGTCCCTCTCTTTTTTAAGAAATCTTCAAGGTACAAACAAAGACATGATAGGCCACAATAGGTCTTGGAAATGAAGGAGGAATGCAATCAAGCAACATTACAAGAAAGCAAGGGTCTCAGAGAACTACAATGATTGGGGATTCATGCTTAAGCTGATACATCCAAGCATTATGTAAGAAGCTAATACCATTAGAGATCACCAATATCATCAACAAAAATAAACAATATTGGCTAGTATGTAGGAGGAACCTCCCCATTGGCATAGAGAGAGTAATGAGGAGGTTACAGGAAACATAGTACACATTAACAGCGTTCAGGTGTGCTGAGGTGGGTGAGAAAGTTTATTGTGTATTGTATATGGGGAGCAACACCTTGCTGTGCACAGCAGTCCAGCAGTTATGCCTCAGGGGGGGGGAGAGGACGGCTAGGGGAGAGATACTTGAGATCAACAGGGAGGGTGGTGAAGAAGAAGAAGAAGTGCAATTTGTCAAAGAACTTCTGCACATGTGTCCCAGAGCGTGATGCCCCGCGCCCCATGAGGCAGACGATATAACACTTGCCTTTGCGACTGCCCATTTATGTCATCCCAAACCATACAGAGACTTCTGGCGGCTGAGCCACTTTCCAAGACATAGCTTTTAGCCATTTAAATAATGCTGACGCTAATTCTGCCATTTAAAAGCAATGCTTAGAGCGTTTCACATGTTTAGTGATCTCCAAGAAACACAATTCTGGATCCAGAGAAAGCTGTAAATCAAACACTGCAGAAATAAGCTCCATTACCTGGGTCCAGGCTCCGAACAGAGGTTGTAGAAATGTGGCATCTGTATATCTGCCCCTAGGGCAAATGGAAAGAGTTACTGGAAACATCGCATGGAGGCGATGGGGAGAGAGGTGTGTTTGATGGAGGTAGTTGAATTGTGTGAATTTAAGGCGGGTGCTACGGGATACCCACTTGTTTTTGCCTGAAGCCATTGTCCAGTGTTTGTCTGAGAAAACTGTGCCCAAGTCCGTCTCCCATCTTGTCTTGCCTTTGGGTGTCTGGCACACACCTGGTGCTAGAAGGAGAGAGCGATGTCATTTGTGTCTCTTGGGGTATTTTCCCTGGGTGTTTACATTTGGTTTGGTTTCATAGTTGGTTGCGGAATCTCAATCTTTTACTGGGTTCAAGAAGGGGAAGAAACAACCATGGAGGTGGGTTAAAGGGGGAAATATTTGATCTAAATTAGGTTTTGAAATCCTGCCTCCTTGACATGGCTAAATATCATTAAGGTACCGAATGGTAAGTGCACAAATCACAGGTATCTGCAAATGAGCTCTTTAGACATATCAAAATGGGTGAATAACATTTTCTTTTTGTTTTATGTCCCATTCCAAGTAATTAAGAGCAACGGTGCACATTGCAAACCTTGCACAATTTACACCCAAAATGTGTGTCCTGAATGTGATCACACCCCGTGCTAAGCACTGTGATGAGGAAGACCTGGACTGAGATTATTGGAGATTTTTTATTGAAGCTAAGTAAAAAGATTATTAGAGACTACTTCCAGAGTTTCGGAAACTTTAGAATGTGTCTCCTGATGATTGTGTGCGCAACTAAAGATATTTCTAACTTGATGTAAGAAAGCATTGTTAAATTGGAATAACTCAAGATTGCAGCACATCAATAGCGAGCCAGTCTGGGGCCAATAGGAGCTATGAGAACCATTCCACCCCAGTGTCACACAAATTGCCAGTGGAACCATATTTATTTAAAACAATTTTGCAGTGCACAACACAATTTGGAGCACCTCTGAGCCATTAAATGCTTAAAATGTAAGCACTATGACTAAACTCAGTGTTGCTCAGCATAATTTTGTTCATACACGGAGCACATAACTACTGATGGGGACATCCAGGCTCGAAGCTTCTGAACCTGCAGATTTCGCTTAGATATTAGGAGTAGCAATCAACCTGCTGCAAATCTAAACTAAGAAACTTTCAAGAAAGTCCATTCCTGCAAACACTGTTGGCCAAAGTTCCTGGTTGCAACTGAATGAGAGGCTTCACATGGCACTGAAATATGGGTTGGGCAGAGGGTTGGGTCTTAAAGCTCATTCCTGAACTTCGGGCCGGACCCTGCCATTTTCTTTTGGTAGTCTTCCTCGAATCGTTCGTTTTGGGCTACAGTAAAGTGGTTCTTCCAATCTCCAGCGATCCCTGTGGAGGTGGCGAGAAATAGAATAATATGGTAATATCAGGGACATCAGATAAGAGACCACATGGTTCATCGCTTGACGCATAAATATAATTCATTATTATATAACTCAAAAGTACTCTTTTTCACTGTTTGAAAAGTGTAAGAAATTTTACATTATTGGAATCAAATTAATACTTTTTAACACAGAATAACAATTTGGCACATATTAAAATTGTTCTTAGTGGCTAAAATTGTCTGAAATACTCTGCCCTTCCTCAATATTTAATTTATGCTCATGTGAAGTGAATAAGCTATTGAAAAGCTTTTATATATGAAAAATGTGCAGATACTATGGGATGATTGTACAGTAGCTAAGCAACATTTCATTTACCAGAGTCTAAAACTGAATCAATAAGGGATGATGATGCAAATACATTTGATTTTGCGGTTCGCACCAAACTATAAAATAAATGACAATGGTTTCTTTTCAATGGAGGAAATGCATTGGACCTATGTAGGATACCTCTGCAATTGTATCGTGTGCAATTGGATGTACACTTTATTACAATGTGCTTTTGTTATCAGAACTCTTTGCCATGGTATAAGTAGGCTAAAGATCAGGCTTTTTCTCTACTTGCTGAGTACTGGAAACTTATTTGACGTTTGGGTGAAAGTTATTATTTGTGTGCCAGGAAATTTTATTTTTCAGAGAGTAATGTGGAGATATAGCTTTTTTCCAGCTAACCTACGCATACATATATCCATATACAGTTCAAACTCTGCTCTACATGTAAACAGGACTCCGGTGATTTCGAGCAACTTCTCAATCGCTAGCTGAAACTTCAGAGATTTAAGAAACTGATTGAACATATAGCTATTGTATATGGTAAAATACCTTTCACATTTCAAACCTGCATTCTCTACTACAGTGACCTGTAGCAAAGATTTGTCTTTGTATCAGTTTCTTCTATCTTCAAAAACAACAAAGTGACATTCTTCTTCGTCTTTTAAGGCTATTCAATAGCCGTTCCTACATTTGCTATCTATAGACAAGAAATCTTGCCACTGTCAGGAAAAAAAACCTGAAATGGCTTCAAGTTCAAAGTCAATGAATGGTATGGCTGAGTCTGAATGAAGATGAGTGGGAGGCCCCTTCTGACAGGCATAGATGACTGAAGTTAATTATACACTTTTTATGTATTTTTTACTCAGTATAACATGCTAGAATAAGATAGGTGTAGATTCCACAAGTAATCTATGAAGACATTCTCATGCATGATTGTTCTTTATATTGATAATATACGTTTGAATGCTAAAGGAAATTAAGAAGTGCTACTTAATTAATATCCACATCTAAATAATTTACATTTTATAAATTGGTGTTTCAGTTTTATTAAGAAGGAAGGCAGACTGAGTTGGCCTAGCGGAAATAGACTCTCTCACTCGAAGGTTAATTGGATCTCTTAAGCTAGCGCAGTAACCCACTGAGCCTCCTTAGTAACAGGAGAGAAGCATAGGGTTTATAAGAAGCTACATCTTCAGAGCATTAGTCAGGGACTCCCACTTGTCCTCCTAAGTTCACTCCAGTGGGCATGGCAATCTGGTTTACTCTCTTCTTTCCCAGACCAGGTCACTCAGTCATATCTCTGAAGTCCCAGAATACCGTTAGAACTCTTCACCTGCAGAAACTGCGTTCAGAGTTCATTCCAAGCCCTAGTGCAAAATATTTTACCTCATGAGAATCCATTCCAGCAAGCACCAGAAAACCAACGTCTCCTCCACAAGGGAATGAATACTGACCCATTCCTTGAGGAATAGGAATCCAGTTCAGGTTCTACTACTCCTGGAGGCAGCTTCAGGAGCCCACTCCAGAGAGGCCAGAAATGCTGCTATGGTTTTCAGCTTGTCCATGGTACTGCACTAAAGTGTGAAGCCGCAAAGGTTTTTCTTCTCCTTACCTTTGTGAAGGTCTACAAAAAACTTTGGAACTTCATGTAGTTACATGTTTATGCTTTCTGCCTATTTCTGTAAAAATATTAACTTTTGCAACAATTATAGGTGTGAAAGATGGGAATTCTGTACACATCTGCCATTACAAAGTAAAAGTCTACAAAAGGTACACTTGTAAACAATATTCTGCATACATTATCCTTTACAGCTGGGTTTAATTAGCCCGAAAATGTTCTCAGTGTGTGCATAATCTCGTAATGTGCAGGAAAGCTTTTCATGGGTAAAACGAAACGTAAAACAGGGAGACAGCGCAAATGGTGAAAAGCAGAAACTTTGAAAACATTTCCTGGAATAAAAAATTACACACCGCTTGAGGACAAAGACATCCAGGCCCAGAACTGTTCCTACTCCTGTAGGGACAGCAGCAAGAATACATTCCAGGTGGCTCAGAAATCAAATACTGGTTTATCTTTTACAGGGTCCAAAGTTTAAGTTCATTCAAAGTAGAAAATAAATTAATTTCTGATTCTTTTTTAACTCTCCAGACAGACTTTTCCCTGACTCCATATCAGGGAGCACACCGATCTTGGTTGTTTTCTCTTCCAGAGGGTTACAGGCAGAGAATGAAAATATAAAAACAATTGTCTCCCACGAGTAGAACAAGAATCTTCCTCAACAGCTAGAAAAGATATTGCTGTACTACATATTTTTTGGCCCTGTAGGAGAGTAGGATCTGCACTTATGTTGCCCCCACTTTTTTCTGATGTATACACTGGTTTCTGGCTATAGTCTGGCTGGGTCCCTGGTAATCAGGGCCCCAGTCTCTCTGTTCTCTCTAAACAACTTGGAGTGCATATTAGATGCACTAGTGATTGGATACTGTGGTACCTTATGAGCCCCTAGTATATGGTACCCTAGGTACCAAGGGCATAGGTACTTCACAGGCCTACCAGGGGCTGAAGCATGTATTATGCCACCCCTGGGAAGCAGACTAAATCTGACACCACAGGCCTGCTACTGCAGCCTGGGTGAGGTAGTGTTAGCACTCCTCACTGAGGTATAGGTTCCTATATCTCACCATACACACACATATAAACCTATCAGTCACCCCTAAGGCAGGCCCTATCAATCCCGAGGGCAGGGTGCTTGGTTTACAATGTGAGGGGGTGCCTCTGCCTGAGCAGGGTCCCTCTGCAGCTGGCAGGGTCTATTCCTTGTGGCTGTTTGTTGATGCGGTTAAACCATATACTCTTAAGTGCATTATAAATGCTAACTTTGGAATGACTGCATCAAAACATGTCGTGATTGGTGTCAAACAACTTGGAATCATACCCCCACATCAGTCCATGATGTGGGAGCATGATCCCACCCTTCTAGAGGGGACAACATGTGCCTACTGTGGTAACACGGTAGAAATCTGAAAGAGCACTGGCATCACAAAATGGATGGCACCAGCACAGACACTGGGCTGCCCTCCTGCTGCTGACTGAAACTCGCAGTGGAGGAGGCCCAACAATAGGCATCCTGTCACAGGGAGGTGTCACCACCTTCCAGACAGGATTTAGTGGATTGGGGCTGGGTGGGTGCACTCCTAGAGTGCTTTGAAGTCCTTCACTGGGGGAGCAGTAGGCTCCTCGTGCATAGGCCAGCTCAAACCGGTTCAGGGGCTACCTGTCCCTGCTCTGGCAAGAAACTGGACAAAGGGAAGTGGGTGTAACCACCCCCTACACTGACCCTCCCAGAGGAGTGGTCATAGAGCTAGTCCCTCCCCTATCTTCAGTATAAGATAGGAAACCTTGCCATTGCAAAGTAGATAAGCCTGGATGATGCTTTACAAGAAGTATCCTGGTCCTTCGACGTTCCACTACCTTTGGAAGATGGAAGAATCTCCCTTGAAGTCAAGGAGTGACTCCCCTGCTTAGCAGGCACTAAAACTTGAATCAATGGTCGCAAACTTTCCCGCTCCTGGTGGAGTACGAAGTCCCTGCAGCCCCGGAAGTGGATTTCCTGACTTCTCGATGGCCATTGTGTGTCCCCAGCAGAGCTGAGGCGAGTGGACCCCACGAGTGACGAGGAACCGCAATACCTGGGAACTGTGCACTATTGTCGAGTGCAACCCCTTCATGACGTTCTACGAACTTGTGCTTTGGACCACTTGTAGCCCAAGCCTCCAGCAGGTTTTGCAGCGAAAATCAGAGGCCTACCCCATCCCGAGTGACTGTGGGCTTCTGTGAAGCATTTCCTCAAGAGGCGTCTTTGCGATCACTTGCCCGTTGGCTTGTGGGTCCCCCGAAGACTTTCTTATCAACTAAAAGGGCTCCCCTGGTTGCTCCAGGCCTGCCCTCACTCACTGTCGCTGGGTGAGTCTCTCAGACCTTGGTGGTCTGCACCATTGACTAAATTTACTTTCCATGAGACTTGCTGTTGCCAAGGCTTGTTGGCTCCAATTCGGTTGCCGACACCGCAGTCAGCTGCAGACGTTGTGGGACACTCTGAATCCAGCTGCTGGTCATCGTCGATCTCTCCTTGACCTCGTGAGCGAAGAGTTAAAACACCCTTGATCACCTGAAATCACCCGACATCCGTGGGCATCCATCTTCCTGGCCCCGGGTCACTGGCAAGTGACTGTGAACACTGTCCCTTCAATTTTCAGGTCATCTGCATCTAGAATCCAGCCTTGGATTCCACCGGATACTTCTTCAGTCTTCGCAAGCAGCAAATCTTCTTTGGTCTCCATAGAAAACAGCGACGCGACCCGACACCAAAAGACACCTATGCACCCGGCTTCCCTGGGTGAGGTAACTCGTGCACTCCGGTGCCCTAGTGTGTGTTGGCCCTCGAATTACTTACCTTGTAAGTGGCTTGCTTGTAGACTTCCTCGAAGTACCCTAAAACTTTCAAACTCAAACCGCGACTTGCTCCATTGTAATCAATAGGGAACCCGCGGCTGTGTTCACACACTGCATGCGTCTCCCGTGGGTCTGTTACTTACCTGCTTTCACTGCAGTAGTGAAGCCCCAGCGATTCTACTGGCCCTAGGCCTTGTCATTCTGCAAGTCAACTTTCCTAAACCTCTTTTTTAGTATATGGTCTGGTACGCCCCTAGGGCCCCAGCCATATTTGTGCTTAACTTATTGTGAAACGTTGATATTTGAATGTGTTCCTGGCTTCTAATCTCATAAAGAGATTAGTAGAGTGTATCTAGAAGTAAATACATATATATTTGATATATATACCTGTGTGGTGTCCTTTCATTTGGTAATTCAAGAGATTATAAGGTAAAAAAAGCTGCTTTACATTCCTCTGAGGCTTAGCCTGAAGGCTGCTCTCCACAGCTACCACTAGGATAGCTTTCTTTAAAAGATTGTCTTAAACCTATCTACCATAAGAGTCGAATTGGACTGGTGCAAGGTGGCCACTATAACTAGTGACCAGCATATGCCAGGCCAACTTCTCACAGGCCCCTTCTGTCTAAGTCCTACTGTGCCGGCGTCACCTAAAGGCTGTGCTTAACTAAAAGTAAGTGTCTGTCATCGAGACAGGCTTGAACTAATGAGTGTGAACAATACGTCTTGTGATTCGGTTGTGGTGTGCGGAAAAGTGATTTTGGTTCTTATGTGTATTCTATGTCAGCTGGTTGCGAATTTCTTATAATGAGGAGTTAGGCTTGTAAAATTCCACCAAAACCCTGTGCAAAGGAGATTAGTAGGCCTTTAGTTCAGCAGGGATGCAAGCGCCTCTACCAGAATTTACTAAATAACTTAATTTAGGTGTGGTGTGATTCACTATATCATTTTCCCAGTATCCCCCAGTCTTTGAACTTCAACCTTTATAGGCGGGATAGTGTGTTTTCCTAGAGAAAGAGAATCTGAAAGAATGCTGGATCTGGTGAAGATCCACCAGCAACCTGTTTGACGGTGATCTGTGTGAGGGGACATGCCGATCTGGTATCACAAGGGTCACTATAGATGAAGTAAAAATAAGAGAAAGAGCAACACTTCAAGACATCCTCACCTTTCCTCATGAATGGCGAGATAGTGTGGTTCATGATGTGCTTGGGTGTCAATGAGTAATTGGCCATTGGGTTTGACTTCATCTCTTGGAAGCTTGTGAGGTGAACGATCTTCTCCAGAGCTTCCTCGCTGATGTTCTTCTCCAAGAACTGCAGAATCCTCCGGATCTCACGCTTTGGGTCCTGTGGGGTTGGGGAAGACAGATGGACATGTTGCTTTCAGGGTAGCAGGGTAGCAGACAGAAACCAGGGTTTGGGAAAGATCAATCATGAGAGCACATCTCCAGTCTCACCTCTTTCATGTCTTCATAGAAGAGATAGAGGATTCGGCAGTTGTTTTGTTTCTCCCACCATCCTTTCACGTGGTCATACCAGGAGCCAAAGACAACTGCATGGGACCAAAGGCAGGGCATGAGGTGGAGACACTGAGAGACAGTTAAACAGAAAAAGGCACCTTCCAAAAATGCTAGCAAAACAGAAAGCAAGAGCCGCATGCCAATGTCAAATTACAGCACATGGCATAACAAAAGCACATTATTAGAGATAAGTGGAGGAAGAGAAATGTGCACAGAGAACGAAATAAGTGAGGGATGGGAAGGCATAAGAAAATTGATGGGTAAATTATAAGGGAGTATAATGAGGAAAGAGTTAGCAAATAAGTCAAGGGGAGGTCAGTAGTGAGGATGTGAGAAGGACAGTGACTTTCACAAGTAAGAGGAGGCAATGAAGTAAGGAAAACTACATAGCACCCATTGAGGGTACGTCGTAATAGCAGACACCAATCAACAAGGGCACTATAGTTACATAGTAAATTCAGGTGAATTTTTTTAATTTTAATTTTTTTAATTGGTCATGTAACTTCCTCTTTTGAAATATTATCACATCTTGGCAAGGCGGCCATATAATCACTAACCTTCTACGCCTGCACGGGTTGTAGTGATCAATTGATGGCTACAAATGTATGTCAGTTGTTTCGAATTCATCTTTCTGTGCTGGTTATTGTCAGTAGCCTTTACTTTAAAACACGGAAAATACATTCGTTCTAAATGTACTTGACAAAAGAATAGAAGAAGCAAAGCATTGAAAATTTAAAGCAAGGGAAACCAAAATGTAAGTTGAAATATACCCATTTTGCAGCACTGGAATTTATTTTAGGGCTGTACAATTGGATTCGGAGCCATGATGTTTGTGAAGAGGGAAGTCAGGTTAGGTGCATTTTACAATGTTTGTAACTGCTGTTAACTGTGCTTTAGGTATGACAATGTTGGTGAAGGGAGGGGTGCCCCTTCATAAAATGTATTTAAAAAGATGGGATTTACTTGGAAGGTTTTCATTAGCGGAGATGAGCTAGGTAAAGCTACGGGTACAGGGAGGTAGGGAAGTTTGAATTAGGGGATTTTACCCTGTTGAATAAGAAACTACTTAAATACATGCTATTACAATTGGAGCAATTTTCTGTTCTGTGCTTTGAATTAGGTGAAACTCTGTTCGGTGGATTCAATTCAGGCAAATACCATAGAACCTACTATTCGTGCAGACTACGTCCTAAGAAAGCCATGGTTTTGGATTCAAGAGGAAATTTACAAAGGAGACAGATTTTGGGAGAAAAAGTTTGGGGACATTGAGGACTAGTTGACCAGGGGGACAGCAAGCCGCCAAGTCACTGCAAGAAGAGTGCAGAGAGGGAGAGGGTGACCTCTGACCTCAGTGTGCTTTAAAACGCCGTGGCTATTCCCTTTGCGCAGGAAAGTGAGGATTTGGCAATGGGGACTGCAAGCCCCATAAGTCACCCCTAAGGAGGGAGTAGAGAAGGAGAACATGACCCCTGACCTCGATGTGCTAGAAAGCACTTTGGCATTCCCCACTTTGTGGACGTGCACAGACTGTGCCTGGGCAAAGCTCGGGCCAAGGTCAGGCGCTTCTTCCCACATCATTGCCCGGGAAGGCTGGGTTGGGCCACTGTCCTTGGCTTCTTTTTAGGTCTCGCCTGACCCAGCGCATGCGCTGAACTGGCGAGACTTTTTGTGAGGGCTCAAAAAATGCTACCATGGCCAGCCTAGAGCTACAGTGCATGTGCGCAGGTGCGCACTTAGGGGCAGAGGCTGGCAAACCTCGTCATGCTCATTAAGCGCCCGCGATCACTTTCACTTTCGCCCGCGATCACTTTCGCGGCGCCCCTTTGATATTCTCGTTCAAAGAACATCAAAGAACATGTTGTTGTGTTAATGCTTTGCTGCCCCCGTTTGACTTACAATGTGCATTCTCTTTCTACAAACTCGATGTTTGTGTTCCTTTATTTTGAGATGCTTTTAGTATTACTGTTTTGTGACTTAAAGAACATTAAGGAAATGTTACTGTGAAACTGGACAACGTTCACAGTGTTTATTTTTGATCGCAGCGGTTGCTTCATGTCCATTGCACCATTCAGGGAGTCCTTTCGTTGGCGCTTTCATGAGGACATGATGAGGAAGCTGGAAACTTTTGGCACATTCTCTTTAAAAGCACAGCATGTTGGCGACTGGTTAATCGATTAGACCTATGTAGCGCTTTAGATTTCAAAGCGCTATGGCGGGTGCAGCAGTTAAAACTCATGAAATATGGGGTGCAACTCACAAGGAGGGGGCAGGTTTGAGTGCACATTGGCTGCAATCAAACTCTTAAGATGATGGGCTGTGTGTATCCATTATCAGCACTCAGTCTTCGCTAAGTGATCTTGTTTGTTTTGTTGTTGTGTTAATGCTTTGCTGTGCCCGTTTGACTTACAACATGCTTTCTCTTTCCACAAACTCAATGTTTGTGTTCCTTTATTTGGACATGCTTTTAGTATTACTGTCACACACACAACCACAACCACACACACAACCACAACCAGACGCACAACCACACAACCACACACACACACACACTTCACACACACAACCACATACACACACACACACACGCACACAACCACACCCACAACAACAAACCCACAACCACAAACACAACCACACACACACAACCACACACAATCCCACAACCACACATACAACCACACACACAACCACACACAACCACACAAACAAAACCACACAAACAACCACACACACACAACCCCCCAAACACCCACAACCACACACACACAACCACAACCACACACAACCAAACTCACAACCACACCCCCCACACACACACAACCACACACACACAACCACACACACAACCACAACCACACAGACAACCACAACCACACACACAACACACACAACCACATACACAACCACACACACCACCACACACACACACAACCACACACACACAACCACACACACAACCATACACAAGCACACACAACCACACACATAACCCCACACAACCACAACCACACACAACCAAACACACAGCCACACAACCACACACAACCACACACAACCACACACACAACCACATACACACACACAACACACACACACAACCACACACACAACCACACATACACAACCACACCAACAACCACACACAACCACAACCACACCCACAACCACACACACACAACCACACACAACCACACACAACCACACACACAACCACACACAACCACACACACACAAGCACACAAACAACCATACACACAACCACACACATACACACAACCACACACACACACCCACAATCACACACCCACAACCACACACACAACCACACACCACCACACACACAAACACACCTAACCACACACAAAACCCCACACACAACCCGACACACAACCCCACACACACACAACCACAATCACACATACAACCACACACCACACCCACAACCACATACACACACACACGCACACACCCACACCCATAACAACAAACACACAACCACAAACACAACCACACACACACAACCACACACAATCCCACAACCACACACACAACCACACACACAACCACCATCAACCACACACACACAACCACACACAACCACACCCACTACCACACACACACACAACCACACCCACACACACACAACCACACCCCAACCACACACACACACACAACCACAGCCACACACACAACCACACACACAACCACATACACACACACAACACACACACACAACCACACACACAACCACACATACACAACCACACCAACAACCACACACAACCACAACCACACCCACAACCACACACACACAACCACACACAACCACACACAACCACACACACAACCACACACAACCACACACACACAAGCACACAAACAACCATACACACAACCACACACATACACACAACCACACACACACACCCACAATCACACACCCACAACCACACACACAACCACACACCACCACACACACAAACACACCTAACCACACACAAAACCCCACACACAACCCGACACACAACCCCACACACACACAACCACAATCACACATACAACCACACACCACACCCACAACCACATACACACACACACGCACACACCCACACCCATAACAACAAACACACAACCACAAACACAACCACACACACACAACCACACACAATCCCACAACCACACACACAACCACACACACAACCACCATCAACCACACACACACAACCACACACAACCACACCCACTACCACACACACACACAACCACACCCACACACACAACCACACCCCAACCACACACACACACACAACCACAGCCACACACACAACCACACACACAACTGCAACCACACACACAACACACACAACCACATACACAACCACACACACACAACCACACACACACACAACCACACACACACAACCACACACACAACCACCATCAACCACACACAACCACACACAACCACAACCACACCCACACCCACAACCACAACCACCACACACAACCACACACACAACCACACACAACCACACACACACAACTACATACACATACACAACCACACACACAACCACAACCACACATAACTACACACACAACCACACACAACCACACCCACACAACCATACCCACAACCACACACCCATACAACCACAACCACACCCACAGCCACACATATACAACCACAACCACACAAAACCACACACACAACCACACACACAACCGCACACACAAGCACACACAACCATACACACAACCACACACAACCACACACCACAACCATACACACAACTACACACACACACAAACAACCACACCCAACTGCACACACACAACCACACCCACAACCACACACACCACACATACAACCACATACAAACACAACCACAACACACACAACCACAACCACACACAACCACACACACAACCACAACCACACACACAACCACACACACACAACCACACCCAACCACACACACAACCACACACACAACCACACCCACACAACCACACCCACAACCACAACCACACACACACAACCACACCCACAACCACACCCACACAACAACAACCACACACAACCACACACACAACCACACACCCACACACACACCCACACACACAACCACAACCATACACACAATCACACACACCCACACAACCAGACCCATCAGCATACACACAACCACACACAACCACACACACAACCACATACACAACACACACAACCACAACCACACACACACAACCACAACCACACACATACACAACCACAACCACACACAACCACAACCACACACACACAACCACACACAACCACACACAACCACACACACAACACACAACCACACATACACATGCACACAAACAACTGCACACAACCACACACACACAACCACACACATATACACAACCACACGCACACACCCACAATCACACACCCAGAACCACACACACAACCACACACCACACACACACACACACCCAACCACACACAAAACCCCACACACAACCCAACACACAACCCCCCACACACACACCACCACAATCACAACCACAATCACACACAAAACCACACACAACCACACCCACAACCACACACACACAACCACACATAACCACACCCAACTACACAACCACACACACAACCACACACACAACCACACACACACACAACCACACACACACAACCACACACACAATCACACACACACACAACCACAACCACACACACAATCACACACACAACCGCAACCACACACACAACACACACAACCACATACACAACCACACACACACAACCACACACACACACAACCACAACCACACACACAACCACCATCAACCACACACACACAACCACACACAACCACAACCACACCCACTACCACACACACACACAACCACACCCCAACCACACAGACACACATCCACACACAACCACAACCCCACACACAACCACACACACAACCGCAACCACACACACAACACACACAACCACATACACAACCACACACCCACAACCACACCCACACACAACCACACACACAACCACAACCACACGTACAACCACACATACACAACCACAACCACACACACACAACCATACACACACACAACCACAACCACATATCCACACCCACACCCACAACCACACCTGCACCCACATCTGCACCCAATCACAACCACAACCACACACACAACCACAACCACACACACAACCACAACCACACACACCACACACACACAACCTCAACCACACACACACAACCTCAACCACACACAACCACCCATCCACACCCACAACCACACCTGCAGCCGCAACCACACCCACACACAACCACAACCACACACACACAACCACACACACTGCACACACACAACCACACACAACCACACACACACACACAATACACACACACACAATACACACACACACAACCACTACACACAACCACAACTACACACACAACGACAACAACACATAACCACAACAACACACAAGCTCACACACAACCACAACCACACACACACACAGAACAACACACACACAACCACACACACACAACCACAACCACATACACACATAACCACATCCACACCCACACACAACCACACCCACACCCAACCACACGCACAACCACAAGCACTCACAACCACACACACACAACCACACACACACACACACAACCACAACTACACACACATTCACAAACAGAACCACAAGCACACACACAACCCCACACACACACACACATACAACCACACACACACACACACTCACAACCACAACCACACACACAACCACAAGCATACACACACACAACCACACACACAACCACACACACACACACACCACACAATAACACACACACGACCACACCCACACACACACGCAACCACACACATACAACCGGAATCACACACACAATCACACACACACAACCACAACCACAAACAAACAACCACACACAAACACACACACACAACCACATAGAACCACACACACTACCACAAGCACACACAGCCACACACACACAACCACAACTACACACACAACCACAACTACACACACAACCACACACACCCAACCACAAACACACACACAACCACACACACACAACCACAACCACACACACACAGCCACACACACAACCACACACAATAACACACATACAACCACACACACAACCACAATCACACACACAACCACACACAAACAACCACAAACACAACCACACACAAACAGCAACACACACCACACAACACACACACAACCACACATGCACACAATCACACACACACAACCACACACACAACCACAACCATACCCACACACCCACAACCACCCACACACCCACAACCACACACACACCCACAACCACACACAACCACAATCAACCAAACACACACAACTACAATCACACACAACCACAACCACACACAACCACACACACAATAACACACACAACCACACACACAACCACACACAACCACAACCACACACAACCACAACCACACACACACAACAGTTGCATAACTAAATACTTAAGGTCCCAAAAGCGAGACCTATTGGCTATGCCAATGCTTGTTTAGTTTATTTCAGGGTGGGAGGTGACACGAAGGGAGGGGAAGCAAGCAAAAGGAATATGCTACTTATCAGTATGCATCTGTTCTTGGCATGTAGAACTGCAGATCTACACACTTTTGCATAGATCGCCATCTGGCAGGATTGGGGTAGGCTATGGCTTTTGAGGTGTCTATGGTGGCACCGAGGTATTGCTTTGTGTGGGATGGTATTAGCTGGGACTTTTGGTGGTTCACCGTGAAGCCTAGCTGGTGAAGTAGTTGGATTGTAGTGGCAGTGTGATGTACACATTGGTTGTAGGACGTGGCTTTTATTAGCCAGTCGTCCAAATATGGGAAGACGTGAATGTGCTGTCTTCTGAGGTGTGCCGCCACTACCGCTAGGCACTTGGTGAATACCCTTGGTGCTGTTGTGACCCCGAATGGGAGCACCTTGAACTGGTAGTGTTGCCCATCCACTACAAATCTGAGGTACATTCTGTGAGCATGGTGTACCGGAATGTGAAAGTATGCGTCTTTCAAGTCCAGTGTGGTGAGAAAGTCGTTCTGGGAGCGGAGCGGAAGTACCTGCTGAAGTGTTACCATGTGAAAATGGTCCGAATGTATGTATGTGTTTAGAGGCCGGAGATCTAGAATAGGTCGTAGAGTCTCGTCTCTTTTTGGTATCAGAAAATATAGGGAGTAGACCCCTAACTTTTGCTGATTGGCGGGGACTTGTTCTATTGCATGTTTTTGTAGGAGGGAGATTACCTCCTGTTTTAGTAATGTGGAATGTTCTTGTGACATTGGGCGTTGCCTGGGTGGAATGTTTGGGGGGTAGATGTCAATTCTAGGCAGTACCCTGAACGAATAATTTGGGTCACCCATCTGTCTGAGGTGATGGTCTCCCAGACCTGAAGGAAATTTTGTAGCCTGCCCCCGACCGGAGTGGGATGGTCTGGAGGGAGCGGTGGGAAGTCATTGGGTAGGCGGTGTGGCAGAGCGGGCGGTATTTGTTTTGCCTCTGCCTTTATTGTTATTGCCCCTATAGCCGCCTCTTTGATAACCCATTGTGAAGGTGGATTGAGCAGGTGATTTGTAGGAAGTGGCCTCTAGCCGTACCCCGAAAGGAAGAGCAGCGAAAGGAGCGCCTAGGAGGGTGTGACTGCAGGGCTCCCATAGATTTCGCCGTATCCGTGTTCTTCTTCATTTTCTCGAGGGCCTCATCTACCTTTGGGCCGAATAGATGTTCTTGGTCAAAGGGATGATTTAGGATGGAGGCCTGTACCTCAGGTTTAAAGCCTGAAACTCTCAGCCAAGCATGGCGACGGAGGAGGACGCTAGTGTTAATGGCCCTGGAGGCTGTGTCTGCTGCGTCTAAGGCACAGCGTATAGAGGTGGTAGTTATAGTCTTACCCTCTTGAATTAATTCATTGGCCCTATTTTTGTATTTTTCTGGGAGATGGTGCATGATGGTTTCCAAGTCATCATAATGCGCTCTATCGTATCTGGCCAATAGCGCTTGAGTGTTGGCGATACGCCATATATTGGCTGCCTGTGACGCAGTGCGCTTTCCTGACGCGTCCAGTAGCTTTGACTCTTTGTCAGGTGGTGGTGCTTCGCCTGACGCCTGGGAGTTTGACCTCTTCCGTGCAGTGGAAACCACTAGGGAATCTAGTGGCGCTGGCCCTTTGATATAGGCAGGATCTGTGGGGGCAGCTTTGTACTTTTTCTCTATGCGTGGGTTAATGACCCTAGCCCTGACTGGGTCTTTAAAAACCTCTGGCGCATGTTTTATTACCCCCTTGAGCATAGGTAGTATGGAGGTAGACCTATGTGCGGTATCAAAGGTGTCGAGGAGGAAATCCTCCTCTACCGGGTCAGTGTGTAGCTCTACCCTGTGACAATGTGCCGCCCTCTGAAGTAGGTGGTGAAAACCTAATGAGTCTTCCAGTGGAGATGGCCTGGACGGGTAAAGGTCATCTTGTGGGACGTCTGGAATGTCTGGATTATTATAGTTGTCCCATGGGTCTGGGGATCCTGTAGGGGTGGGGTCTTGTGGCACATCCCCTGGATCGTAATATGGGTCCCCCTGATCATCATCGTCTGGAGACGGGGTCGGGGAGCGATGAGGTGGGGGTGGAGAAGGCGGAGAGGGCGGCGGTGGAGAGGGAGGAGGAGGTGGAGGAGGTGGGGAAGGCATTCTGAAAGGGGAGGTAGCAGAGTCTTTCCTCTTTGGAGGTGGAGGCGGAGCCAGTTTGTCCAAATGTCTCTTTTTAGAAGAGAGTGCCAAATGTCCAGTTTTTGGATCCTTGGTAAGTGTCTTTTGCAAGGGATCCGGTGTAAACAGTTCCTGTGACAATGTTTGTTCCGTCGGCGCCGAAGGTTTCGGGGCCGATGACTTTTTAGGCTTGTCCGTGCCGTGCTTTTTGGGAACCTCCGATTTCTTGGTCGGCACCGAGGTGGGCTTCGGCGCGGAAGTGTCGGTGTCGAGGGCCTTATGGGGTTTGGTCGGTACCGAAAGGCTGGGTTTCGACACCGAGGACTTTGGTGCGGAGCTCGGTGTCGAGGTAGAGGCCGGTCTCTTTTTTGGTGTCGAAGTGTGTTTCTCGGCACTGCTGGAAGGCTGTCTTGAGCCCGAGCCGCCGGAAGGCTTATTTGGCTTCTTCACCGGGCCCGAAGGTGGGGTGTTTGAAGCAGTGTCTCTGGTCTTGCCTAGGCCCGGAGGCGAAGGCGTGACCGAAGCCTTTTTGGGTGTCGGCGCGGGTGTGGGAGGGGGTATAGTACTCACGGCTCTCTGCGCCGGTGTGATGTCCTCCACATCCGAGTCGTAGGCTTCGGAAGCACTGACGAGGTCCTCTTCGGTGTGCTGCTGTCCCGGAGCTTCGACGTCGTCCCCGAAGATGTCGACTGGAACGGAGGTCGAGGAGTGCGCCATGTTTCGTCTGGCCCTTCGAATAGTCTTTTTCGATCTGAAAGACTTGCAGGCGGGACAGTCTCGAGCCTCGTGTTCAGGGGAGAGGCAGAGGTTGCACACCTCATGAAGATCGGTGTGGGGGAATTTGGACCCCCATCGAGGGCAATTCTTGAATGGAGTTCTTTCCATCAGCCGGGACCAGAGCTTGGATAGGCCCGAAGGCCGCCGTCGACGACTGGAATCGAAGATGTGTCGAAGAGAAGGTGATTGAGGAGATTTGGATCTGAACAATACCGCGATGAGCGAGGATTCCGCTTCGATCGTCGAACTGGAAATGTTCGGAACCGGAGCGCGAAGTATTACATCCGAGCCCGATGGCGGAAAAAAACAATCTGAGGATGGAGCCGAAGCCCATGCGCAATACGATCCAAGGGAGGAGTCACCGACCTTGTGACTTCCACAGACTTTCCAAGAGGAAAAACAAACTGCAAACATCCGGGCCCAACACCAGATGGCGATCTATGCAAAAGTGTGTAATCTGCAGCTCATATGCCTCGAACACATGGATTACAATAAAAGGTGGGAGGGTAAGTTACAACACAGACAACAGCAGAAGAAGTAAGGGTGGGAAGGTTGACAAACAACAACACGAACGACAGGCGAAAGGGAGGTAGGCTAGAGGCATGCAACACAAACAAGGGAGGAGGCGGGGGCAGTAGGGGGCAAGAAATGCAGTTCAAGGAGGAAGGAAGATGGAGGGATGGATTACATGAGGAAGCCATCTGAAAAAGATGCACTCAGGTAGAATGCCTAAACTCAAAGAATAAAGTAGCACTAAAAAAAATGACCAGTGGAAGGCTACAGGTAATGTGACCAATAAGAGGCAAGAAAATGTGATTGAAAATGAACCCAACCAATGGTAAGTAATATGCGGCCTCTAAGCCCACTGTAAATATACACAAAGTTTCCAAGAGACAGCACATGTGCTGTCTAGGGGAGACCTAAAACCAAAAGATACAATAACGTTATTATACTATATCTTAAAAAGGCACTTACTTGGAATAAGTTTTGACTGCTGAAATAAAATGTTACAAAAAGATGCAACGCTTTTAATTGAGTTTTTAAACAGCTCAACCAATCTTCATAGTTAATGGGAACAATCAAAATTGGTGCATCGAGGTGCAGAGAAGTGAAGTGACTCAATGGACTCCCTATGTCATGTGAAGATGGATGTCACTTGTTGGACCCGGCCTCGTGGCGTGGTCTTAACCCTCTTGGATTGTGCTCGTCCCCCTGCACCGGCCTACACGGGCCGCCCTTTCAGGCCGCCAGGGACCCCTCCTCCCTTCGAGGCCCTCTTTGGATTGTACCCGTTTTCCTACACCCGCCTCAGCGGCCCCCTTTTCCAGGCCGCACAGGGGCCCCTCATTCCTTCGGGGTCCCCCCCCATACTTGCTCCACGCACCAGCCCACGCAGCCCGGCTCCCTCCGGCCTCGGCCCCAGCGAAGCCCCGACATCGAGGCACCAAGATCTGGCCAGGGGTCACCGCATGGCCACTTCACCACTCCCGGAGGAGGAGAGTTTCGATGGGACCCCCACCGTCCCTCAACACCTAGGTGCGATCGTCCTCTGGCCTCCCTGGGCCTGGCGCCTCTCCCGCTGGGCGTCTGGCCTCTCCCAGCCCGGCCTCTCCGCCCCCCCCAGGCGCAAGGGTCCGGACATCAGAGGGCTCCAGACCTATATCTGGGGCAACCCCGCAATGGGACAGTAGTTGTATCCCGGAGTCAAGAGCCCTGCTGATGGAATCGCGGCTGACCCTACGGAGAAGAACTCTTGCTTGACACTATACCACGAGCCCTGCTGACTGCGTCGCGGCTCCACCTTATTGAGACAAGGAACCTCACGGAACATCGGAGCCCTGCTGACGCTGTCGCGGCCCAACCTCGCTGAAACCTCCCCCAGAGCCCTGCTGACGTCGTCGCGGCTCGAGCTGAACTGAAACACCTTAAGAGCCCTGCTGACCTAGTCGCGGCTCAAGCTCCACGAACTGATCACCAGAGCCCTGCTGACGCCGTCGCGGCTCGACCCCTCCGGGACCCGGAGTCCCTCCAGCTTGAGGATCAAGAACTGGGCCTAAGGTACCCTCGTACCCAGCTGCTACTAAAGACTGTCCCGCTACCCCGTCCCTACCAAAGACTTTGAGACTCTTGCGGATCCCTCGATCCCCCCTTGTATATATCGATAACCGTAACTTCCTAAATGCTGATAAAGAATTGCTCGTCTTGATAAACATTCTCGAGTCCTGTGTGGTGGTGTTACTGTGCTAGTACGATATAGGAGAAGGACCTGTCCTAGGAGGCTTCTCAGCAGCGCTCGGCTACTTCGTACAGTGTGGGGGCTCCCCTGGGTGGTCTCTCTGACCCTCCCCGAGGTCCGCCTTCCAACATTTGGTGGCCAGCGACGGGATCCGAGCCGAACGCAGATCGTACAAGCACGTAACCCACTCGCTATCCATCCAGACGAACAGAGACCATGAGCAACCAGGAAACCACCGCGACCATGGAGTTCCAACCAGAACGATTGGAAGAGTACACGCACAAAGAGTTAAAACAGTTCTGCAAGGGCATTGCGACCACCGGCCTAGGTACCAAGGAAGAGATGCAGAAAGCCCTGAGAACCTGGATAGAGTCCGAGGCGGGTCCCTCCCAGAGTGAAGGTCCCCAGCCCCTGAATACAGCCACGCCACCAGCACCGACCCCAGCGAACGGTGGGAGAAACAGCCTGGAAACCGGCCTCTCCGCGGAAGAAATACGAGAGCGGGAGAAGGTCCGGACCCATGAGCTAGAGCTCGCACGACTTCGGCTGGACGGCGAACTCCTGCTGGCCAAAAAGAAATTGGCCATGGAACAGCTACGGCTACAAGAGGGGATAGAGGAGAAGAAGCGGCATCGAGAGCTGGAGGAGAAAAGGCTGACCCTCGAACACGAGCGGGGCCTCAAAGAACTCGAGCTCAAGGCCCAGAAGGGGGAGACCGGCACCCCCAGCAATAGAGACGCTCTGCCGCCCACCGAAGCCAAGGTCCATATTCCCAAAGATGTCGTCAAGGAGTACTATAAAAACGACGACATCCAGCAGTGGTTTAAGGCGTACGAGGTGGCCATGACCTCCCATCGGGTACACCGAAAGGATTGGGGTGCCGGCCTATGGGGTCGGTTCCTTAGCGAGGGCTGAGACACCCTACTCCAGCTCCCGGAAGAGGTGATGACCTCGTACGACCATATGAAGGAGGCCCTGCTCACCCGCTATGGACTAACCGCGGAAATGTACCGCCAGCGTTTCAGAGACTGCAAGAAAATCCCCGGTACCACGTGGGTAGAGTATGTTGACTTTTTCAGCAGGGCCCTGGAAGGTTGGATCAAGGGGAGCAAGGTCACCACCTACGGGCAGCTGTTCGACCTCATTATTTGGGAACACCTCTCCAACAACTGCTTCGTGGAGCTAAGACAACACCTCCTCGACAGCAAGCTGACCGAGCCGCGGAAGCTCGCCGCCGAGGCTGATCGATGGGTCAACACCCGAGTCCCCCGGAGCTCGATGGGGGAGTACCAGCGAAACCCCACCGGACCCCCCCGCCAGCGCGGCGGGGGAGGAGGGTCGAACAGGAATCGGGACATCCCAGCCGGGCCGCCCCGGAGTCCGCCTCGGGGGCCGCCTCAGCAACACACCTCCCCGAACCTAGCCCGAAGAGGGACGACGCCAGCCAGAACCGGACCCCGGCCCACAATAACCTGCTACGGCTGCCAACAAACAGGACACTATGCCAGCGACCCTGCCTGCCCCCGGAACTGACGAAGTGGGACCAGCGGGCCCCCACCCCGACAACTAGCGGCTGCCGCCCTGGGAGAAGGGGAGGAAGAGGAAGAACCCCTTGACGGGGGGTCCACTGAGTGGGAGCCGGCGGCCATGTCCCTGGTCTGCCTGGGCAGCCGAGAAATGGTGCCCCGAACACCCATCCTGAGCAACACCCAGAAGTACCAACAGGGGGTCACTATCAATGGACGACGGGCCGAAGCCCTCCGTGAGACCGGGGCCAGTGTCACCGCTGTCCGCTGCCACCTGGTGGCCCCCGAACAGATCCTGCCGAATGTGCTATGCCCCGTCCGGACGGCCGACAATAGCGAGAGCCTGTGCCAGATGGCCCAGATTCCCTTCGAATGGGGAGGGGTGACGGGCCTGCTGAAGGTGACTGTCCGCGAAGACGCTCCGGTGGACTGCCTCCTGGGGAACGACCTCGAGAGTTCGCCCTGGGCTCAAGTGGAGCGGCGAGAGCATCTCCGAATGCTAGGACTACCCGAATGGGCCTTCGCCACCTCCCGGTCCATGGCCGCCCAGGCCCCCCGTTCGTCCATGGCCGCCGACACCGTCGAGCCCGAGGGGCCCGTGCCACCACCTGCCTCCAGCGAGGAAGAAGCGGACACCGATGCCAGATCCACGGTGCCCCCCCCGGACGAGATCGCCTCTCTCGGCACACTCCCGGAGCTTGCCCAATGGCGCCACGACGGGGGCCCCACCAGAGAACAGTTCTTGCAGGCACAGAAGACCTGCCCCTCCCTTGAAGGAGTCTGGCAGCAGGCGGCCTCGCAGGCCAACGGTGACCAGACCGGAACCCACTGGGTCTATTGGGCTGAAGGACTACTGTACAGCGAGCAGAAGATTGCAGAACTGGGGGCCAGTCGAGTGCTGGTGGTCCCCCTCCGATTCCGGGAGTTCCTCCTTAACCTGGCACATGATGTGCCCCTCGCCGGGCACCTGGGGCAGGACAAAACCTACAGCCGCCTGGTGACCCACTTCTACTGGCCCCGGATACGGAAGGACGTGGACAACCACTGCCGGTCCTGCCAGACCTGCCAAGCCAGCGGCAAGACGGGAGGACGGGTCAAAGCCCCTCTCCAGCCCTTCCCAGCAGTCAACACCCCGTTCGAACGGGTCGTAATAGACATCGTAGGGCCCCTGGACCCCCGGACCGCCCTGGGTCACCGCTTCATCCTGGTCCTCATAGACCACGCAACCAGGTACCCTGAGGCCATCCCGCTTCGAACTGTGACAGCCCCCGTAGTGGGCCGGGCCTCAATGGGGATCTTCTCGAGAGTGGGATTCCCCCGGGAAGTGGTGAGCGACCGAGGTACGAACTTCATCTCTAAATACATGCGGTCCCTGTGGCAGCAGTGCGGGGTCACGTACAAGTTCACCACCCCATACCACCCTCAGGGGAACGGACTGGTCGAGCGGTTCAACAGAACCTTAAAAGGCATGATCAAGGGCCTGGAAGAACCCCTACGGCGGAGATGGGATGTCCTGCTGCCGTGCCTCCTGTTTGCCTATCGGGAGGTCCCGCAGAAGTCCCTGGGATTCAGCCCTTTCGAATTATTGTACGGGCATCCAGTCCGAGGGCCCCTCAGCCTGGTCAAAGAGGGCTGGGAGACGAAGCCCCGAGATGCCCCTCCCGACGTCTAGATACCTCCTGACCCTACGAAACCAGACACGAAGGTTCCGAGCCCTGGCCGAAGCCAACCTCGAGGCCAGCCAAGAGGACATGAAAAGATGGTACGATCAAAACGCCTCTACCATCGAGTTTGAGCCGGGCCAGCAAGTCTGGGTCATGTCACCGGTTGACCCCTGCGCCCTCCAGGACAAATGGACCGGGCCCTTCAAGGTGGTGGAAAAGAAGAGCCCTGTCACCTACCTAATCGACATGGAGTCTCCCCGGAACCCCCTCCGGGTTCTACACGCTAACCGGCTCAAACCCTACTTTGCCAGGACCGAACTAAGCCTACTGCTAGCGACCGACAACGGGGGCGAAGGCGACTCCGAGCCCCTACCCGACCTCCTGCGGACCAGCGACCACGACGGGACCATCGAAGGCGTCCAACTCGCCTCCTCCCTGACCCCGGAACAGCACCACGACTGTCAGCAACTGTTGCAGCCCTTTGCGGCCCTCTTCTCCCTCAATCCGGGGGTGACTCCATGGTGTGTCCATGACGTCGACACTGGGAACAGTCCCCCCGTGCGACATAGAGCCTACAGAGTACCCGACCGGGTGCGGGCCTGCATCCAGGCTGAGGTGGCGAAGATGCTGGCCCTCGGGGTCACCGAGCCCTCCGACAGCCCGTGGGCCAGTCCCGTCGTCCTGGTGCCAAAGGCCGCCGCACCAGGCACCCCCCCGGAGCTACGATTTTGTGTGGACTACCGGGCCCTGAACGCTGTTACCAAGACCGATGCCCATCCTCTTCCCCGGGCCGACGAGCTCATCGACCGCTTAGGGGCAGCCCGCTACCTGAGCACTTTTGACCTCACCGCCGGGTACTGGCAGATCCAGCTCACCCCCGGTGCCCAAGAGAGATCTGCTTTCTCCACCCCTGATGGACACTACCACTTTCGGGTGATGCCCTTCGGCATGAAGAACGCCCCGGCCACCTTCCAGAGACTAGTGAACAAGGTCCTGGCCGGGCTAGAGGCCTTCAGCGTGGCTTATTTAGATGACATTGCCGTATACAGCAGCCACTGGGCTGAGCACCTGGGGCACCTCAAAGCAGTCCTGGCCGCCCTCCAAAGGGCCGGGCTCACGATCAAGGCCAGAAAATGCCAGATAGGCCAAGGATCGGTGACCTATCTGGGCCATCAAGTAGGGAGCGGTCAGGTGGCTCCCCTCCAACCGAAAGTTAATGCCATCCAGGCGTGGGAACCCCCCACCACCCAGACAGCTGTCCGGGCCTTCCTGGGCCTCACCGGGTACTACCGGCGATTCATCAGAGACTATGGGAGCATTGTCGGCCCCCTCACAGAGCTCACGTCAAAAAAGCAGCCCAAAAAGGTACACTGGACCCCCCGCTGCCAGATGGCCTTCGAGACTCTCAAAACGGCGATGTGCAGTGCCCCCGTGATACAGGCCCCTGACTACAGCAAGGAGTTCGTGGTGCAGACGGACGCCTCCGAATATGGAATTGGGGTCGTTCTGTCCCATGTAGATTCGGAAGGACTCGACAGACCCGTGGCCTTCATCAGCCGACGGCTGCTGCTCCGGGAGCAGCGGTGGAGCACCATCGAGCGGGAGGCCTTCGCTGTAGTGTGGGCCCTCAAAAAGCTCCGGCCCTATCTCTTCGGCACCCACTTCCGGGTCCAGACCGACCACCGGCCCTTGCGGTGGTTAATGCAAATGAGGGGCGAGAACCCCAAGCTGCTGCGATGGTCCATCTCACTGCAAGAGATGGACTTCTCTGTTGAACACCGGCCCGGCAATGACCACGCCAACGCCGACGGCCTGTCCCGCTTCTTCCGCCTCGACGAGGAGAACCCCCAAGGAAATGGGTGACTCTCCCTGCCTTCGGCTGGGGGGGACGCCTGTTGGACCCGGCCTCGTGGCGTGGTCTTAACCCTCTTGGATTGTGCTCGTCCCCCTGCACCGGCCTACACGGGCCGCCCTTTCAGGCCGCCAGGGACCCCTCCTCCCTTCGAGGCCCCCTTTGGATTGTACCCGTTTTCCTACACCCGCCTCAGCGGCCCCCTTTTCCAGGCCGCACAGGGGCCCCTCATTCCTTCGGGGTCCCCCCCCATACTTGCTCCACGCACCAGCCCACGCAGCCCGGCTCCCTCCGGCCTCGGCCCCAGCAAAGCCCCGACATCGAGGCACCAAGATCTGGCCAGGGGGCACCGCATGGCCACTTCACCACTCCCGGAGGAGGAGAGTTTCGATGGGACCCCCACCGTCCCTCAACACCTAGGTGCGATCGTCCAAATCCAAATGGTCGCACACTGCTGACCTACCTGCGTGTTACCCCAAAGAACTGTGGTCCCTGTAGTCAGCGTCGGCGGATACACCTATGCTCGTGTCGTGAGTGCAAGTGTGAATAGCGTTAGCCATCCCTGGACACGTGTTTCGAGGTTGTTGCCTCTCGTCAGCAGGGAGTAGGAAAGAGTGCAGGGTTGCTGTGTAGGCTGCTAAAATCATTATCAGGTATGTACCTCTCGTAGCAACGCAGGTGCGTAACCTGAGCCCGTCGACTCCCCGGCTCAAAGAGCCACTAAATAACTAAATCCAAATGGTCGCACACTGCTGACCTACCTGCGTGTTACCCCAAAGAACTGTGGTCCCTGTAGTCAGCGTCGGCGGATACACCTATGCTCGTGTCGTGAGTGCAAGTGTGAATAGCGTTAGCCATCCCTGGACACGTGTTTCGAGGTTGTTGCCTCTCGTCAGCAGGGAGTAGGAAAGAGTGCAGGGTTGCTGTGTAGGCTGCTAAAATCATTATCAGGTATGTACCTCTCGTAGCAACGCAGGTGCGTAACCTGAGCCCGTCGACTCCCCGGCTCAAAGAGCCACTAAATAACTAAATCCAAATGGTCGCACACTGCTGACCTACCTGCGTGTTACCCCAAAGAACTGTGGTCCCTGTAGTCAGCGTCGGCGGATACACCTATGCTCGTGTCGTGAGTGCAAGTGTGAATAGCGTTAGCCATCCCTGGACACGTGTTTCGAGGTTGTTGCCTCTCGTCAGCAGGGAGTAGGAAAGAGTGCAGGGTTGCTGTGTAGGCTGCTAAAATCATTATCAGGTATGTACCTCTCGTAGCAACGCAGGTGCGTAACCTGAGCCCGTCGACTCCCCCCCCATACTTGCTCCACGCACCAGCCCACGCAGCCCGGCTCCCTCCGGCCTCGGCCCCAGCGAAGCCCCGACATCGAGGCAGAAAGATCTGGCCAGGGGGCACCGCATGGCCACTTCACCACTCCCGGAGGAGGAGAGTTTCGATGGGACCCCCACCGTCCCTCAACACCTAGGTGCGATCGTCCTCCGGCCTCCCCGGGCCTGGCGCCTCTCCCGCTGGGCGTCTGGCCTCTCCCAGCCCGGCCTCTCCGCCCCCCCAGGCGCAAGGGTCCGGACATCAAAGGGCTCCAGACCTATATCTGGGGCAACCCCGCAATGGGACAGTAGTTGTATCCCGGAGTCAAGAGCCCTGCTGATGGAATTGCGGCTGACCCTACGGAGAAGAACTCTTGCTTGACACTATACCACGAGCCCTGCTGACTGCGTCGCGGCTCCACCTTATTGAGACAAGGAACCTCACAGAACATCGGAGCCCTGCTGACGCTGTCGCGGCCCAACCTCGCTGAAACCTCCCCCAGAGCCCTGCTGTCGTCGTCGCGGCTCGAGCTGAACTGAAACACCTTAAGAGCCCTGCTGACCTAGTCGCGGCTCAAGCTCCACGAACTGATCACCAGAGCCCTGCTGACGCCGTCGCGGCTCGACCCCTCCGGGACCCGGAGTCCCTCCAGCTTGAGGATCAAGAACTGGGCCTAAGGTACCCTCGTACCCAGCTGCTACTAAAGACTGTCCCGCTACCCCGTCCCTACCAAAGACTTTGAGACTCTTGCGGATCCCTCGATCCCCCCTTGTATATATCGATAACCGTAACTTCCTAAATGCTGATAAAGAATTGCTCGTCTTGATAAACATCCTCGAGTCCTGTGCGGTGGTGTTACTGTGCTAGTACGGTATAGGAGAAGGACCTCTCCTAGGAGGCTTCTCAGCAGCGCTCGGCTACTTCGTACAGTGTGTGGGCCCCCCTGGGTGGTCTCTCCGACCCCCCCGTGGTCCGCCTTCCAACATCACTGTTGAGGGTGTATGTCACTCTATTGTGGTCGAAACAACGACATACAAAATTATCTCATCCACTACATTACCTGTGACTACACTGTTCACATAAGTACATATTTATTACTCTTACTCCACATTTCATTTACTTTGCTCACCATGCAGTGGTAAGGTTGATATTGCAGATGCGATATGTTTGTAAGTCGATATTTCAACTGCGAGACAGCAATAGAACATCCCATGACGATGTTATTGTTGGGGAAGGAGTCATCGATGAGATAATTTGCAATTGTCTGAATGATGATCAGCAAAGCATTAAATAAAGCAGTTAACTTGTAATGCTCTTTAACCTTTACATTTTATGAATTGTCTCTTTGGCTGAAGAGCTTCGGCTCACTTTTTTCAATGACTTGTTTTTCTTTTAAAATCATCTTTCATAAGGAAAATGCTACTTACCCTGTATGCATCTATTCTTGGCATGTAGAGCTGTATGTAGAGTCACATGCTGTGCATAGCCCGCCATCTAGTGTTGGGTCCGGATGTTTGCACTTTGTTTTTGTTCGAAGAACTCTTTTCCAGTCAAGAAGTAGGTGACTCCTCCTTTTGGTGATATGGTGATAATGCGCATGGGCATCGACTCCATTGTTAGATTGTTTGCCGTAGAGGGTGATAATGGAGATAGTCAGAGTAGTAATAGATGTCCATGTATGTATGTATCTAAGTAAGATGTAACTGCAACAGGTATAGGTACCCGGGGAGGCAGGTGGGCGCATGTGACTCTACAACTCTACATGCCAAGAACAGATGCCTCCTGGGTAAGTAGCATTTTACGTTCTAGGCTCGTGAGCTGTAGATCACATGCTGTGCATTGACTAAAAAGCAGTTATCTCCCAAAGCGGTGGCTAACCTGTAGCTGTTGCAGTGGTCTGAAATAGCGTACGTCAAACTGCTTGGCGCACACTAGCTTGCTGTCTTGCTAACACATCTACACAATAGTGTTTTGTGAATGTGTGAGGAGTAGACCATGTTGCAGCTTTGCAGATATCATCTAGGGGTATGTTTCTTAGAAATGCCCCAGAAGCCCCGAGTTTGTGAGTGGAGTGTGCTCTAGGGGGAATGATTAAAGTTCATTTTGCTTTTGCATAGCATATCTGACTGCATTTTACTATCCACCTTGCAATGCCTGACTTTGATATTGGGTTGCCTTTATGTGGTGGAGCCAAAGCGACAAATAGTTGTTTTGTTTTGCGAAGAGGTTTAGTCCTTTCTATATAGTAAAGAATTACTCTTTTCACATCTAAAGTGTGTAAAGCATGTTCTGCCACAGAATCTGGTTGAGGGAAGAACACAGGCAACTCAACAGATTGGTTGATGTTAAAGGCAGAAATGACCTTTGGTAAAAATGTTTGGATTGGTCCGAAGAACCACTTTGTTTTGATGTATTTGTAAGAATGGTTCTTCTATGGTAGGAGTCTGGATCTCACCTGCTCTCCTCAGAGATGTAATAGCTATGAGGAAAGCTACCTTCCAAGTAAGAAATTGTATTTCACATTAATGCAATGGCTCTATGGGTTGACCCATTAGCCGTGTGAGGACGAGGTTGAGATTCCACACTGGAGCGGGTGGAAGTCTTGGAGGAGAATGGTTCTTTTAAGTCCTTCCATGAATGTTTTGATGACAGGCACTCTAAAAAGAGACAGATGTTGTCTGTTTTGTAGGTATGCAACTATTGCAGCAAGATGTAAGCGTATGGAAGAATATGCCAAATTAGAACGCTGTAGATGTAATAAATAGCAGGTGATATTTTGAACTGACATGTCCAGTCGATCTATGTGATTGTTATTGCAGTATATCACAAATCGTTTCCCCTTTGCTGCATAGCATGCTCTTGTGGTAGGACGTCTAGCCTCTTTGATAATGTTCTTGCAGTCTGGCGGAAGATTGAGGTAACCAAACTTTAGGATTTCAGGTGCCAGATCGCAAGGTTGAGATGGCTGGGATCTGGGTGTTTTACCTCTCCATGGCTCTGATTGGGCAGATTGGGAATGTGGTGTAATTTTTAGTGAGGAACTACGGACAGCTCCAACAGGGTTGTGAACTAGGGTTGTCGGGCCCATGTGGGAGCAACTAGGATTATTGTCAGAGACGCTTGTTTGAGCTTCCAAACCACTAATGGAATGAGTGGGAGAGGCGGAAAAGGGTATGCAAATATCTCTTACCAATTCGGCCATAGTGCATTGCCCTTGGACAATGGGTGTGGATGTCTGGATGTGAAGTTTGGGTATTTTGCGTTTAGGTTTGTGGGGAACAGATCTATGTCTGTAAATTCCCACATTTGGAATAATGGGAGGAGAACTTTAGGGTGGAGTTCCCATTCGTGGATCTGTTGTCTTTGACGACTGAGCAGATCTGCAATCTGATTGTTTACTACGGCCTGAAAGATGTTCTGCAAGGAGAAACATTTTGTGATGTATGGCCCATCTCCAGATGGTCTGTGCTAGCTGTGACAGCTGGAGAGAGCTGGAGAGAGTGTGCCCCCCCTGTTTTTGTATGTAGCACATTGCTGTCATGTTGTCTGTACGGATCAGGACAGTTTTGCCTACTAGATGAACTTGAAAGGCTTTGAGCGCTAGAAAATTCGCTAGCACCTCTAGATGATTTATGTGAAGCTGCTTTTGCTGCAAGCTCCACATGCCCTGAATTGTATGCGTCTGGAGATGAGCTCCCCAACCTATGAGCGATGAGTCTGCTGTTAGAACTATCTGTGGAACCGGGTCAATGAAGGGCCACCCTTTTGAAAGGTTTTGTGTATTCCACCACTGCAGAGAGTGATGGGTGCAGCCATCCACCATCTCTAGATTTGATAACAGACCCTGAGCTTGGTTCCACTGACGTGCTAAGCACTCCTGAAGGGGACGCATGTGAAGTCTTGCGTAAGGGACTATTAGTATGCAAGATGCAATCATTCACAGAAATTGCATGAACACTCTGGCTGGTAATGAGTGTTGAGGATAGAACTGGCAGAGTAGGGTCTGTATGTTGCGGATTCTGGCTGGATTGGGCTAGGCCAAAGCCTTTTGTGTGTCTATTGTGGCTCACAGATATGCCTCTGTGTTGGATGGCTGTAGATGAGACTTGGACAGGTTTACTGTGAATCCAAGCTTGTGGAGCAACTGCACTGTTTTGTGAGTGAGACGGAGACATCTTTTTTGCGAGCTGGCTTTTATGAGCCAGTCGTCCAGATATGGGAAGATGTGAATGTGTTGTCTTCGAAGGTGAGCTGCAACTACTGCTAAACATTTGGTGCGGTAGCTACTCCAAATGGGAGCATCTTGAACTGATAATGCTGGGGAGACGCAGCGCCGGTCAGCGGGAGTGGTGAGCAGCAGAAGCACAGAGGACCACAAGCCCCAGGAGCCAAAGGGGCCTCGCAGCATTTCTGGTCCCGCCCTCTACCTGCTGGGGGCTATTTGAACACCTCGCGCCTCCCGCTTCGCGGGAGACGCAGCGCCGGTCAGCGGGAGTGGTGAGCAGCAGAAGCACAGAGGACCACAAGCCCCAGGAGCCAAAGGGGCCTCGCAGCATTTCCGGTCCCGCCCTCAACCTGGCAAGGACTTGATTAGGAGGACCTCCTCCACGCCACGCGGGACGCGCGCGGGCGGCGCCGGACGAAGCCCGGGCAAAGGGCGGGCCGTCTGTGGCCGTCAGGGGCCGAAGGAGGCCGGGCTGGGCCACCCACCTAACAACGTCTTAATGGGTAAGCGCAAGCAGCTCCATTGTGGGGAAGGGGGGAAAAACGCCAAAGTCCCAAGGAAGTCCGAGTCTATAATTTCGTATTTATCTTCAGCTGTGGGGGCGTTAACGAAAGAAATAGCAAATGCGGAGTTGGAACTTGGCCTACAACCGAACACTCCCCCCTGCACCCAGTCTGATTCCCCGTCTGCAAACACCCCCAGTGTCCCCTTGGAGCCTGTTGTCACCATAGCTAATCTTCCTGCCACTACTGACCTGGCTGCCTCTTCGATAGCTAATAACGATAGCCAGGAGCCCCCAGTAACAATTATACAGGGCTTAGTAACAGCCCCTAAGAAGAAAAAACTTAGGAAGCCCATAGGTCAAGACTTATCCAAGCCTGGCAATGTTACATCTGCGGACGATTTGGGGGATTTGATAGAGTCACTGGTCACATCACGGCTGGAGCCTATCCTTACAGACTTGGCTAAGGACATTGTGGACACTTTGAACACTTGTGTTGCTGGACTTTTGGCAAAATGTGCCAAAATTGATGATTTCATGAAGGAGTTTAGGGGGCAGACCACATTGGCTGCGACTGTCGTTAGTACCCCAGGGAACAATGCTGAAGTACACATGACTAAACCCCAACTAAGTCACAGTCCTAGCTTGCATAATCCTGTTAGGAGCAAGGCCAGCGTCCCCCAAGCCACATCTGGACTTAAGACATTGAGGGGTCCTTATGGTAAAGGGCAAGATGCTTGGAGTAGCACCCCCGACCAACCACCCCCCAGTTTAGCCGACTCGGCTCGTGATAACCCCTCTAGACTTGACTTGCTTCCAGAGGCAGCTCCTCTGGTAGCAGTGCTTGTAGGTGTTCCTCATCTACAGGCCGGTGAGTCTGAAACAACAGGTGCCTTAATGAGGAAGGTCAGTTCTTGGTCCGCGAATTACTGTAGCGGAGGGAAAGATATCGCCGCCAGTATAATTACGGCCAGAAGGGTGGGATGGATAGGGCACCGCCCAAAGGCAGTTAGGGGGGACTGTATTGTAGTCAATTTTAAATTGTTCTGGGATGGTTCAAAAGTTGCACAGGATGGGATAAGACCAGTCCCCCTACAGTTTTTCTACCCCTCCGTACCGTTAAATGTGGACACCACCAGACCTTCTAATAATATCTCTGCCTGTCATAAGGTTCTTTTTCCTCGTAGTTCAAACTCGGTACAACATAGTGTCCTCCGGTATGTGACACGGGGGGCCCGAATTCCAGAAGGCACTGATGGTTTACCTCCCCAACAACCCATACACCAGGCACAGGCACCTTTGCTGCTAGGTAACCGTTTCAACGCTCTTTCAGACCTAGACTCCAACGATTGACGGTCTGCCATAGCTGGCCCCCCAACAGATAATCCTATCCCAGGAGTTGGCCCGGCAGGTTGTAAAATTATTAGCTGGAATGTCGCTGGCATCAGGCAAAAGCGGCTTGATGCCATTTGGGTGGATTTCATAAAAAAATACGATATCATTGCGGCACAAGAAACTTGGGACACTGCACCAAGTTTTTACTTAGATGGGTATACTAGTTTCACGGTTCCAGCTATGATGGGAATACCAACCAATAACTACTCGACAAAATCAGACAGAAGGTAAAACTATGAGACTCCTCATTTTCTGACTAAACGGTTTATCAAATATCTTGCTAAATCTCACTTTGGGTTCTAAGGTCTTTTTTATACTCTCTTTATTGGCGATTGGACTTCTGGTTCATTTCACTTACTGCGACGGGTGACATGGTGTTTTGGATCTATTTCTCCTGCTTTCTGGCTAGACCTAAGTATTGGGGTCTTTGTGAATATCACTGTACCAATGCATGTTTGGACATCTCACCACTTTTGGTGAAATGGGCTTTAATGATGAGACTAATTCTGATACTCTTAACTGGAAATATTTTAAGGAGGGATTGTGTTTAAATGGTCTTTTAATTTTACCTTAACAGCCTTGAAGAAGTTACATCGGTAACGAAACACGTGTCGGCTGTTCTGAAATCACTACATTGATGTATTTTGCATACGTTTGTATGTATATTTGTTACTTGAAGAATTATGGCACAATATTGAATTGATTTATATATTTTTCACTTGTCTGTGTACTCTGATATTTGACAGTTTTTGTACCACGCATGCATATGAACCATTTCTATTATAACAATTGGAATTTGCAATTACATGTTAATTAAACCATGTATGTGCTATTACATGTTAATTAAACTATGTAGATACTATGATTGAATTTCATTGGTACGGTACTGTTTATTTCGGAACGATTGTGGGGGAAGTTGTAACTGTTAATTAGGCTACGTCAGACGGCTCACCTTTCACTTTACTGTGCGATACATGATTTTGTTACTTGGAGTGCCGGGATAGTACCCGGTTGAAAAGCATGATGGGAACTATGGGCAGACCTAAGGGTGGGCTCATCCTTTTGTTTTCTGTAAACCTGGTAGGTTCTTTTAGGCAGCTGGATTCCGGTTCTCGTAACTCCCTAATAGTAGAATGGGTTCTTCCCAATTTTAGAAATATTCTTTTGATAAATTTTTATAACCACAGGGAGAGGGAAAATATAAATACACATATAGCCGCCCCGGGATCTTCTATCTCCGAATATAGTCTTAATCAAAGCACTGCTTTTGAGCTTGTTTTAATGGGCGATTTTAATATCCACCCTTGCGGGGATGGTTGCTGGTTGCTATGAGGGGGCTCTCGAGGGTCCGCCTGGAACTGCAATACCACATTTTGAGCACTCCAGGCAGGGGGAGGCCCTTGAGGAACTCCTAGCTAACTGTAACGTTTTTGAACCTGACCTCATAGAAGGGGTGGATAGGGTTCCTACTTTTAAGGGTTCATCCTCGGGCACCGTTTTAGACTACTTTTTCATCTCCACGGGCCTTCTGCATCTGGTGGGGAAATACGGGGCAGTCCCGTCGTCCTTTAGTGACCATAACCCTGTGTTTCTTGAGTTGATTCTGGGGGACATTTCTACCCCCGAGAGCCGTACATACAGGGTGGGGGCCCCCCTAGTTGCAAAGGACCAAGGTCAGAGAATAAAGTGGACGAGGGTTGTGCCCGACACCTTTTTAGAGATTTTAACTACTGAGGTAGGAAGTCAGATGTCCATCTGTTTGGATAGTGTGCGCGAAGGTAAAGAGATCATAAACGCGTTCGAGGAAATTTGTTCCCGGATCGCGGTGGACCTCACTAATACAAAAAGCAATAGTGGCAACTCTGACCCTAGGTGGTTCGACAGTAGTTGCTCTAAGGCACATCGGGCGCTACTTCTAGCACTAAAAACAAGCCCTAGAGACAGGGGGAAGGTAGCCAACTTATGAAAGGCATATAAATTAGCAATTGAAGGGCGCAAGAAGTTAATTAAAAAGGAGGCTTGGGACAAATTACTGTCAATAGATGTATTGCGGGATAGTGGCAAGTTTTGGGCTGTCATTAATGACCCTTTCCTCTCCGGCCAAGAGAATACTAATACTGACTGTGTCATTCGAGACGATGTTTGGCTTCACCATTTTGAAGACGTTTACGGTGTTTGCGAAATGAGTAACCGGGGCCACCCCGAAATATCGTATCCATTGTCCCCAATGAATTTTAATCGGGGGGAGGTCGAAAGAGCAATTAAAGAGACATTAAAAAATAAAGCCCCAGGTCCAGACGGCGTCCCCGCTGACTTATATATGAATTCACCGACCTTTTGGGCAAATATCTTAACTAATGTTTTTAACGCATCTGTTTGCAACCCTTTTCCAGCCTCTTGGTCCACCTCGGTCATAGTTCCGATTTTTAAAAAAGGACAGCGCATGGACCCCTCTTGCTATAGGCCCATTTCCCTGCTTGATTCCGCCGTTAAAATCTTGGGCAGAGTCCTTCTATTTAGACTCAGGGAAAATGTGGAGAGGCTAGGGGTGCTCTCTAATTTACAATATGGCTTCCGAGAAAAAAGGGGTACCATGGACCAATGCTTAAATTTACATCTTCTAATAAGCAAGTACACGGTGGCAAAGGATGGGTCCTTATTTATGGCATTCATGGACCTATCTTCGGTCTTTGACATGGTGAACAGGGCCAAGCTTTGGAGGATCCTACATGATATCGGCATTGATCCTCCACTGATTAACTTTTTAGCGGCCCTACATGAAAAGCTTTTTGCCACCATTAGGGTAAATCAAGAGGGAAGATGCACTCGACACTTTAGTTCAGAGAGGGGGGTTAGACAAGGTTGTATTTTGGCCCCCCTCCTTTTTACTATTTATATAAACGCCTTGGATAGCTCTCTGGGCACCACTAGGGCAGACCTTCCGCGTGTAGGAGCCTTATCAATCCCTGTTCTCCTATACGCGGATGACGCTGTCCTACTGGCTCGTACGGGGGTGGGCTTGCAAAGGATGCTGGATTCTTTTGCCTCTTTTATGGACCAGCTTGACTTGAAGGTGAATATTAACAAATCTCATACCATGGTCGTGGGTAGAAGTAGCCGCAGCTGTAAACTAAAAACATTTTATTGCAAGGGGGCGGAGGTGTCAAGGGAACGTACCTTCCCATACCTAGGCGTCCTTTTTGATCAGGTTTCTTGGGGCCCACAAATTAAGCTAAAAAGTATTTCGATGGCAAGGTCCACCAGTGCTCTTTTTGGCTTTTCAAAAAGGTTGGGGGCGAGACTTATGGAGGCACTGATAAAAGTATACAACGCTAAATGTATGTCCATTGTCTTGTATGGCGCCCTGTTGTGGGGCCACATAGCCCAAGTCCAAATTCAAAGAGTTGAAAACAGGTTCCTGAGATCTCTCCTGTCTGTCCCTCAATCCACCCCCACATTTAGCACTCACACAGAGGTGGGGATTGGATACGTTACGGACAAGTTAAGGGTGGCCCCCCTGGTTTGTTGGGCAAAAACATGGTTAAACAAGGAAATTACGTTGAACCATGCCATTTTCACAGATATTATTGCCATGGAAAATGCTAAAAGGATCCCCTGGGTTGAGTACGTGAGAAAGGCTTTTGCTGATTTAGGTCGCCCAGAGCTTTTTACCTCCCCGGAGAACATTGTTAAGAAGGACGTCCATTGGATAAGGGCTACTTTTTTAGAAGAGGCAAGGCTGACCCGGGAGGAGTTGGAGCTTAAAAAACCAGTTGTGAGACAGAACTATGTTCTAGTCACCTCGCCCTCCCTGGAGCCATATTTACAGCTTGTAACCAAACCTTTTCATAGATTTTTACTGACCAGGTTCAGATTTAACTTAATCTACTATTCTCTGGGGAGTTACCCTGTGTGGGCCAAACCCGAAAGTAGTACGCCCTGCAGGTGCGACAATTTCTCAACCCAAGATACCCTGCATTTTATTATGTTTTGTAGTTTTTACTCTGAAATGAGGAACATTTTTTTGCTCCCCCTTTTAAAAGAGAAAGGTTTCATTCAAGTCAGACCAGCCCTAATACACTTACAGATGCTGAGTAGTACCCGTGACATTTTCCATGTGGCCAGCTTTTTGGTGGCAGCTATGAGGCTCAAGAACAAAAAACTGCCTCTCTCTGGGGAGCTTGATTGCTAATTTGCACAATTGGGGTTTTAGAGTTTCTCCCAACCTGCATTTTGTGGCTCCGTATGAACTTGCTTTTTGCACATGGAATGTCTTCCTACTTTTTAATACTTCTTCTTATCATTGTTCTTATTACATTTGTTTTAACAAAATTTTTATACACATTTTTCTTAATGAATTGTATTTGTCTGCTTGTAATTCTATGTGATGCCCATTGCTTTTATGATTTTAATTAATCGAAATAAAGTGCTTTGACTGACTGACTGACTGATAATGCTGTCCTGCTACTACGAACCTTAGGTATTTGCAATGAGCAGGATGTATTGGGATATGGAAATAGGCGTCCTTAAAGTCTAGAGTGGACTGGAAGTCGCCTTGTTGAAGGAGTGGAAGTACTGTTGTAGAGTGACCATGTGAAAGTGGTCTGATTGAATGTATAGACTCAATTCTCTGAGGTCCAGTATAGGCCTGAGAGATCCGTCCTTCTTGTGAGTTAAGAAGTATAGGGAGTATACTCCGGTTCCTTGATGTTTTAATGAGACTGGCTCTATTGCTCCTTTTTCTAACAGAGATTGAACCTCTTTTTTTAGAAGGGTGAGATGTTCCTGTGAAATTGCATGTGATGTTGGAAGAATGATTGGGGAGTGTCTGTAAGTTCCAGTGAGTAACATATTGGATAATTTGTAGAACCCATTTGTCTGAGGTGATGGTGTTCCAGACAGGGAGAAATTGAGAGAGACGTCCCCCGACAGGAGTGGAATGAACGGAGGGTAGTGGAAGCGAGTCACTGTTTGTTATTAGTGGGGGAAGTGCGTGTGGAGTTGCTTCTGCCTCTTCCCTTACAATTGTTTCCTCTAAAACCTCCTCTAAAATATCCTTTTGATGAGGGCGATTAATTGTTGCCCTTGTAAGAGGAGGAGGGATTTTCAGTGGTAACAGTCTTGGAACCACCCCTGTAAACGGAGCAGCAAAAGGAAACTCTACTAGCAGGTAATTGTAAAGCCCCCATGGACTTTGCGACCTCAGTGTCTTTTTTCATTTTCTCCAGCGAGGTGTCAACTGCTGGGCCAAATAGGTGTTCCTTTTCAAAAGGTTGATTAAGAATGGAGGCTTGTACCTCAGGTTTGAAACCTGATATTCTTAACCATGCGTGTCTGAGTAGCAACACGCTTGTGTTTACCGCAGGTGCTACTGTGTCTGCTGCATCTAATGCACATTTGACGGAGGTATTGGTAATGAGTTTTCCTTCTTGTATGAGATCATTTGCCCTGGCTTTATGCTCATCAGGCAGATATTGGATTAGTTTTTCCAACTCATCTTAATGAGCTCTATCATATCTGGCTAGCAAAGCAGGAGCATTGGCAATGCACCAGTGATTAGCTGCCTGAGAAGCTACACTTTTACCAGAGGCATCAATTAACTTGCACTCTTTATCAGGAGGAGGGGCCTCACCTATTGTTTGTGAATTTGCTCTTTTACGAGCATTAGAGACCACGTAAGAGTCAAAAGGCAGTTGACCTTTGATGTAAGCAGGGTCAGTAGGTGCTGGTTTATACTTTCTCTCAACCCTGGGCGTGATTATTCTTGCCCTGACAGGGTCTTTGAAAACCTCGTCTGTATGCTTAAGCATTCCCTTAAGCATTGGTAGAGTGTGTGTAGTTTTTTGAGTGGAGCTTAATGTCTCTAATAAGAAGTCCTCCTCTAAAGTTTATTTATGTACTTTCACCCCATGATAGGGAGCAGCCCTATTAAGAAGCTCAATATACCCTATATTGTCATCAGGAGGTGATGGCTTCGATGGATACAAATTAGGGTCAGTGTCTGTATGTGGATCAGTATTATAATCCTGCCATGGATCAGCATCTTGTGGCCTGTTGTCATCCCCATCCCCCTCATCCTGTGGGTCAGGTGATAGTGGTGAATTAGTGGGGGTAATAAGTAGGTGAGGATTAGTAGGTGAAGGAGGTGGAATATCAGGTGGTGATGGGTTTGTACCCATATTCCTTTTCTTTAGAGGTATATGATGCTCCTACTGATGTGTCAATGTCCTTTTTTCTGGTAATTTGGCATGAATATGTCCAGTATCTGAGTTGATAACCAGTTCCTTTTGTTTCGGATCCGAAGATAGAACATCGGATCGAAAATCTTTTGTTGGAGTCTATTTCTCTGTAGTTGCAGTTTTCGGCGTCGAATGTTTCGTGTCCAAACTCTTCAGTACCGGAGATTTAGGCTTGGAGAAAGATGGAGGATGGACATGCTTGGTTTTCAGCGTCAATGATTTGTGCCCGGTGCCGGTAGGAGGCTGACTTGTTCCCGAGCCGAAAGGCTTTTCTTTGTGTTTCGGCTCCGGGCCCGCGGGCGGAGGACTCAAAGCTTTTCTCGGTGCCGACCTTAGCCCGCCGGCAGAGGAAGGACCGGAGCCTTTTTTGGTTTTGGCTGTTGGAGCAAGGGGGTTTCTGTATTGAGGGAACGTTGACCCGGTGTAACTTGCTCCTCTTCTTCCATGTTGGAGTCGACTTCGGACACGGAGACATGTTCTTCTTCCTCCGCTCCTTGAGCGTGTTCTTGGTCATAATCTTCTCCGAAGATGTCCGATACGGAGCCGCCTAGGTGTTGCATTTTGTGACATCGAGCTCAATGGTCACAGAGTGTCTTCCTCGAGCAGGTCTGTGTGAGGAAACTTGGCGCAACAGCTGGGACAGAGCTTGAATGGAGTCCGTTCCATCGACTGCTAGCGAGCCTGGCGCTACGGCTCTTGACGGAGTTTCCAATCAAGATTCTTGGTTTAAAACGATACGCGGAGAATAGGAAACATGATCGAGAAACAATACCGTCGAGGGTAGTGGACTGCGCGTTGAAGGGAACCCGAGAAACCGTGCTGAACTGGAGCACAGCAATTCACATCCGAGCCCCATGGTGGAAAAAAACAATCTAACGATGGAGTCGATGTTCATGGGCACTATCACCGAAAGGAGGAGTCACCTACCTTGTGACTTCTCCGAACAAAAACAAAGTGCAAACATCCAAACCCAACACTAGATGGCTGGCTATGCACAGCATGTGATCTACAGCTCACATGCCTCGAACATGCTATTTAAGGTAGTTGTGTGGGGGAAGTCCCTCACACAACTAGCTTTGCCATCTCGACCATAGCCATTGTTTTCTGACTGGTTATGTGTTTTTCATAGTAGACTAAACATCTCGGCTAGGGATGTGTGAAGTCTTCTGTGCCACATTTTAAGTATAGCTTTAACTTAGCAATTTTCGCAAACTGCAATGATTGTAGAGTTTTTAAAAACCATGTGGCAGCATTAGCAGTCTTTCAAAGGAGTAACAAATTAATCCCACTGTTGCTCAGGGCCATGATCGACAGCAGGTAGACCGCTGCTGCATTTACCTGTAATTTAAATTTGTAATTTGATAGACTTGTAAAGCGCATGGTTGCTTGAATCAGAGCATCCCAGCGCTAGGATCCTGTTTAAAGGAGCACTTAGCAAATGAGAAAGTAGATTTAGTAAAGTCAGGTTTTAAAGGGTTGGCATTATCAAAGTTCGAAGATAACTCTGTCCTGTGTTGAAAAAAAAGCTCTGAAGGCAAAGCACAAAGGCCTTAAACTGGATCCGCTTGACAAGAGTAGAGGGGCTGCAGAATTTCGAACTATCTCTAACAGTCTGGGAGAGACCTACGTAGAGAACCCTGATCAAGTCCAGGTGGGAGGTGACCACAGTTTTTTGAGCAAATGGAGGAATGAACCAGAAATCCCGATGCAGCTAGATGACAGGGTCTTAATTTGGTTGTCATAAGTACGTTTTTGGTCTAATGTAACACCTACTTTTTTCACTCTGGGCTTCTGGGTGGAAAAAGATCCCAGGGAATAAGGCCCCCAGGCACTAGACCAGACTTTTGAATGATTTCCAACTATCATCACCTCTGACTTTTCTCCACTGATCTTGAAGCAATTATGGTCCATCCACTCAGCGACTGCAGAGAGGCAGAGTTTCAGCTGAGATGCACAATGACCAACCGGTGTCTTGGGAGAGTGATCAAGGTGGAGGGGGGGGGGGGCGAGTAAGCACCACTCCCACTTTTGTTACAGGTGGCCGATATTGCAACACTGCTGCAAAACAGGCCAACTGTAACAAAATCGGCCCCCAGAGAAACCCCCGGTGCCCACAACGGCCAGTTCGGCCCTGAGAGTGGTATAACCAGCTGCGTATCATCAGCATATGTAAATAAGGTGAAACCAAATGATTTTATATCTTCAAGGGGCATATATAATTATTGAGAAGTGAAGGACAAAAGGAGAAGCCCTGGGTAATCCCCTACGTTAGTGGTAGTGTCTTAGAAAAGAATGGTTTCATCTCAAATTGAAAGGAATGATTTTTAAGGATATAATTGAGCCAAGTAAGAGCGCCATCAGAGATTCCCAAGGTCGATGATCACCGTAATAATATATTGTGACAAGCCTGTCACCAAAACTCCTACTTCTAAGATGTGGGACTCAGTGAGTCAAAGATGTGCATAGCGGTGGCTATTTACTTGTTGCTATTCATGGCAAATGGCAGCACTGAATGGTAGTTGGTAGAAAATTGCCCTTGCTTGAAGCAATGTTGTCCACTATGGTAACGTGCAGCCCAACTGCTGGAAATCATCGCCTGTGGGTAAAGTGGAAACCTTCAACCACACCTTCTTAAACGTGCTGAGGTGTTTTGATGGCGCCTTAGAAGAACATAGCATTTTGATCGGCAGGTAGTGCACACAACGGGGCATATTTTTGAGAGCTTTGTGTTATGCTTTCACCACTCAACGTGGTTGGTACATGCGTAACGCACACCCCTAAGTTAGAAGCCACACAAAGCCACTTTTCATGGCTTAAAAAATCTAGAGTAAGGCAACGCAAATCACTGCTTTGTCTTACTCTGCCCAAGGTAGGCATTCCAAGGACGTTGCAGTGGGTGTTCCCAAGTAACACCTATGGTCTTTGACACATTCCCAGATTTACAAGGACTTGTAAACCTGGGAATGCACCATAAAAATACACCTACCCAGGAGAGGCGTAACAAGGAGAAATATCTTTATTTCTCCACACTTCTTCCTATTTCTATGTGTGCTGTATTTTGCAGCACACATACAAAGAGGAAAAAGCCTCTCAGGATTTATTTTGTGCAGGAAGGTACCCCTTCAGCCACAAAAACAATCCTGATTACAACACAGGCACCGGTGCACCATGGTGCACAGATGCCTGTGTTGGTGCTAGGCTGCCAAAACGGCGCCAGCGCAGGGAGAAAGGACAGGAATGTGCCGTATTGGATAAATACGGCGCATTCTTGCCCTTTCCCTGTGATGCAGGACAGCAAGGTGACTTGCTGCGCTGCCCTGCGCCACAAATTTCCTAAATATGTCCCAAGTGTATTTCGACCTATAGTGGAGGGCACTACTGTTGAATCGCAAGGTGAATGAAAGGCACAGGCCTTTCTGCCTGCCAATTACAGGCCCATTTCCCTTCTCCCCTTTCCAATCAAAATCTTGGAGAAATGGGCCACGAAACATCTTTCCTGCTTTCTGGAGAGTAATGCCTGTCTGGATGTGGCTCAATTTGGATTTAGACCAGCCCATGGGACAGAGTCAGCATTAGTGACCGTGCTCGATGACCTCAGGACGCGTGCCGACCAAGGTCGGGCAGCCTTTTTAGTGCTGCTAGATATGTCGGCCGCGTTCGATACGGTCAGCCATGTGATCTTACTCAGGAGGCTGGAGGAAGTGGGGGTGACTGGCTTGGCCCTGGACTGGCTGACGTCTTATCTGGATAATAGACACCAGGTAGTGGCCCTTCCTCCGTTCAAATCAGCCATCAGAAGCGTTGGTCAGGGTGTGCCTCAAGGGTCAGCCATTAGCCCTATCCTTTTTAATCTTTACCTCCGCCCCCTGATTAAGCTGATAAAATCTTTCGGCATTGCAGTTACTAACTATGCGGACGACACCCAACTTATCTTCTCGTTTGAGGGTAAGGAGGCGGTGTCACAAGAGACCTTCCATCGCTGCATGACCTCTACGGCAGACTGGCTGTGCCACAACTCTCTGCAATTTAATAGCTCTAAAACTGAGGTCCTATACTGCCCATCTGGCAGCACCCCGAGGCCTTTTCCATCGAACTTCTGGCCTTCATCCTTCCAGGGCACCAGTTTACCAACGAATTGTGTGCGGAACTTGGGAGTCTATTTTGGCTCCAACCTTCAACTGGATGTTTCTGTTAATAAAACAGTGGCCACATGCATGGCCTTGCTTCGCACGTTAAGGAAAATCTTGCCTTTTCTCCCAGCGCAGGCAAGACCAGAGGTAGTGCGGAGTACCATCCTAAGTAGACTTGACTACTGTAACGCACTACTTCTGGGAGCCCCGGTGACCCTGGTGGGTAAACTTCAACGCGTGCAGAATCTGGCGGCTAAACTGGCTCTGTCACGCCAGCGCGCGGACTCCTCCACTACTGCGCTCAGGGACCTCCATTGGTTACCTGTCCCTCAGCGGATTGAATTTAAAGCCCTCTGCTTGGTGTTTAAAGCTCTTCATGAACAAGGCCCTTTTCCCTTACAGAAAATGTTCTCGTGGTATGTCCCGCGTAGGTCTCTCCGCTCCGCCACGGCATGTCTGGTTGTAGTTCCAAAAATCTTAAGGACTCGTTTGGGAGGCAGGTCCTTTCGATTCACAGCAGCAAGGCTGTGGAACTCTCAGCCGTTTGCACTGAGGAGTACGGGCGATTTCCCCTCCTTCAAAAAAGCCCTGAAAACTCACCTTTTCCCAAGAGCGGCGTAATTTTTCTTATACAGTGGATCGTTTCTTTTCATGCAGGCTTCTTTCTCCATCAGTCTAAGCGCCAGGATGCCCTTTGGGTGACAGTCATTGCGCTATATAAGTATATCTATACATACATACATACATACATTGGTCAACCTGGACCAAACAGAGCATTTCTTCTACTCTAGGAGGCACAAGGATATGGCAAAGGTGGCAATGAACTATGTCTTTGAGTGCGTCAGCCGTTCCTCCTTGACATGTCTCCTGGGTGGCTATTCCACAACCTAGTAGGGTCACCTGTGTCAATGGCCTGGTGGTGGACATGCGTGTGGCCTGTAAAAATTATATTAAACCTCTTTCTAATGTGTTGTATTCTGTTTTGCCCTTAATGAGCAAGAGAGAAGTTTAACGTTTTTGCCCTGTTTTACTGTATACCCATCAGGTGTGCTTTAGTGGCTGAGATTACTCAAATCAAAATGGAACCAGTATTCTATGACCATGAGAGTTTGGAGGCATATTTATGAGAGCCTTGCGTCACTTTTGCATCACACAAAGTGGTACATGCGTGACGCAAGGCTCTGAAACAAATTTATGTAGCCATGCAAAGCCATGTTGTGTGGCTTTGATTGGCCCCATAAATCAATGAGTAAGGCAATGTAGCAGAAATTGCAGTGTCGCCTTACTCTGCACAAGGGAGGCATTCCATGGGCGTTGCAGCGGGTGTTCCAACGCAACTAACCTTTGGTTTTTGACACATTCCCAGATTTACAAGGAATTGTAAACCTGCGAATGTGTCAAAATCTTCCGCCTCCAGAGGTGAGGCGTAACACGGATAAATATCTCAATTTCTCCTCGTTTTCTTCTTTTTATTTGTGCTACATTAATTCTGCAGCACACATAGAAAGAGGACAACACCTCTCAGGATTGTTTTTGTGCAAGTAGGTGGCTCTTCCTGCACAAAAACAATCCTGCCGACAACACAGGCACCCTTTCACCATGGTGCAAGGGTGACTGCGTTGGCGTTAGGTTGCCAAAACGGCGCCAGCCCGGGAAATGGACAAGAATGCACCATATTGGATAAATACGGTGCATTCTTGCCCTTTCACTTTGGCGTGGGCCAGTGCAGCAAGGTGACTTGCCCACAAAGGAGGGCCTTGGGCTTTAACAGGCACTCTAACCCTAACTAGGGTGACCCATTAGCATCAGTGGATTTCAACTAGTCCAGTTGGTGTTCACAGAACCTTGAGTACCAATGCCACCAGAAACTCATGCTGGCATTATTATAGGTCCTAGAATAATGTTTGGACAGTGATAAATGCCAGTTCTCATCACAAATACTGACCGATTGCCCCATGACTCAGAGAAGGCCTCACAGAGACTGTAACTTCAAAGTTGCAAACAACCTCTTTTTAAAATAAATACATGAACATGCCAACTTATAATTTAGTTGAATGTCCTATTAACATACCCACATTAACATGATCAAAACCGCACCTTCTCCAGCCATGAACTTTTCCAGGAACTCCTCCCAGGTCCCTGGGTGCGGGTGCACCACTGCCATCTGGTGGAAATAGAAGTAGGACACTGCAATATCCTTGGCATTGCGAGCAACATAAATAACCTGTAGAATGAGGGTGAAGGTAGACAATATTGATCATCCAACTGTTATCAATAGTCAAAGTCAAGACAGGGATCAAAGAGAAGGGGCACAAACAACTCTGGCTAATAACATCACATCTCAGACCCTTCCATTTTCACGGATGACCCCTTCATGCCCTGCCCTCCTGGAGCAATTCTGGGGGTCTGATACCTTACAGTCATTGTCCCAAAAGGTCTTTGGAAGAAGCTGGACAGGAAGATGGGTTTTTATCACTCGTGGAGAAGGGACGGCAGGCAACACATCTGTGCCTAGAGAAGAAGAAAAGGATAACATTTGAGATGGCTCTAATGTTTTCATTAACAAACAAATCCAGGATTCCATCAAATCCAAAGAAACCGCTTCATTCCCTAAAGCTTCTGGAACCCAGCAGACCTACACCATTCGCTAAAGCTCCCCACAAAGCCAGAGCACCTGGCATTGGCTTATAGGGGAGCTGTCCTGCACCTTTCTTTATAGCTCCCCGAGTGTAGTGGTTCTACAGAGTTTAGTACCACTCCCCCTCCAAATTTTAGTTCTTCTTCGCAGCTTGCGAATAGACTATACAAATAGTCTACTTCAAGCCTTTATCAAGGCACTGGCCTAGAAAGTTAAAGTTCAGCTGCCCCCGGCTGGGTGCAAAACTGATTCCAGGCCTCAGGAAAGAGGACTATTTTCTGACAACACATAGAAAATGTGCCAGCTCACCATAGATGAATGTGTAACATTCAAATGCTCATGCCAACTCTACAAAGGCTCTCAGATAACAATAAAGCAAATTCTACTTCCTCAAGCCTACAGAATCCCTACATTCTCAAATACAAGTCCACTTCTACAAGCTAACGGTTAGCGCTCTATCCTGTGAGGTCATCATTTATATTGTGTCAGTTCATAACTATAAAAGTTCCTCCCATTGCCTAACCCTCTTGAAAACTTTCATCAAACATTTCAGGCTTGTATTTAATAATTTCCATAGTTCTGATCTGTCTAAGACAAGCCATGAGTGCCTACAGGTGCATACATGAGCAGTAAACAGTATACATTTCATTAGCCCCCTACTTCCCCATTACAGCCAGTGGTACTACAAGATTCTGTTGAGTCTCCCACTAAAGTATAGCCTCTGCATTATCTGTCACCGCGCCTGCGGCTGGCGTGCATCACTGCTATATCTGCTGCTGTTTGTACCTGATGGACAGCCAGGGACAGCATATTCCAGGAATGGGACCCGGCAATATATGGGATCCCGTTTGCATTTTTCGGAGTCACCGTTATTCATGATCAGATCTACAATTTCACTGACCCATGTAGTTCCTGCAGAAAAAGAAGGAAACCCCAATGTTAGTAGTGACAGAGGGATCATGGTACTATGTTTGCATACCACAAAGATTTAATAAACTGTTTATTGTGAGCTCTATATTGTCAACCTTTTGGAGAATCCATCACTTTACTACTCACAATGCCATGAGGTTTTAATGGGGGGCTAAGCATCAAGTGGGCCAAGGTCCTGCAACAAACCTGTACATTCTTGCCTCTCCAGGGACATGTGATCTGTAGGAGGTAGTTTCATTGGATTGGAAATTGACTTCATGTAACCTTGGGCTGGATTGCTAAAGATGTTGGGCTGGACAGAGAGGACTTGACCTCTGTGAACTTGGATTCGACAAAGGGGCCATCTCTAAAGTTGTACCTTTGTGCTAGACTTCCAGTCACCTGAGACTAGACATTGTGACCTCCACTGACATGAGGCTGGACCTCCTTTGGCTTTACAGTAAACTGCCTATTACCTAAAAATGAACTTTCTGTGACCTAGTGTTTGATCTTCTCATCTAGAGCTGAACCTCATGAGACCTGGGACTAGACATTGTTTGCCCTAAGTCTAGATCTCTTTTGGTCTAGAACTAGAAGCTTAGATACACTGTTGTCTGTGTATGAAGTGGACATTTACAGTGTAGAGATGAAACCTAGGGGAAACAGCCTTAACCACAACTCCTAACCAATGTGTGGCTAAACCAGCAGGCGGTACTACGCACGTCTTAACCACAAATATGCCTTTACCACGCATATGCATGGTTTAGATGTTAGCGGTCTAGACTCTGAGCGGAGGGTATTGCAGACTGGGCAGAGTGTCGGAGGTGACTTCTTGCCCGGATGAGGGACGGCTTGGTGAGTACGATTTTTTGATTAGTTTTATCTTATCAGGGGTTTTAGGGCTCAGGGCAGCTGGTCTGGGTACTTTTTTACGCTAGGAAGACGGTTTTAGAGCTCAGGGTGGGGGGCTGGGGTGTTTTTTAAGTCTGGGTTAAGGTTTTAGGGTGCAGGGCAGGGGGGTTGTGGTCAATTTAAAGGCTGGGTGACGGATGTAGATCAGGGCGGGGGACTGGGGTGTTTTTTAAATATGGGGTCAAGGTTTTAGGGTCTAGGGCAGGGGGGGTCTGAGTCATTTTACACTACTGGGGCACAGTTTTAGGGCTCAGGGTGGGTGGGCTGGGGTTTTTATTTGGGTCTGGGGTCAATGATTTAGGGCTCAGGGCAGGGGGGATCTGAGTAGAATTTCAAGGCTTGGGCCGGGTTTTAGGGCTCAGGGAACAGGGGGGTTGCGGTGTTTTTAGGGCTTGGGTGGGATTTGTTTTTAGGACCACTTTTAGGAGTTAGAGCAGGGGGTTGGGCTATTTTTAGGGCTGGGGTCAGGGTAGAACTCGGGGCAGGTGACTGGGTTTTAGGACTCGGTCAGGGGCTAGGGTGTAATCTTGACCACCATTACAACTAAATTCGAAAAGGGATACATGGTAAAGGCATGCATGGTTAAGATACTGTTGTTATTAAGACCGCGTTGTTAAGGTGTGCATGGTTAGGGAATACGTGGTTGCGACATACAACCGAAAACGAGGCTGGAAAGGAGTAGAACCTTATCTTGAAGAACTAGTAAGCACTAGAGCAGAGTGAATAAACAACAGGTGACTGATCTCATGTGGATGGGGAAGGACATTATAGTATGAAAATGAGAAGATTCATAGATTGGAGGCAGCAATCCTCAGAGAGGAGAGAAAACTCAGTGATGAGAGCAAAAGCTCTTCAACTCACCACTGAGTTCTCTCACCTCTCAAAAGTTTGCAGCCTTCGGACTCTGAACCTAATGGAGACGTGAGAGATATCCTGCTAGGAAGGTGACAAGCACTCAGGATCTTATGAGACAAACTCTGTCTTGGAAGGAGTAGGTGGGTCTCGCTTCCTGTACTTCATTTCAGCAAAAAAGGAAATTCAGATAGTGCAACCTTGCAGGGTCTGTCGGTATGAGCCCATATCTTCCCGCATTCAGTGAGTGATGGTCTCAGTTTTCACAGATAAATATCAAACACCAAGGATGAATGAGATCACAGGTCTCACAACTCCCCTTTATTGGGCAGGTTGATGTACTTGTCCAGTGCACCAGTTTTGGGGTAGGTGGTGTAATGTAGGTGCATCATACCTACCGGCCTTGGGGTACGTGGCAATAAGTATATCATCTTCTCTCGCTTGAAACACCTCCACCTGCTCCCAATTTTCAGCAAAGTATTTGATGAAAGGAATCTCATGAATCAGCTTTGCCTCCGGGTGAAGGGTGACCTCAGTGTGCTCCATTCTGTGACAAATAAAATAAAGTGAAAACCTCAACAATGTTATGGGTGCATGTAGGTAGGAGGGAGCGTAAATACATGTTGGACAATGATGGTTGGAGCACCATGGGAGTCAGAGAACAGTCAGTCCAGTCTTTCATTCAGGTTCTGGGTGGCTGGCATCATCACATGTGTGGGAAACCACAACAGCTGTGAAATGCACCCAATGAGGCCATAGTTTCCCTGTGTTTTAGAACTGTGTTTTATGAGATGCTTTACAGTATTGAGTTGGATCTCCTACTTGTTTGAATATTTTGAACTGTTGTTGGGCAACAGCCTGCTTACGATGCCCACAACATCTACAGGGCCATTGTGTTCACTCAGGAGGTGTGGATCAGAAGACTTGACTTTGTGGTTTCAGACTTTGCCTAGAAGATGGAAAACAGCTTTGGGACATTATCCTCTGGGTACCAATTGTGCATGTCTGGTACACGAGTCCCTTGACAAACTTAAGGACACTTGTCATCATAGGTACAGGGACATAGTAGCCATTTTAAATTGGTAGTGTGCCATTGTTCAAGGTAGGGAAATATGTAAGAATAAGAAAATTAGTAGTCAATTGGTAATGAAGAATGACAAGTGGACCACTAATGTTTTTGTTGTTGCAGATTTATATAGAGCAAAGTCGGCCCAAAGGTATTGGAGCGCTTATACATGAGCACCAGTTACATTACAAAAGGACACATACATTTTTGGTAAGCATGAAGAGATTAAGTGATTTGTCCACAATCACAGGTCGCTGAGCTGCTGCCGTGGCTCGAACCTGGTTCCCCAGCTTCAAAGTCGGCAGCTCTAGCTGTAAGGCCACATCCTCTCCCCAACACATGGGAGCTCTGTTACATATTCAACTCGAACGAACAGTGAACTTGAGAGCTCTGATTTGTCTTGAAATAGTATGTAAGCGTGAAAACATGTGTTGAACTCTTACACAGAATGCAGGGCAAACCTAGATGATAAAGGGTCTGCTGCATTGCTTAGGACACTAAAATTTGATATGTCTGATGTACTAACATTGAGACATGAGTGTGGGAAGTGGATGCCAAAGTTTATAGATACCTTACCAACACGGACAAATGTGACAAAGCTGTTAATCAACCTGGTAGGTGATGACAAGGAAGATAAGTCTTCACCCGTTCAGGGGAAATGCAACATTAGCTTTCAGTGACACACATGCAAGCTTTTTGTTGAATCAATGAGCACACACAACAAGCAACTTGCTGATGTTTGTGAGTGTTATTAAGGACAATGCCACTAGTTTGAGGATCACTGAAGAGCGCAGCCACAAATCATTCCACGTTCACAGGCACCAACTAGAAGTATTAATGACACTTTCTAACATCCAAAACATGGAGCCAATGGAAGTCACTGACGACAATCAAGCATTACACATGGAAATTGATAATAGCAAAAAATGTAAGCAGGTATTGCAGATAGCAAGTTGGCGTTAAGAGAAAGGCGTAAGATAAGAGTGCCATATAGAAGAATATTCACAGACCCGTCCTTATAATGAGTCATGACCTGCAACGGGACATGAGTGTTACATTTGCGACAAGAATAGCCACTTTGCAACCATCAGATAGGCAAGAGACTAGAAAATGAAAAAGACCCAAAATGAAAGCTCTAACAAGATGCTAAGAGATCCATATGTCAAGCACAAATCATGAGTACCAAGGGAGCCAAGCCATCATAGTGTCTTTGTTGGGAAAGGAATGTGCCCTGCATGGTTTACAGGTATGTTCCACTGCATGTGAATTTTATTTTGGTCCTGGCATCATAGTAATCAGGCGTGTGTGTGGAGGTCTGGGCCTGGCACCCACAAATCGAGGTCCAGGACCTGTTCTGTGACCTGAAGAGGTGCACTAAGTAGCACCATTCTTGTAGACCCTATTCTGGGTGCAACACAAAGTGGTGGTGGCAACATGCCATGTTTTATGATTTGTAGTGTGACCAGACCTTTTTTCCTGTGTCAGTGAAGGCATGAACTACTGACCCCTCTCTGGCATAGTTCCACTGTTGAAAGTTCTGCTGTTGTGTAAAACTTTGTGCTTACATCATGTATTCATGTTGAGTGCATGTGTGAATACTGTGAGAATATGACACATGTATAGTAGCAGGACTCTGTATATGTTATCCTGAATAATGAAGCCAGTGGGATCTATTTTGGACAACCTGGTTTCGCACGGCACAAGATGGAGGATGATGATAGCTTCTCCAGATTGAGGAAGTTTACTGCCCCTATTCCTGTGGCTAGAGGATGGAGATCGAGATACTAAGGTGAGTAGGATTCAGAGAGGAATACCTTTGACACATTTTATGTAGACTTTGTTAGCAGTGGGCTGCAGAGTAATTCTTTTTGAGCCCTGCCATTTGTTAGATGATAAGGGTGAAGGATGAGACTTCAGTTTCTGTTGTTCAGGGTGAGGAGGCTTAGGTTCCTAGGTAAGACTTGCACTTTTGTCTAGCCATGATTACCAATTCAGTGAGGCTGATGACAGGCAGGTGCATTAACCTCACACTTGATTTTGCACACAGCTAACTGCTATGAGAAGCATCACTTTACACAAAGGTTCATCTTCATCAAACAGCATTTGTAAAGTGCCGCACTGTCACCCATAGGGGCATCTGGGCGCTGTGTCTCCATCAAAGAGCCAGGTTTTGAGTCAGTGGCGTAACAAATGTTTAAGGGGCCCCCCTGCAAGGTACACAGAGGGGCCCCAGCTCCGGATTTAATCCGGAGCTCTCTAGTGTGAGTACAGTGCTGAGGGGGCCCCCAGCAGTTCGGCCCCCCCGCACTGCGGGGGATGCGGGGGCCTGTGTTACGCCCCTGTTTTGAGTCTCTTTCTGATGTCTGACAGCGAGGAGGTTGTATGGAGCTGGAGGGAAAGGTTGTTTCAGGTCTTGGCAGCGATGTAGGAGAAGGAGCGGACACCGCTGTGGCTGAGATGGATGGGGGGGCAAGGGTGAGTGAAGAGGAGCACCAGTGTGTCGAGGATGTGGAGGAAGTTCAGTCAATGGTTGAGGTAGACAGGTCCTAGGTCAATGAGGGCTCTGTAGGCGTGCATGAGGAACTTGAACTGGTATCTTTACTGGATGGGGAGCCAGTGGAGGTCTCTCGGGTGGTGGGTGATGTGGGTTTGTTTGGGGAGGTCCAGGATAAGTATGGCTGCAGCATTCTGGATGGTCTGGAGTCTTTTGAGGAGGTGGGTGGAGATGCCGGCATAGAGGGCGTTGCCGTAGTCTAGGCAGCTGTTGACGAGTGCCTGAGAGACAATCTTTCTGGTGTTGGTTGGAATCCATCTGAAGATTCTGCAGAGCATGCGGAGTGTGTGTAAGCAGGAGGAGGCGACTGCGTTACCTTGACATTTCATGGTCAGTTTGCTGCCGAGGATGATGCAGAGGTTGCATAGCCTTTGTCGATCGGTGTGGTTATGCGTCTGAGTTCTGCAGTCCACCAACTGAGTTCCCGTGCATGGGTGTTCTTCTCGAAGATCAGTACTTCAGTTTTGTCAGAGCTGAGCTGGAGGCAGTTGTCTCTCATCCATTCTGCTATGTTGGTCATGGCATTGCAGAAGTTGGTTTTGGCATTGGAGGGGTCATCGTGAAGGATGGATCAGATGAGTGTCACCTGTGTAGACGATTATGTTGAGTCCATGGGATCTGAAGAAGTTTGCGAGGGGGGTTATGTAGATGTTGAAAAGGGTGGGCCTGAGGGATGATCCTTGTGGTACGCCACATATGATGTCTTTAGGTGCGGAGGTGAAGGGAGGCCATCGGATGCTCTGTGGGCATCATGTGAGGAAGGTGGCGATCCACTTGAGGGTGTCTTGCTGTATGCCTATGTTGTGGAGTCTGTTGATGAGGGTGTTGTGGGAGACTGTGTTGAATGTCGCGGAGAGGTCGAGGAGGATCAGGGTCATGGTTACTCTGCTGTCGATGAGTATTCTGATGTCGTCTGTGGTGGCAATCTCCACTGTCTCAGTGCTGTGGTTGGTGCAGAATCCTAATTCAGAGGCAACCAGTAGGTGGTTTTGGCCAGGAATTCGGTGAGCAGCTGGTTGAAGGCTTTCTCAAGAACTTTGGCTGGGTAGCAGAGCTGGGAGATCGGACAGTAATTTTTTAGGTCATTGGGGTCAGCAGGGGCTTTCTTTAGGAGGGATCTGACATTTCTGTGTGTCCAACTGTTCAGGAAGGTTGCTGTGCAGGTGTTGAGGATGCTAGTGGGAAGTGTGCTGATTGGGTTCATTGCAAGGATGTTAAGGTGAGTGGGGGCAGGGGTTGCTGGGCACCCCGGAGTGGATAGAAGACATGATGTCTGAGGTGGTCAGAGCGGTGAGAGGTGACCAGGTGGTGATGGTTTGGCTGGAGTTCGCTGGTTAGTTGAGGTTGTCAGGGTCATGGGTGGTGGGTTGGATGTTAGAATTGCTGTAGATGCTGGTGATCTTGCTGTGGAAGTAGTCTGAGAGGGTGTCGCAGAGTTCTTGGGAGGGGTGGATGGTGTTCTCTATGGTTGTTGGGTTGGAGAATTCCTGGACTATTTTGAAGAGTTCCTAGTGTGGTTGGCTGCAAAGTCGATGCGGGTGGTGATAGCTGCTTTTTTGGCCTCTTTGATGTGCCGGTGATAGATGCTGAGGGTCATTTTGTTAGCTACTCTGTCGGCAGGGTTCTCGGTGGTGCACCTTTGTTTCTCCAGTTGGTGGCAGTTGCGCTTGGTAGCACTAAGTTCTGGGGTTTACCAATTGGCATGCTTGGAGATGTTGTTAGATTTTGTAGGTTTCAGTCGGGCAAATCTGTCGGTGCTGTCGGTGATCCAGACGGCAAAGTTTCGAATTGCCAGGTTGAGGTCTGTTGAGATTCAGGTTGGGAGGTGATAAGGGCCTGTGACCACTGAGTTTCAGTGACCTTGCTCCAGCTGGGGTGGGAGGATATCCACACCAGGTGATGCTGTGCTGGGCGTCGGTGATGGAGAAGTGTACGATGGTGTGGTTAGTCCAGGTGAGTTCTGTGGTGTGGCTGAATTTGATTCTGTCGCTGGAGGTGAAGATGGGGTCGAGTGTGTGTCCGTCTTTGTGAGTGGGTTCAGTGAATAGTTGGGGGAGAGCGATGTTGCTCAGGTTCTCCAGGAGGGCGATGGAGTTGGAATCATTAGGGTCATCGATGTGGAAGTTGAGGTCTCCGAGTAGAACATAGTGGTGAGAGTCTATTGCTAGGGGTGCGATGAGGTTGGAGATGCCACTTATCGTGGTCTTTGCATCTGTTTGTAGGAGGAAGTTGAGGTGTTCCATGAGAGGAGAGGGGTCGGCGTTGGCGATGGTGCATCTGATGGTTTCCTTGAAGATGATGGTGATGCCTCCGCCTTGTTTGTTGTCACGTTCACAGTGTATCAGCTTGTATCCTTCGGTAGTGGTGATATCAGGGTTTGGGGAGGAGTTGAGCTACATTTCGGTGATGAAGGCAACGTCCGTGGAGAGGGTGGTAATGATCTCCCAGATTTCGGTGGTGTGTCTGAAGAGTGAGGGGGCATTGAGCAGGATACAACTGAGTGGTTGCGTGGTGTTCTTGGTCTTAGGGACAGGTGCGGGTTCTTTCGTAGGTTGTGTCAAAGGAGAAGTGGCAGTGTTGGCAGGTTAACGGTCCAGTTATGGGTCCTGGGGAGGATGAGACACAGCTGTTGTTTTAGTGTCCGTGGTCCATGGCTAGGAGTTCCTTGGTGGTGTATTGTCTGGTGGTGAGAGGGCCAGGGGTCCTGGTGCTTGGCGTTATTCAACTGGTGTTGGGTTGGCAGCACCCCTGTTGCGCACCTCCTCTGCATGGTCGTGTGGTGGCCTCCATTAGTGGTCCTGGTAGGTGGGCCAAGTGCAGGTAGCACAGGGGCAGCAGGCAGTGCATGGCACGGACAGCAGGCAACACAGGGTCAGCAGGCGATGAAGGGATAGCAGGCAGCACAGGGGCAGCAGGCAGCACAGGGGTAGCAGGCAGCGCAGGGGCAGCAGGCAGCGCAGGGGCAGCAGACAATGCAGGGGCAGCAGGCAGCACAGGGACAGGCACAGCAGCAGGGTAGGGACAGCAGGGCCAGGGCAGGGGTAGCAGGCAATGCAGGGGCAGTAAGCCATGCAGGAGCAGGGACAGCAGGCAGTACAGGGGCAGCAGGCAGTGGAGGGGATAGGTGGAAACGCAGGGGCAGGGAAAGCGGGCAGTACAGGCAGAGTGAGAAGTGGCATTGTCTGCCGGTGAAGGGTCCCTTTGTGGATCGTGGGCAGCAGGAGTCGCAGCTGTTGTTTCGGCATCTGGGGTCCAGGTCCAGTAGTTTCTTGAAGGTGTATCATCGGGTGGGGAGAGGGCCAGGGGTCCTGGTGCTGGGTGTTATCCAACTGGTGTTGGGTTGGAAGCACCCATTGTGTGCGTTCACTGCATGGTCGTGTGGCTGCCTCCATTAGTGGTCCTGGTAGGTGGTCTAAGAGCAGGTAGTGCGGGGACAGCAGGCAACACAGGGATAGCAGGCAGCGCAGGGGCAGCAGGCAGCACAGGGACAGCAGGCAACGCAGGATTAGCAGGCAGTGCAGGGATAACAGGCAGCACAGGGACAGCAGGCAGTGCAGGGACAGCAGGCAGTGCAAGGACAGCAGGCAGCACAGGGACAGCAGGCAGCGCAGAGGCAGCTCAGGGACAGCAGGCAACACAGGGGCAGCAGGCAATGCAGGGGAAGCAGGCAACACAGGGGAAGCAGGCAGCGCAGGGACAGCAGGCTGCACGGGGCAGGGGGGTACAGAGGTTGTGTCTGGAGAGTGGCCTGAGAAGACCTCTTGAAGGAGAACCACCCCAATCAGGTTCTAAATCGTGACACAGTTGATCCACTTCCCTTGTCTTTAAATTGTATATATAAGTGGGAAACACAACCACCCTACTTTGATCCAGTCCCACTTTCTACTTGATTAAGGAAGGGAGGGCTCCACAGAGTACTCAAAGAGCTGCTGTGTAATCAGGGCTGATGTTGATCAGTCTCCCATAGGCAAAGGAAAATGACCTGAAGTGAAAACTTTCTGTTGAAAAGGAGATGATCTGTCTCAAGAACTTGGAATTCTGCTTGTCAAGTCAAGTAAAAAATAACTTTATTTGGCACTAAGACCACAAAAGTTTGACAAGCAGACAATAAATTTAAAAATATAAAAAATCCTTATTAATAAAAAAATCACATGTTAAATAGATACATCATCGGCAATAAAATTTCATATTGGATTAAAATTAAACCATAAGAAGTATTTCTCCTCCCCCCCCCCCCCCCCCCATTACTGTATTTCATAACGTTTTCTAATAACCATTGCAGTTTTAATAAAGTTTGACACAGCACTACAAATAGCAGGACTGGTCAGCGATTGCAGGTATCTGAACCCCTCAACATATGTACATGGACGAATGTTCTTTAGTAGTGGTGCCAAAAATCTTCTCCTTGTTTCCGTGTAAAGTGAGCAAAAACTAATAAAGTTCTGCGTGCTCTGGGTTGCCATGTTGTCACAGGGACTTGGAATGAGATTGTCCGTCCACCCAGATTGTCTAGGAAATATCACTAGAAAGTGCAGAGTGCCTAAGCGGAATCTTGTTAAAAAGAAACATGTCTGAATATTCGTACTGAAGAATAAGTAAAATTGCTGTTTAGGAGTAAAAAACACACAACTGAGACCTGTCGCCTCCAATTGAGTATAACGCAAAGTTGCCGAGGTGTAATGCGACTCTTTTATAATACCGTTAGCATTTGTGGGAATAATTTGAGTGTCAAAGTACTCGCCCAAACCAATCTCAAATAACCTCTCCCTCACAAAACGGAGCCAGGGAATCTTCAAAGACAGCTTATCTAAGTTAATACAGTCTTCAATAACCTCCCTCGAGAACAGTAACTCTTCAGACACCCATATTTTCGTCCATAAGAGCAGGGGGGCAATGCCAATGCGATCTTCTACATATTCCATCCCCAGTTCTTGATGGGGGAAAGAAGTGGCAGAGCTATTTGGAATAATCAATAATCTTTTTATAAACTTATATTCCACCACTTGTAACAGGTGATTTTTATGGTAGCCCCACAGTCCCGCCCCGTAAGACGCAACCGATAAACATTTTGCTTTATATAAAATAACAAGCTCAGGCCTGTAAGTTAGGCTTATGGCCTAACTTACAGGCAAACCTATACAGCCCCTCCACAACTCTACTTGTCTAGTGAGCTCTTGCCATGACCAAGGGTTCCCACTTCATCTCCTTATTGAACATATTCCCGAAATATGTGAAGGTTTCCACCTTTTCGATAACCTTGCTCCTTACAGTAAAGCTTCGGGTTTTAGTCTTTTTTGGATCACATACCATTACATAAGATTTTGAAAAGTTGACTTTCAGGTCAAGGGCCGACATAAAATCCGTAAAGGCGTCCAGTGATGTTTGTAAGCTATTGGCTGTTAAGGCCATGAGCACGGTATCATCCGCGTACGAAAGTAACGGAACTGGTTTACCTCTAATAAGGGAAAAATCTATTTTCTTTCCAAGTAAAAAGGCTTCCAAACCATTAGTATAAATCAGAAAAAGAAAGGAGCTAAAATGCACCCCTGTTGAATTCCTTCTGTAGAGACAATGGGCTAAGTCCTTTCTACCTCTGGGCCACATCTTATGGTGACGGAGGTGTTAGAATGGAGTCTTCATAAAAGCAGGATCAGTGCCTTTTCAAAGCCCATTTCTCGCATTAATGCCCACAATTTCTCCCTGTTAACGGTATCAAATGCACTGAACAAGTCCATGAAGGCAAGGTGGATAGAACCCCCCCTTGCCTTCATGTACTTGCCCATAATCAGGGACAAATTTAGGCATTGCTCTGTAGTGCCAATCCCCCTACGGAAACCACATTGGGTTTTTGAGATGATCCCCTTGTTAGTTGCCCAGGGCTCTAGTCGAGCCAGAATTACCTTACCCAGCACCTTGACAGTAGCATCGATAAGGGAAATCGGCCTGTAACAGGCGGGATCATTTCTATTCCTTTTTTTTAACACAGGTATGACAATGGCCTCTTTCCAGGATGCTGGCATTGGACCAATCACAACTGATTTAAAAACATTTGTCAGCAGAGGAGCCAAAAGATAAATGTTTATTTTGAATAGGTCTAATGGGACTCCATCTGGACCTGGGGCCTTCCTACTAATTCCTTTCGCTAACGCTTCTTCAACCTCTTCCACTGTAAATGAGGCACTGAGCTCAGCAGCTTGCGCAAGATCTATGGTAAAGTCCTCATTGCTCGCTGTAAGCTCCAGACCACTTGGGTTAAATATGGTCGCAAAATGGGATTCCCAGGTGTCTCCCAGAATCATTGAGTCCATCTTTTTCACTTCCTCCGTAAATTGTGGTCGATTAATAATGGCCCAGAAACTTTTGCTATGTTTAAGACCACTTGCTCTCTCCAAATCCTTCCATGCTAAACGCCTCAACTCCTCTTTTCTTTTATTGATGGTGCTTTTATATAGTCGTCTAGCATCTTTGATTTGCGCTCTATTACTAGGGGTAGATTGGAGGGCAATTTTTAGGTTCATGTGGGCTCTGGAGCATTTGGCATTAAACCATCATGTCTCTAGGTGCTGAATGGACCTAGGTGTGTTAGTCGATTAGCTACATTAGTGCAGATTCTTTCGAAGTTTTGAACAATCATGACAGAGGGAAAATCCTGTTGGAGGCACTCCATTATCAGATCATTGTTTGTTTTGACTATTTCACCCTCAAATTGTGGCGATGTTATCTCACCCCATGCTTATGCCCATCCATCCCCTACAGGTAACCATGGCAATTTTATTCTGCCTGGGAACGGGAAAGACTGCCTGAAACCCTCTAAAGACATTGAACTCTGATGCTACATTAACTCGTGAGACTTTTTGAGCAGTCTGCACTTGAGCCTAATCCTTGCTACACCCACAGAACAGGAGATATGGGAATAGCGGGATGCCGAGTAAAGCAGGACAGAGTACGGCTACCAAGAAAAGGTAGGAAGGGTAGTGACTCACTGTTAATGCACAGCTTATACCAAACCTATGCTAGTGAGATTGTGCAGTGTTTATTTCTGCTGTGCAATCAAAAGTACTGGCGTGGACCTCTCATTTTTGGGTTTGTGTTTGACTGTTGAGTTCTGAGCTACTTGCCCCCACATACCTCCCTGAGAAGCCTATGCCTGCTCGCCCTTGCTACACTGAGACTCACAAACAGAAAGGGCTGCACTTGGCTAGGTTTGCAGAGCCACAGTAGGACGAAGCCACATGACAACAGTGGCAAAGAATCTCACAACACAGCCAGAACCCAGAAGCCTCTGTCTGCCCTGTTACTTCCCGAACAGTCATGATCAGAACATGGTCCTGACAAGAGCATGCACCATATGGAGAAGGGAGAGAGTGAAGCACAGGTGAAGCATATACAAATATACAAATGTTGTCCAGAATGGATGTTCTGAAGATGCCAGCATTAATTCTCATAAGCATCTCATTCATTTCAGTTTCTGCTCAGCACATGTTGCATCTGCATCGTCACCTTGTGAGCTGTATGCGTTTCAATAGGTGGCAGGTTGCCCAAGAAAAACCAAGGTAAGTTGAATGACAAAATTAACTACAAGTCAGTGCCACTTTGGTACGAGATCCATCCTGCGGGGTATCTTAGCCCCTGCCTCCATGGATTACCAGAAGACCTCTGAGGCTGATGCATAGTGAAAGCCATCATGTGCAAGTGTTAATAGTCATAGGTCCTCAGTTCCACTAGACATTCTCTAGGGATAGCTCAGCTGAAGCTCTTTTATGTACAATGCACTGAGTGGGCTTTGGGTCAGCCTCTTCAGGCATAGCTTGCAACATATGCCTTTCACATTTAGGATCAGTAAACATCAGCTACTGTAGGTTTCACACTTTAATGTATCTTGTTGCCTAGCGTATAGGTAAAAAGAAGGAGCACTGAAAGTCCTGTATGCAGATTTGAATTGTCTCCCTGTGATTGGATGTTTACTTGTGTCACTAAAACAGCTTAGAATGGTGCCCTTCATTAAATACCACATTAGCAGCTGTGGGCGAGGAAGGCAAGTCTAACACTCTTACACAATCAGTCAAGCTTTTCACAATTTTTGTATAAGCAGCAATAAATGACGGGACACTGTAAAAATATTTGCCATAATGGAGCTCTGTTCATGTGACCCTTTTTCTCTAAATTGCCCTCAATAGGGGTCACATTGCAGGAAGATGAAAGCCTTGTATCACAAACTAGAGAGGGCCGAAGATATCTTATTTAAGTAGATGCAATGTGGGCCGATTGCAGGAACTAAACGGTAAAGCTGTAATACTTGGGCAGCACTGGGAAGAAACAGGCTTAGTCCTACCTTTGTTTTCACAAGTGATGGTCTGCAAGAGTCCGATAAAAGGACTGCCCATACATTCTTTATTTACCTTCCGGTCTACCGGCACCCGTTCTTCTATTCACATGAACCATAATGAAAGTAAAAGAAGGCCTCTGTCAAGAGATACAGCCTCTTCCTACCGCTGCACTTCGAATTCTGTTCTCCCCAAGAACAGCTGTTACAAAAGCAGCTGACATCTGCTCAGAGGTAGCAGGTCCTGCCCTGACCTGCCAAGGGCGCTCTCACTTCCCACTCCTGCTGTTTATAGGTAAGCCATAGTGAGTTCCCCATCAGTGGTTCGCAGGCAGGCCCGCTCCAGAATTCTGGATCTGGGAGGGCCATGAAGAAGCATGGGCGGGCATCAGGGTGCAAGGGGGAACGAGCAAAAAAGAAAAGAGCGGGTTCTATAACATCTGCTGCTGTAGACATTGACAAAGTGCCGGAAAAGCGAAGTACACCGCGATGCGAGCGGAATAGGGGGCCCGGTACGTGCCGTCCCCCCCCCAGCCCCCCGTATGTACGCGCCGTACCCCCAGCCCCCCGCGGATGGACGTGCCGTACCCCTAGCCCCCCCGTGGAAGGACGCGCCGTACCCCCAGCCCCCCCGCGGGGTCCGCGCCGTACATACACGGGTGGGGGTCCGCACCGTACATACACGGGTGGGGTTCCACGCCATACATACACGGGTGGGGGTACGCGCCGTACATACACGGGTGGGGGTCCACACCGTACCTACGGGGGTGGGGGTACGCGCCGTACATACATGGGTGGGGGTCCGCGCCGTACATACACGGGTGGGGGTCCGTGCCGTACATACACGGGTGGGGGTCCGCACCGTACCTACGGGGGGCTGGGGGGGTACGGCGCGTCCTTCCGTGGGGGGGCTGGGGGTACGGCGCGTTCTTCCACAGGGGGCTGGGGGTACGGCGCATCCATACGCAGGGGGGCTGGGGGTACGGCGCGTCCTTCCGCGGGGGGCTGGGGGTACGGCACGTCCATCCGCGGGGGGCTGGGGGTACGGTGCGTCCATCCGCGGGGCTGGGGGGGGACGGCGCGTACATACGGGGGGCTGGGGGGGGGACGGCACGTACCGGGCCCCCTATTCCGCTCGCATCGCGGCGTACTTCGCTTTTCCGGCACTTTTTGGGTGCCGTAAAAATATTGCCGTCCGGACTGCTGTTGGTACGAATCGTACTTGCTGGGACGTAAAAACATGACTAACTCCATTCGGACGTCACGTCCGCGGTGTCCCGGATCACATTCGTATGTATTTTGCAGTCGGTCGGTGTTTTTTCCGACTCGTACGGAAATGGTGTTTCCGTACGAATCTTACTTGCAAGTTTGTATGGTGTTTTTACCGGGTACGAGTGGGACGGAGAAAACGCTCCGACCGACGGTTCGTACCCGGTTTTTCCAGGATCGGAATCGGCCCCTTTATGTTTCCACTGCAGCGATTTCAGAACACGTATTTCACAGGAATAACGCAGTCTATCAATTTTTTATTTCCAATAAATTGTGGAAATTATCCTTGCCATGTCAAATACAGATTTCAGCCCATGATACGTCTAGAAGGTATTAGTACACAAAAGCATACAAACGTTGCTTGTAGCAATGTATACTAGTGTTTTAAATGGCTATTTCCCAATTTTAAAAAATTTAATATAACAGAATACATACCAGATACGAGGGTCTCGAGTTCTGTTGACATTACAGACTATTCTGCTTGCCTCACGGTTTATTGTCATGTCACAAGAAACCCACATTGGCAATATAGAACTAGTGGTGCGCAGACTATAAACTTTACTCATGTAGTATCCAACCGCACATCCGGCTGCGGGAAACTGCATACTCTACTCTCACTCATGCCTGAGTGACACTAGGGAAACACAATAGTCACTAACCGACAAGATGCAGAGTTCCCTTTCCCAAATGTCAATAGTCCTGTGGCTATCAGCATGTGTTAGTCAAAATTGGTAAGTAATGGCTTGCACTCTGCATGCTTCTGACTCTGTGCAGTGGTAGAAAAGTTTCCTCTGCTGCACAGGCCCCCTTTTTTGCTCCTGATTATTGTTTCAATCTTTGCAACCAGGAGATTACAGAAAATTTACAAAATGCAAATTACAAAACTTCACAACTTCGCACACTGATCTAGAGGAACAATATACAGAGTGGCCCATTTTTTAATTCTTCAATACATTCAGACATATTGAGTTTGTAGTGCACAATATTGGAGTAGACCACTGTTAATAAACCCTTATAATCTTTGAATAAAGTTATACATAAAAAAAAAATGTGTAGCCTTCTTGGATACATGTGTAGCAAAACATGCTATATTTGGTGTACACTGAGCAAGGGTTTCATAGTCTGAAAGATGATCTTTTGAAGTCCATTTTAAGCACTATTCCTACACTGGTTTCTTCATAGAGACCTATCGCTTGGACTGTACTTCCCTGAAGCATGAAGCACCCCAAGGGTCATCTTTGAGCCCAACTGTATTCGTATAGAGCCTCACTGGGAGACACTGATCAGGTGGTCTGTCCAATCTTGTATGCTAGGCATTTGCAGACAGTACACACATCTTGGTGCTACCAGATGATTTTTTTGGCCTAAGGCCCCCTCTTCTTCCAAGCATGTCCACCACCTCTGGCAGATTGGACTTGCTGTCAGTTAGTATATTTAAATGCAACTGTAAGGTGATGCAGATGCCCGTCACAGGGGTGACCTCCTCCCCTTTCAATCAGGACCACTTCTTGGTGGCTCCCATCCTCTAGCTGCTACAACCGCTAGTGAAGCCATATGCCTAGGCAGTATGTTTGATTCAGGTTTAATCTTTACTTCCCACATAAGTGAACTGCCTCTACCCTTTTTCTCATCCTGACAATGTTAAGGAAAATGCCCAATTTCTTCATATTGATGGCAAGTGTCTTGTTATTCAAGTGGCTATCTAAAGTAGATTATAATATGGAAATACCATTTTAACTGGGCTTGCCCAAATCTTTGATCAATAAGATTTAGCTAGTCCAAAACAACACTATTTGATTACTGGTGGGTCTGAATCAACATCGTCATCGTTTGCGAAATGCATAGGCTCCTGGCCAACAGTATCTCTTTTGCAGTCTTTTGAATGATTTGCAAAGCCAACTATATATCTGCATAAAGGTATCTTCAGAAGGATTTTTTTCTTATACTAACATAAACTCTTATGTCTGCTACTTACATGTACCTGAATGTTTTGCATTTCAGATTACCTTGTTTGGGTGTCTACTTCTTCTGATGTAAAAGGGTGGTTTGTGGAACCTGCCCCATTCCTTCACTTTTAGATGGGAAGTTCATGTACCAAGTTATCCCATACCCATTCAAATTGAAATGAAATTAATGCATAGGTCACCTTAAAGCACACCTTTCTTAAATGTGTTTCTATCAAATTTCATAAAACCTGAGCTGTGCACATATACTTGATTCATGTGCAAATTAAAAAGGGGCAAAAACTTCTGCTTCAATTTGACTAAAACACTCTAAGGCCTTAATTACGAGTGCGTGGCGGTGGCAGTTCAGCCACCGATGCACTGGCAGTCCGACCGCCCCCTTAAAATTGTGCAGATGGGCCTCCCTAGGACCGCCACCAGGGAACCGCTGTTCCCTGGAGGTGGTGTGTCGGTCAGGAGGCTGCAATGTGCTTGGCAGTACCACCATGTTCCTGCCAAGCATATTACGAGTTTCCTCTCCGCCAGTGTTGTCATGGAGGTTCCTCCTCCATGTACACCATGGAAGAGAGGAAACAAAGGGAGCACTACAGGGCCCCCTGTGCCTCCTATGCTTGTGGATGCACACAGGGGAGCATAACATGTGCCCCCTGTGTGCATCCACAACAGTTCCTGCATGGCATGGACTTTCGAGTCCATGCCGTGCAAGAACCTTGTGACCTGTTCCCATTGCAGTGCTTTTTTCAAAGGCACCGCTGCCTTTGAACGTGGCACTGCCCTGGGACTGCCATGCCGCCTGCCAGACCACATTAAAGTCGTAATCTGGCGGGTGGGTGGATGGAGTCTTGGCGGTGTGGGAGCATGGCAATGGTGTACCGCCCACCCCTGCACCACCAAAATTCGTAATCAGGCCCTACATGTTTTCAGGACTTATGTGTATTGTGGGTGTTCACAGAAAAAATATATTTCTATTTAATGAGTAACCATTAATTTATATTCAATGAATATATTAAAAACATTATTTGGCCAATACTCTACAGCCCTATTACAAATTGAGGTTCTGCAAGTTCAGGACTAGAAACTAAAATCACCTCTGGCAGAAATGATCAAACCAGTCTAAAACTGCAGAAGATGACTGCTAGTACAAGGTAATGTGGCTTTGATAGTTGTGTCAAGGCAGCCCTCCCTTCTCTAAAAGCAGATTCACTAGCCTGTAGTCCACTGGGAAAATACTTCAGTGGAAAAATGCTCAACCTTATCTTGATTATCTGGACATTAAAGGTCTGGAACATGTGAAAAACTGAACCTTAACAAATGTACAATCACTCTAACGAACATACATTTGGATCAACAAGTGGACATTCATTCTAACCAATGTGCATTTCAACCAACAACTTTGATCTGAACCTATGATTGTACAATCCCAACAAAGAATGTATGTTTAGATCAAACAATATCTGCACAACATCACATAAACATGATTCAACTTAACATGTACTGAGTGAAATTGCCATAAATATTGCATGCTCAATCCCTCGACTACCTAGACATGGAAAGATAATTCCTTACTATGTGCCATCCAGCTCCACTAAATCACTGTTCACCCACCCAATGCATCAGGAGTTTCAGACTTGCTTTAATATAGCCTTATAGCCCGCTGTAGCGGGCTACACCAGCTATTAAAGGCCCGCTGCAGCGTTAAAGGCCCGAGCCGAAGGCGAGGGACTTTAACAAAGCAGCAGGACTTTAATAGCCGGTATAGCCCTGCTACGAAGGGCTATAAGGCTATTAGAACATTCTGCCACTAGAGGGCAGAATGTTCTAACAAATAAAACAAAGTCTTCAGGGAGCGCAAGGGGATTCAAATCCCCTCAGGCTCCCTGAAGCCTTTGTTCACAGCCAGAGCTGTGAACAAAGAAGCATTGGAATGTTGGAGCTCCGGGCTTATACCAGCCATTATAAGCCCGGAGCACTCCATTGTTTTCAATGGAGCTTCCAACATTGCAATGTTCTAATATGTTGTAACCTACACCCAGTAGCGGCTGCTACCGCACCTGGGTGGGGGTGAGGGGGACGATGAAAAAAGGAAAAAATGAACACTTACCTGGAACAGCCGGCCAACGCCTCTCCTCCGTCATCTTCCTTCTTCCTGCAGTTATGGCCGCAAGCAAGAAGCACCCAGGCTCTCTGGCTCCGCTGAGCTAATCACATCACTGCAATGCGATTGATCTGAGCCCCGTGGTTCGGCACTTAGACGGGGAATGAATGGCTGGACATGTTCCTCACCAGGCTGTATAATGCAGCCTGGTGCAGAAAATGCTCAGTGTACAGGACTGCACACTTAGGGAGTGTAAACCACTCCTCCCCTGCTCTGGCCAGCCCCGCCCCAGAGCCACTGACTGCAGTCGGAAAACTAAAAAGATAATAACAATAGTTTAAGGCTGCATGTAAAAAAAAAAAGATATATATTTCACTTTTTTTAGTCCTGTACAGCAAGTTAGGAATTACCTCAAAGCAGGAAGAAAACAAACCAAACCACCACTAAGCTACATATGTTCTAAATATATGTCCATTTTCGCTTAAGTACCCTGAAAGAAGAGCGTGTTGTCTATTCAGTTACAATGGGCCTGTACTACCACTGCTGTTCATTTGTGCTTAAAATGAACAGCTTCCATCCCTGCCGATTTCCCGCCTTCAACAAGGCCCAGTGATTGTATTCTAAATTGAAGCTCAGTAATTAGGCAGAGAAAGCTGATTGCAGGCCTCGCATGGAGCATTACAAACAAGAGCATACTGTGGCAGTCCAGTTGTGAAGGACCTTGGGTGGACCATGGGGCTCTTTTTGGAGGGCCTGGCCCATCCTTTAGAACCAGGCCTGTTCACAGGCAATGCCAGCTCTCATTGGTCTAAGCTATCTTTAGTGACTGAGATGAATTTAAGGATTGGCTTCGTCACGTTTTGTCTTCTTGCAGTAAACGCCATAAGTGTGACCAGACCTCGTGCCAGCTCCTCCTGCAACACTTCTCCTGTCCAGCTTGCTGTACACTACCCTCTGCTGCCTGCCTACCCGTTGTTCTCTGTTGGGCCTCCTCTGCTCGTTTCTTGCTCTGTTTTGGCCTATTTGCTCATTTTTCTGCCCACTGTTTTGCCTTTTCTGCTCGTTTTTCTGCCCTCTGTTTTGCCTTTTTGCTTGTCTTTCTGTCCTCTGTTTTGCCTCTGCTGCTAGTTTTTCTGCCCATTGTTTTGACTTTTTCTACTTGTTTCTTCCTGCCATTTACCTCCTCCCACCATCCAGCACCCATCCCTACCCCAGGACCTTCTTAAAGGAGGCTGAAACATGACCCCATTGAGCAGGTCCTTGTGCCAGCTCCCCTTGCAACAGTTCTCTTGTCCAGCTTGCCCATAGTTTGCTACCCTCTTCTGTCTGTCTACCTGCTGCCCTCTGGTGTGACTGGCAGCTTATTTCTTGCTCTGTTTTAGCCTTTTCTGCTTATATTTCTGCCCTGTTTTGCCTTTTTGATGCTCGTTTTTCTGCCCTCTGCTTTGTCTTTTTTTGCTTGTTTTTCTGCCCTCTGTTTTGCCTTTTCTGCATTGCTCGTTTTTCTGCCCTCTGCTTTGCCTTTTTCTGCTTATTTCTTCCCTCTTCCCGCGTTTCCTAAAGACCTGTCGCAGGTGGAGCTGGTACGGCGGAGACCTCATACCCCAGTACCCAGATACCCCCAGGGGTGACAGTGTAGCGCTCTACAAATGCTGATTGACTGACTGACTGATTGATTGATAGATAAGTCTAGGTGTGGCTTCCTTGATCAGTGTACCACAAGACTCAAACTGCATCTCACTGATGAAGATCTACGGGGCCAAAAGCAGGCCGAGATTGCTTGTTTTCCCTTTTAGAGGGGATGGGGCCTGACTTTTCAGTCTGGACTATACCTAAAAGCAGTAGAACAACCACAATTGCATATATCTGGTCTCTGTCAAGAGGGGCAGAGTGGGTGGGAAAATATGCACTGGAATGCGGCCTCGAATGAATGACCGCGGCTTACATTGATTTAATTAAAGCATTCTTTCCATCGCTTTGTTTTTGCAGTTCTCAAAAGGAAGCATTCTTTCAAAGAAAACATTCACAGAGAAGAAGTGATTCCAAAGGCTCTGTTCCCCTGCTGTTTTCACATTCCCTGTAAGAACAACCACTCTACATGAAGAATGTAATAACAAGCATTTGCAATGCAATAGGTCTCGCATTTGTGAAAGTGACAAATTAGTTTGGAGTGGAGTGGACGTATGTGGTGTAGTTTGGAATTATGTGGGCTGGATTGGAATTGTTAGTTGCTGAATTATATGTGGTGGAATTATGTGGATAGTAATTATGAGGTATTGAGTGTACTGGAATTATGTGCAGTGTGATTGTGTGTTATGGTGTGGAATTATATGGAATGGTATTTTATGTTGTGGAGTGGTATGTAGTGAAGTTTAATTATGTGGATGGGTTTTGAATTTTGTGGCATGCTGTGGAATTCTGTGGTGTGGATTGGATGTATGTGTTGTGCTGTGAGACTTTGTTGTTCAGTTACATTATATGGTTTATTATCAAATTATGTGGTGTGGAATGGAAATGTGTAGAGTTGAATTGTGTGGCATGGAAGTGTTTGGCGTCGAGTGAAATTATGCTTATTGGAATTATGTGGCATGGTGTGGAGTGTATTTGTGTGGATTGTGTTACCAAGTTTAAGAATGATGAAATGTAATTACAAAGAAATGCGGCAATCACACAAAATTAAAACACGTTGCTTCGACCAAAAAAATGTCAGAAATGCACAAACGTCTCTTTAATTTTAGACCTGAACAAGGAGGAGCTGCAAACAAAACATACATGTTTAACATGAGCAGGGAAAAAAAAATATTCCAAGACCAAACTTCAACACACTGGTGGAAACTTACCAGAAATGTGAAATGTAGTTGCTTTACGGTTTGAAATGAGCACATTTTGGAAAGCTTGTACGAGTAAGTCAGCAAGAGGAACCAACAGAGGAGGTGTGCTTTGACAAAAAAAGGAGAAGGATCAACATTACAAGCAAGGTAATGAAATGAGATAGACTGAGGTAGGGATGGTGGTGAGAAAGATGCAGAGGAAGGAGGAGAACCAGCATGTGGAGAACAGGGGGAAATTGAATCTTATTTTCAGACGTATTATGAAGAGATGTTAAATAAATGTTCTGTTTATTATAAAAGGTAGGGTCTGTGTTTTGTTCATGTGCGCGTGCCACGAAACACTACAGCTCAAACATAAGTAGCACTGCAGTTAGTGTGCACACATAACAGTACAGGACACCACAACACAGTATTGCACCCAGATTATGCAGACACACTGTTTGTATAGTAGCCAGAGTAAACACACACTGGAACTGCAACCACAACCGACCCCTCCCCAACAGCAGCCATGGTCACTACTATTAGCACGGCAACCTTCCTGCTGACAACCAAAGGCACCGCTAGCACTGAAGACAGGGCAAACTCAACACAATAACAGGTACATGCTGATAAGATACAGTGCACTTGAGCTGACTGTAATTTCTCAGGCTCTGGATTGCATTTGTCTGTAGCGCCTGCACTGTAATTCCAAAGCAAACAAGCATTGGCATAGCCAATAGGTCTCGCCTTTGGGACCTTATAAGTGTTTGGCCATGCAACAGTTGCATAACTAAATACTTATAAGGTCCCAAAAACGAGACCTATTGGCTATGCCAAGCGGCTGTGCGGCCGCGAAAGTGATCGCGATAAAACATCAAAGCGGCCGTGCGGCCGCGAAAGTGAAAGTACTCACGTCAAGCATGTCGCGCGCGGCCACACACATGCACTGAAGGTCTAGGCTGGCCTGGTAGCACTTTTTGGAGCCCTCTCAAAAAGTCTCGCCAGACCAGCGCATGCGCTGGGTCAGGCGAGACCTAAAAACTATGTGTGTCCCTTACTCACTGGTAGCATGGGGTGCTGGGGAATGAGGGTCACTGCTTCACTGGGCGCTCCTGAACACAACCCTTTGGTAATACAACGACTGCACCAGCCTGCTCCAACCCCAATGTATCAGGTTTTGCGGTGGTAGGAAACGCCAGATTGGAGCTCCCTTAGGGGCACTCAGGCGAGGCCAGGAGAGAACAGAAATGGAAGTGGCTGAGAATGAATGAGGTGTGGGGAGATGAGAGGCTGCATGAGGAGAGCGAGTTGAGGAGAAGCAACACTGAACAGCGAATGGAGGGTAATGGGGGGGCAGAAGTTTTTACAGGGACTGACTTGAGGCTTATACATTCTCTGTTCACCTAACCAGCTTTCAAACAAGCAGTTTACATATCTGTTTTTTTCCGGATAGTGAAACTGAGGTACAGGTTTGTAAATTGATTTACCCAGAATCACACAGTTTGAAGGTGTTGAGAGATTTTAGTGAAACCTCAGTTCTCTGATCTCTTTGCTGGACATTTTATAACTTGATTATGTTCTTTATATAAAACCCCTCATTTGTAAATTAGTCTACAGCGAGAGCTGAAGCAGAGCCACGCAGAACACTGGAGTGGGCTTGTACCAGAGGTTCTGTGGAGTCTTTGAAACTGAGTCGGATTTTTTAATCTGCTGCTTGTGATTCCAAAACACATTGAGGCAGATTTATAAGCCCCTTGCGCCTCATTTACGCTGCCATCGCGTCACTTTTGTGACGCAGCGGCGGCGCAAATCCTGCGCCATGCTGCGGGGTATTTACTACGTGACACATCTGGCAGATGTGTCACGTTGTAAAGCCCTGCCCCACATGTAGGCGTTCCGGCACAGGAACGCCTCCTAAAAGTGGCTGAGTGAAATCTACAAGATTTCACTCAGTCACTTTTAAGGCCATGCTGCGTCAAAACCCTGCGCCTGCTTGAAGCAGGCGTAAGGATTGACGTAGCATGTAAGGGATAGGGCACACCCGAGCCTTGCTGGAGCTGCGTCGCGCTTGCGACGCAACTCCAGCAATGCGCCGCCTTTCCGACAGGAGATGCGTCACGCATCTGCCCATCCGAGTGCCCCGGTGCGCCGCATTGTAAATGCGGCGCATCAATGGTGGCACACGGGTGGGCAGATGCTTCGCAACTCTTCTGGCGCATCTCTGCTGATTAGCAGAGATGCGCCAGACATCATAAATCTGCCCCATTGTGGTAAATGACCTGTTACTTTTAAGTGAACGCCGGTAGGGTGTGTGAGAGGAACATTCTGTCGCTACAAAAGGCAACTACTTGTTTTCAGCAGGAAAGACAACAGGCTCATGGCAGATGTTCTGTCAAACGTCATCTGTAATTAAAATATAGTTTGCAAGCTTTGAAAGCTGCCAGCGTGATGAAGATGCATGGGTAAGGAATGCATTTATGCACAAGAGATCTTTCGGTGGTTGTTTACTGCAAGATTTTCTCTTATTGCAGTGTGGATGTAACAGCAGTAGAACAAATACGTGTAAGACGCTTGATCACCTTTCGCCTCCATCAGGATGAGTAAACAGCAGTAAAATAAAACACTAAAGAGATTGTGAGGTGCACGGGGGGCTTGTTGGCGTGGCTGCTAGGTGGCCAGTGAGGCAGGCACAGGGATGCCGGCAACCAGGCAGTCAGGATAGGGAGGTCTGAGCTGTCAGTGACAGCACAGAGCAGAGCAGAGCTATGACTAAGGAGAGACAGCTCATTTAAACAATCATTAATATAAAAGTTCACTAAAGTGCTGTAAAACACTAGAAATTAAGTAATAGCAGATCACTGCTAGTAGCCGAAAACACACTGAGAACACCCGCTTCCCAGAGACATCAGTAAAATGAGAAACAAAAGTGCCAAACCCTTCTGCAATGCATATTTTAAAATACCTTTATTTCCATTTGACAGCTGTCAGAGGCGCTTTCCTGCCCCAATACCACACCATGATAGCATGAGGCCCGTGGACATCTATCACCAACAGCAGTGCAAGTCAGCTGCTCCTTCTGGACTGTGCATCCCTGAGCCCTGCACCAGCTAACAGTGAGCTCAAGGCAGCAGAGTCTCTCTTACAATGCCTGCCCTCCTGCCATTCCAAACTGCTTAAAGGGACTGCAAGGAGGGGCGGCGCATGTGCCCTTCACAAAATGTGTTCTCTCTTTAGAACGTATGTCTACGAATACGAGACAGCCATGTTAGGTGTCAGAATCCCTCTCCGAATTACTAACCGTGCCCTATAGTGCGCATGGAGTAGTGAGCAGGACTTTGCTTGCCCAAGTTGGAGGTGAATCAACTTTGGAGTGTGGCTTTTTGGTATGATCGATTGCCAGCGTTGTGCTTGAAGTACCCTGCCGGGGAATAAAATACATGCTCGTTTAACCTGTACTGTGATAGAAAAGTTCACGCTCGCACAATGAAACCACCCACTGCCGTGATCCATTGCACCCACCCTTCCCCATGCGGAGCCAATGATAGACAAGCAAATGTAAAGCAGGACGGGCTAATGAAAGCAAAGGAAAGGCAGCAGGACGGCAAATAAAAACAAACTGCAACGGGAGGAAGACAACAATTATAAAAAAAAAGTTCACCCAAACAGGAGCTAAAGAAGGCAAGCATAAGTACACTGTATTAGTATCGTCATTGGCATCCCTCTGTACACCCCTCCAACCAATATACATTTCCCAATAATAAACAAACAACACAGACTGTTTGATTGGGTACAATTGCTGCAGGTTTATTACATACACCGTTATGTAATAGGTGGGTTATCTTACGGGTGATCCAAGGGCAGGCAACCAACTGGGCCGCCTGCCCGCCTGATGAGCCGGGCAGCACTGGGGCGAACCCCGCCTTTGCTGCCCTCCAAGTGATTCTCTTACAGGATCACGTGACCGTTGGTAACTTCTACTCACGCCCCTTCCCGGGGCAGAGCGTCGCATAGCAAACCCCCGGTTGTTCAGGCCCACAACCGCCCGAAGGACTAGCGGGGCGCCGACACGGCTTCCAGGACCCTCCCATGAGGATCCTCGGGTTTGGCTCTGGCACCCCCTATGGCGCCGCGCAGAGGTACCCTTGGTACCGGCCTGCTTCCAGATCGCCCTGTAACTCCGCCACAGCTCTGGAGGCGGCCACCGTCGCCACCAGAGCCCCCCACCAAAACAGCTATAGTCTTACCCGCAACCTCTCCTGTCTAGAGCCTCCTGCAAATCTAGATGAAAGAGAACCATCCCTACTGGTTTCCCTTAGCTTTCGATATCATGACGCACAGGAATATGAAGTATGTGACAATGAGCAAGGCTGCCCCCCAGCACTTACCCTGCATTCCTTATTCCTTATGGGAATTTTGCCAGCTCAGCTCCTTCTGTGGTGAAACCCTTTAGGAATACCCTCTTTGAGAATCTGTCTGATTTGCACAATGCGCACTGTCTGCAATACTAGCCCATTGTGCTTGACACCTTATTACCCCATTTGTTGGGATGGCAGCACACTGTGTTGGCTGACCGCGTCCACACCAAGCATGACTAATCTAGCTGACCGTGCAGGGCTTTTGAGCTTGACCGCAGGAACAGGATACTTAGTAAAGTGACTTAGGAAAGTAAGTGCACTGGGGTGCACTTACCTCCCCCTGTTGACAAAACAATTGCATAGACCCCTTTGGGAGCTAACCCTGGTGAACGTCTTATTGTTTTGAAATCTGGTTTGACCCTGTATGCATTATGCCCGCTATTGGCGACACCTCACGCTTTCATGTCATGACAACTTCTGCAGTGCACCTAGCTTGCTTAACTGCCATTGGGTCACAGATGCCAATGCCTGCTAAACTTCTCTGACCCTGGATGCTTAATCTCGTAACAGTGTCGGAATCACAGATTCCCAGTTTCATGTTAGCTGCAGTACAGTTTCAGTGGATCCGCTGGGAGATACCACAAACTGCATTGGTCATGAGAACATTAAGCAGCACCCAATGTTCACCTGGGCGTACCTCGAAATGATACTGGCTTTGCACAGCTGTAAGGCAAGAGACACACATCTTAAACCTGATTACCGGTTTTTGCCAATTGGCACCCTTTTGGTTGCAGCCCTGTTTGTAAAGCGCGCGTGCCCCCGGGGCACGATGTCACAGAACAGCCGGAGTCTGTTACCCACTCGCTGTTACTTATCTATCATCAACTGCCCTTACTTGGATTGAAAGAAAGCTGGATGCTTCCTAAGGACTGTAGAATTAATGCTCCAACCTAGTTTGATCCCCAAAACTTAGGGAAAACCCAAGTAGTAATCATGCCCTTCATGGTACATCTACCCCAGCGTTGACCATCAACGTATTTGGGACACTGGTAGCAGAAGATGCCCCTTCCAATCTCAGGTTCTAGCCCATAGAAGGATAACTCAGGGGGCAGGCAAGTCTGTGGGAACCAGAGGGGAACATTCTGTGCAACTACCTGCCCTTTTCCTGAATAAAGGTAATGCCAAGGTCAATAATACCCCATCGCCATTTGGCTCTAACGCAGTGTTTACCAAACTTTTTATGCACCGCAGCACACTTGCTAGATGACAACTACCACCACCAGCCTGCTGCCCTGGCTAAAGCGAGGGTGAATATGTCTTACTGAAGCGACCTGAAACCTGCCCATGGTTGCAGAGGGATGCCTAGCCAGAAAACATGGTACCTGTCTCTATATGGTGCCAGCAGATGCTCCTCATGAAGGCCCTCGTGCCCAATTGCCCAATGCAGCTCAGCATTTCACAGCGCCTCTCGTTGCGTTGTAATTTCCAGAATAAGTACAAAATGATACTTCCCACCATTGGGCTGGTAACCGGTGGCAAACACAGACAGACTCTGGGCATAAGATCAGTTTCCTAGAGTAAAACAATAACTATCCCGCACCATGACCACAGGCAGTGAGTGTGCCTCCTGAGACATCCCCCAGTTCTGTGTGACACAAACCCTGTCACGCTGTGTGCCAGTTGTGCGCATCATTCTAGGGTGACTAAGCCCTAATGTCCCAGGATGATACCCTGTATGAGGATACAGACTGATGACCAAGCGCTGCGCCAGCCAATATCACCAGAGTCAGTGCAACCACTGCAAGGTGACATGCCGAGGTAAGCCCACTCAGAATTCGCCAGCCAATGCGAGAGGACCAAGCATTCATTGCTTCTTAAGCCCTCACTGTCGATAGTAGGCACGTCCCGCCTATGAGACCACTCTACATGGGCAACGGTTGTCTCCCACAAGGCCTGTGTTACCTCAGCCTCGGTGCTCTGGCAGCACAGTGCCCCACAGGCTCCCTCCTGTGTGCGCGGTCAATGCAAACTGACATGGCTGACCCGTATGCTGGTATTTCGTGTTAAGCTTAGTGTGCTGCCAGCTGGTGTTTTGCGGCATCTGTCATTGCCTCCGTATATATACTACAAAACCACACTACACCTACAACACACCAGTACCATTGGCTTTAACCATGCCTGTTGGTAGTATAAGATAACTGAAGCCACCATTCTGGCTTGGCTGCGTAGCATATTGAAAATGCTTTCATTCTGAAATGGTGAGACTGTCACCTTTATGTGTTGAACATTGCATTAAATGTCTCCCTTCAATGAATAGCAAGCTCAACCACAAATGGAACCATTACACTAAACACCACCACCAATCAACTGAAATAAACCATACCCCCTTGTAAAACAGGTAAATGTGTGTAAAACCCAGCCATGGCCAGACGAAACCATTAAAAGCAGTTTATCTGGGGCATTGTAAAGACGTATCAGATACTAGACAACCTGTCCCTTCTATCTGAAACTCTATAATCATTAACAGAATGCCAAGTGACTTAACAAGAGGCATGTCAACTGTGACAGCTCCACGCGGTACAAAGGCTCTTGCTGTAAGAGGGAACCTCCAATAAGGTGCTTTCTTTACCTGCCTTCGCATCATCTGCAGTCATGTGACCTTGGCTGGTGGCGAGCTATACCTGAACATAACGGAAAATGAAAACTCTGGAACTGCAGCCATGAAGGCTAATTAAATGAAGACCACTGAACTGAGGCAACTCCTCAGGAGTTTATCCTCGCAAAGCTAAAGTCATGAGACAATCCACACCCTTCGGGGTAAGCTCCATGTGCTTGCGAAGAACAAATTCCCTTATCAAATTGGCGCTAACCCAGTGGCGTAACGAAACTCTGTGGGGCCCCCCAGCAAACTATATGGAGGGGCCCCCTTCCGGCTCACTCAGGAGCTCTCAGGCCTGCATACTTTGCTGAGGGGGCCCCCTGGAGCTCGGGCCCCCCGCACTGCCGGGGCCTTTGTTACGCCCCTGCGTCAACCAAGTACAAGTTTCTTTTTATTCTTCTCAACCTGTGAGAGCAAAACTAACATCAATGGTCACACTACCGACCCACAGCGCTCCGATTACCGACCCCGGTATGCCTCCCTGCAAAGCTTCACCATGCGCCGCTTGGGCCATTTGTTCCCCACTTACAACATCACTAAAAGGTTTCTTTTAGATCAAAACAGAACCTCCTATATGCCAAGTGGTAGAGTCACCTATTTTTTTATTTATTTATTTTTCAGTAATGTTAGCGAGCTGCCGCTGTGTTACCGTATTGAAAACACGTCACCATCCACGAATATTGTATGCAAACACATTTAGAAATTGGAAGAAGAGTGTGTATGTGCACTGTCAGTAACTTTTCCCAAAGTGGGCATTACACTTGATGTCACTGTACTTAACGTCTAGGTAAGGGACTTGGCCACCTATTCCTGACCTGGCACATGCTATATGAGAACGCAAGCCAATAACTGACCATATAAGCAGCAGGCTTAGGCCACTAGGGTTCACTGGACACCAGGCGCTGCTACAATTAAATGGAGATTGTTGGAAAGGCGTTCGCCGGAGGGGGGTTCGATACACGTCTTGCCCACCCCTTTGACCCACCTCTCCCAAGTAGGCCGAACCAGGCGCGCACACCCTGAGCTTACACTACGAACAGAGGAACACCACACATATTCTTTGTAGGACGATAAGTTCTTTTATCGAAGGTTTCAAGGGATCTTTATGATCCAAGGTGTAAGTAGTACATCAGCGGCACAAGAGACTACAAATCGGTGGTAGGGGAATGGGGGTAGCGGGACAGTCTGTGAAGGTAGTGTCTCTGCAAAGTACCCTGCGGTTAGCTCACAATCCTCGAGCTGGAGGGTGTTGTTTCTCTGGGCGATCTCTTGCCAATTCGTCCTCGAGGGGAAGGCCGCGAGTCACTCAGCAGGCACAGGTAGTCGGAGTTCGGGAGCCGCGACCTCGTCAGCAGGGCTCAGGTGGTTCAAGGGTCGGGGCCGCGAGTCACTCAGCAGGCCCAGGTGGTTCGGAGTTCGGGAGCCGCGATCTCGTCGGCAGGGCTCAGATGGTTCAATGGCTGGGGGCCGCGAGTCACTCAGCAGGCCCAGGTGGTTCGGTATTCGGGAGCCGCGACAGCGTCAGCAGGCTTCGATGGTTCCAGGTCTTCTCTGCCATTCATTCCTCCGGCACCCCTTATTATACTCCCCCTGCCCCTTGAAGTCCGGAGTCCTCGCAGAGAGGGGCCTTGGGTGACTGAGGGGGTTCGGCGGGATTTCCTGCCGCTCGTTTCTTTGGTCCTTTCAGGTGGGTCTGGGAGGGACCCCAGACGCTCGGCAGGCGACGCGCCTGCCCCCCGGGGCCTGGTGGCCGATCGAGTCCTCCCGGGGGAAGGCGACCCGAGGTGTGACTGGGCTGGCGCCTCTGGGTCTGGCTCGGGGGTTCCCGCTCCCTCGGTCGGACATGCGTGGTAGGGTGTCGAGTCTGTCGGGGGCTCTGGCCGGCCCTCGGATCTGTGTGGTTGGGGAGGCCGGAGTCGTAGATGCCGTGTCTTGGGGGTGGTTGTAGGTTGGCTGGATGATCGGGAGGGCCTACGCCGTGAGGCCGGTCTCACACGCGTCCCCCCCAGCTGAAAGGCGAGGAGAACTACCCATCCCCTGGGGGGTTCTCCTCGCTGAAGCGGAAGAACCGGGACAGGCCGTCGGCGTTGGCATGATCCGCCCCGGGGCGATGCTCGACCGTGAAGTCCATCCCTTGGAGGGAGATTGACCATCGTAATAGCTTGGGGTTCTCTCCCCTCATCTGCATCAGCCACCGCAAGGGCCGGTGGTCCGTCTGCACTCGGAAGTGGGTTCCGAACAAGTAGGGCCGTAGTTTCTTGAGGGCCCAGACTACGGCGAAGGTCTCTCGTTCTATGGTACTCCAACGCTGTTCTCGAGGCAGCAGCCATCGGCTGATGAAGGCTATGGGTTGATCTATGCCCTTGTCGTTGAACTGCGAGAGGACGGCTCCGATGCCGTGTTCGGATGCGTCGGTCTGGACCACAAACTCTTGGGAGTAGTCGGGGGCCTTGAGTACTGGGGCGGTGCACATGGCGGTTTTCAAGGCGTCGAACGCCTGCTGGCACGGGGGGGTCCACTGCACCTTCTTCGGGAGCTTTTTGGAGGTCAATTCCGTGAGAGGCCCTGCGAGGCTACCATAGTTTTTAATGAACCTCCGGTAGTATCCTGTGAGGCCCAGGAAGGCCCGGACTTCCGTCTGAGTGGTGGGGGGCTCCCAGGACTTGATGGCGTCGATCTTTGGTTGGAGGGGGGCGACCTGCCCGCTGCCCACCTGATGCCCCAGGTAGACCACGGAGCCTTGCCCGAGCTGGCATTTGCTGGCCTTTACTGTTAGGCCGGCTTGGCGCAGGGCCAGCAGTACTTGCCGGAGGTGCTGGAGATGCTCGTGCCATTGAGAGCTGAATACGGCTATGTCGTCAAGGTACGCTGCGCTGAACTCCTCGAGTCCGGCCAGGACCTTGTTTACCAACCGCTGGAAGGTGGCCGGGACGTTTTTCATCCCGAATGGCATGACCCTGAAGCGGTAGTGTCCATCGGGTGTGGAGAAGGCGGAGCGTTCTTTTGCTCCCTCCGTGAGCGCAATCTGCCAGTAGCCACAGGTCAGGTCGAAGGTGCTGAGGAAACGAGCGGCCCCAAGGCGGTCGATGAGCTCGTCGGCGCGGGGGATAGGATGAGAGTCCGCTCGGGTGACCGCATTGAGCCCCCGGTAGTCCACACAGAATCTTAGTTCGGGGGCGACCCCAGGGGCGGCCGCTTTCGGGACCAGGACTACCGGGCTGGCCCAGGGGCTATCGGAGGGTTTGATCACTCCAAGGGTTAACATCTTCTGTACTTCGGTCTTGATGCAGGTGCGGACCCGGTCAGGCACCCGGTAGGCTCGGTGTCTCACAGGTGGGCTGTCGCCGGTGTCCACGTCGTGGACACACCAGTCGGTGACTCTTGGGATGAGGGAGAAGAGGTCTGCGAATTGTCTGAGCAGCTGGTGACAGTCGTCGGACTGTTGGGGAGTGAGGGTGGTCGACAGCTTCACTCCCTCCACGGAACCATCCAGTTCTTTAGCGCACAGGGGGTCGGGCAGGGGTTCAGTGTCTTCTTCCGCCCCATCATCGGTGGCCAGTAGCAAACTCAACTCCGTTCTCACAAAGTGGGGCTTGAGACGGTTCACGTGGAGAACACGGAGGGGGTTCCGTGGGGACTGTACATCGATCAGGTACGTGACCTGACTCTTTCGCTCGATCACCTTGAAGGGGCCAGTCCATTTGTCCTGTAGGGCGCAGGGTTTCACCGGGGCCATGACCCAAACCTGCTGGCCCGGCTGGAACTCGACCAGAGTTGCGTTCTGGTCATACCAGCGCTTCATTTCTTCTTGGCTGGCCTCGAGGTTAGCCTCTGTGAGTTCTCTGAACTTCCGGGTCTGGTTGCGGAGCGCCAGGATGTAGCGGAACACATCAGGGGGGGTCCCCCGGGGGCTTGTCTCCCAGCCCTCTTTGACCAGGCTCAGGGGCCCCCGGACGGGGTGTCCGTATAGTAGTTCGAATGGGCTGAACCCCAGGGACTTTTGGGGAACTTCCCGGTACGCGAACAGGAGGCAAGGGAGGAGGACGTCCCATCTTCGGCGCAGGGGCTCCTCGAGGCCCAGGATCATCCCCTTCAGGGTTCGGTTGAAGCGCTCCACCAGGCCGTTGCCCTGGGGGTGGTAGGGGGTCGTGAACTTATATGTTACTCCGCACTGCTGCCACAGGGACTTCATGTAGCGGGATATGAAGTTCGTGCCGCGATCACTCACAACCTCGCGAGGAAATCCGACACGGGAGAAGATCCCCATGAGAGCCCGGCCCACCACGGGAGCCGTCACGGTGCGGAGGGGAATGGCCTCGGGGTAGCGGGTGGCATGGTCCACCAGAACGAGGATGAATCTGTGGCCCTGGGCGGTCTTCGGATCCAAAGGTCCCACGATGTCGATACCAACCCGCTCAAACGGGGTACTCACAACGGGAAAGGGTTGTAATGGAGCCTTGCGCTTTCCGCCACTTTTCCCACTGCCCTGGCACGTGAGGCAGGATTTACAGTGGACTTCTACATTTGCTCGCATCTTGGGCCAATAGAAGTGGGTAACTAATCGCTGATATGTTTTGTCTTGGCCTAAGTGTCCTGCCAAGGGTACATCGTGGGCCAGGCCCAGGAGGAGGCTTCGGAAGCGCAGGGGTACTACCAGTACTCGGGCTGCGCCTAGCTCGGCTGACTTTTATTCGCTGTATAGGAGGCCATTGTCCCAATAGACCCAGTGGTTTCCGGTCCGGTCACCGGCGGTCTGTGCTTCGGCTTGTTGTCGGAGTCCCACGAGGGAAGGGCAGGTGGCCTGTTCCTGGCAGAACTCTTCCCGGGAGGGACCTCCCTCACAGCGCCACTGGGCCATCTCGGGCAGTTCTCCGAGCTCAGTCAGTGCCTCAGGGGCGGAAGATTCCGGCCCTTCTCCCGGGTTAACGTCTTCTTCTCCTTCCGAAGGAGGGTTGTCTGTTTCTGGTAGGGTGTCCCGATTCTCGGGGACCGTGTTCGGTGGGAGGGCCTCCGCGCCCTTGGAGAGGGGCAATCGCGCGGTCATGGAGCGCGTGGTGGCGCAGACCCATTCGGGTAGGCCCATCATCTCGAGATGGGCTCTTCGTTCCACTTGCCCCCACGGAGAACTCTCAAGGTCGTTGCCCAGGAGGCAGTCTACGGGCTGTGATGTTCGGACGGCTACCTTCTATTCTCCGGAGACTCCTCCCCACTCGAAAGGTACCAGAGCCATCTGGCAGAGGCTCTCGGAATTGTCGGAGGATATGACCGGACAGAGGGCACCGGGTAGGATCTGGTCGTCAGAGATTAGGTTGCGGTGGACCGCGGTGACACTTGCCCCGGTATCGCGGAGGCCCTCGACTCGGTGGCCGTTGATGGTCACCTGCTGTCGGTACTTCTTCGTGTTGGCGGGCAAGGGTGTTCCGGGAACCATTTCCCGATCACCAAGGGAGACCAGGGCCATGGCAGCTGGTTCCCACTCTTCGGAGTCCTCCATCTCTTCCCCTAGGGCCACGGAGGCCATCTGCCGGGCCGGGGGGTTGGTCGTTGCGGTTCGTTGATACTGGGGACACTGGGGGTCATTGGCGTAGTGTCCGGGCTGTTGGCAGCGGAAGCAGGTGATCCTGGTTCGTGGCCCTAGCCGCCCCGGGGCTCCGGTGCTGGCTGGGGACGGGGCTGGAGCTGCCGCTGGTGGGCTGCTGGAAGGGCTGTGCGGGGGGCCCCCCTGGGAAGTCTCTCGGTCGGCCGTGGTTTCCTCCGCCCATCTGGCGGGGGGGTCCTTGACTGTGGCGACCGTAGTCTCCCACGGGGCCTCGGGTGGCCCGGGTGTTCACCCAACGGTCAGCCTCGGCAGCCAGCTTTCGAGGGTCGGTGAGTTTACTGTCCAGGAGATGTTGGCGCAGTTCTACAAAGCAATTGGCCGCTAAATGTTCCCAGGCGATCAGGTCAAACAGCTCCTCGAAGGTGGAGACCTTGCTGCCCTTGATCCACCCGTCCAAGGCCCGGCTGTAAAAGTTCACGTATTCTACCCATGTGGTGCCCGGTATCTTTTTGCAATCTCGGAACTGTTGCCGGTACATCTCGGGGGTGAGTCCGTACCGGCCCACGAGGGCTTCTTTCATGTGGCTGTAGGAGTTCATGACCGTGGAGGGCAGGTCCAGCAGGGTATCTCTTCCTTCGCTTAAGAACCGGCCCCATAGCCCAGCCCCCCAATCCTTCTGTGGGACTCGGTGAGAGGTCATGGCGACTTCGTAGGCCTTAAACCACTGCTGGATATCGTCATTTCTGTAATACTCCTTTACCACATCCTTGGGGATGTGGACCTTGGCCTCCACGGAGGGAGCGGATGGTAGATTCCCGGAAGGTCGTGACTCTTCGCTTTTAGCCCTCAACTCGATCTCTTTCAGGCTGCGTTCGTGTTCCAGCTGGAGTTTCTTTTCGTCGTGCTCTCTTTGGCGTCTCTTTTCCTCGAGTTCCCCTTGTAGCCGTAGCTGCTCGACGGCTAACTTTTTCTCGGCCAGTTTTATTTCTCCCTCGATCTTCAGCTTGGCCAGTTCAAGTTCGTGGTTGCGGCCTCTCTCTCGGTCTGCTAGTTCCTCGGGGGACAGGTTCCCCTCTGGCCCGCTGTTTCTCATCGGGATGCTTGGTGGTTCATGGGCGGAGTCTCCTTCCGTTTGGGTCCGGGGCGCCCCCGTCTCGACCCAGGTCTTCAATACTTTCTGGAAGTCTTCCTTTGTGCTTAATCCGGTGGTAGCGATTCCAAGGTCTTTGCAAAATTGTTTTAATTCTCTATGCGTATAATAGTCCAATTGATCCTCTCGGAACGTCGGGCTCATTTCGGTACCTGCGGCACCCAGGGAGGTTTCTCCTTCCATCTCTGTTTGGTAGTGCGTCAGTCGTTCACTGCACGCTCTCTTTCGGTGTCGGCTCGGATCCCGTCGTCTGCCACCAAATGTTGGAAAGGCGTTCGCCGGAGGGGGGTTCGATACACGTCTTGCCCACCCCTTTGACCCACCTCTCCCAAGTAGGCCGAACCAGGCGCGCACACCCTGAGCTTACACTACGAACAGAGGAACACCACACATATTCTTTGTAGGACGATAAGTTCTTTTATCGAAGGTTTCAAGGGATCTTTATGATCCAAGGTGTAAGTAGTACATCAGCGGCACAAGAGACTACAAATCGGTGGTAGGGGAATGGGGGTAGCGGGACAGTCTGTGAAGGTAGTGTCTCTGCAAAGTACCCTGCGGATAGCTCACAATCCTCGAGCTGGAGGGTGTTGTTTCTCTGGGTGATCTCTTGCCAATTCGTCCTCGAGGGGAAGGCCGCGAGTCACTCAGCAGGCACAGGTAGTCGGAGTTCGGGAGCCGCGACCTCGTCAGCAGGGCTCAGGTGGTTCGAGGGTCGGGGCCGCGAGTCACTCAGCAGGCCCAGGTGGTTCGGAGTTCGGGAGCCGCGATCTCGTCGGCAGGGCTCAGATGGTTCAATGGCTGGGGGCCGCGAGTCACTCAGCAGGCCCAGGTGGTTCGGTATTCGGGAGCCGCGACAGCATCAGCAGGCTTCGATGGTTCCAGGTCTTCTCTGCCATTCGTTCCTCCGGCACCCCTTATTATACTCCCCCTGCCCTGTGAAGTCCGGAGTCCTCGCAGAGAGGGGCTTGGGTGACTGAGGGGGTTCGGCGGGATTTCCTGCCGCTCGTTTCTTTGGTCCTTTCAGGTGGGTCTGGGAGGGACCCCAGACGCTCGGCAGGCGAGGTGCCTGCCCCCCAGGGGCCTGGTGGCCGATCGAGTCCTCCCGGGGGAAGGCGACCCGAGGTGTGACTGGGCTGGCGCCTCTGGGTCTGGCTCGGGGGTTCCCGCTCCCTCGGTCGGACATGCGTGGTAGGGTGTTGAGTCTGTCGGGGGCTCTGGCCAGCCCTCGGGTCTGTGTGGTTGGGGCGGCCGGAGTCGTAGATGCCGTGTCTTGGGGGTGGTTGTAGGTTGGCTGGATGATCGGGAGGGCCTACGCCGTGAGGCCGGTCTCACAGAGATTAAATAACAATGTTTTTCATAAGCATTCTACATAAAAGCATTCTTAACTGAATGCAGGCTTTCTTCTCCGCCAGTGATAAGTTGAAGACGTGGCATAAATTACGTCAGCCTCCCCCCTATAATGTTCTCTGCCAGTCTACAAAGAATACAAAGTCATGCAACCAGCCGGTCCATATATCCAACAAAACACAAGCACAGCACACCTATCTTGAAAGGAAGGGTGTGCAACCTTCAAATTCTTCAAGCATAGTTTCTGTTAAATGACAAAGTTTCTTTATCACCAGACTCACCCAAGCATGCCGGCAAGCACACAGACCCACTCATGCCAAGACCAGGGAGGCCTTATACCAGTATAAGCCTGGCGAGAAGGGAGTAACAACAAAACAGTGGGACAGTGCCACCCAGTGGCGTAAACACCTCATAGCTGGAATAAACATACACAAACAATAGGGTGTTAGTACGTGAGCCCCCGGTGTTGTCCTAATACTCCTCTGGTTCAAAGGCTATGACATTCAGTTTGTAGCCGCGGTTTTGTTCACATTTTTCTGCCCTTTCCTATGCACAGCCGCCGGTTATGTAAAACACATCTACTACAAAGTTTACAATTACCACGGCACAATCAATGGCAAGAAACCCTGCAAAAGCTTCCCAAATTGACCTTGTATCCTGATTTTGGGATGCCGAAAAGACTGGTGTTAGTGAGCGTGGCACCCTCTTCACAAAATGTCCCCAATGCTCCGCTCGCAGCTGTGGCCCCTGTTAACGCTGCAGTAACGATGTTAACCAGTGCATCCTCGCACCGTTCCACGCCCCAAGGTATTTATCCGGCAGGTACGATCTTCCTCCCCAACAATACAAGATGAGAAAGCTTCACAGCCCAACGTTGGTGGTTCAGGCTGTTATGCTACATCCTCAGCCCTGAAGTAGCCGCCTGCAGCTGTAACACATGCCTCGCGGCCGGGTGGACAGGCCACCTTAGAGGGCTCAATGCTGATGTGACGCTCCAACCAACTGATACAGGGTATATGACCAACAGACCTGTCCCTGCTTGCGCTTTAAAGCGCTACAAGCAGGAGCTTGACCCGAGAATCGAAAACGCCAAGACTGCTCACCTCAAGCCACAAAACAAAACTGTCTGCCTCTGCTCGACTCGCTGCATGCCTGAACAGCGTGTCCCGCTCCCGTGCTGCTCGTATCCCCCCCCTCCGATTCACGCGAACAGAGGCCCGCACTTCACCAAGGCAACCCGACGCCTGTGGAACTCCAGACCCAGGACCTTGACCCGGGAACAGCCAAAACCAGTCTGAGGGCCAAGCCAGTTAACTGTTCCGGGCAGGCCCTACTCATGAGAGGGTTTACTGATGACGGGGCCAGTTACCCCTGCACCCGTCGGCAGTGCGCCGCTGCACACTACCGGTAGCTGCACTCGCCGCGCTTGTCTACGCCGGCACGTTGCCCCCTCGCCACCAGTAACCCTATTGAGATGGAGGCGGAGGTGGGGGGGCAGCGGCGACCTCTATTAAACATGCCTATGAGCAGGGGCCTCAAGCCCATCAAAGCGCAGCGTGCAACTTAGGGACCCTCCAACAGCCAGAAGGCCCCATGCGACAGACAGAAAGCCCAGCCAAAACTAATATGGAGAAGTTGTATGTATACCAAACCGGGGGTCAGAAGAAAGATCGAAAAGGCCCTTGCCTATTGCAACCATCCTTGCCCGGGCAGGACGTGGCTTCACATCCATATACATGTATAAACTTCAAAACCACCATCACATTTCTAATTCCTGCCTTCCAATTGAGTGCAGGAGTGGCAAATTAATACATCCAATTGTCCCCCTGCTCCTTAGCACCGGGGGGCTCCTAGCCTGAAAAAATTGCACACGAACTGGGCAGATGCAGCCACCAGCTCGGCCCTAACCGGGCGAGATGCGGGTCTGCGGTGAACAGCTCTCGCCGGCAAGGGCGCTCTGACCCACCCCCAGTAACTCGTGAGCACGGGGGACCTCACACCACAAGCATACGACCCCTTCCCTGCTCCACGGCCGCGCAAGAGCTTCGGCGGCGCTGTATACAATCAGCGCTAGGAAAGCGCTATATACAATCTGAGTAAAAGCCACACTAGAAGGAAACTCGAAGGTTTTCTGCAGACTCGTTCCCACCTCTCCAAAAACCCATTGATTTGCTCTCACCCCACCGCAATGGAGTCTTTGAGAAAAGGCGGGCTTTCATCTCTCCAGAGCAGTCTCAAACCAACGCAATTTAGGAGTGCTCTAGCTCCAAACCAAGCAATCAGCCACCACCTTTCAACTGCAGCCTTGCTATTAATGCGCTATATACACTTAGCGCTAGAAATCCACTAAAACTTCGGGTGACCTCGCCGAGTGCAGGAGCCACACCACTCACACTCACAAAAAACAGCACTGAACTCCCAAATGGCAGCTGTGGCCGACCCACCGTTGCGGTCCTTCCCCTCGCGTTCGGACCCACTGGGCTGCCTACAGCCCCTGGCCGCATCGCTCCCGCAACCCTCAGGGGGCTACTCCCGGAAGGGGACGCGCCATGGTACTCGTAAGAGGAGCTCGAACTGACCTACCACATGAGTCCGAGAAGCCTGTCCCCCACTCACTGCCCCCGTCCTAAACCCTCAACACAATCCCACCCGTAGGTGCCGGCACGAGCGGACCTCCCACGGGCGGCCGGGCCAGAGAATCCACCGCATGGACAGGGTCCCATTTGGGCCATAGTCATATGTGATGGGACCCGGGAGGGGGGAGGGGGACAAGCAACTCACCTCGCTTCCCGACTCGACCGCATGTCCAACAGCAGACCAACAGCACGACCTCACAAATGCGGCGTGCGAGGCGATCAAGAGGTCGCCAACATGGTGGGGGGGGGCTATATAGCCTCCCCCCAGAACAAGAAGCCCCGGAAGTGACGCCCCTTGCGTCACCACCGGGCAGGAAGAGGGGGGACTCCAACCGGAGTCCCTGCCCCCAAGGGGCAGCGGGGAGGGGTATCCGGTGCCCAGGCGGTACTAAAGCGCTGACCGCTCTAGTGGTCCCCAGTGGGTGCCGCGGTCAGCGGCATTTACCAGTGCTCCTCAGCCTGGAAAGGAAGTGAGCTATCGGCTGCAGGAACGAGACAGGAGGTTGCAAAGAAGAGTGACGCTGCAATGAACCAATGGTAAGCAGGAAGTGGGATAGTCATTTTATTGATTACAGAAGGTCTTGCAATCAGCGCATGCGCGCTACAGTGCATGAGTGCTGACAGGCTCGACCTACATATAGAAGCAGGACTCTCTCTGGAGGTCAAACGAATACAAGCAGCATGCCCCAGAGCTTAAAGGTTATGAGTTCTACAAGCATCATGAGGACACAAGTTAATGTCTGCATTAGGATGCACAGGAAGGAAGAATGTCACAAGATGGAGACCACATGTTTGCAGTTTTCACTTTTTTTTTTCTTTCTGTAGTGGTGTATTCTGTAGATTCATAAAACCAGATGTATAGCTAAATGTGAAGCTGAGTTTATGTGACTGGCAATTCAAGGGCCACCATACCAAATCTCCAATCTATATTGCAATCCAATACTACTGACTCTGATGTGCGAATGGACAAGCATAGGCACAAGTGTACATATTTGCATACAAGCTGGTGTTGTATGCATTAGCATGTTAAAGCCACACATATTTCATTTGGTTGATTTACTTTTGGCGTAGACTATGGATAGGAGAAGTTATAACTTAGCCCACAAAGCCAGGCATCCTCATCCTCTGAGAAGTGGGTGGGGTTTCACAACTTCGCCTGATGACAGATTTAGCTTTATCCATATTCCAGAGAAATGTAAAGGTTGGACTTCAGGCTCCCTTGATACTCCTGAGTCCCAGTAGCCAGATGTCCCACCCTTACATCACACGGGAGAGGCTACTAGGTTATAGATCATTACTCGGGGCCTCATTTATGATATTTTGGAGTAGGGCACCTTGCTGAGTTGACCTACACCAAAGTGAAAGGGAAGAAATGCAATGCATTTATGGAATATGGTGCATTCCTACCTTTTTCCCTGCCCTGGCGCCATTTCGGCTGCCCAGCGCCAACATTGGCACCCTTGCACCATGGTGCAAGGGTGCCTCCATTGCAGGCAGGATTGTTTTTGTGGAGGAAGGGGCATCTTCCTGCACAAAAACAACCCTACAAGGTGTTTTCCTCTTTCTAAGTGCGCTACAGAATGCAGCCATATGGAAAGAGGTAAAAACTAGGAGAAATGAACATATTTCTCCTCGTTACGCCTTGCCTCGGGAGGGGTGCGGATTTGGCACTTCCCCAGGTTTACATCACTCTATGAATCTGGGGCAGCATCAAATTCCATGGGTGTTGCGTGGTAAAACCCACTACAACGCCCAGAGTAAGGCGACTCAAAGCCATGCAGGGTGGCTCTGCAAGGCTCCATAAATCCTAATGAGAGCAATGAGTCACATATGTACCACTTTACATGGTGCAAAAGTTTCGCAGGGCTCTCATAAATAAGTCTCTCAATGTTTTCCCTTACGTCCAGGGAAAATAATGCAATCCATTTGCACATTGGACCACATGTTGGCGGCACAGAAATATTTACGAGACCATAGATAGTAAACAAACTCTAATTTTGATTCTCTCAGTTCAGGTGATTCTTCAGAATGGTGTTTGCAAAAGTAGGTAACATCACTCGGCATTAAGCACCTGGAATGGAAGAACAGCTGCAGGAGTTGGCACAGAGTGAAGAATTAAGCCAGGTACAAGCAAATAAAACTGTATGTCTGGTACGGCGGGCTATCATAACTCACCCTACTGCTCGCTGCTCGACTGGAAAATAAATGGTAGCCAAGTTGAAGTTCTACATTTGAGGTCCGACAGATTGTGGCTGAGCCAGGAAGAAGGTAAATAACATTGAAGAAAGGAGGAATAAAGAGTAAAGAAAAACATGAAACAATATGCACCAAACCAGCAACAAAGGAGAAAGAACAAGATGCGTAATAGCCCTGGTGGTCACCAAGAACCTTAACACACATTCACTTCTGGAACTGGAGATTGTGCAATAACCAGGAATACACCTGATTTACCAAGATTCCCCAGATTTGCAGAAAACCTTGGGTCGCATTGAGAGAAACTAAAGAATTACACACTCCCATTCACTAGAAGACCTTGAGAAATCTGCTGCAGATCATCAGGCAAACCCAGAGACTAACTTCCCAAATGTGACAGCCTCAGTAGCCTGCATGCCCCCTGGAGTTACTGGTACCGAGGATTGAAAGAGGGGTCCTGGGATTCACAGAGAATGGAGAAATAGCTGGTGACATTGGTAATCCTACATCCCATCTTAGTGGGGCTAAGTCATTCCTCATTTTCCCTTATAGTTCCACATCCGAAGATATCAGCTGTTAACAGCAGCAGAAATATCCTTGTAAAACTCAACGATCTGTGACATCCCCATTGAGCTCATGAATCCGATGGTGCAGATAAGTGTTTATTCCCAGTCCCATGTGCTTGCTTCTACTTTAGAAAACTCTCTCGCACCACCTACCATGGGTCTAAAATGTTAATATCAATTTAGGAAAGTGATAAAGACTTTTGTTTTAGCCATTCCCTCTTTGTTATCTATGCTATAAGTTTTTTGTTTCAGTGCCCAGGTGCCTCTTTGGAATTTGTAAGCACTATATAAGTTCTTTTGATGACCACCCCCATCATCTGTGTTTAGTAACACGTCTGATTCTCCAGCAAGGATGGTACCACAGAAGAATCTACATATGATAGAACTGTTAAGGGAATAGGCCAGCGTTATGAACCTAGCAGGTCTTATTTTATAGTCAAATCATATTTTGATCTTATCCATAGGAAAATCTGGTCTTTTCCCTACAAGACTTATGGGACCCGCTCCCAGTCTCTAAACTAGCCAGTTATGTTGCCACTGGTTCCTCAAAGATAAGGTTAGAGTCGCAGAAGCAGTACTTGGCAGGATCAAGGTACTGGCTCCAGGCTCCCTGATGATCAGTCTCTCGTTCAGAGATGATTTGCATAATGTTGTGGTAGTTGTGTTTTGTAGAACGCGCTGTCACCCAACAGGTCTCATGGCAATGCTGCGACAGGTTTCTCCCAGGGAGCACAAAGCTCAGTCCAATGATGATTTAAAGAGCTAGGGTTCCAAATTGTATGGGAATGTGGCTAGTCTGAAGAAGTTTAGATATAAACCGTTTCCTAAACCGAGGAAGGACAAGGCTCTGTATATACTGTTCCCTAATAGGTACAGGGTGTACAGAGTCCACAGTCCCCCAGAGGCTGATAGAGGTCAAAGTTAGGTATGACCTTACTCTCAAAAGTGGTAGCTTGGTCGAGCAGTAAGGCAGTACCAGAGGACAGTGTAAAGCATTTATTGTACACACTCAGTCAGCAAATGGTTTCACACACTCAATAACTGAACTCTAGGCCAATGGTTTATATATATAAAATATATGCTTGTTTTATTTTTAGAACCACAAAGGGAGTAAAATATACTTTCTCAGAATGAGAGGTTGAATATAAATACTTTTGTCTTAGGCAATAAATTTGTTTAACAGTCACAGTTGGTTGCAATAAACAATCCTATTTCCTAAACATAACAATGCATTGAGCTCAATGGTAAATTCAGGTTATTTGTAATAAATTACTTTTCAGATTACTTTTGGAATTCCAGGTCTGGCTCCTAGAACCAGCCTGGGGTCAGTATTCAGAATCAAGTGATGAAAGTCGACTTAATAACTGTAATGATTTTTAAATAATATTTAGCTATTTCAAAAGTTAGCACTTAGAAAATATTTCACAGAAAACATTCAATGGATCTCTATGGCAAGAAATTCAAATTGCAGGTAGAGTACTTTATCGTTACTTTAGTAATCCAGGACTGGGTGCCTAGACCCAGGACTGGGGTCCTTATCAAAAGCAGGTAAGTAATTTCGTTTGCAGAAATGGTACGATTTTAAAGGAATATTTCAAATTTGCAAAAGTAGACACTTAGAAGAAATTTCACAGAAAAGCAGACAATGGTTTCCTATGGGAGAAAAATGAGTTAGAGGTAAGTCTAGTTGTGAACACTTTTCAGAGTCAGGGCTGGGCACCAAGATCCAGCACTGGGAGCTCACCTAGGAACAGGTGAGTAAATTCGTTTTTGTCACTTGGCTGATTTTTGGTGAATTTTTGCAGTTTTGAAAAGTTCACACTTAGAAGATTTTTGAAGAAAAAGTCAGTCAATGTTACCCTATGAGGAAAACGAAGTTAGCGGTTTAAGGGTAAGTACTCGACTGGTAGAGTTGAAATTCCGGGCATGGACTCAGGGGTCCCCCAGTGTCAGGTAGGTACAGTTGGTTCACCCTCAGCGGTTTCAGGACGGCCGGGTGCAGAGAGAGTTAGGCCAAATGTTATCCTATGAGGGACAGGGGGGCCTTGGTTGGTGGCTGCTGTCTGGCAAGCCACGCGTCTGTGGGAGCTGGGCTCCTGGTCACTTACTCAGGGCAAGTGGGGAAGTAAGTTAGTGTAGAGAGTGCACTGCCAGGGCCACTCGGGCGGCTGGGTGCAGGGTGCTTTTGAGCCTTCGGGCGCTCAATGGAAATCAATGGGAATGTTCCGGTTTGGAAAAAGGCTGCAGGCTCGGGGACGAGGATGTTTCCGGTGCCACCACCACTTCGAGGGGTAAGTTGGGTAGTTGTAGGTTAGGTGGGTACCCCGGGATTGGGCACAGGGGGCCGCAGGGCGCCGGGTGCAGGGGTGCCTTTTGACGTCGGGAATCTTACCCTCTGGTTGATCGCGGCTGGGGTGGCACTCGGTTCTGAGGCTGCAGGCTTCGTCCAGGATGTCGAGGGGGGTCCTTGGGTGCCGGACTCGGGGTCACAGTCGCCGTGGGGTCGTCCTCAGGGCCTTTGTCCACTCCGGCACTGGCCAGGCTTGGCTGGTGCAGAGTGTGTTGGGTCCGCGGTTCCGGGCTGCTGCCAGGAGTTAGGAATAGGTTTCTCGAGTAGAGCCTCTACTCATGGGAGTCCCAGGGAATCAGAGGTCAAAGGTAGCCAGGTCCTCCGGGGTTTTTGAGGTTGCTGGCCACAAGAGATGCCGCGCTGGAGCAGGAGCAGGTTCGAGGGTCGACAGGCCGGTAGGGCTGGGGCCAAAGCAGTTGGTGTCTTCCTCTTTTTAGCAGCTGCAGGGCAGGTCTCTTTTTTTCTTCTTGCTCTTCTTGTAGGTTTCTATCTGGAATCTGTCGAAGGAAGGTTCAGGGTGCCCCTAAATACTAGATTTAGGGGCGTTACAGGTAGGTGAAGGCCAGGGACCAATGGGTCCTTGTCCTGGGGTGGGTACACCCCCTATCCTGCCTCTCTCCTGTGGGAGGGGGGCAGTAGCCTAATCCTGATAGGGTAGGGCCCCCCATCCTCAAGATGGCGATAGCCCGGAGATGTGCTTCACCTCGCCTCCCCCACCTGAGGGGTGGGGTGGGCAGGCTGGCACATTCCCTGTCCTTGTATGGGGTTTCCGGCCAAGCTTCCCTCCAGAGTGGGGGGTTGCAGAGGCCTGGGGAATCTCCAAGAGGCGGCATGCCTTTGAAGCTTCCCTTGGCTCATCCTGGGGGAGGAGATTTATCACCTCACCCAGGACGTGCATTGTTGCAGGCCCGGGAGAGCAGGGGCTCTCCCACCCAGGGGTCCAGCAACGTGTCTGCTGTGTGGCAGCCTGGGCAGCCTCAGAGCAGACGTGGATTGCAGGTTAGCTGTAAGGGGGCATCTCTAAGATGCCCTCTGGGGTGCTTAGTACATTAAATCCCACACTGGCATCAGTGCGGGTTTAATGTGCTGAGAAGTTTGAGACCAAACTCCCCAGTCTTCAGGGTTGCCATTATGATGCTGTGGAGCTCGTGTTTGACGAGCTCTCAGCACCATGTACTTGTAATCTGGCAGCACTGTACTTACAGTGCCCAGGAATGGACCTGGGTACTGTAGGGGCACAGGGCTCCTGCTCCTGTGCCCACACCATAGGCATAAGGCACCCAGCCAGAGGGGTGGCTGACATATGCCTTGGCAGTGTAGGTGATGGGCATGGCACACAGAGATGTGTGCCATGTCGACTCTTTGTTTTGTCCTGTGCCCAGACACTCAGCCTGCAAAGGCAGTGTGTGTGTGTAAGGGTACAGGGCCTCTAAGGGTGGCACAATGAGTGCTGCAGCCCTTAGAGGCCTTCCCTGGTCACAAGGCCCTGGGTACCTAGGGTACCATTTACTAGGGGCTGACATGTGGCCAGGGTTTGTCAATTTGGAGTTTGTATTTTAGGGAAGGAACACAGGCCCTGGGCACCTGATTGGCAGGAGCCCAGGGCACAACAAGGAAAAGTGCATCAGCTATTAGGCAAAAAAAAAAGGGGGGGGGTTACTGCAACAGAAACCCACTTTCTCACACAAGCCCCCCCCAGCCCAAAGGCCAGGAGACTTCTGCCAAAGCTGGGAGAGTCTACCTAGTCTTTCAGGCGAGGAAGAGTTGGGGAAGTGGTTTGAAAGTTGCAGGGCCTACTCTGCCTTACATCCTGCTGCCTAGGTCAGTCCCTTTGGGGAGCTGGCCTGTCTTTTTAGTCTCAGGACCTAACTCCCAAGGCTCCTCTCCTCGTCTTTTACTGTCCTTGTCCCATCTTGCTATTTTGGGCTTAGAGGTGTATACCTCGGTAGTTTCTAACTTAGCCAGGGCTAGGCCCAGCTTACCCACAGAGGCTACCCACAGCTTGAGCAACCCCACCATGACCAATAAGGTCAGGGGGCCTGACTTGCTATTTGGCAGGGGGTTAGGCCACCATGCCAAGGTTAGGGCTGCCATGAAGGCTAACACCCAGCAGAGGCTGCTGACAGCTGTCAGTGCCCAGAACCACACCTTTAGCTCCTGACTGGCAAGTGAGGGAGCTATTTTATAGTTTTCTTTGGGTCCTGGCTGTTGGTCTGTTTTAGGATAGGGGGTCCCTACTCCTGGTAGGGAACACCCCTTCTCCACCCTTTGTTCTGCCACCTGAGGAGCCACTAATTCAGGCTGGACAGTTGCCTGACTAGTCAGGTCTAGTGGTTGGCTAGGGGGCGCTTTACCAGTGCCATTGTGGGAGTTTTCCCTTACTGGGATAGAATCTCCCTGGCTCTCTGGAACTGTGGCTAACAGTTGCCCACCTTTCCTACCCTGTTTCTTCTCACTCTTTTGGGACTCAGCTGCACTGACTGCAGGTTGAGCCTCCACAGGTTCTTTGGGCGAGGCCTGGCATTGGGCCAGCACCTCTCTTTGTCTCAGTTCCACATCTAAGTGATCATTCCCCAAGAGACAATCAAGGGGGAGGTTTTTACTGACTATCACTTTTCTCCATCTAAGGGACCCAGCTGTGGCTAGGGGCACTATAGCCACAGGCCTAACAGTGACTCCCCCTGGGACAGTTCTTACCCTTCTTGTTTCCCCTGGGACATATTGGTGTGGGAATACCAACCTGTCATGTACCACAGTGTGACTGGCACAGGTATCTCTCAGGGCAGTGGCTGGGATTCCATTCACCAGTAGGTGGTGGAAGTGTCTACTTCCTTCTGGGATCTCCAGCTTGCTTCTTGGGCCCATTCCCCAGTTGAAAGCTAGGAGGACTTCCTCATCTGAGGACCCTCCCTCCCAAGCTACACTGGCAACCCCTGGGGCTACACTAGTCACCCCTGGAGCTGTACTAGGAACCTTATTGTTAGGACAGCTAGAGTCCTGGGTGTGGTGTCCAGCCTTCTGACAGTTGAAACACCATATTCTGTTGGGATCCCAATTCTTACCTTGGTACCCTGGTTTAGTTTGTGAGGTGTCTTTGGGCCCACCCTCCTGGTCAGGTTTTTGGGGGGCTACCTGGGACTCCTTTCTTTTATCCACAAGGGGTTCACTCTCTTTCTTCTGGGGAGGTTTTGGGACCCCTTGGTTCTGGTCCCTCCCAGTGAACGTCCTAGTCACCCTAGTCTTGACCCAGTGGTCTGCTCTTTTTCCCAATTCTTGGGGGGATTTTAGACCTAGGTCTACCAAATGCTGATGCAACTTTTCATTTGTGCAGTTACTCAAAATATGTTCCTTCATGAATAAATTGTACAATCCAGTAAAATCCTGCACACCATGTCCAGCTAACCAACCATCCAGTGTCTTCACTGAGAAATCTACAAAATCAATCCAGGACTGGGTCTGGGTTTTGTGAGCCCCCCTGAATCTAATTCTATACTCTTCAGTGGTGAATCCAAATCCCTCAATCAGAGCTTTCTTCATGAGGTCATAGGATCCTGCTTCTGGCCCAGAGAGAGTCAGAAGCCTGTCCCTGCAGTTACCAGAGAACAGTTCCCACAGGAGTGCCCCCCAGAGAGGTTTCTTTACTTTCCTGATATCACAAGCCCTCTCAAAGGCTGTGAACCATTTGGTGATATCATCACCTTCCTCAAATTTAGGGACAATCCCTTTGGGGATTTTAAGGTCAGAAGTTTCCTCCCTATCCTTGTTTTTATTATTGCTGCCACCATTGATGGGTGCTAAACCCATCTCTCTCCTTTCCTTTTCTAGAGCCAGGAGCCTGGACTCTAGATCTATTCTTTTGGCCAGCCTCATAAGGCTGTCCTCTTCACTGGGGGGTCCCCCAGTGTTGTCTCTGGGACCAGAGCCACCTGTGTGGTCTCTAGGTGCCCAGATGCTATGTCTTGAGTTGGAGGGTATGGGTGCCATCTCCTCCCTAGGGAATAGTATGGGGAGGTTGCTGTCCTCCTCCCCTGTTTCCCTTTCCTCATCTGACTGGCCATCACCATGTTCAGATGGGTGGTCTTTAGCATACTCAGCCAGGAGCTCCTGGAGCCCTTGTTTGGTTGGATGCTGACCCATTTGTAAATTTTTGAGTTTACATAAGGACCTCAATTCCTTGAAAGACAAGTGTAAGTAAGGTGTGAGGTCGAGCTCCTCCACCAGGTCCATGTTATTATTATCACTAATAGCTGGGTTTGTTTGAGACATTCTAACCTGACAGTTCTAACCCTCTACCCTGACTATAGTGACTTTTATTTTTCTAAAATTCTAATGGGACTTAAGCAAGGCCCTAGCAAGAATTTTAGTAATTTTGGAAAAACCAATCAGAATTCTAAAGGCAATTTTTAAGAGTTCTGTCGTGTGATCAGATGGTAACCAAGTAGTCCAACAAATGCAAGTTTGTATCCCACTGCTGCCACCAATGTGAGAAAGTGGCTCTGTATATACTGTTCCCTAATAGGTACAGGGTGTACAGAGTCCACAGTCCCCCAGAGGCTGATAGAGGTCAAAGTTAGGTATGACCTTACTCTCAAAAGTGGTAGCTTGGTCGAGCAGTAAGGCAGTACCAGAGGACAGTGTAAAGCATTTATTGTACACACTCAGTCAGCAAATGGTTTCACACACTCAATAACTGAACTCTAGGCCAATGGTTTATATATATAAAATATATGCTTGTTTTATTTTTAGAACCACAAAGGGAGTAAAATATACTTTCTCAGAATGAGAGGTTGAATATAAATACTTTTGTCTTAGGCAATAAATTTGTTTAACAGTCACAGTTGGTTGCAATAAACAATCCTATTTCCTAAACATAACAATGCATTGAGCTCAATGGTAAATTCAGGTTATTTGTAATAAATTACTTTTCAGATTACTTTTGGAATTCCAGGTCTGGCTCCTAGAACCAGCCTGGGGTCAGTATTCAGAATCAAGTGATGAAAGTCGACTTAATAACTGTAATGATTTTTAAATAATATTTAGCTATTTCAAAAGTTAGCACTTAGAAAATATTTCACAGAAAACATTCAATGGATCTCTATGGCAAGAAATTCAAATTGCAGGTAGAGTACTTTATCGTTACTTTAGTAATCCAGGACTGGGTGCCTAGACCCAGGACTGGGGTCCTTATCAAAAGCAGGTAAGTAATTTCGTTTGCAGAAATGGTACGATTTTAAAGGAATATTTCAAATTTGCAAAAGTAGACACTTAGAAGAAATTTCACAGAAAAGCAGACAATGGTTTCCTATGGGAGAAAAATGAGTTAGAGGTAAGTCTAGTTGTGAACACTTTTCAGAGTCAGGGCTGGGCACCAAGATCCAGCACTGGGAGCTCACCTAGGAACAGGTGAGTAAATTCGTTTTTGTCACTTGGCTGATTTTTGGTGAATTTTTGCAGTTTTGAAAAGTTCACACTTAGAAGAGTTTTGAAGAAAAAGTCAGTCAATGTTACCCTATGAGGAAAACGAAGTTAGCGGTTTAAGGGTAAGTACTCGACTGGTAGAGTTGAAATTCCGGGCATGGACTCAGGGGTCCCCCAGTGTCAGGTAGGTACAGTTGGTTCACCCTCAGCGGTTTCAGGACGGCCGGGTGCAGAGAGAGTTAGGCCCAATGTTATCCTATGAGGGACAGGGGGGCCTTGGTTGGTGGCTGCTGTCTGGCAAGCCACGCGTCTGTGGGAGCTGGGCTCCTGGTCACTTACTCAGGGCAAGTGGGGAAGTAAGTTAGTGTAGAGAGTGCACTGCCAGGGCCACTCGGGCGGCTGGGTGCAGGGTGCTTTTGAGCCTTCGGGCGCTCAATGGAAATCAATGGGAATGTTCCGGTTTGGAAAAAGGCTGCAGGCTCGGGGACGAGGATGTTTCCGGTGCCACCACCACTTCGAGGGGTAAGTTGGGTAGTTGTAGGTTAGGTGGGTACCCCGGGATTGGGCACAGGGGGCCGCAGGGCGCCGGGTGCAGGGGTGCCTTTTGACGTCGGGAATCTTACCCTCTGGTTGATCGCGGCTGGGGTGGCACTCGGTTCTGAGGCTGCAGGCTTCGTCCAGGATGTCGAGGGGGGTCCTTGGGTGCCGGACTCGGGGTCACAGTCGCCGTGGGGTCGTCCTCAGGGTCTTTGTCCACTCCGGCACTGGCCAGGCTTGGCTGGTGCAGAGTGTGTTGGGTCCGCGGTTCCGGGCTGCTGCCAGGAGTTAGGAATAGGTTTCTCGAGTAGAGCCTCTACTCATGGGAGTCCCAGGGAATCAGAGGTCAAAGGTAGCCAGGTCCTCCGGGGTTTTTGAGGTTGCTGGCCACAAGAGATGCCGCGCTGGAGCAGGAGCAGGTTCGAGGGTCGACAGGCCGGTAGGGCTGGGGCCAAAGCAGTTGGTGTCTTCCTCTTTTTAGCAGCTGCAGGGCAGGTCTCTTTTTTTCTTCTTGCTCTTCTTGTAGGTTTCTATCTGGAATCTGTCGAAGGAAGGTTCAGGGTGCCCCTAAATACTAGATTTAGGGGCGTTACAGGTAGGTGAAGGCCAGGGACCAATGGGTCCTTGTCCTGGGGTGGGTACACCCCCTATCCTGCCTCTCTCCTGTGGGAGGGGGGCAGTAGCCTAATCCTGATAGGGTAGGGCCCCCATCCTCAAGATGGCGATAGCCCGGAGATGTGCTTCACCTCGCCTCCCCCACCTGAGGGGTGGGGTGGGCAGGCTGGCACATTCCCTGTCCTTGTATGGGGTTTCCGGCCAAGCTTCCCTCCAGAGTGGGGGGTTGCAGAGGCCTGGGGAATCTCCAAGAGGCGGCATGCCTTTGAAGCTTCCCTTGGCTCATCCTGGGGGAGGAGATTTATCACCTCACCCAGGACGTGCATTGTTGCAGGCCCGGGAGAGCAGGGGCTCTCCCACCCAGGGGTCCAGCAACGTGTCTGCTGTGTGGCAGCCTGGGCAGCCTCAGAGCAGACGTGGATTGCAGGTTAGCTGTAAGGGGGCATCTCTAAGATGCCCTCTGGGGTGCTTAGTACATTAAATCCCACACTGGCATCAGTGCGGGTTTAATGTGCTGAGAAGTTTGAGACCAAACTCCCCAGTCTTCAGGGTTGCCATTATGATGCTGTGGAGCTCGTGTTTGACGAGCTCTCAGCACCATGTACTTGTAATCTGGCAGCACTGTACTTACAGTGCCCAGGAATGGACCTGGGTACTGTAGGGGCACAGGGCTCCTGCTCCTGTGCCCACACCATAGGCATAAGGCACCCAGCCAGAGGGGTGGCTGACATATGCCTTGGCAGTGTAGGTGATGGGCATGGCACACAGAGATGTGTGCCATGTCGACTCTTTGTTTTGTCCTGTGCCCAGACACTCAGCCTGCAAAGGCAGTGTGTGTGTGTAAGGGTACAGGGCCTCTAAGGGTGGCACAATGAGTGCTGCAGCCCTTAGAGGCCTTCCCTGGTCACAAGGCCCTGGGTACCTAGGGTACCATTTACTAGGGGCTGACATGTGGCCAGGGTTTGTCAATTTGGAGTTTGTATTTTAGGGAAGGAACACAGGCCCTGGGCACCTGATTGGCAGGAGCCCAGGGCACAACAAGGAAAAGTGCATCAGCTATTAGGCAAAAAAAAAAGGGGGGGGGTTACTGCAACAGAAACCCACTTTCTCACAACTCGGTATTACAATTTCAAGGAACAATGACGAGTCTTACGATTGTAGGTCGAAAAGTGTGGACTGGCCTCCGTGGGACAAAATGATGTTGCAGGGGATAAGTTCCTTCTAAATTTATGGCTCAGTTTGGTAACCTTCGAGCCTTGAATGGATTTGTTTTCCAATTCACAAACAGTGCGCTTGTCTAAATACTGGGGAGATGTGGTCCGTTATAAGAGAGCGGGTCACTAGGTAACAGCAACACTTAGCATGTGCTGAGCTCTGTTGATCAGAAGGTTGGAAGTTCTAAGTAATGTCTGTTGAGTGCGCATGATTTATTTAGATATCTACAGCCTGACCTGACCTTGTTGGAGATAGTCAAGTGGGATGAACAGTTTCTTTGAGAAGCAAGGGTGAAAGAGGCAGTTTTTACTAGCAGGGCCAAGGGTGAGGCCAGAGTCAGACAACAGTCCATCAGAACTTCAATATCATTAACTACCACTGTGACACAATGAGTGTCTGCCAGTTTGGATCATCAGATATGCTCAATGCACAATTACTACTTGCCAACTAATAAGAACTGTATTTTCTGAGAGCTCAGCTCTAGAAACTTCTAGCTCATCCAACTTTCCAAAGCTAATGCGGAATGTGCAAAGGCATTGGTAGGTTCATTCCTTCTGGGGGCCTTACATGCCAGAATAAGTTGTGTAGTGCTTGAATAATTTATTAATTCTAAGCTGAATGGCTAAGTTAAGGTGATAAGAGACTGAATATATATGCGAAACAAAAGGGAAAACAGCGCTGAGTTCCTGAGTAGGTGCCATGGAGAAAGACGCGAGTGTTAAAATGATTTCCTTTTAGACTGGTTGGAAAAAGTGGTTTGAATCCAACATAAATACTAGTCATTTTATTATTAATAGTTTTTAAGTGTGACAGAGACATCTTCAGCAGTCTGTCATAACTTATGAAATCAGTACATAAAAATACACAGAGAGAAAAGCTAATTGGTCACCACCCCTCAAGTGGCAGCTGTTGACTCTAAAAAATGGTGAGGCGGCAGCTGGTGACTCTAAAAAATGGTGAGGCATTAATTTGATTACTGGTGATTCTCCAATCTATGAGCATATTCCAGTGCCTGGCCCATCGAATCATCGCCTGAATTGTTGTATTGAAATGAAGATCACTTGTACCACTTTAAATGCCTCTGGAGGCTTATTTAACCAGAGATAAGAAACACCCAGCTGCGTCGCAGCTAGACACAGCTTCGATCAACTGTCACTTTTCAAACTCTAGAATCTTCACATAGCATTTATGGAATGCTCATACGTCACGGCAGTCTCAGCCTAGGTGAGACTGGCTAAGCACAACATGACACCCCTCGTTGACGATAACCCTTGCAGTGGTGTGGGAATAGCTGCTTATTATCCAGGTCTTAAATTTGGGGCCAAGGCCTAATTTATTCAGGGAAAAGTCAAGTGAACCCAGTCAAAAGCCTTGTTGACATCTATGGAGAGCAAGAAGGCTGTTACCCCACAGCGAGTTGTCTTAATAAGAATGTATATTATTTGTTTCATGTTATCACTACATCCTATTTCAGCAATAATGACTGTTTGATCTGTGTCCACTAGTCCTCGAATGTAGGGTCCGCGTCTGCATGCTAGTAAGCCCATGAACATCTTGGCATCTATGTTGAGGAGGGAAATTGATCAATATGATGCACACTGTGCCGAGTCTTTACCCGGTTTAGGATCACCGTAATGACCGCTTCCTGCAGGGTGGGTGTGAGTAAGTCTGTTGAGACAAAATAATTATAAATTCGGTTGGGAGTGGAACCAGTAGGGGACCAAATAAACTTGTAAGACACTGCAGTATAGTCATCTGGGCCGGGAGCCTGGCAGTGCGTAGTTCAGCTGCCCCCGAGATGACCTCACATAGTGCTATATACTTTTAGAACATGGTGGCCTTTTGGATCGTAAAGGACCGGGTCTGCACTGTAGAGCAGTAGGATTCTTTATCAGGTATTGGAATGGATTTGGTAGAATATAATCCCGCATAGAACTGATGAAAGGTTTTTCCAATCCTGTCGTTTTCATAAGCCTCTGTCCCCTGGTAATTGGTAAATAGCTCTATGATCCCTTTCTGTACCTTGGCTCTTAATGTACAGACTAGCAGTTTACTTGCCTGTCCCCCCTTATATAATAGCGTTGCCAAAGATGCAACAGTGTGTACTCTGCCCTATCCATGTCTAGAGCAGTGAGTTGCTGCTGGGCTTGTGAGAGCTGCCACCATACTTTCCAGAAGCCAGAGAGTTTGTCTTCATCCCCCAAGTCCTTCACACTGGTCTCCTGTTCCAGGGTTTTATCCTTTCTCTGCGCAATATATTTGGCAGCTAGTGATTGCAGTTCCCCCATATCACTGCCTTATGTGTTCCACAAACTGTAATGTAGGGCATCAAGCCTTCATTCTCCTGCAGAAAGTCAGATATTCTCTGCTTGAATGTGGAAAGGAGTGAACATTAATGCCCCCCTGCTTAAATCTGGTAAGGAGTGACCCCAAGCAATAGTTTATACCTTTCTCTCTCAGGAATGTGGTTGACTGACAGACTAGCCTTATCCTATGCAGTGTGATAGGGGGCAAGTCCTGATGCTGCCAGATCTTCACACACTCAAATGTGATTGGGTCTGTCTTGCGGTCTGCCTCCATGATGGCGTACTTCTGGAGAAAATAATGCACACTAGTTGGAATATCTGGAGATTGTCTCTTGGGCCTGCAAGCAGATTCCTCAGTATGTTCTAGCTGGCTGAATGTCTGCCTCAGAAGGTCCTTACAGTATATGGTAGAATATGCGTTTGATATAACTTTCAACATCTTTTTCTGCATCCTGGGGCACCACTTAGTATCCATATGTTGGATTGTCGTAATCTGTTTTCGAGTTCCTTAAGGTGACAACGAATGTCGATGTTTTGCTCTTTACGTTCTAACAATTATCTTAGGAAGGAGTCTAGCTCTTCTTCTCCCCCATCATCAATATCATGTGGGCTAGAGACTCTTTGTCCCAATTCGCCAAGATTGTGTCACATCTACTTTAGATCCTTGGAAACATCCTTCCAGAAAGTGGTTTTGTTGTTTCAGAACCTACCAAACAGTTCCTCCAAGAAGGTACATGTAAGAGGAGCCATGGCAGAGCCTTGTGTGAACCTCTGTGGGAAGATTCACAGCTTTCCCCTCCATCGTTACCCTGATCCTTGTGGACCGCCTGTTTGTTTTTTGGTTGCTGCTTTGGTGAGCATGTCCTGTCCTTCAAATTAGAGTTTTCATTATGCTTGTGGGAAGCCATGATATTCGAGGAAGACACTACCGGTTCTGGCCGTTAGGGCGCCCCAGATGGATCAAGCTCATGGATGATGGTATTGTGCGATTCAGACGATGCAGTGGACAGAAGACCATGGACGCATTTGTTCGCCTAATTTGGGCTGGGGATCATGCCACTAGTAAGCGTCCCCCAAGATAGATATTTTCCTCCCACCTGTGATCTGAACCTCTCTAAGTAGAACCCCTTACACCAGGCCCCAGATGTCCACAGGCCATTATCTGAGTTATGTTTAGCTTGCAGAGGATGATTGTTCTCACTTATATTTTCATACATTGCTCGCTGTTGTCTTGAGGGTAATCCCATCTTGTGCATTGCCAAAAGCAACACCTCAGGACTCTCTTTTGGTGCGAGTCTCCAGCTGCAGCTTAGATCCTGATGGGCCCACTAGGAGGGACTATCATAGAGGGCAAGCCACTACTGTGTGGTGGCCCACTATTTCAGTTCTTGGCCTCAATAACTGCTTCACAGTACCACTGTGTTCCAGGTGGCTAATGCTTGCTCTTCTGTCTGTTGTGGGATGAATGCTGCTTGCTCCTCTCAGATATGGCACTGGGCGCGCTGCAAGGACACAAGGTTATGAGGCGCCAACCCCACTGCAATGCATACCTTCTCTCAGCAAAGGCCTGCACTTGCCAGGCAAACCATCCCCACAACTTTTTGGGATAGGGTAGTCCCAACCACTGTTCCCCGTAAGATGTGCGCTTGGGCGCACGCGCACCTATGACCCTCGGGGTGCGCAGTGTCTTCTATGGAGCGTGCACCCACACAGCACATCCCTTGAAAGGCAGGTGTTTATGTTAACCACAGTGCCCTGTAAAAGCACGACGGGCGCTGCGATCAACATGAATACTGAAAAATAAGCAGACAATCTGCGCCAACCGATCTCTATGAAGAAAGGGCACGCAGTAAGACTATAGTCATGACGTGCCCTGTGCTTTCACAATCACTAACATATATTAGTGATTGTGAAAGCCACACATCGTGCTTTTAGGCTTGCTGCATGCCTTTTGCATATAGAGCGCGGCTGCAGGCAGATTGTGTGCCTTTTTGAAAGTTTTCATCTTAAATGCAGCCTGTGTATCAGTATGTCGGGCGCTGCAATTAACATGAAAACATTAAAAAAGACAGGCAACCTGCCGCGCTCTATTAACAAAAGGAATGCATCAAGCCTTAAAGCACAACGTGTGCTTTCACAATCACCAATATATGTTAGTGATAATGAAAGCGCACATAGTGCTTCTGGACTTGCTGAATGCCCTTTCTTAATAGAGCGTGGCTGCAGGCAGATTGTGTGCATTTTTTTAAACGTATTCATGTTAATTGCAGCGCCTGTCATGCTTATACACAGCGCTGCAATTCAAGTGTGTTTTAAAAAATGCACACAATCTGACAGCAGCCACGCTCTATTTGCAAAAGGAATGCAGCAAGCCCTGGGCTTCAAGTGATCCAGGTCCTGCCAGTGCTCAGCACCTGCAGTTCTTAAAAGCGGGTGCTGAGACGGGTCCCTATTGGGCTCTTCATTTTTGCCCTCACCCTCAGTGTAAATCTTAAATCTGCAGCAGCGCAACTGCTCAAAGCCTTTGGTAGAACTTCAAAGAGACTTGCTATAGTATCTCACAGTCTCATCATTTCAGAACTGAAGCATCTTCAATATTAGATTCAACAAAGCCATAGTTGTTGCTTATTTATCTTATGCAACTAACAACCATTGACAAAGCTAATAGTCCTGGCTTGTTGTAGGTATAATGTTACTTGTTGTATTATATATTGCAAAAGCGATTGCAGAATCACAAAGCAAAGTGTATCAGAGCTACAATAGCCTTGTATTGAACCTTCAGGAGGACAGTTTCGCTAGAGCAAGGTAAGTCTGCAGTTTTTGTTACACTCACAGATTCTTCTGATGACTGTCTCTGTATTGGACTTTAATCTTTACATGTTCACCTGAGATTCCTGTTCTGTACGCCTGCGGGGTAAGGGGGTGCCTCTGGGGACCTCATGCCAACTGTTGCCAAAAGCACTGGAGGTCTCACCCGGAGTAGCATGCTAAGTTTACAGCTGTTGCACAAAGTGTTTCTTGGACAGTTATGGGGCTATTTCCTGAAATAATCAGCAGTTAAAACCGACGACAATTCCACAAAAAAGGGACAGGAAATATTAGGAGTACATTTTTTTTCAGCTGAAGTAAAGGTATTTTTCTGTTTGTTTGGTAGGCCACCACCATCCCCAAGTCATGCTTTACATAGACTAAGGAATGGTGCATTAAAGGAGTTATTGGTACAGAAATCAGTAACGCATTTGAGAAGGGATGGGTTGAGATTTAAAGTAAAAAATAAAAAAAATGGCGAATAAACAAATGGTACTCCAGTCAAGCATTAGGACATTGCTCTCCATTTTGGGTGTTGTGATGTCTGTCTCTCCCCCAACAACACATACACACAAGTCTACCAGGAGGGACTGCCTCCCTATGATAAGATATCTGCACCATCGCACTTCTTGCCTCAGGTCCCCTTTGCATGTTTGTATCCCTTAGAGCGTACCTGTTCTTTCTGCATTCCATTATAAGGATAGGAGTCAATGGGAGGTGGTGACTAAGCTGATGGTTGGTGAATTGTCTATAAAAGCTTACTTTTAGATCCAAACAGGGTCTCAGATATGAGAAATGGGAGGATGTCACAGTGATTATTTGCAGTAGTATTAGTGAGCTTCTACTATATTACAATATTGGAAAAATACATCGCTATCCCTGAATATTAACTATTAACACATTTAGAATGTGAACCTGTGTGTCTGTGCACCGTTTAGGATCTGGCTAAAGAGGACACGAGAGAGCTGAAACTGAATCATAAATTCAAAGGTAATCCGCACAGGGGCCCCCTAAATAAGTTTGGCCTAGGGCCCTTAAAATCCTTAAGATGTCCCTCAACCACGCCTGTGTACTTAGTTAGGAAAGCAGAGGTTCACTGGTGCTATGGAATGAGGCAGGTTGCCCCGGTTTCCTAATATACATTAGTATAACTTTGTCATGGTTGCAGATGCTCTTCACTGCACCTGTTCATTTCCAACATGGCACAACCAGGGCACCAACACGAAGGCCTTCCCCAGGGCCGGACTAGCTGTAGCAGGCATTTGGCGTTTGCCCGGGAGACTGAAGGGTGGGGGCCAGTTTAGGAGCAGTGGGGGCTGGTTTTGTTACTGGGGGCGGTTTAGCAGTGATGCTCCAATATCGGCCCCAGTAACAAAGGCAGCAGTGCTGGGGACCGGTTTTGTTCAGCAGTAGTGCTTGACATTTGCCCCCCCCCCCCCCGTTACGTAAAAATTGCCAGGGTTGCTTTGGGTGGGTTCCCAGTCCGGCCCCGCGTGCCCCATCAAGCAGGCCTCCTGCATTCCAGTACCCAAGTCAGTTATCTGCACAATCAAGCAGGAACCCCTCTCGCTGCACACACACGTGCAGTCGGGTTCTTGGCACACAGAGCCTTACACTGCCGCACACAGAGAAAAAAATAGAGGGAACATTGGTCCCAACATATTCAGGAGGGAGGGGTGCTTCATAGGTTATCCCCTGAGCACTGACCAGGTGGTCGGGACCACGGTCCCCGGCAAGGGGACTCAATAAAAGAATGTGAGGCCTGTACCCCGTGGTTCATTTAACAAAGCACTTTGTCCCATGTGTGATATTTCAGGGACCTCGGGATACAGCATTCAGGGCCTTACACTTGCCAGGGCCATGCATATCCTTACTCAACAATTGACAATGAAGGGGAGTCGACGCTGTTTTCACGGCTTTGCTGTGGCCACCTGCCTCTTGATCAGCCCAGCTGTGCCTACCTGCCGTTTGCAATGGGTACCTTGCTCCTGCTACGTTCCACCTGCTTGCTGGAGCACTGAGGAGCTGCTGGCCCTGTAGCACCTGCACAGCCTCTGACACTGCGCCTCGACCGGCTGCTGCCTGAGTGCTCCTGGGCCCCGCTTGACTCTGCTGGAGGACTTGCCCTCTGCCCGACTCACCTTAAAGTTGCTGAAGCCTGCACCTGGATCCTGGGCAACTACACAGGCGAAGAGGCCTGCCACACGCCACGTGGGCCATGCCGCCCTGCACCTCAGCTTAGGCCCACCCTTGGTTGGTGCCCTTCTTGTTTAACCACATTCGCTTTGGGCCAGTAGAGGTCTCAGCTCACCTGATGGACAGCTGCTGCATGCACCATCGATCACAGGTACGATTCTCAGTTTGGACTGCTTTTCACTGCACTTGCTTGGTTACCCTGCTTTGTGGTGGCCTTGTGGAGTCTGCTGCTTCCTGCGTCAGTGGCCCTGCCTGTCCTGCCCTGCATGTGCTTGGGTTTTGATGCTTCCCCGCACTGCCACTGTGTTGTGCCCCCTGCTGGTGGGTGGCATCTGTTTTTCCACACGTTCACCTGCCTCATCAGACAGTTTTCACACCCCATGCATGGTTGGTGCGTCTTACAAGGAGCCCCATGACTTTAGTGCCAGCCCTCGAACCATTTGTCATCAACGGTCCCCCCATCCTCACAGGAAGGTAAATGGAAGTTGTGGGTGGAGGATTTGGAAAATTACTACGCAGTAGTGGGACTGGACAATGTCAGAAAGCACCCCATGCTCCTGCATTTGGTAGGCACTGCCATCCATAAGGTTTCAAAGATGATCATTCAGGCTGGCCCACCATTCCCATACAACAGATTAAAGACAGCCCAAACAGAACATTTTGAACCACTTGCAAATTCTGACCACGAGTGGTTTCTCCTACACCAAGCCCAGCAACAACTGAAGGAATATGTAGATACTTTCTACGCCTGGGGAAAGGACCTGGCCAGCACCTGCACACTGCCGGTTCATTCAGGGCTGCTCTTCGGCCAAACTGAGGGAGCAAATTCTCCAAGTACCCCAAGTGACAATTGCATTCATCCTCACAATGGGCTGATCTAAAGAACTCTCAAAAACTTGTGCTGCGCACATGGAGGCGGCTCTCCAGCGGACCATCAAAATGGAACCAGTTAACCTCTTAGCGAAAGTTGTCCTGGAGGAGAAGGCAGTTCGCCACAAGCTTGCAACAAGTCCCAGACCTATCACTGGTCTGGAGGCCAGAACCCTAATCAAGGTGACTGTCCTGCACAAGGGAAAATATGTTGTGCTTGCAACAAACTTAATCGTTATGCCAGGTTATGTCGATTCACACCATCCCAGAGGGGGCAGAAATCCAAATCAGTAAATGTATGGACAGCCCGGCCATACAGGAAGGAAATGGGGACATGGACGATGATGAACTGGAAGGTGTGGTGCATGCAATACACAGCATGAAACCTTAGGAACGTCATAGCAGATGCACCCCGAGATGCACTGTCACCATTGCTGGCCACCAAGTCCCAGCTTTAATCAACAATGGAGTTTCCATTAACAGCCTGGTGCAGGCAGTGTTCGTACACTCCCTCAGCAAATTACCCTCCATCACATGTCGACACAGGTCTGTCCATTTGGCTTGGCTTCACTTCTCCCAGTAACAGGGGTATTAACAACTGACTTAACTCATGGGGCACGAACAACACAAGCCAAAGTGCATGTCACAAAGTGAGGTACCGGGAAGCTACACAGTTGCCAGACAGTGGACCGCCTTAAGCTGGTATCATTTGTGTTCAGTGTGCACTTGAACAATGTGGAAGCCTTACTGGATGAATTTGGACCTTTGATTAAATCCGAGGCCGAAAGGATGAAGTGATAAGCTTCCATATTGATGAGTCAATTCAGCCAGCCACCTTGCGTCACCAAGGGATGGCATTTCACCTACGTCCTAAGGTGGAGGAAGAACTACATTGACTAGAGCAAGCAGACATAATTGGGAAAGTAGAGGGACCCACCCAATAGATGTCCCCTATAGTGGTGGCCAGGAATAACAAGCAACCCGGAGAGGTGAGGATTTCTGTAGCTATGCACCTACCCAACATGGCAATCAAGCATGAGAGACATTTGACACCTTTGGTGGATGATATAGTGACAGAGGTAACGGAATCAAAATGGTTCTCAAAAATGGACCTACCGGGGGCATATCATCAACTCATGCTAGCATCTGAGTCCAGAGCGGTCACCACATCTTCCACCCACTTGGGTCTTATGAGGTGTAAGCGTCTCAGCTTTGGGATATCCATCACTGCAGAAGTATTCCAAGACACAATTTGGGGAATGCTGACAGGACATCCGGGTGTCATCAGCAGCAATATCTTGGTGCATGCCCCCACCCTTGAAGAACATGTATACAGTGACCTTCTGCCAGTTGAGGGAAAATGGTCTCACCCTCCATCGTGAGAAATGTGCGTTCCTCCAAAGAGAAATCAGTTTCTGCGGTTACCGTTTTTCTGAAAATGGGGACATGACAGATCCTGCAAAAGTCAGGGACATTCAGTCAGCCCCTGCTCTCACCAATGCCAACGGGGTGCGCAGTTCCCCTGGGAATGGTGACATACTGCGGGCGTTTCATTTAACATCTAAGCACCCTCTCTGGCCCACTCAGAGAGCTGACAAGGGCTAATGCAGTATGGGTGTTGGGCCCACCCAGAGGACGTGTTTCAGGCAACTTAAAGGGCCCTCTTAGAGCACACTACGTTGGCCTATTTTTTTTGTGTTGACATTTTTTATTGAATTTTACAATGAGAATGCATCATAAGAATAAAGACAAGATAGCAGGAAGATTGATAATAAATAAATGACAAAATCTGAAAAGTTAAAAAAAGCGGCAATGGATACATGACATTTGTTATTTAAATAAATCATGCATAAATAACATATATGAATAAGTATATTACGAATAAATATTTAAATAATTGAATAGACAAATAGATGGAAAGTAAGCAAGTAAATAGAAGAAGATAAAGACATAGGGGAGGGAAGAAATTTGTATAAAGAGTAAGAAATAACAAATATGTAGATAACACAGATAGATGTTATCACAGGGTAGTACTTACCTTGCAAAAATTAAAACGAAGTATTATGGGGATAAAAAGCAATATCATAATGTAAAATATAAGAAGAGAAAAAGAGTATAAAACAGGAGGAGTAATGCATGTAAATGTAGGAGAATGGAAATGTAGGGGAATGAGCCAGGATACGAAGAAGAAAAAGAAGTAGAGAGGAAAAGAATGAAAGAGGTAGAATAAATTATAAAACAGATGAACAAGGATGTATAAAATAAATTAATCTACTTGATTAGGTGTGTTAGGAGAAGTGAGAAAGACAGAAGGATCAACAACTTTGTTTTTTAGGAAGGGTGACCACGTCTGAAGAAATATATCAGCTTGATCTTGAAGATTATAGATTGTCCTTTCGTGTGAAGCCGTTTGTATCATGGCTACCAACCATTCTTCCTGTGAGGGTGGCGAAGATGATTTCCAATGACGTAAAATACATATTTTAGCTGTGGCCAACGCAGTGTGGAAAAGACGATGCTGTGGCTTGGAGAGGTTTGGGGAATGTCGTAAGTCATGTAAGAGGATATTGGCTGGCGTGAGTGGTAAGTGTAGGGGCATTATGGAGTGCAAGGTAGTACCAATATAATTCCCAAAAGCTTGTATACGTGGACATTCACAAACAATGTGAGTAATGTCGCAGCCAGAATTGGAGCATCTCCAGCAGGTGGTATGGGGAAGTAGACCAGCTTTATGTAATTTGACTGGTGACCAGTGCCAATTTTGTAATATTTTGAATAAACAGAATTTGAGCCTTACCGCACGAGCTCCTTTATGCATAGTCTCTAGAAGCTGTTCCCATTCAGTGTCTGTATAAGAGGCTGATAAACGAGATTGCCATTTACATTGAAGATCATGAGAGAGGGTTTTTAGAAAAAAGATGAGATGTAAAGGTTTTGTAGAGACCGGAAATCACTCCTTTAAGTTTCCCCCATGTATTTAAATAGGACAATAGTGGAGAAGCATGCAATGACCAAGGGGTTGGTCCTAAATGGTTCTTCAAACATTGTTGGAGCTGAAGATACTTGGAAGAGTGTTGTGTAGGAAGGTTAAATTCCTCACTTAGTTGTGGAAACGATTTGAAGTCGCCATTATGGAGGAGTTGATCCGGGCAATGAATGCCTGCTGTTTACCACACAGGCCAAGATAGAATGCGACCATTAATAAGGATACCTGAATTATTCCAAAGAGGGGCCTTGCTATGAATACGTGAGTTGGAACCTAATAAACAATGTCCTCTCTGCCAAGATTTATGCATAGCAGATAAAATTGGGTTTTTAGAGTCAAAACGACTAGTACCACTACCTTATAATAGAGAAAGACCTGAATCTGTGAACAGAAGATGACGTTCTATATGAACCCATTGTGGAACATCTTTGATTCCAGGCAACAAATAAGAAAGTTGGGAGATGTGCAATGCTAGGGAATAATGTTCAATGGATGGGAGGCCAGCTCCCCCATATAATTGATGAGCCTTCAACTTTGTTATAGCAAGACGAGGTTTAGTCGAACCCCAAATAAAAGTTTTAATCTTGTAATCTATTGATCCGAGCAGGGATAAGGGAATCTGGAGTGGAAGCATGCCCAAAATGTAGATAAAGCTCGGAAGAGTGACCATTTTAATAGCTTGGACTCTGCCCCAGAGGGAAAGCCCCAAGGCCTTCCATTTGTCTAAGTCACGCTGCATTTGAGAAATGAGAGGGGTTAGGTTATCGGTTACCATTTCCTCTAAGCCTTTATTAACTAAATTGCCTAAATACTTAAGACGTGAGGGTTGCCAATGAAAAGGAAATCTGTGTATTGCTGCTTTTGTAGCTCCATTAGAAATGGGTAGCGCCTCTCTCTTGTCCCAATCGATCTTGTAACCCGAGAAAGAAGAAAAGTCATTGATGATTTGAAGAAGAGACAAAAAAGATTGGGGGAGGTGAGTAAGAGTAAGTAGGAAATCATCAGCAAATAGGTAGGAATACCTGCAATTTCATCAGATTGACGAGTGGTGGCAGCTAATGGCGCCATAGCCAAGTGGAAAAGAAGGGGGATAGAGGGCAACCTTAGCGTGTCCCTCTCCGAATCAGGAATGTGTCAGACAAAGACCCACCATAATTCACCTGGGCAGAAGGATTATCGTACACTAAACGTACTTTATCTATAACTTGTTTACCCAGTCCAAATCGTTCCATAACCGTGAAAAGGTAGTCACATTCAATACAGTCAAGCGCTTTTTCTTTGTCCAACGAAAGAGCTAGCACATCATCTGAGAGGTGTTTAGCCGACCACAGTACCTGGTCTGATGTGCGAAGATGATTCTGAGAGGAACACCCCGGGACAAAACCAACTTGAGTATGATGTATCAAGGAAGGTAAACCTTTACGGAGACGGGACGCTAGGATGCTAGCTAAGATTTTAATATCAGAATTTAATAATGAAATGGGATGATAATTGCTGCACAACAGGGGATCTTTACCGGGCTTGGGTAAGACAGCAATATAGCTTTGTTGGAGAGAGGACCCAATGAAGATATATTATCCGCCTCCTGGAATGCAGCATGTAAAGTATCGATAACATTGTGACCTGCACATCGATAAAATTCGGCAGGAAATCCATCTTCACCAGGAGCTTTGTGATAGGGCAGGGCAGCTATAGCACAAGAAATCTCGTCTTTAGTGATTTCACCTTCAAGTAAGGATCTACAGTCGTCAGAGAGACAGGGGAGATCCACCTCAGTAAGAAATGTAGGCATCTTATCCACGTCTATATGATTATCTGGAGTGTAAAGAGATTGATAAAAGGAGGCAAACTCATTGACAATATCTTGAGGTTTTGTACACAAATCTCCTTTTGCTGTCCTAATGGCCGGGATAGCCATAGCTGCGTCTCTCTGGCATAATTGTGCAGCTAATAGTCTTCCTGCCTTTTCACCCTGCTCGTAATGCCGTCCGTTCATTTTCTGCAACGCATATTCTGCTTTCGATGAGAAAAGGCTATTTAGGGCTATGCAAGCTTGTTCAAGTGATTTATGATTTTGCAACGTTGGGGATAATGTGTACAAGCAAGAGCAAGATTGAAAATCTCGTTCAAGTTCAGTTTGTCGCTTAGCGTTTTGTTTATTAACAAGTGCTGCATCGCGCATTAATTGACCCCTAAGAGTGGCTTTAGCTGCAGCCCAAGTAGTCCTTTTAGAGACTACAGATCCCTGATTAGTGGAAAGATAATCTTGGAGGTGTGATTGTAATTGAGACTTGCCGTTTGGAGTTCTATGAGGTTGTATGCTCATGCGCTAGGGTTTACGTCCTGGTCTAGAAAGTCCCAATTCAAGGGATAGGAGGACAGGGGAATGGTCAGACAGAGCAGTTTCCAGGATGCGAGATTCCGTGACCAACTGCACAACTTTCTGTGACGTCAAAAAATAATCTAAACAAGAGAATGTGCCATGGGCGTAAGAAAAGAAGGTGTATTCCGAATCTGTTGGGTGACTAAGGTGCCAATGGTCAACTAATCCATTATCCAAAATTATGTCACCTAATAAAGCCCTATCTGAAGCGTTTCCCCGTCTAATGGACCTGTTTTATCTAGAATAGGATCTTACATCAGATTCCAATCTCTGCCAATTAGATATTGTGATGCATTAATTTCTGTTAATAGATGGGACAACTGAAGAAAGAATGACTTTTTGGCCCCCACAGGAGCATAGACAGATCCTACACATATGTGTGAATTTCCGATTAGCAGTTTAGCAAATACATAACGTCCATCCGGATCTGACCATGTTTTTAAGACAGTAACTGGGAGTGATTTGCGAATAAGGATTGCAACTCCACATTTGCGGGAAGGACCAGCATCAGTGACTTCACCCTTTTGAATACTACTGTGAATGACCTTTTCTCTCCCAATCTCTGCATAGCTTATCAGATTCTAATGTGGCTAAATGGGTTACCTTACAGCAGGGGCACATCTACATATTTGGACTGGAGGTAAGAGAGTACTTTCTTCAGTTTAATGTAATGGGTGAGACCATGTACATTCCATGTGATTGTACATAAAGGGAGTGTATTTGTCATGGTAAAGCAATTCCAATATCAATGGGAGAAAATTGATGAAACAATAAGCAATGTCTTTAGCTAAATGAAAAGAGCAAACAATTAAAATTATAAGGAGGAAGAGGAGATAGGAAAGAGGTACCCTGGCTCAGCACAAACACATCAATATGTGATTAAATAGAAAATCAGGAGTAAAGAAATAAAATTAGACAAATAATACAGTATAAGACAGTGCAGTAAGATGTTGTTTGTTTGTTGGGAGCATAATAAGGAGAAGAGGGAAGGAATGAGGATATAGTCAGAATAAAATGAGAGAAGAGGGTACAGAGAAAAGAAAGTTGGGGATCCTAAACTGTCAACCGCGAGCCTGGGCGCACTAGAGCGTGGCCGCGGGGGAGGACCCCGTTGGAGAAGAGAAAAGATTAGGAGGACGGATGATAGTATAAGGTAGAAAGCCTGTGATAGCATATTGGTAAAGACTCATGAATATGATAAAAGATATAAGAAAGAGTGATTAAGAACAAAATGAGAATTTAGAAGCTATAGAATATTCCATAGTGAGAGGAGAGAGACTAACAATACAATTACATATACTAGCCTAAAAGAGTATACATTGTGCATATAAATAGGCATGAAAAGGTATGAAGTCATTATATGTATAGCATTAAAAATGAGAAATATATAGTCAGATATTTAAATATCAGGATAACTATATTAAAATACGGCCTATGGTAACATGCTATAACTTGCAATATTTAGAGTAATAGATGAAAATCTTATTTAAAAAACACAATAAGAATATTAAAGAGAAAGTAATGCAATGTACTATAATATGTTGTTAAAGTAGGCAACTATTATAAGAGAAGAAAGCATCATAAATAGAGAGTTGAATAAATAGAGAGTAAAGTAATAAAACTGACTATAATTCATCTAACAATGTTTGAATATCATAACATGCAAAGGCAAACAAATTAATTCCAGTATTCATATCAATAAATGAAGGCCAATAATAAATAAGAGGTCTACTATTAACTATATCTAGGCATATGGGTAGCTAATTAAATAACAGAAAGTTGTTCAATCCGGGTCTGAGGGAGTTTTAAGAGGAGACCTGGATTTATCTCTATGCGGCTCTTGTATGAAAGTACAGACAGATTGTAGAGTGGAATTTGTATCTTCTTGGGAGCGGTTGGGCCTTACCAAATCTCTACTACGATGCCTAGAGTTACTAAGATTGCGTTGTCTGTACTACGGCGGCTGAAAGAAGAGGATGATTGAAATTGGTCATGCTGTGAGGGTTGCGTTTCCATGTCTTGCGGTTTGATACCATCTAGAAATTTCTGCAGATGTGCCGGATCATAGAAGTCTTTAGAATCTCCGTTTCTGGTGATACGAAAGTGTGCAGGCTCAAACAAACCATATTGGATGTCTAGCTGTCTCAATTGAGGTCGCATGGAGAGAAATGCTTTCCGTCGTTCATTTGTTTCCTTAGAGAAATCAGCTGCCATATGGATTAGATGACCCTCAAACGAGAAGTAGCCTTGTGAGCGAGCTGCAGCCAATAATTGTCTTGTCTGCTCATGATGAAGAAAACAGGCAATAATCGGTCTCGGACACGCCGCAGGGTCTTTACGTGAGGGACCAATTCTGTGAGCTCGTTGGATTTCTAGAGGTGGAGTGAAAGAAATGCCAGTCAGGTTTGGGAGGATATCGCAAAGAAATGCTCTAGTGTTTTGGCCTTCGATATGTTCCGGAAACCCAAAGAAGCGGATGTTGTCTCTCCTACTGCGGTCTTCCAAGTCAATCATTTTGCTATGAAGGAAGAGAAGATCTTGGTCTTTGTTTTGAATTGAGTCAAGACGATTTTCCATTACCAGGATCCTATAGTCAAGACCTTCAACTCTGGTATGAAAGCTTGCAATGTCTGCTCTGATTGACTTGGTCTCTCCAGCCAAAGATGTGATTGTGACATCTGTACCTTCCAACCGGCGACTGACCCCAGAAATCTCATGTAGTATAAGTTGCATGGTTTCCGCTGATGCATGTGCAGTAGCAGGAGGCGAAGTCTGAGGCAAATTGGAAGAAGAAGATGTATTTCCTTTCATTGGCAAGGTGTTAGGTTGTTTGAGAACTTCTGCAAAGAGAAGTTGTTTAGGATTTTTGGTTCCTTGTTTATTAGTAGACATTCGGATGCTATTTTTGATAGAAACTTTGAAATCGATTTGAAAACTTATTGTAAAAGACAATTGAAGAGCCGTATAAAAATGCTTGTAATAATATGACAACTGGCAACTACTTAGACAATAAATGAAAAGATTAATAATACATCATTAACATTGCATTAGTAGCCAGGCATTAATGTGTGTTAAAGACAGTTCCACTGGTTGCTTGCCTTTTCCTAAAATCACAAACCTATATATAATGACATATATAAGTATGTTTTAGAAAAATGCAAAAAGACAAAAGGAAGGAGGCAAGTTCGAAGCTGTCATATGCTGAAAGATATCAAAAGACTTGTCTTAATAAAAAGAGTGAGAGAAAAACCATGGGCTGTACTGTCAAGTCTCACGGAGGACATCAATATGCAACAAGCAAGGCTCAGGCATATGTGAAATAGAGGACACAACCTCAGGTACTCACAAATATGCCATTACATCAACAATTGCAGCAATAACGGTAATATCAGCAATAGGAGGCGCAGTCTCAACAAGCAAAGAGAAGCCTATCAAGCTGTAGAAGGAGGCGCACTCGCCGTAATAGATGAAGAGGGACGGCTCTGTCAGACAAGAGGGCGCGGCCTCGGGAATGCCAGTCAGTCAGCGGTAAAATGCGCTGTTTCCGCTGCAGCCAGGCTGGAAGTTGGTAGGTGGCGCGGCTTCATTGATGGAACGAGGTGCGGCTCAGAAGGGGGTGATGCTTGGTGTTCTTGGTGGCATGAGGGCGAGGCCTTGTGAGGAAGAAAAGGCGCGGCCTAGAACGATGCCTCAGATGGGGAAGCACAGGGCAGAATGGAGCCGGGCGAGCACCTCACCGACACTCAAATGTCGAAAACCGCCTTCACCCGACGCCAGGAAACTCGGCCAAATCCATCTTGACGCCTTCCCACCACAGCTGGCCGGGAAAATGAGTCTCTGTGGCCGCGGGTGAGTAAATCAATCCAGTCAGGGGTCCATCCCGCGACAGAGCTCACTCGTTAAGCAGCCAACTTCCTGAGTGGCCAGACCACGCCCCTACGTTGGCCTATTTTGATCCGCGGAAAGAGTCAGAGCTATCTGTTGATACAGCCCCACTGGTCTGGGGGCTGCCTTGTCGCAGGAACAGGAGAATGCTAAGTGGGCTTCCACAGCGTATGCTAGTTGTGCATTTTCACACATGGAGTAGCGATACTCACATATTCAGAAGAGGCCATTGCAATCCATTGGGGTTTCAGACATTTTCACATATATCTCTATAGGCACCCGTTTGTGGTACACACGGATCACAAACCACTTCTTCCTCTTTTCACAGCTCATCCTCCAAGCCACCTCTCAGAATTGAAAAGATGATTCTCCAATGGCAGGAATGCTGATTTTCCGTGGAGTACTGGCCAGGGACAGGATCCTGTGGATTATCTATCATGACATGCAAGGCCAGCCACCATTGACAAAGAGTCAGAAGCTGAAGAAGTAGAGGAGTAGGTAAGAATAATGGTTGAAAGGTCACAACCCTTACCAATCTCGCTAGAGGACATTGTGGATGCCACCAGATCTGATGAGTGTCTTCAGTTTACTCTCTCAGCAGTAACAATGGGAAATTAAAAAATACTGACACAGTCTTTGTCCTATCAGACTGCTGAGGCAAGAACTGACACTCCATCATGTCCTGCATGAGCTAGCTGCCAATCCTGAAGGCTGTCTAATGAGAGGGCCCTGGTTCATAATACCAGGGCGGTTGACACAACACATGGTGGATCTTGCCCATGCAGCTCCACAAGGATTTGTTCAAATGAAGTCCAGATTAAGGTGCAAGGTCTGGTTCCTTGGACTAAATGAACAAGTTGAACAAACAGTGCAACACTGCCCGCAGTGTCAGGCCGGTGGCGCCCGAGATTCACTAGCACCGAAAATCACAGAAGACATTCCTTGCCTACCTTGGCACAGAGTCAGTGCTGATTTTAGGAGTGTGCCTGATGACAGACACATGCTGGTAGTGGTTGATGACTTTTCTAAATATCCCGTGGTTGAAATCATTGACTCAATGACCACAAGTCAGACAGTGCTCCATCTTGAGAAGATCATGGCAACCAAAGGGTTAATGAAAGTTGTTGAGTACCTGCAGTCCAGAGTTATCAGCCACCAGCGTATCACTCCTTAATGTCCCCAAGCTAATGGAGAGGCTGATCACTCCATGCGGACTCTCAATAAAGTTATCTGGATAGCGCTAGCTGACAATCAGAACATTGGATGTGCCCTGTCCTCGTTTCAGCGAGAATACCGACTCACACCCCATGCCACAACAAAGGTGAGTCAGAGTGCTCTCTGCATCAATAGGCTGTGACATTTCCTCACCATTCTGAGCCCTTTGTGTCTGGCGATAATTTGGCGAAAATGCTGCACCAACATAAGGTATGAAACAACAGGAGGAGGAGTCCCGCGCAGTCAGCCGCCTGTGCAGTCCAAGCGGAGCGGAGCAGAGCCGCGATCGGGGCCGGCGTTTGGAGGTGCTGGGGCCGAGCTGAGGGGTCAAGCTGAGGGGGTCGAGCAGGTTCAAACTGCGCAGGTTGGTGTGGTGGCAGTTCTCTTTCGCTCCCCCACTCCCCCGCTCTCAGTTTGCTCGGTTCGCTCACTCTTCTTTCCCCACGCATTGTGACGGGTGAGCGTTGCAGAGCAGGGGACCAGAGCCGCTCTCCTGCTCCCGCTGCACCCATGGACGACCCGAAGCAGACTCGGACTGGACACATTCAGAGGGGGGAAAACCAGCCAGCCAAACCATAGGATTGTATCACATTTATTAGATACATCCCCTTATGGCCGCATGGCCGCAACGAGCAATGATTAACGAGCCCTGACCATGACCCTCAGACTGACATTCCGGTTCGCGTCTGGCATTTCGCTTCGGCTGAATGCGAAGATGAGTAAATTAAGTAACTAGGCAGTGAGCGGAGCAGAGCAGAGTTGTGTGGAGCTGGGGGAGAGAGCGCTGCCACTCCACCACCTGCCCTCAGTACACAAGTGAAGCCCAGTTGGGTGCCAGGCAGCAGGGGAAGCGGCTGCCCTCCATTGCCTTTGAACCCCTTTGAACCCCCTCCACGGCTGGTTTCCCCCCACCACTAGACTGTTAAACCCTGCAAACGTACTGCAACTGGCACAGCCACAGCTACTGGCACCAGCCACTGGCACCAGCCTATGCCCATTTGAAGACCGTTTGATGGCACGAAGGCCAGAGTGCTGCTCGAGTGGGGATTACTGCAGAGTGACATTGGTGCAAGGGGAAGAGACTGACCCCCAGATCGCCGCGGGACTGCGAGGACCAGCGTGCAGTTCGGCGCTCGATCTGCCGCAGCTGGTCCTCTTCCCGCCCCTATCTCCTCTTACTTAACCTCTATCTGATCCGCGCACGCGGATCGCGCGCGGGCGAAGCCCGGGCAAAGGGCGGGCCGTCTACGGCCGTCCAAGGATGACCAAGGCCGGGCTGGGCCACCTTATTTGATTCTAAGTTTTAATACTACACGGTGTTACTATATTATATACAGTTACAGTTTATTCCCCTAACATTCCCCTAACAATTGTTTATTGACTACTGTTGACCTGTCATTATGGCTTTACGTTCAGGGAAAAATAGATTGGTTACCTTGAATACAAACGCTGGTCTAGTTACGGGCACATTGGATCAGTTCTTCACAAGGACTACCAGAATTTTAGAGAAGGAAATAGCTCTTACAGAAAAGCGCCTGTCGATTGATATTTTGACGGGCAAGCGGTCCTCTCTGGGTGCGATCGGGTCTGCTGTAACACCGGCCCATTGTAATGACCCGGCCCCTCTGGTAGCCACTAGCCCAATCCCTTGCTCATCAGAGGAGGGGCCAGGTGGTTTAGCTACCGGCTCTATGTTGAGTTCAAACTCACTTAGTTCTCTTTCCAGTGGCTTGAGCTGCAGAATCTCCACACCAACGTCTTCTACTCCTGCCCCCCGGTTAGAACAAGAACAAGATCATGTGACGGGGGGAGTAAATAAGAATTGTATTGTAACTTCTAAACTTGGAAAAAAGAAGAGAGGGGGAGGTCATAGGAAGGGTAGTGGCATGAGACTGACAAAAACCCAAAACCCCAGCGACTCCCCACGGGTTCTGGTCCAGTCTCCTATCCCAAATGGTGTTCTAGCTAACACTGTTCTACCTTTGAACAAACAGAATCCCAATGACGATCTTCTTGTCAAAATGGAAACACTAGTAAGGTCATTAATATTGCCCCTGATCAATCGAACAAAACTAATCAAAGAAAAATTAGATCAGTTAGAGTTAATGGCTAAAGGGAACACGTCAAAACTCGACGCGCTGATTAAAAGCATAGAAAGCAAGGATGTTAGAGTCCCTCCCACTGTACCCTCAGGAAATGCTAGGACTGCTAAAGCCGCTCATTCTGTGACAAATATAACTGCCGTAGTTCAGAATACTCAACCAGCCACAGGGGAAAAAGGTGTAGCAATTAGAAAAGCTCAACGCACTGAGGTAGCCATGGTGGTCGCCTCTAAACAGGCTCCTAATCCAAAGCAAGTGGTCAGACAGTCTTTGAGTGATGCACCCCAGGGCAGAAAAGTGCCAAGAAAGAGGCTCCCATGTGTAAATCTCCCCCCGGAATCTATGCCTTTCACTATTATCTTAACAGGGGTACCAGAACTTAGCCCAGAATCCCACGAATCAGATAGGGAACTTAAGAATAAAGTCATTTTCTGGCTAAGTAAGAATAGGAGATTACCCCTGGGCTCTAATACAGAGATCTTAGGTGTGAGGAGAGTGGCTTGGTTAGGCCTTAGTACTAAGGATCTCGAGGGAGATTGTATAATTGTTAACCTTAGAGATCCTTGGGCTGTAGACTATATATGTAGGGAACCAAGGTTTGGCCGATCAGGTGATATCCAGTCAAGAGGCCTACATTATTTCTACCCCTATGTGAATCCTGGTTTGCCACGTTTGTCACAGAATTCTGGTAGGGGCAGACCTTTTGGTAACAACAGATTGGATTGGGTAGCTCAGTATCTACCGCTAAGAAATAGGTTCGACCCACTTATGGGATTGGAGGGGGGGGGATTGACTCCGGAACGATTGTATCTCCAATAGCGGGGTTAAAGATACCGCTAGGTATATGGCTGTTAGCCCCAGGAGGAAAAACTCAGATGAAGCAGTTGGTTTTTGGGTAGAGACGGTTAGCAATATAAGTCCATCTTCTAATCCGTTGATTGTCCCCATAGTGGCGTACAAGGGAGGGAGAGGAGAGGTAGAACAAATAGCAACGGCACCTTTGGGCATAGAAAATACTTATATGGCAGTAAATCAGAGTGGGAGAGATAACACCAGACAATTAAAATTGGCACCTCCTGATGCAGTAATTAATCCTGTAGGAATAATTCAGGGTGAGAGTGATGTGAACCAGCCGAAAGTAACAATGTTCTTGGGGAAAGAAGATAGTCTGGCTGAGGGTTGCCCTTTCTGCTCGATCTCATGGAACATAGCTGGTTTTTCTCGGAGGCTGGAGGACCCGGTGTGGTTAAAATTCATCGAATCCTTTGATATAATTTGCCTTCAAGAAACCTGGAGTAGAGTGGACCATAGCTTGGACGGATATCAAATGTTTAATGTTCACGCTGAGCCCTCACATGCTGGAAGAGCTAAGGGTGGTCTCATGACAGCTATTTCTGTGAAGTATAATATGATAATAACGGTTTCATTGGTGGAATCTCCCTGGTACCAAATGCTTATGATCAAGGATTTATTTCCAGTACCCTTGCTTCTAATAAATTGGTACTACAATATATTTGATGCCCATGCTACATCGGTTATTGAAAAATTACAGGATGAGATTGTTAAAGTGACTAACATCGTATTTCCCCTTTTTATTATGTGGATAGGTGATTTTAATTGTGCTTTGTGCAAGTTTAGCGGGACTAGAGGCTGTGGCTTGGTAGACTTAGTGATCAGCCTTTGGCACATTTTAAGCACTCAAAACAAGGGGATGCTTTGAATAATAGCATTACTATTAATGAACTTTGTGTCCTGGACAGCCTAGTTTTTCTAGACCATCGGGTATACCCACCTTTCAAGGTACAGGGGGCCAAATGAGCGTAATTGATTTCGCCATGGTCTCTAGCAGGTATACTCATCTTGTTAATGATTTTCAGATTGAAGTGAATCCTGCTAGCGACCATAACCCCTTAATATTAAGTCTGAACCCTGTCCTTGAGAGAGTTCAGACCCCGGAACAGCCAATAAAATACAGCCAGAATCAAGGGGTCTCCTTAAAGTGGGATAAGGTAGATGCAAGGCAATTGGAGGTGGAGATTTTTAAGACAAATAAGGTAGGGATAAATGCTTGCTTAACCCCCACCACTGAGCCAGATTTAATAATTAAGAACTTTGAGGCTCTTCTAGGCAATGTGGCATCCCACCTCATAAAAACCGTGGGGGGGGGAAAAAGAAATTGGATACAAATGGTTTGATGCTGAATGTTCCGCAGCACAATCAAGATTAACAAAGGCATTACATCAAGTACCACGGGATAGGGAGCTTGTTAGAAATTCTAGGAAAATGTACAGAGATGTCATCAATAGGCGAAAATCAGATTTAAGGACAAAGGCATGGGAAGACTTAAGAAAAGCGTCAGAATTGAGGGATAGCAGGCTATTTTGGGAGGTAATAAACCGCCCATTTCTACAGAGTGAAGAAAAGGGCAATATGCTAGTGCATATACCGGGGGATACCTGGGAAGCACATTATGGAAGAATTTTTAATCCAAATGAGGTGACGTTGTCAACTCCTAATGAGGGGGTTGGCAATTTCCATTTGGAGTCAGCCCAAACGCTTAGCCTTTCACTCACTCTTTCAGAGGTAGAGGCTGCTTTAAGGAAGGGCACCATACTAAAGGCCCCAGGGCCCTTTAGATCTTTTTAAACACAAGGTTGAGGTGTGGGCACCACTTTTATTAAATGTATTTAGAGCAATTGTGGTAGGGCGTATTCCAACTTCTTGGCAAGAGGCGGTAGTGGTACCGATCTTTAAAAAGAGTGACAAGGGTGATCCGCGCTGCTACAGACCGATATCATTAATAGATGCGTCTTGTAAGTTGATGGGAAGAGTGATACTGGCACGCCTGGAAACATGGGCTGAGTCATCAGGTATTATCGTGGATTCCCAGTATGGGTTTAGGAGAGGCAAAGGAACCACAGAGCAGTGTCTTCATTTGGCTTTAATTATGGGTAAGTACATGAGGGCCAAGCATAGTTGTATTCACCTGGCCTTCATGGACTTATCCAGTGCCTTTGACACTGTATGTAGAGGTAAGTTGTGGCAAATGATGGAGACCATGGGTTTTGAAGAACCGTTGGTCATCCTGCTTCGCAGGCTGCATGCTGCCACAACAGTGAGGATTCGATTTGGACCAGGTGGTGAGAAGACAAAATCCATCCCATCTACTGAAGGTGTTCGCCAGGGATGTATCCTGGCTCCTTTTTTATTCTTGGTGTACACCAATGGTCTAGAAAGTTTTCTGTTGGATAGCGGTGCAGACTTCCCCCAGGTAAATGGTAAACGGATACCGATGTTATCTTATGCAGATGACACGGTGCTAATGACCCTTACTGCCAACAGCATGAAAACTTGTCTGAATGCCTTTGATATTTTCATGGAAGGATTAGATCTTAGGGTCAACTTTACAAAGTCTTTTGCCATGGCCTGTGGTCCCAAAGGGGTAAAATCTCGCAGGTTTATGGTGAAAGACTCAATTACTGCGAAAGTTGACAATTTTAATTATCTGGGGAATTTATTTAACAAAACGTTGAGTTGGGACCTTTTAATATCAGCTCGCGCTCAAAAGGCTACACAATCTATAGAGGCCCTTTTTTGTTTTTCCAGTAAATTGGGTCAAAAGCCGATTGCAGAACTAAAAACTCTATATAAAGCAAAATGCCTCCCTGTTGCCACATACGGTGCAGGAGTGTGGGGGATACAAAATTGTGACAAGATCCAAGTTATGGAAAATAAATTTATAAAGCGCCTTTTATCTGTCCCATCTGGAACCTCAAATAGTTTCTGCCATACCGAGGTGGGTATTGATTTTGTGAGTGATATTATCCATGTCTCTCCTCTGTTGCTATGGAGCAAGGTTTGGTGGTCTGAAGAATTGAAACTCACAAAGGAAATCTTACAAGACTGCCTTAAGCTTGATTATTCTATGGAGATCCCATGGCTGTTATATGTAAGGGAAACCCTTTACAAGATTGGGTTGGGACATATATTTCAAAATCCCGAAATGGTTGGCAAGGAATCTAAGTTAATGATTAAAAACGCTTATTGTACCAGGTTAGGTATGTTAAGAAATAGTGAGCATGCAGTATATAATAGGGGCAAGCTGCAGCAGCAGTTTTACCTATCGAATATCATGCATACTCAATGGCGTTTTTACTTGACAAGGTTCCGTCTTAGCTCTCTGCACTTTCTTTTTGCTTTCCCAAAACAAGGGGGGTGGTGTGAGAGACTACCCCCTTGCCCTTGTAATGATAAGGTTTCACAAAGCACTGTGCACCTCATCCTCTTTTGTGCTTTGTATAAAGATCCAAGAAACCGGTTCATCAAGCCTGTTTAGTTAACCCTTGGATCCCGTTATTATAAAGAGGGTTATGAGTATTTACTGTCCTTGTCAACTCCAGCTATATGTAGTGCTGTGCTTAGTTTTATTAGATTGGCACTCAATATTAGAAATCGATATTGAACAGTATTATTATTGGAAACCTTCTGTAATAGACTACTATGTGGATTTGTATTTAAATGGAACGCACAAGCACTTTACAATATGCTCATATATGTGACCATTTTAGTCTAAATGTATTGCAAATTTAATATGGATATATAATATGTTTTTTGAATAATTTTATGTAATCTTTTAAATCTGTGTATACTGTTATGATTCTATTTATGAATCGAAATAAAGTTTATTGAATTGAATCGTATGAAACAACAAAGATCCATGAAAAGGAGGACCCGGCTGAAGCATCTGCAGGCAGGTGATCTTGTACTTGTCAAGGATCGACATCCAGGAAGCAAATTTTGCTTTCCATTTGCGGTTGATTCATGGAGAGTCAGTGTCACTCGAGGGATGATGATAACTAACAAAAAAAGGAACAATATCTGGGGCACTAACGACCAGTTTTCCAGTGCTGAGGAGAGAGGCAGTGAAGAAGACGACCCCATCCCCAAAGGGCTATCGTCCAAGATCAATATTTAGATTTCAGATTGCAGTTCACAAGATTCCAATGAGGATGAAACTGAGGGCAACCTAAGAGATGGTGTATCAGAAAATATCCCTCTGAAAAATGGAGTAGGGGCTGAGGGGGGAGCAGGGTGTTGTCGCAATGGCGTGGCCAGATACCACATCAGACTGCACCCAGTGCTTTGCAAGAGGTTTCAGGATTTTGTGATGGATTTATTCTAGCAGAAGGACAGTTTGTCAGCCTATGAAACATATCACAGTCCAGGTGGGTCCAATGTCATCCTGCAAGCACAGGGAGGAGTTTTGCAGTCTCTATTTGTTTGTGTTGTGTTTTTTTTGTTTGGTATTCTTGATTTCACAATTTTGTTCTGTTGGGGTTAACAAGGAATGGGATGTTAGGATTGGGTAGTCCCACCATGTTTAGGAGGGAGAGGTGTTTTGTAGGTTCTCCCCTGAGCACTGACCAGATGGTAGGTACCATGGTTATGTGCAAGGGGTCTAAATAAAACAAGGTGAGGCCCGGACCTTGTAGTTAATTTACCAAAGCACTGTGCCCCACGTGTGTTATTTCAGGTACCAGGGGACACAGCATACAGAGCCTTATACTTGCTGGGGGCACGCATTTCTCCCCTCAATAACCACCAGCCACACATCACCACTCTCACCCATTGGGCCTGCCCGGGTAAGTATGGCGGCTTCGATTGTTCTTCTGATTGGAATAATCTTGCTTGTTTCCCTGCTAGGGTCGCACTCTTTGCTCATTCATCTGCTAGCAGAAGATCCTGCTTACAATTCCCTTTGTGCTGAACCATAACAATCTTCTCCTCAGAGGCCTGGCAGCCACCATTGCTTCCATGGGTTCAGCTGTGGAAGTTTTAGTGGAGCCAGGCACGGAGCGAGAGAGAGAGAGGCTCTCGCTCCTTCGCCAACTTGGCCATGCTCCTGGATTAGCCATAGTGTTGCCACTGTCAAGATGAATGGAGTCTTTCCTCTTTACTATAAGAGTTTGCCAGGGAAAAGTCTGGCTCCAAGATTGCAGCCAATGGGGTGAATGGTGAATGGGTGGAACCAGACTCGACTTCCGCCTTCTCCCCGTTCTCAAAAGCGTAGCCTGCTGCCCCTAGGTGACACTCCATCAAGAGAGGATCTGCTGGCAGCTACTGCTGCCATGGACAGGACATGGCAGACAGTCACAGAACTCGCTGCGCCGCACCTGCTGAGACTTTGGTGATTTTTATAACAACTGTCAAAGCTTTACATTGCGACAGGTCCTGAATGTAATGTCCATCATGGGAGAGCATTGCTCTGTGTGTATGTCATCATCTTCGATATAATGACATGAAAGAGTGTAAGACTGTAAAATAAATGTATCCTTTCAAGAGAGGTTTTAATAAAGCTTTAAAGCACAGAGATCAACTTAAAGGAGATGGGGAAAATGAATGCTTAGGAGATGAGTTAAGTACTTGCTACTAAGAACCCACATTATCGCACTATGCATTACAAGGCATTCTTATCACGCTCACTTCTGGGATCACCGTGCTAGACTCAGAAGACTACCGACTCCAACCAACGACAAACCTCAGATTAAAGTGAGAGGACCCAGCAGGATGTGAGGCCTAGACACACCAGGAATGCCTCAGACCCCCAAATCTCCTAATATGCTTACTCCGCCCCCAACCATACACCCACCTCTACTCTGCTGTTGCTTCCTGCTGGAGGTGCACAAAGTAGCAAGAAAAAGCCGAATTTCAACTAAGTTTCCCAAACCGCTCCATGCAGGACAAAATGGAAGGCATAGAGGATAGGTTAAGTGCTTAACTTGTAAAAGAATAAATGCTGGGCCCTAAGTTTTGCTTTAGCAGTCTGCGTCCAGCAGTATCGAAAGCTGGAAGTGCCAAATACCAAGTCCACAAAGCCTTGACTCCAATGCCTCTGTCACCCACCACCGGTTACCCTCTATCCCTCTATTTCCCTCTTTGAGGCTGCTTTCCATCCCTGCTTTCTTTTTTAGTCACTGTTATTCCCTCTCTCTTTTCCTCTTTATTTCCACCTATTGTATTTTTTGTCTCTCTTGCTCGCTGTCAAAATCTGATGAGGTAAAATGAGTTATTAGGCAAACCTGAATATGCAGTAAAGGTTACAAGGTAACAGTGCAAATCCAAACATGTCCAAGATTTAATGATTGATGCTGCAAATGTGGGTGTGTAGCCAAGATTTCTGAGTAATGATAATGATGCATATTCCTGGAAGGATTCAAGCTTTCTCAGATTTGGTGCAAATGTCAGCATACATTAGGATTAGTACATTTTTTATTGGCTTTGAATGTATCTGCAATTAGAAATGTGACGTATACATTACACAGATCGCATTGTTACATCCAGCATAACAGCATCACGTACAGGTATAAGCATCGTTTCGGCTGATCAGAACAACAGCATAAACCCAGGGGCGCACGTGTCATTTCACTACAATATAGTAGTTAAACATCATTCTCTGTGTGAAACTGGAACGTAGAACTACCATGTATAGAAAAGAAGAGAGGGGAGTCTGTAAGGGAAAACTATTCAGATTTTGTAAAACAATAAAATCAAATGCTTTCGTTAACGAGCCAACTCTGCAGGGAAGGCTCAATCTAATCGATAGTTCAATATGGGCATGTGTAGGTGGGCCGGGAGATGTGGTGGCAGAAAAAGGGGGCGGGAGGGTGATTCACGGCCCTTCACCACTGGCTGCCTAGCTAGCACAACAGCTATCCTGTTCCATGGGTAGGCTGAAATGTAGGTTTCACTTAGGGGGTCTTTTTGTTGGTGGGCTAGCCGCTCACATTTTGCCACAGTAATCACCTATTTGGACCGCAGTCTGTAACTTTGCGTCCATTACTATGGATAATGGCATTAATTCTAGTCCTACTCCTTCGCCTTCCTTCATCACAAGTGAGGCCCCGCTTCCCACCCAGACCTACCCCCAGCCAATAAAAACTCTGCACGTCCCCACTTCCACCTGTACGTAAACAAGCTGAGCTAGCACTCAGATGTACCGCACCGGGAGGGAGGGTCCTGGAAGGAAGGCGAGGGAGTAGGACTAGGATTAATGCCATTATCAATAGTAATGGACGCATTACCTCCTGTCCCTCCCTCGCTTTCTTTCATCACAAGTGAGGACATAGCAAGTAGAAGAAAACAGAGACGGACAACTGAGTGATAAAGAATTCCGAAATGTAATAACGTGCCCCAAACACAGTAGATCATCATCCCTAGTCCCTCATAGAGGACAAGACCCTGTGGCCCAGAACATTATCCAAACGTTCCAGACTAGCAATCCCATAGTGACGGACAAACGTAGAGGGAGAAGACCAGGTCGCAGCCCTACAGATTTCCACCACAGAGGCACCCTGCAACTCAGCAACCGGAGCCGCCATACTGCGAGTAGAACGCCCCTGAACCACATAGGAGGATCCACCCCTTTAAGTTGGTAAGTCATCAAGACCCTGGACCGGATCCAACGACTCAGCGTAGCCGTGGAAGGCTTAACACCCTTTTTAGCAGTACAAAAGTTAACAAACAAAGCATCCCCCTTCCGAAAGTACTCCACAACCTGCAGGTACCACAGTAAAGCACGCCGCACATCCAGACAGCGCAAGACGAGATTCCTCAGCCGAGGAAGGAACAGGACGGAATTCAGGCAAAATAACCTCCTGACTGAGATAAAATGCCGAATTGACCTTAGGGACAGAGGACGGTATCGGCACCAAAACTACCCGAAAAGATCTTGCAGAAAGGATATTTACAAGACAAAGCCCCCAAGTCACCCAAGCATCGTGCCGAGGTGATGGCCACCAAAAAATAAGTTTTAAAAGTCAAGAGTCTCAACTCGAGACCCTCAAGGGGCTCAGAGGGAGGACCGGGCAGGGCATCCAACACCAGCTGCAAATTCCATGAAGGAAAGGACCTGACAGGGCGAGGAAACAAATTCAACAGACCCTGAAAAAAACGAGGCATCAGATCCTCCTCGTCCCTCAATTACGCCAGGAGCCCCGAAAAGCCGGAATAGCTTCCCACTGCACCCGCAGAGAAGCCACCGACAACCCCAGATGAGCCCCATCCTGAAGGAACTGCAGCACCAAAAAGAGGTCAGCTACAGTGGGATCAACTTCTTAAGCAGCACACCAGGCTGAAAAGGCCCTCCAATGCCTAGCATAGGACAGCAGAGTGGAGGACCAACGGGAAGCCTGTAAAGTAACAGCCAAATGGTCAGGAACACCCAACACAGCTAAGCCCTGCTGCTCAACCGCCGGGTCGTCAGGTGTAACCTCTGCACGGAGCACAGGGCAAGGGACGGAAACACCAAAGGGGACAGAACCACCGGAAGGACCCCCTCCTGGTCGCAACACAACCCGATCAGGAAAGGAAACCAGTTTGCCCGAGGCCAAAGGGATGCAACCAACAACACCTGAGCACAGTCCCTCTGGACCCGAACCAGAAAGGCCCGGAGCAGCGAAAGGTGGGGGCAGGTACACAGAAGACCCCGAGGCCAAGGAGAGGTCAAGCCATCGACTCCTAGAGCCCTGGGACACTGACTCAGAGAAAAGAACAGGACAGAGCCACCTTGGCATTCCCCAGGTCTGCAAACAGGTCCACCACAGGTAGGCCCCACCGACCCGCCAACTGGTCGAACAAACTGGGAAAGAGGGAGAAATCCTTTGACGAGGGAATCTCCCTGCTCAATCGATCCTCCCGCACATTGTCCACCCCCCGAATGTAGAGACCAGACAGACCCAGCACTCAGACCTGAGCCCACAGAAAGATGTCGCTGGCAATCAAATTCAAGGACCTGGACCTGGTCCCTCCCTGTCTGTTGACATAGGACTTCGCCACCAGATTGTCTGTCTGAACTGACACCCAATGACCCCGCAGAGTCCTGAAAGTGAACCAGGGCCAGTGAAATCGCCTGCAACTCCCGCCAGTTCGAAGACCTCCAGGAGTCCTGCAGGCACCAGAACCCCTGAACCTGCTCCGACCCCAGCCATGCCTCCCACCCGGACTGGCTGACATACGAAATCACCACAAGCGGAGCCGGAGGAGCCAAGGAAATCCCGGCCAGAAGGTGATGCCGGCAGAGCCACCAGGAGAGCTCCTCCCGGATCCGGACCGTCATTGGCAGCGGAGACCCCAGACTCTGAGACCCCAGAGACCAACTCAACAGGATCCAGTTGGCCAGGAGAAGGAGGTGAAAACTAACCCAGGGAACCAGAAACACCACAGCAGCCAAATGCCCCTGCACCCTTAGCCACTGCACCGCCGGAGGAGCCTCCCGTTATATCAAGGCCTAAACCTGCGACTGAAGAGAGCCCAGGCACCTGTCGGACAGAGTAACACAGCCGAGCAAAGTCTGAAAATGATCTCCGATGAACACCATGTCCCGAGAGGAGGCCAAAGACGATTTTCCCCAGTTTACCAAAAAAACGTGTTCCTGAAGAACCTCCAAGGCCCTCCCTACCTGAGCAACCAAGATCAACTCCCTGGCAGCATGAAGTAAGAGGTCGTCCAGATACGGATGAATGAAAACCCCTTCTGCATGAAGGAGAGCCATGAGTGGTGCCAAGACCTTCGTGAAGAGCCTGAGCCTGGGTGTGGACTTGAGGCCGAATGGAAGAACGAAAAACTGAAAATGGGCGTCTCCCACAGCGAACCGCAGGAAACGCTGAGAAGAAGCGGTGACTGGGACGTGGAGATAGGCGTCCTCAAGATCCACAGAGGCCAACAACTCGCCAGGCCAAACCAGCGGAATGATCGCTTGAAGGGTCAACATATGGAAGTGAACAGTCCGAACCCAGGAGTTGACCCACTTGAGATCTAGAACGGGCCAAAAACCGCCGAACACCTTCTGCACCAGGAACAGAATGGAGTAGGTACTGGTACCTATCTGGACCGGAACCCGGCAGATGGCCCTCTTGGCAAGCAAACTGGCCACCCCGTCCAGCAGAGCCCTTCAGCGCGGACCAGAGACAGGCACGGGAGTCAGCCGCACCCAGGTATCCGGAGGAACCTGCCAAAAGTCGATCACGTAACCATGAGCCACAGTGCTCAGGACCCAACCATCCGAAAGGTTCAGCTGCCACCGTTGAAAAAAATGCCGGAGATGACCTCCAACCGGCAGCGAATCGTCCACACAGAAGATGTCAGGGACCCTTCTCGGCCGAGCCCCTAGGAGTGGAGGCAGTGTGTTTGGGAAAAAGACGGGGCTGAAACCGCCGCCGCCAGAAAGACTGATGAGACTCTTGCTTCAGGGATGACCGAGGGGCCTTATTCCAAGGTCTATTAGAGGGAGCCGAACCTCCTTTATAGGTCAAAGCATGCTTCCATGCCAAAGGGAACGACGCACAGCCACCAAGGCCCCAGTGGACATAGCAGATGATTTAATAACGTCAGAGGAAATGTCAGCCAACAGCTTAGCCTGCTGCTCCAGTGCAGCCAGAAGGTCAGAGCACTCAGAGCCCTCCTGAACAGCTGCTGCCAACTTCTCAAAGTCCTGAACCAAAGACTACGCAGAATACGCAGAGAAAAGCCTAGCCCTCAGCGCCAAGTTCCCAGCTGCAAAAGACTTCTCAAGGCCAGAGTCCACCTTTTTATCAGTAGCATCAGCTGGGGTTCAATGCTCAGGCTGAATACCTGTCTTTCCAATCAGCATAGCCAGGATAGAGTCCAACTTCACATTATGAGGCAAAGTTTCTGAAGGAAGCGAGAGTCCTGCAACTTGTCCACCTCACGCCATTCCCTCAGCACCATTTCCTTCACAGGAACCTGAAAGGGCATGCCCAACCGGAGGGCATAGTATACTGAGGAAAAAGAGACCCACCAGCATCACCCAGCTGGAATGGAGGGAACCCCAAATTGTCTCGTACATGAGCCAGAACGTCCCACATCTCTTCCCTGGAGACATACTTGCCGCCAGAAGAGGTAGAGGGACCTTCACCATCCGACGGGGATGACTCCCCCACAGGATCCAAAGAACAAGGACCAGATGGACCAGAAGGCACAGGACGAGCCTGCAGAGCCCTAGACACAGCAGCCTCTGTCGTGCCCTGCATCTCGTCTCTGGACATGAGAGGCACATCCCTCCCGCAAAGGCCCTGGCTCTTAGGGCATTCAGGGGGAAAGGGAGAACCATCAGGAGATGAAGAGGAGGAAGAAGACACCAGGTTGTTCCGTTTAGACAACCTCTTGCGACCCATGGTTGCAGCAGAATGAAGAAGCAACCCTCCCCCACCTCCCTATAAGGAGGCAAATCCAGCCATCCAAAAACCAATAAAAAGGAAAGGCTATAAACAGCATCCAACTGGAATAAAAACACTAAAATGCCAGAAAAAATAAAAGACCGGGCACAAACCCGACCTACCAGGTCTCCACGATGTGTGCAGCACCAGGAACAGAGGCTGCTTCGCAAGCCTGACCCGGAAACTCAGCCCCAGCCACAGGAGGACCGCCGAACACCATTGCGGCTTCCTGAGCAGACAATGTCCCGGGCACACGTTAATGGATAAATACAAATGATTAAGCAATGTTTGTATCATGAATGTTGTCAAACAAGGTCCACAAAAGTTGCTTGGAATTTCTTTAATTTTAATCAAGAATGGACATAACCAGCCAACACGTGTTTTGTCACAATGGGAAGTATCCCATGACTTCTTCAGGGCTGTTTGGAAATGCGTCGATATCTTGGAGAAATCGCTCCGCCGGTAGTAATTCTGACCCAGCTGGTCTGGTAAGTAAAAAGAAGAACGGAAAACGTCCTTGTGAGTGTAAAAGGAAACGGAGCTCAGAATACCGTAGATCTCAAGATATGCGTGCCTGTAATCCAAAGTGGGTACGCTGAGGTGGAGTACCGGCACTTGTTTACCTCTGTTCCAGATGTGGACCTCCTGAGCAACCACTCCGCCCCACACCACGAAGGGAACAAGGAGGGGAAGCATCGTCGAGAGAACGCTGCCGAGGGCTCCGCTGCCACTGAGAACCAGACCGAAGACTCCAAGGCACCGCCACAGGGAGGAACTGCAAAAGGTAAGCCTCACTAGGGAGACAGAAAAAAAACAGGTGGAGGTGAGGGCGGGCAGAGTTTTTATGGGCTTGAGGTAGGTCTGGGTGGGAGGCGGCATCACTTGTGATGATGGAAGGTGAGGGAGGGATGGGAGGTAATGGCATTATTCCTATCAGGGTTCTAAGCTGACTGGTTACGTTCTCCATCAGATTGGGCACTCTCGCCACTTCCTACACTTTCATCGCTATTGCTTGCTGGGTTTTCTCACGCCTCCAGGACCTTCCTCAAGAGCCCAACTATAAGTTGTTGCCTCAGCCCCTTCAGTTCTTCCCTGGCCAGCACCCTACTCTCTGCTCCAGCCCAGTGTGTCACATCCTGTTTCTATGCCTCAACCATGGGTCCAGTTATGGTCTTCGATGCCAATGCGATCTTCCTTTTAGCTAGCACTAGGGTGAGGTCTAAAAATATTTCCCACCTTGCGTTTAGGCGGCCGGGGGAAGAGCACCTAAACAGACCTTGATCATGGGTTCCAACGTGCATCCCACTGCAACCTTTACCAAGTCCAGCACTTCCACCCAAAACCATTGCAGCAAGAGACAGCCACAAGTTCACATCTCTGACATCACGCATTTAGCTGCTCTAGGCGATTCTAAGCCTGTGAAGTATCATATAAGTCATGTGGATATAGTTGAACTACGTGTATTTTAGTCTCGTTTTGGGGGAGACTTTTTGGGGATGAGAAAGAACCCTACCCCACTCTGAGTTTGATAGTTTCCTAGTTAGGATGGACTCCCAAAGTTCATGGAGTTTTGATAGGGGGTTGCGAGACATCCCCAACGAGGCATAAAACCATTTTACTTGGTGCCTCGCAGTCCCAAGGCTAAGGGTAGAGAGCAAAATGTGTTTTGGGTTCTTCCCGGCCCCAGCCTTATTTCTCCCTAAAAGTCTGCACCAAGGCTTCATAGAGCAACAAGCATTGAAAATGCAATAGGTCTCGCCTTTGATTAAGTTAAAGCCATTTGCTTTGCTAATGGTATTCTATAGCAAAGCAAATGGCTTTAACTTAATGAAAGGCGCGACCTATTGCATTTTTAATGCTTGTTAGCATTAGTGGCCATTGAATACTTTGCTAAGTAACAATGACCGATTAATTAGTGGGCTCTGCCCGTGAGCAAAGCCAGGGCTCTAACCCTGTTAAATGCCTTCCTGGGAAGAGATGATGCTAAAGGCCGCTTATAGCCAGATGCCCCCGCTCTCCGCCCCTTCCTCTAATAATGCATGTTTGAAGGTTATTGATTTATTCACGCATTCCTAGTGCAATCCATCGGCCTTTTCATGTTCACTGTGGAATGCTAGCGCCACCCACTGGGACGCTCTCGGCATCAACAATTTGTTTCTGACAGCATGTGACACTATTCCGGAAGTGCTGCAGGCTGTGCTCAAAATAGTTAGCAAATTAGCAAGGATATAAGGTGCTGATGGGTCATTCGGCCACTTTGTCTATCAGGAGTTAGTGGGCGGAGCTGAGGCCGAGGGCACAGACAGGCCACCCGAGTCGGTAGCCTCTGTCTGCCATGGAGCACTGGGTGCGAGTACTCACTCCAGGCTCCCTTCCCAAGTGCTGCGTCTGTGCCTCTTAGAAGCGTTAAAGTGCCAGTGAGGCGTGTCACTGCTGCAAAGGAGTGCGGGAAAGGACCTTTCTGTGGTGTAGTGCTCTAGTGTTCCCGTCACGTGGCGTGACAGGGAATGCTGGGAGAGCTGTGGCGATCGGCGAGATATAGCCGATCACCGCAGTGTAAGGAGTTTTCCCCGGCGCTCTCAGGGAATAAAGAAGTTTGTTTCCCGCACTGGGTGTACGCCTCATCATTTCCCCGTCCACCGGGATGCTAAAATTTGGTGACGAGGCTGGGGGGAAGCTTCTCCCAGCTGTCACAACGTACCGCGCTCGTGCATGCGCCACCCGAACACGGCCGAGGAGGTGGCCCACACCACCCGGAGAGCACGGCAGAGGGACACCGGTCGGAGACCTGCCCTCCTCATAAACACATCCACATGTGTACACGGATCCTGCCCAGGGTTCGAGCAGGGAGGTGAGTATCACGCCAGTCACTCCTCCAGTACGGCCGAGGCAGCTAGGAGCAACCATGTGGGGGCAGGGCCTGCAGAGGGACCGTACCAGGCAGCATAGACCAGAAGCAGCAGGGACACCCCCAGCAACCGTAAGTGGTAATGTGCCCCAATTGCACTGCATAGAGCCTTCCACTGTCCTCTGTCCCCCACTGCAGACCCTCAGGGACACCTGCTCGCCGCCCTCAAGCCCAGCCACAGATACCCATGGGACAAGCACACCCCAGTCCTTCAGTGCACGCCCAGACCCACCTCCGGCACGTGATCCTGGCACGCCAAGACCGGGACCATGTGGGTGAAGACCTCACAGCCCGGGCAGAGTCTGCTGTTCAGCACGATCAAGAAGCGCAGGGAAGCCCCACGCCCACGTCAGGAGACTCCTCACCGCGAAGGCCGGCCAGCATGTGTGCGCAAACGTTCTCCCTCACAAACCCAGTCCCCTTCCTGCCAAAACCAGGGGAACCAGCCATGAAATGGGAGGGCTGGAAAAGTTATTTCTTGAACTGTTTATCGGCTCTAGAAGACGAGGGAGACGAGGTATTCCCGAGGAAACGCAAGAAAAAAATCCTGCTACACAATTTGGGCCCGGAACGCCTAAGGGTGTATCAAAACTTGGTAAAAAAGACTAGGCCCCCCGATGATGACGATGTGTTTCAGCACGCGTTAGAAAACTTGGACAGTCATTACCTGCCTGTAGTGTGCACCGCCATAAACCGTTATAACTTCTTTCAACGAAAACAGTCCACAAGTGAGTCAGTAGAAGAATACGTAGTGGCACTAAAGAGGTTGGCGGTCACATGCAAATTTGGCGAACTTCATGATGACTTGATACGTCACCAAATCATCATGCACACTGTGAGTACGTCCATTCAGGAAAAGCTGTGGGTCAGTAGCGACGCCCCCCTCAAAGAGATAGTAGCCATGGTCAAGAAGGTGGAACTCTCTAAACGTTGCGCGGAAGCCGCAAAAAAAGACAGCGCCAGTAAGGCTACGGTGTGCAAGGTAACGGACACGAAATCCCAGAAGAACAAGATATCGCCCACATGTGGAACAAGGCAGCACAAGAAGGTCTCCACCAAAACGTCCGCACCCCAGAAGACCCCGGGGGATCACAAGACGGGCTGCTACAGGTGTGGCAGCCGCATGCATGCAGCTAATGACAAACGATGCCCGGCCTTTAGAGCCAAGTGGTTGTATTGTAGAATAATGGGACATTTTGAGAAGGTATGCCGACGCAAGCCTCGGAAAACCTCAGTGAAATGTGTTATGCAGGACTCAGACACAGAAGAGGGAGAGGGTGAGGCTGATGAGGACTGCGTCCTGTGCATTGATGACCAAATATTGGGCATACACTGCTCCAGAACAAAAAAAACTTCTTGTTTATTATCAATAGGGGGTGTGCAAGTATCCATGGTAGCCGACTCAGGTTCCCCATACACCATCATCCAACGCAACATATGGGACCGAGATTTCGCACACACCATAGGCACTCACCTGCTCCCCACAGATATCCACCCAGTCACCTTCACGGGCAACTGATCCCCATGGTTGGGTTCCGCCCACTGAAGTTTGAATTCAAGGGTCGTACTGCGGAAGGAAAGCTGTATGTAGCTGAGAAAGGACCTTCAGTGTTGGGGTGGTTTGACCAGGGAGCCTTAGGGATTCAACTAAACCCTGGAGGTATGACACAAGTACTCATGACAGACCACTCACAAACATACGAGAACAACACATGGAAAGCAGCCTTTCCTATCGTCTTTAGCGGCACTATAGGCAAACTCACCAAATTTACACACAAAATATGCCTCAAGGAGGGTGCCAAGCCGGTAAGTCACAAGGTGAGAAACATCCCATTCAACTGAAGGGACGCGGTGCAACAAGAATTACAATGCCTAGAGGACAACGGAGTAATAGAACCAATTGAGAGCGCAGAATGGCTAGCTCTATTAGTAGTAGCCTGAAAAGCCAACCGAAATGTGCGCCTCTGCATAGACTTGAGAGAACTCAACAAAAACATAATTGTGGACAAATTCCCGTTGCCAAAAATAAATGAAATGTTGGCCCTGACCAAAGATGTTAAATGGTTCTCCACAATAGACCTCACATCAAATTGCGCTCCACCCCGCCTGCAAGAAACTAACATCCTTCATCACGCCTTTTGGTTGCTTCAGGTTCCGACGGATGCCCTTCGGATTGGCATCCGCCGCAGCGGTATTTCATAAACTAATGGTCAAGCTATTCAAAGACACTAAGGGAGTGCAATACTTCCAGGATGACATCCTAATCATGGGAAAGACCAAATCGGATCATGACGTCAAGCTTGAAGCGGAAGTAGGCTAGCCATGCGGTTGGGGGTGGTTGCCATTCTTAGTGAGCTGCAAGAATTGTGTTAAAAGGGTGACGCAGTGTGGGGAAATAGGCTGTTTTCACAAATGTCACACTTCTTCAAAAGGAAGAGCATCTTCCTCTGCTGTTGCCCATTTATGCACTACTGCATACGAGGCCTCTAGTGCTGGGGCAGTTGGAGAGCGCCACTGTGAGGTGAGTACGCATTTGGAAAGAGGAGGGCTATGGAGGCAAATCGACAACGTACTTTATGTTGCTTACGGCATCCGAGATGCCTAGTTAGCATGCTTCCCAGGTGTTGATATCAGTCAGTTCCATGACTTCTCGTAGTGTGTCATGAACATTTTGCCACTAGTGTTGAATGGCTGAGCAGGACCATATCATGTGCATTAAGTCTGTGTCTAGTCCCCATGCAGCATGGACAGGCATCCTGTGTGGGGGCGTGGCTAGGCGCCGATGTGAGGGGAAGGGGACTCCGGAGCTCCGTTCGTGGATTCCCCCCACCCACAATGATCCTGATGGACTAGTGGGGTCCCTTACCCCAATACTGGTGGTGGAAACGCTGGTGCCGGCGCTGAGCAGCACTAGAGGGGCGGCTGCGCCCTGATGGCAGCGAAAACACCGATAACTCCCCGGGCAGCTCTCAAGGCTCTGGGCGTGGAGAATCCAATATGGTGGCGGAGCGCTAACAAGGCAGCCTTCGCCGCGCACCGCTGAAACGAACTGCGCCCACCCATGAGTACCGCTTGGCGGCTTTGACTTACAGGCTAGGGGCCGGCACTGGGGGAAGAGGAGCCCCGACATTTGCAGTAAACAGAGCGCGCTCCTGAGGTCTTGGAGACGTGGGGCCTCATCAAACTGGCGGTCGTGGACGGCGCTGCCGGGCCCTGATTGATGGTGTTCTGAGAGGCAACTTGTACATGGAGCGTGGGTGGTAGCTCTGAATCGCCTTTGCCTGAAGATTTGAGGCATGCTGAGGCGACCGCCCGAGTGCTGTGCTCGAGTGCCACAGAAGAGCTGGGCGGCGGTGTACTGGGTCTATGCCACAAGGGACCCTGACTGAGAGTGGTGCGGGATGGAGAGCGGCTGAAGACGTTGAGGCGAGAGCTCGCTGGAGCCACTTATGCGTTGATTGAGCATTTTTAGGGGGGCATTATCACTACGGGGAGGTGCTCCCCCGTTGGACGTTCCCCTGAGACTGCCTTGTATAGGTGGAGGTAACTGGGAGGAGACTTTTCCCTGCGCTGGTGATCCGCGCCAAGAACCTGTAGAGGCAGAAGAGTGCTCCGAGTCCAGGACCTGTGATCTGGAGGTGCGGACTGGCCCGGCCCGCCGTGGCTCTTGATACCGGCGCTTGGAGTGCCTTGTTGCTTTCATACCGGAGGCCCCTGCGAACCTAGTTGCCCATTAACCATGGGGAGGGAGTCCAGAAAGAAGGGGTTCGCTGTATTACATGCGGAGGAGACAGGACAGCACACGGATGATGAAGACAGGTGTTGGCGAGACGGAAAGATGGAACCCTGGAGGGCCCCACTTTGGTGGATATCATGCAGGCCTTCACTTCCTTGAGAGAAGCTCTGGAGCCAAAAATAGATTCCCTAGGGGCGGACCTCAACCTTCTGAAGGACGACCATCGCAAACTCAAGAAACGGGTGAAACTTAACGAGAAAGCCCTGGAGGAGGTCCCGGAAGCAGTGACCACACTACAGCACTCTCTGGCACCATTGTTGCCCCCTTAACAGAGCTTACTTCCAGGAGGCAGCCCAAGAAGGTGATCTGGACTGAGTCCTACCAGAAGGTTTTTGATGCCCTGAAGGCCGCCATGTGAACGGTGGCCATGTTCAAGGCACCCGACTTCTCCAAGGAGTTCGTCGTGCAGACCGAAGCTTCAGAGAATGGTGTGGGAGTGGTGTTCTCACAACTGAACGAAGGGGGCCTAGACCAGCATGTAGCCTTCCTTAGCTGGAGACGACTCCCCAGGGAACAGAGGTGGAGTGCCATAGAAAGGAAACCTTTTGCTGTGGTCTGGGCACCGAAGAAGCTAAGACCCTAACTGTTTGGGACTCACTTCTGGGTTCAGACAGACCACAGGCCCCTCAGATGGTTGATGCAAATGAGGGGTGAGAATCCAAAACTGTTGAGGTGGTCTATCTCCCAACAGGGAATGGACTTTAGGGTGGAACACCACCCTGGCACAGAACACACAAACGCAGATGGTCTGTCCAGGTTCTTCTGCCTTAGTGAAGAGATCTCCCAGGAGGTTGGGTAGTTCTCCCTAATTTCAGCTGGAGTGGACATGTGTTAGACTTGGCATCTTTTGGCGTGTTTCCCCTGGGTTTTTGCTTTCCGACCTCCAGGTTTTGACTCTGTTTTTGCTGGCTTAGTGTCTCTGCGCACTTTCTCACTGCTGATCAGTGTTAAAGTGCAAGTGCTCCAGCTGTAAATTGCGTTATGGATTGGTGTTTTCCATGATTGGCATATTTGATTTACTTGTCAGTCCCTAGTAAAGTGTACGGAGTGTGCCAGGGCCTGTAAATCAATTTCTGCTAGTGGACTGCAGCACTGGATTGTGCCACCCACACAAGCAGCCAGTAAATGTAACTCTGGCCTGCCATCGTAGAGCATGTGTGCAGTATGGTACTGCCATGTCGACTTGGCAAGTGCACACACTTGCCAGTCCCTAAGCTTCCCTTTTCTTACATATCAGTCACCCCTAAGGTAGGCCCAAGGTACCGCAGACTGCACCGTCCACATCTCGCACAACAACCCTGGTCTCACCAATGACAACAACCGCCGCCACCGAGCCACTGCTTGCATCGTGACCTGTGGGCAACGCCTCGATTCACTTCGCCATCCTGGTGTCACCGACGCCGTTGCTGCTGCCTACTCAACACCTGTGACCGCATCGCGGTTGGGGGCACCACTCGTAAAGTTTCACGACGCACCGCCTCGTCCCACATAGCCGTCTGGGCCGACCCACGCCGGCTCCCACCAACCGGCTCGATCGCCTGCACCACAGCCTGCCAGCACTGCATCGAGCACAGTCTCGCCCTGCACTGTAAGCCTTGGTCTGACCAACGCCGTCTGGATGATCATCACTGAGCCGCTGCCTGCACTGCATTGATAGGACACCGCGCCCTGCACCGCTTCCATTTTGGAACGCAACCACGGCAGATGCCACGACCAGCTCGCACCTCCGTGTAAGCCACAGCGAGAAAGGTACTGTTGCCGAGTCTGTTCACGCTTTTGCTGGCCCGTATGGACACGGTCGGCTGGAACTGTTAGACTCTGTCGGTTTCAGCATCGCGGCAGCCCCGGACAGAGCTACTGACTCGTACGAACTGTGTTTTTGAGTTATTTCTGTTGTTTAAAAGATATCTAGCAAAGTATCTATTTTTATTTTGGATTCTTTATCGTTTTTGGTCTTGTTTTCAGTATATAAAATTATTGGATATTTTTCTGGTGTGGTGTGTAGTGCTTTCACACTGCCTCTAAGATAAGCCTGACTGCTTGTGCCAAGCTACCAAGGGGGTGAGCAGGGGTTATTTTAGGAGTGTAACTCCTTTATCCTGACTAGAAGGAAGGGTCCCTAATTGGACAAAGGTGAAAACCATTGCCAACTAGACACTAACAATCGCGAGGTGACTTCAAAGAAAGAGGCCCTTCATCTTTGTACTTCTGCCGTATAATCTGGGAAGATAGAAACCTTGCGATAGTCTATAACGAACGGGCCATCCGAGCCTGCTCTTTGTAGAGGGGATTACGATCTTTATATTGAAGAGATCTTGTCACCACGAGCAGTGGCGCACAGGCTGGTGCAGGAGTACGAGCTGGGACTCTGTGCACCCTTTCGAGCATGTAGAATGTCGATAGGCCAGTGAGCGCTACGGTGGTGCGTAGCCAATGTTCTAAAAAGGCGATCATATCTCCACCTTCTGTCCCCTTTGGTATTCTGACCACCCTGATGTTGTTCCTCCTGTTACGCCCTCCTACATCTTCAGCTTAGCATTCTAGTGTGCGGACACTGTCAGTAAGTTCTGTAACTTGGTGCATCAGTGTTTTTTGCGCAGGGGTAAGTTCTTCAATTGAGGCTTCAGCCACTGTAACCCTTTCTGCCAATTTGTGGTTTTTCATCTCTGCGCAATCTCAGACCCACCGACACTGTGCTCATGTCTTGATGGAGGGTGGCCTTGGTGTCTGCAATAGCTTCCAGAATTTTAGTCAGCAGTTCAGTTGCTGCACCGGGTCCGTCGGAGTCATCAATCCTGGCGGCTCCAGTTGCTGCTCAGCGGCGTCTTCTCTGCAGTCCGTGGGCACTCCCACTGTCTTTACCCTGGTTTTCCCCATCTTGACCAGGAAGGTATCTGCAGGGCCACCATCTATGGCTAGGAAAGATCCACAATCTCAACCCAGCACTCCAGCCAGTAGAGGGGTCCAGCAATCACCCCACCCAGATGTTCAGGTGCTTCAAGTCTCACCTCTTATATTCTGACCAAACCAGTCATCAACAGGTACAGCTTAGGACCAGAGCAGGGGGCTGTAGGTGAAGTCTATCTTCTGTGGGCCAAATCACCTATTCAGACACAGGTCTTAAACTGCATGCACAGTGGAGGAGCAGGAGGGCAGCTGGCAGTCTCTAGCAAGTGTAGGGGTGTAATGTTCAGTCCCTCTGCATATCCTGCCCAACAGTATCCATACATGGAACTCACCCCTGGTTGTATCACTTTATAGTGTGCCCAGGCCTGTACTAGGCCACCCGTCACCTGATTTTCATCAGGGCCGCACCGATAGTCTGCGTCAGGCTGCAGGAGCAGGCCCTTACTCAGGACCCACTTCAAGCGCTGCAGTCAAGGAGGAGAGACCTCCGGTGCCCCCGAGTGGCTCAGACGCAACTGGACCAGGCCAGCAACAGGCACTCGGGGGAGCCGCAAGCTACCTACCCATCTCTTCGATCTGTACCGAAGCGTTGCAGCCATACTAAATAATTTCCCACAGTCTCTGCTGTGTTCGCAGGCAGCAGTTTCATGCCTCGCGTTCAGGGATGTGCCATTCCTTTGGCTGTATCTTCCGGGCACTGGTGTAACGAAACTCGAGGGGGCCTTCCTGAAAGACACGTGGAGGGGCCCCGTCCAGGCTCAAACAGGAGCTCTGCAGCCCAAGTGCTGTGCTGAAGGGGGTGCCTGGAGCTTGGGGCCCCCCGCACTACGGAGGCCTGTATTACGCCCCTGCTTCAGGGGTGTCTTGATGCGCAAACCCCCTCTGCCACCAAGGAGGCTCCGGGCCCCCTCTCGTCAGTTCCAGTTCAGGAAGCCAGGGCTGCCATCTGGGAGCCAAGCCTGCATCCGAGTGAGTCTACGCTGCTGGATTCATATCCGTGCTGTACGGGGCTCCGAGCAGTGAAATCCCATCACCCGGACCTTCTCTGGGGCCGTGCCACCCGTCCTGCAGTGGATCAGGCAGCTAGGAATGCATGTTGTCAAAAATCAATTTGGGTCAGTGCAGAGTGACAGACTCATATGTCTGACATCAGTGGCTTCCAAACCACGCCCGAGGTTAGTTAGTTATGGTGCAATCATGAGTATTACAAAGAATTAGTGTACTGAATATGCACTAGTGATTATTGAGTGGTCGGCATAACTAAACATATACCTTGATTACTAAGCGCTGGTACCATTGTGAACATGCACTATGAAATAATATCAAATAGTGAAAATGTGTCCCTGCAGCTCAGCCCGCTATTTAATAGTGCAATTCTTGGCAGGCAAGTCTGAACACATAGGGCCTGATTTGGATGTCGTTGGAGTTGCCTATGACTGACATCGCCGTGGATGTGGAACAGACCAACCTCAGGTCGGCGGTTCCGAAACCACAATATTGATACAACCATTGAAAAATTAAAGTTTTTGCACATCCCTACACTGTGTGGCAGGCACCTCACCGTGCCTGTTACATTGTGCAGGGATGTAGGGCCACAACCAGAAGGTCAGGGGGAAGACACTTTCCGACCGCAGTTCCCTTTCGGAAAGGCCGACAAGGAACTGCTGTCGGAAAGTGGCATCATATTCCCGAAAGCAGGAATGCCATCCATTAGGGATTATGAGGCCCATCGTAAACGAGTAAGATTAACCGGCCAGTTTAAACTCTGACTGCCATCTTTGTAACATGGCAGTCGGAGTTTAAACCTCAGATGTCGATCAGAAAGCCTCCATCTAGCGGCCTGAGGCTTTCCGACCGGCATACAAATCAGGCCCATAGTTAAGTCTAATAACTGATGATTAAAATCTGAACCTGTATAATAATTCTATTTCTTCTCATTATGGCTCTTATATTAAGTTAGGGCTTAAATGTTGATCCCTGTGCAAACAGAAGTTTGCAAAGGGATTGGAATGGTATTTAATGGGTGCTGTGCATACACTATGCTATTACCCATGCCTTGTAATCAGGGCCATTGTACACATTCTTGGCACAATGGTGCCCGTCCTTCATATAATTCTGACACCGATATACTGGAGGATATACTTTATATATTATAGGCAGTTTCAGGCCGATAGTGTCCATCCCTTGTGTACTATGTTAATTTTTGGAATTTTGATAACATTATCACTGAAGTTGTCGGTGGCCTAAGCCTGTAAAATTGAATGTAACCTGTGCGCATCCATCCATGCAGCTGCCCACCGATTGACCCAGCCATGTGTTCACTCAAAGTCATACTCATACCTCACTTATTCAACCAAGCACTCACTCATTCATCCATCGAGCCATACACTCACTAGCCCAGGTTTGGGTCCCTCCCAATAAATGCATTGAGGGCCAGCTGGAATTGCCAGCTTTCCATTTCATCCAAATGCCTGGGCTGCTCTGCTCCAACAGAATCTGTTCCTCACTTTCTCTTTGCCTGCCCGGCTTATAGGGCGGCTAGGAGGAAGTGGCTCAGGCCCATCTGTAGGAATATGGGATTCGCAAATTTTAGGGTGGCACAGCGTTCCTTGTTGTCTGATACATCTTCCCTGGTAATGGTTTGTGGGGTAGCCAAATTTACAGGGTGTGCTTGGCTGATTCGCAGCAAATTGATCAAATGTTTAGAGTCTGGCCTTTGAGATTTAGATGCATTCGCTGCATGTCTTGTAGATGTGCTTTTAGGGTTTTTTATCTTGTATATACAATGGTTTTATTGTTTTTTTAACTTTTTATGCTGTATCATGAATGATGTTTTGTTATGTGCATACTTTTATGATATTTTATATCGAATAAAGTTAATCACTACCACTAGCCCATTATTTACCCATGCACTGTCAATCCCTCATTCACCATTCCATGCACTCCCTCATCCAACCAAATGCTGAATCATTCTCAAACTCACCCACAAATACATCAATACAACCACACACAAACCTGTCAATGCCTGGAAAAGCATGGTGTCTTATAAAACAACCGAGCCTGTGACTTTGCTAGTGACTGTTTATATAATGCTTACTCTGTGCTTAATTTTAAAAAGCGGACGTGCCAGGGCAGTTGAGAGGATACCACTGCCACTTACAACGCCCATTGCTGCTGTCAGTGCTGCCAATTACAGCATTAATGCAGCTACTAACCATCACACTCCTACAAGTGTGACAATTCTGATTCTGACTATTCCGGGCCCCCAAATCTATAAGAATGGCTTTCGGCAGCAGGTATTAGTAATTTGTAATGTATGATGAATTAATAAACAACTGTTGTTGTGATAGTCTCCAAACTATACAAACCATGTGGCAGACTGTCATCAGTGCTGGTGTTGCCAATGAAGTGCTGGTTACAGTACCAGAAAGGACTGGCTAAATTTAAGCACTGTGCTTACTACACGTTTTTTGCGACCGGACAGTCAGTCACATGCCATGTTGTCTGGCTGAGAAGAAGAGGGGGCCGGGGAGGCGAAGCCGGGCTATGAGTGGACCGTGGCTATCGTACCCCTAGGGCTCCAGGACAAACGGGCATCAAGGAAGAGTAAGGGGAGTGTGGGGCATGGAAGTAGAGAGCATAGGCACACCACCCCCAACCCCCTTTGGCTTTTCCAGGAAGCTGTACCTTGATGCGGGACAGAACCCACACTCAAGATCGGCCAAGGTCCTTCTAAAGGAGCTAATACCAGGAGGAGGGCATGACCCCCTCAGAAGCCATAGGCTCAATAGCAAATATCTGCACATATGTCCCATTTTTCCTGAGGCAAGGTCACTGGTTAAAACTCTCAGCAAATTGAAATCTTAAACACTCTGTAAATGAGGCCACGCCCACAATGTGACAGTCAGAAGCTCCAACTTGGGCTACCTCACATACAGTACTGACAGTAATTGGCAGGACAAACCTCAAGAATGCTTGTAATAGATGGTTCGGAACACTTGCCAGGGAGAGGAGGTCAGGTAAATCCAAAAGTGACCCTTACTCCCAACAGGCAAAAGGCAGGATTTTCTTCTCAGAGGCAACAAATTAACAACGTTAGTTCGCTAAAAAGGGGTGTCGAGGAGGGGCCCACCTGGCATGAACAGGCTCTTGCTAAGCAGCTGGGGTCCTCAGAGCTATTGCACTGTTAATAGGTAGGTTGGACAGGTCAAAAAGAGGGAGCTGCAAAGTCTGTGAAGCCCTTGGCAGTGTTGCTGTAGGCAGTAGCATTAAGTGGTAACACTTGCTGCCAGCAGGAAGGCTTAAGTAAGGAAAGTTTGACAAACTAGTGGGCCTTGGGATTCCTATCAACAGTGAACAACAGGAGGGGGCAACAGAGAAAGCAAAGGGGTAGTCGCAAACATATGGGTGTTCCCAAACTAGCGGGATAGCCTGAAGCAAAGAGAGCCCAGCGTCAAAGGGGATGGCTGCCAATGGTTGTGAAACCATTGGCAGCGTGGCCGAGACAGCACAGTTATACTGCATCAATAACACATAAGGGTGGCTAAAATGCCATCGGAAAGGAAAAAGTTTCCTTTTAAAAAACATTTTTTAATTAGGTTTAACAATAAAACAATACAGCAATATTGTCACTCTCAATACTTTCACATGGTATTCATGACAGTTATCGTAATTGACTTTGAGAGGGACTTATGCTTCCAAACCTCTTTTAACTGATTAAAAAATAGAAAAAGAAGTAAGGGGGTACAGCAGGTATGGGTGGCAGGTCTTGGCAGTAGATGAGGTTGGAGGGGAGAGACTTGAGATGAGGTGAGTGCCCTAGGGGAGACCCAGCAACTACAGGGAAGAGTAGGGAGGTGAGGAGACGCGCTGTATCCAGAAAAAAACTGAGTGAGTCTCATGCAGGCGCTCCGACGAGGGATAAGATGGTGGCCGGATTTGTGAGGAGCACCTGATCACTGACGCGCCGAGAGGTCGGCGCGAGCGGATGAGTGCTGGGAGGCCTGGCTATGCTCGGCGCCGCAGTTCATTCAAGCGGAAGTGCGGTGTGGTGACAGCGGGAGTGCCAACCGAGCCGCCGATCGCGCTGAACTAGAGAGGCGAGCGATGGTCTATAGAAGAGAGCTGGGGTCTTAAGAAGCTGCTGCTAAGTTTCAACTTGGCGGATGACTAGAGACTTCAATAACCAGCTCAGAAGGTACAGAATTCAACAACCAGTTTGCCCGCCGGAGCGCCAGTCTTATAAGGTTTTCACCCACCCTATTTCCCGACTATTCAAGTTAACCGGAGATACCATGCCCAGTGTTGCTTTTTAACCTTGCGGCGTTCATGCACCAATACCCGCCTGACCTTAAGATGGCAGCTTAATTGAACGGATCGAGCTCTATCTTTCCTTTGCGGAGCTACGCTTGCGACCAATAATCAAATCCGATTCCACCAACACGACGAGCCTCCCCAGAGCAGAGACTAGCCCTCAGATGGCGACCATGATGTAGATATCAGCAATTTCCTCAGCAATATAGCCTGCCATTGTCGCTGCGATGCTGAGCTCATCTCAGCCCTTCCCATGACAACAAGCCAGGGTGCAATATGCCTACATGATCTTAATTGTGAACTGAGAGAGAGGGAGATGGCGGTGAGACATTGCGGTCTTTAAAGTGTGTAGGCTGTCTGACCCAGGTGGTAGAGAACCCTTGCACGGTTGTCTCCAGTCAAAGCTCCCTGCTCAACAGACCAGCTGCACCATCGCTGACCAACAGAGGCAATTAAATACAGTACTTCTGAATTGTAGCCATGCTAAACTGAAACTCCACAGCTCACCCAATCTGCTTGTCTGTTTTGGACTGTTAGGAGGGTGTTAACATAACTACTGTGAGTTAGGTAAGTAATACACAGTTAATTAAATGCCCAAAATTCTGGTTTTACTGCATGATGTACATGTTGTCTCTTGGAATCTATTTTTGCATTCATCTCATCATTTATTTAGGGCATTTGTCAGTAAAATTTGGATGTCTTTCTGCATGATTCTTCAAATGATTTGAAACATTGGAAGAGTAGCGCATTTTGTCAGGCTCCGAAATATCTCTTCATCCGCTTGCCTTTGCAACTAAGATCTAATAAGTTCATAGGGTGTGACCTCTTTACTCGACCCAAGTAGCAAGCAAGTCAACTCATTCTTATTAATATTTGCATTCACCAACGCTCCTTCGATAGAATTATGACATTGCCCCCTGGGCGGAATCCATAACTGTTTGAACTTATCACGGAACTAGAGTTATGTTTGGTTGATGCCGGGTGGAGCTTTTATATATAGCCATAGAGGAACTTGACTCTAGTTCACCCCCTGGGATGGCACCTACCCAGCTGGACATCAGACAATGTCTTCTTCCTCATCTCCCAGTTATGCTCACTTCCCTCCCTCCATCGATCTAGTTTTTTTATGTTTATTGAATGCACTAGCAACAGACTTAACTGTAATGTAACTGCAACTGATGTAACGCTGTAACATGTCCTAATCCTCATGTAAAGCGCTCTGATACCTACGGGTCTAGCCCGGACTTCCTCGTCTCCTCGCTGTGTCTCCTACCCCCTCCCCATACTCTTCCCTCCTTCATTCTTTGCTTGCCTCCCCTATTCCTTTCCTCTCTCCCCTAAATCTCTCTCCCCTACCTGCTTTGTTTATTCTTTTGCCCATGCTTCCGCCCAATCTCACTTCCCGTCGCCCTTTTTACACTACCCCCTTACCCTTCTACACGCCATGAACCAACAAATGTAACTCGTAATTTCCGTACCTTCTGTAACAGTGTGTAACTTGTAACCGATGTAACCCCACCAACCTGACTGCCAAAAATGGCCCCCAATTGTATGCCCTTGTCCAAAGCACTCCTACTCCCCTTGTTGGGGATGGATCCAGCATTTTTGCCCTGGAGTCTCAGAGACCCTTCTGAGAGAGTCCACAGTGACAAGGGAGTCACACATAGTGGAGGATTGGGATTGATCCCCTTACCACTGGGAACCATCTTCTAACCTGCCGGAAGTCGGTCACTGTGTTCACGCTGGGTTTTTCTACCCCCTCCCCCTCCTCTTCCCTCCCTCATTCTTCTAAGTGTGCCCGTGACCTAAGCACTCCTCTACCCTTGTTGGGGAGGGATCCAGCATCTATACTCTGGAGTCTCAGCGTCCCCGCTGAGAGAGTCCACCGCGACAAGAGAATCACAAAAAATGGAAGACTGGGAATGTTCCCTTTACCACAGGGAGCTGTCTCCCACCCAGTCGGACATCAGACACAGTTACTTCCTCCTCGCCTCGCTGTGTCTCCTACCCCCACCTCTTCCCTCCTTCATTCTTTGCTTGTCTCCCCTATTCCATTCCTCTCTCCCTTGAATCGCTCTCCCCCTGCCTGCTTTGTTTATCCTTGTGCCTTTTCTCCGCTTAATCTCCCTCCCCGTCGCCCTGTTACATTACCCACCCTTCCACACGCCATGAACCAACGGATGCAACTTTTAATTGATGTGCCTTCTGTAAAAATGTGTAACTTGTAACTTATGTAACTTATGTAAAGCGCTCTGATACCTCCAGGTCTTCCCAGCGCTATATAAAACTCAAGTAAACAAAGAGGGAAACCACAATGTGGTGTTGTGTATGTGATGTAGCGGTGGGAGATACCGGTAGTAGCGGAAGTAGGCTAGCCATGCGGTTGGGGGTGGTTGCCATTCTTAGTGAGCTGTAAGAATTGTGTTAAAAGGGTGACGCAGTGTGGGGAAATAGGCTGTTTTCACAAATGTCACACTTCTTCAAAAGGAAGAGCATCTTCCTCTGCTGTTGCCCATTTATGCACTACTGCATACGAGGCCTCTAGTGCTGGGGCAGTTGGAGAGCGCCACTGTGAGGTGAGGTCCTACGATGCTTGTTTCCGGTCCAGGGAGGACCTGGCTTGGCAGTTCTGGCTGGACTGTTCCCATGAGGCACAGGGTCAAGACTGATTTGCATATGGCCAGGTCTAAACTGGGGTGGCATGGTGAGCAGAAGAATGATGGATTTAACCCAGATCTCTTGACTGGGGGTGAATGTTTTGATTTGTTCTGCATTCCGTCCATCAATTGTGTGTCTTTTGCTTTCTCACCCTAAGTGCACCAGGTATGCCCAGACGTGGGTCTTGGGCTCACTGTGCCACTGGAATCAAGCTATCCTGGCTGAAGAGGAGTGAAATCCCGAAACTGGTCCTAGGATGCTTGTTCCTGGTCCAGAGAGGACCAGGCTTGGCAGTTCGGGCTGGACTGATCCCATGAGGCACAGGGTAAAGACTGATTTGCATATGGCCACGTCTAAACTGGGGTGGCATGGTGAGCAAAAGAATGATGGATTCAACCCAGATCTCTTGACTGGAGGTGAATGTTTTGATTTGGTCTGCATTCCGTCCATCAATTGTGTGTCTTTTGCTTTCTCGCTCTAAGTGCGCCAGGTATGCCCAGACGTGGGTCCTGGGCTCACTGTGCCACTGTAATCAAGCTATCCTGGCTGAAGATGGATGAAACCCCGAAACTGGTCTTAGGATGCTTGTTTCCGGTCCAGGGAGGACCTGGCTTGGCAGTTCGGGCTGGACTGTTCCCATGAGGCACAGGGTCAAGATTGATTTGCATATGGCCAGGTCTAAACTGGTGTGGCATGGTGAGCAAAAGAATGATGGATTTAACCCAGATCTCTTGACTGGGGGTGAATTTTTTGATTTGTGCTGCATTCCGTCCATCAATTGTGTGTCTTTTGCTTTCTCGACCTAAGTGCGCCAGGTATGCCCAGACGTGGGTCTTGGGCTCACTGTGCCATTGTAAATAAGCTATCCTGGCTGAAGAGTAGTGAAACCCTAAAACCGGTCCTAGGATGCTTGTTTCCGGTCTAGGGAGGACCTGGCTTGGCAGTTCGGACTGGACTGTTCCCATGAGGCACAGGGTCAAGACTGATTTGCATATGGTCAGGTCTAAACTGGGGTGGCATGGTGAGCAAAAGAATGATGGATTTAACCCAGTTCTCTTGACTGGGGGTGAATGTTTTGATTTGTTCTGCATTCCGTCCATCAATTGTGTGTCTAATCCCTCTCTCCGTCACTGACCCCAGAGGTTCACGAGAAACGCGACTCGCGGGGCGGGGTGGGGCAGGCTGGTCATTCTGCTGTCAGCTTTCCATAAACCCTGGACACATTTCATACGCATGTCCTCACAGGGGCATGCTGCGGGTGTGACTTCGCAGCCAGTGATGTAAGGTGATAAATGCACTGGTGACAAACGTGTAGAAAAGGCATGTTCTTTGTTAAAATGTAAAGGAAAACATGTTTCCCTTCCTTTGACTTTATTTCTCATCCTTTCTAATGGCATTAAAGTCCACATCTTTTCCCACAAGAAGCCTGTTTGACAAAGGCCAGCCCCGCTAAAAGGACAGTAGACCTGGGGCAGAGTCTGTCACATGCTGGGTGAAAGGCCTGGAAAAGGACAGTAGACCTGGGGCAGACTCTGTCACATGCTGGGTGAAAGGCTAGTCCCTCTAAAGGGACAGTAGACCTGGCCCAAGTCTGTCACATGCTGGGTGAAAGGCTAGTCCCTCTAAAAGGACAGTATACCTGGGCAGCGTCTGTCACATGCTGGGTGAAAGGCAAGCCCCTCCAAAAGGACAGTAGACCCAGGGCAGAGTCTGTCACATGCTAAATGGCACAAAACATCATATAAGTCCCACATTGGAAGTTTGTGCTGAATTTTAACATGCAAACCTGTACACCTAACAGCTGTCACCCAACCACAAAACAGATTATGTAACTTTAGCCAAAACATTGGGTTCAGAGCTCTGATATTATAGGGGTCTTTAATGGAAATCTGAACTAGGGAAAGGTACTTTGACATCACAATTGTTTACTGTTCCAGACATGTAATATGGAGAAGAGCGGCACTCAGGCGTGTTGGTGGGTGCACATGTTTGAACTCGCATGTTTTCAAGTCAGTGAGCACTTTGCACCAAATCCCCTCCCACGGTGCCGTTGGAGATCACAAATCGGATTATTTTCTGTGCTAGAATTGGCAGGAAACTGTTGTTTACTTATTCATTAAATACATTCCTCAATATTAATTTAATAGAAAGCATTCATAGCCCGCATGCTAGCTGGGCACCCTGCACCAGAGCGCTCGTGGCAAGAGAACCATCTTAGTAAAATAGTGCATAAGTGGGAAAATGGGTGCGTGCAACAACAGTGTGGTAGTAGGTACTGCTTGATATGGAAATGTTGACTCACTGGTGCTCACTACCTGGGAGTACGCACTTGTGATGGAGAAGTGCGGGTACTTTCCTACTGAAAGTATTTAGAGGCTCGGATTGGCCCAGGGCAACCTGGCAGTGCCCAATGGGCTGGTCTGACAGATCAGTGCGTGGCCTATTTTTTAGCAGTTTGTGTACTTTGTTTATGCACTGTGGGCCGGTTTATACTGTTGATTTTCTTGAAATTAGCACAAACATTGCCTGCAGCAAATATAAATGCCTGCAATCTCCCATACTTTGGAAAAATACTCACACAGTGTGTCATTTCAAGCTCAAACTGGCGGGCACATGCTGATGAGCTTTGTGGGGGTCAACAGGGGGTAAAAGACATTGTCATTTACAACGCCATTACTTGAATAATGCTTCACGAAGGGGGGAAAATAACATTTTCAATGCCAATAGCTCAAAACAACATCATTGCGAGACCTATTGCTTTGTAAATGCTTGTTTTGGGTAGGCACGGGGAGATTAAGTGATTTGCCCAGAATCACAGGATGCTGAGCACGCATCAAGGCTCGAACCGGTTTCCCAGCTCCAAAGCCGGCAGCTCTAGCCGTAAGGCCACATGCTCACCCGGTGTGTTTTACTATTATTCATAGAAGGTGTGAGGTTCACCGTTGCAGCTTGATAGACGTTGACTAACAGGCAACATGACTCCATTAAAGCCTGGTTGAGTGCACTTTGCCGCCGACCGCGGCTCCCGCAGGGGGCCACTACAGCGGTCGGCGCCCTAGTGCCACCGGGGCACCGGTCACCCCTCCCCACCCCCTCCCAAGGGGAGGGGGCGGGGACGCCGACCGGTGTCCCCCCTCTCCTCGTGTTGGCCGGATGGGACGCAGAAGCCCGTCACTTCCTGGCCCCTGTGGGGAAGGGGAGGCTATTTAGCCTTCCCCCACCCTCCTGGCGACCTCTTTGTCGCCCTCCACGCCGCATCCCTCCCTACCGCTTACCCGGCGTAGGCATTGGGTGGGGGGGTTTTCAGAGCGTTGTAATGTTTCTTTTTTCATTGTAGGCGGAGTTACAGGGCGATCTGGAAGCAGGCCGGTACAAAGGGTACCTCTGCGCGGCACCATAGGGGGTGCCTGAGCCAAAACTGAGGAGCCTCATGGGAGGGTCCCGGAAGCCGTGCCGGCGCCCCACTAGTCCTGCGGGCGGTTGTGGGCCTGAACAACCGGGGGGTTTGCTATGCGACGCTCCGCCCCGAGAGGGGGGCATGAGTAGAAGTTACCAACGGCACGTGATCGTAGAAAGAATCACCTGGATGGCAGCAAAGACGGGGTTCGCTCCCGCGCTGCCCGGCTCATCAGGCGGCCCAGTTGGTTGCCTGCCCTTGGATCGCCCGTAAGATAACCCACCCATTACATATCTGGATTATGTAATAAACTGCAGCAATTTTACCCAACTCAACAGTCTGTGTGTGTGTTATTTGGGTATTCATTTTGGGGGAGGGGGGACAGAGGGGAGGGGTGCCCCTGGTGGTCCTAAAGGAAGAGCCCTTAACCTCAGGATCAAGAGGCTGGGTGAGAAACAGGCGCATGTGTTCTTTATGCAAAAGAAAGGGTAGGGGTGAGGTGTGTTTAGGATGGCTGCTTGGTGAGCATGAAAAAAAACATATCGGGCGGCAGCAGTGGCGTGTGAGCTTGTGTGTCGATTCGTGTTTGAGCAAGAGAGGACGAAGACATGTGTTTTGATGTGTTTGAGAGAGAAAGCGATGGGTGTCGAAGGACCGATGTGTGTTCTAAGAATGGGAAGTGAGAGGGAGAAGGGGCCAAGGGGAATTCTGGCGTAGGCTTCGCGCGCGCGCGTGTGTGAAGAAGAAGGATCTCTGTCTCTGAAGATGATCTCTGTAGGTCTTTGAGACTAACGTGTGACGTATGCCACGGTTACGACGTATTTTATCAGTTAGTTAAATAAGAGGCACCAACATCTGGATAGTTAAGATTGATACACAGGATTAATGTGAGGTTTAAACCTTTTTTAAACAAGAGCAAGATAAAAAAAGAAAATACGCGTCCCTACCCGTTTCCTGTTCTTCTCTTCAGAAATCCTGCTGCAGCTGCCTGCAAACAATCTTCGAGAGTGCGAGACTCTTTCTAGCTTTTACCTTGAACCTCCCCCGAGAGGCGTTGCTCCGCCCCCAGGTCCACTCTTGGACAATAGTGAGAGGCGCAAGCAAGGGCGGCCATGTGACAACAGAGGGCTGTTGTCCCCCTCTCTCAGGCATCTGCGTCTGGAAGTTCTGCGGATCATGAGTTTGTGTTATCTTGCTGTGTCACACAACGCGAACTCTTTCCAAGAAACTAGCAGAGCTTCTCGTGAGCAGAAGATTACATATTACAAAATATTACATTTCATCTTTTTTAGGCATTATCTGTAGACACCAATGCAATTTTGTTTCAATTTTTTAAGTGCTTCTCTTTAGCAGGCACAAACGTTTCATCTTAGATCTAGGTTTATCACGGCATTAAGAGGCGTTTTTTAAACGTGGTCATTGTAAAACATCAACTTAGAAATATCCATGCCTCCGCTCCCTGATAACAATGTCTCTGATGAAATCAGAGGTAAGTCAGCTTCAGTGCTTGATTTGTAAAAAAAATATAAGTGCCAGGGCTCTTGTTAGGAGACCACCGCTTGCACCACACATTGCCCCTGCTATGCTGCCAATGACAGTAACAACACAACTGCTAACCATCACACTCCTACAATGTGACAATTTGGACTATACCAGGCCCCAAAGCTATAAGAATGGCTTGGGCGGCAGGTAATAGTAATTTTAAATATATATTGAATTAATAATTAACTGTTGTTGTGGTCATCTCTAAATTAGGCAGTCAGTGCCACCTTGTAGCAGGCTGTCACAGAGCCGGTGTTGACAATTAAGTGCTGGTGCTGAGCACCAGAAACCATAGGCTCAAATTAAGCACTGGCAGCTGTCACCTGTACCTATATGTTGCCTCGATTCCTATTATAGATGGAGCAATATATAGTCTGTTAAATAGCACACATTTATGCACTGTGCAATTGCGGAACTCAAGCATTTGAAGGTACTCTCATATGTGATAATGAAGAAAACAGAGGCTCAGTGGAATAAAATATTTGCCTAGTATCACACAGTTTGTTCAAGCCTGGAAGCCAGGATTGAACAATATTTACTGGTTTTATATTATGCAGTTCATCTACTAGATGGTTATCTCTTTCTCTCACCTATTTTACATCACCTCTTTTACATCAAAGCTGAAAAATGGCTTTTACCATTAATTCTTGGTGCATGAGGTTAGCACACTGGGGCAGGCAGATGCCACATGAAACCTCAGCTTGTTTTTGGGCTTGAGGGTCTAAGAGCACTTTGAGATGAGCCAGACATCTGGTTCAAGCTTCAAGTGCCTGTGCCTGCGATGGCAGGGTGACCGACAAAGGTCTTTGTGGATCTTGTTGTGCACCTGCCTGTCACTCACTCCACATTAGTTTACACCTACAGAGTTTTAAGTGGGTTGGGTCTTGCCAGGTCTCCGATGTGGCAGTAATTAAAAACTGTCTTTGGAATGGGTTCATATTGTGTCCTATGTGCATGCGCTTTACTGGAAATAACAATGCTCGAATTTCCAGCAACAACTGAAGACTTGTAATCAATAAGACCCACGCAGTCTCTGTTTACATTTCATTTTAGAATCTCTAAGAGTATTTATTGTTTCCATTTGTTGTGGGTCGGTAGGTTTTTTCATGCAATGTATGACTTATGTGAACCAAGTTGCTTCTATGCGTCTGGGTGGATTCCAGTTGAGGTTGAAAGTTCATGATGACGTACAAGATAAGTCTGACAGGTGTTTGAACTTCTCACAGTGCCGGTCAGTGTCTCATAAAGCGGTTCAGACTTTATACACAAACGATCGGTGGCCTCCCTGCAGAGCACCCTGAGTGATTGGGATTTTATGGCAAATTGTGTGAAGGAGGTTCCCAGCTGTCAAAATATTGACAACACCAAAAGAAATGAAAATGCAATGCTTAAAGATGAGTTGATGGGTGAGAGTATCAAGGTTTAGTGAAATTAGGTGATTAACAGTAGTTTGTGCAGAACAAGAGAGTGGCAAAACATTGTGAGCATGAAAATGATGTGTGAGTTACACAAATGGAGGATTTCAGAAAGATGTGAGGAGAAAAAGGGACTAAATGTCTAATAGACTAGGAGACGGCAGAAGAAAGTGGTGTGATGGGTAGAAGTAATGGAGGCACTTGAAGACCACCTCCCCTTCTACAGATGTTAGTAGTGTTTAATTCAGTCTCAAATTTTCAGAATTGAAATATTTTCAATTCTAATTATCCACAACAAAATCGATGTTACTCATTTATTTGATGTTACTAACAAGCATTGGCAAAGCAATTAGATTTGCCATGCTTTTTAGGTGTATGTCTGTTGTTGCGTTATGTGTCTGGATGCAATAATGAACAACTCACAAAGGGTCGCTGTTAGAAATGGGGGTCTCTAGTTGGCAAGGGTGTGCACCTTTGTCCAAGTAGGGACCCTTCTTCCTAGTCAGGGTGAGGGAGTTATAATCCTAAAATAATCCCCGCTCACCCCCTTGGGAGCTTGGCACGAGCAGTCAGGCTTATCTCAGAGGCAGTGTGTAAAGCATTTGCACATAGCCAACAGTAATACAGTGAATACACTACAAGAGGAAGCCACACCAGGTTAGAAAACTATCCAATATTTTTTATATCCAAAAAAAGACCAAAACGATAAGAATCCAACATACAGTACTTAAAAATGTATACTTTGCAAGATATACTTGAAATTTTCAGAATTATCTTAAGAACACAGTTCGAATGAGTCTGTAGGTCCGTCCGGGGCTACTGCGAGGCTGAAAACAACAGAGTCTAACAGTTCCAGCTGACTGCGTCGGTACAGGCCAGTGAAAGCGTGGACAGACTCGTGAACAGTACCTTTCTCGTTGTGGCTGGCACATTGGTGCAAGCCGGTCGTAGCAACCATCGCGGTTTAATTGCAAAATGGAAGCGGTGCAGGGTGCAGTGCCCTCTCGATGCGGTGCAGGCAGCGGCTCGGTGATGATCGTCCAGACGGCATCGGTGAGACCAAGGCTTATGGTGCAGGGCGAGGTGGTGCTAAGTGCGGTGCTGGCAGGTTGCGGTGCAAGTGACAGAGCTGGTTAGCGGGAGCTGGCGTCGGTCGGCCCAGACTACTGTGTGGGACGACGCGGTGCGTAGTGAGACTTACAAGCAGTGCCCCCAGCCACAATGCGGTCACAGGTGTTGAAGTCAGCAGCAGTGATGGCGTAGGTGAGACAAGGATGCCGAGGTGAAGCAAGGCAGTGCGTAGTGCGGTGCCCACCGGTCACGGTGGAAGCAGCGGCCCGGGTGCAGTAGTCGTCATCGTCGGTGAGACTAGGGTTGTGATGCGAGATGCGGACGGTGCCTTCTGTGGTGCCAGCAGGACACAGAGCCAGCGACGGAGTCGGTTGCGTTTCCCTTCTCTGTGGCAACTGAAACAGCAGTTCCAGAAGTGGTACCCAGAGGTTGGTGATGTTTTTGGAGACTTTAGAACAAGAGGCAAGCTCGACTTCAAGCCCTTGGAGATACTCAGCACAAGTAAAGAAAGTTCAGTCCAGTCCAGTCCTTTCACTGCCCAAGGCAGAAGCAGGAACTGCAGGCCAACCCAACAAAGCAACAACGCAGCAAAGGGGCAGTACTCCTCCTGGCAGCTCTTAATGGGTGGGACTGGCACACGGATACAGTAGTATGTCAGCTATTTTAGGCTCTCACCACTGAAACGGGGAACCTAAAAATAGGAAAATCCCTGCAAGTCTGAACTTGAACACTGAACAGATGGCAGAGGGGAGTTATCCATCATGTTATGGAGGTTGAAGGGCATTTCCCAGCTCACCAAACGTCTTCTCTGCTGTCCTATAATGAATATGTTTAGAGATATACATGAAAGGGGCAGCTTGCAATCTGATTCACACCAACAAAAGAAAACAATAACGAAACCAATAGTTTGCATTTTTGTACATATTAAAGGGTTTCTCAAGTGTCACAAGCACACACAGGACAGGAACAATATGTCAGAAGCAGTTGAAAGTTTCCTCTCACAAAGAAATAGTACTGCAAGGAAACCAGCACACGCATGCACACACACAGACGTGCACACAGACACACTCATGTGCACACATAGACACGTGCACACACAGTCACCCGCACACCCTCATCTACCCACCACCCCATAGAGAATCTACAGAACTTACATGAAAAAGGGCAAGAGGTCACACAGGCACAACACTTCTCTGGGGCTTTATGCCCAAACAAAAAGATTTTCAGATTTGACAATGAATTCTGTTACCCTACCAGCACCTCAATACATGTAAACACTCCCAGTACTCCATGGTCACCTGGCAGGCCAGATCATCAAGAAAGCTTCAAACCTTGAAGCTTACTTCCTATCAAACGCAATCATTGTCCTCTCTGATCCTTCCCCGCTACACCAGGTTCCCTTTACATCTAAGTGCACACTGCACTCATTCAACCTTCTAATATAACACAAAATCATCAACCTGATGATGCCACAAATATTGGTTGGTTCACCAGCGGATCCTTGCCTGACAAACTCTTTCACATCAATCCTGCTTGAGTTCTATGCTGCCATACAGGTGAGAGAGAGGTCATCAGTTCCTCCCCAGACCTTCAACTGATCAATTCCCATGTGACCTAAAAGCAACATATAATAAACTTATCTTAGAACAGGGTTTTAAGTGGGCCGGGTCTTGCCAGTGCTCAGCACTGTCAGTTCTTTAAAGCAGGTGCCTAAACGTGTCCATATCGGGCTCTCTATTTTTACCCTCAGGATGGAGAAAAAACGTAACTGTGCAACAGTAGCACTGATCACTGTTTTTGATGTAACTTGTAAGAAACTTGTTTTCCCCTTTTTAGGTCTGGCCTGACCCAGCGCATGCGCTGGTCTGGCGAGACTTATTGAGAGGGCTCCAAAAAGTGCTACCAGGCCAGCCTAGAGCTTCAGTGCATGTGCGCGGGAGTGCGCGCCGCGCTTGACCCAGATTACTTTCACTTTCGCGGGTCTCGCTTTTGGGACCTTATAAGTATTTTGTTATGCAACTGTTGCATGGCTAAACACTTATAAGGTCCCAAGGGCGAAACCTATTGGCTATGCCAATGCTTGTTTATAGCGCAAACATGGAGCGCTTTACATAAGCACCAGTTACATCACGCAAGCACTTGTTGATTTTTTTAATTACCGGATGTTGAGTCCACATCTGGCTAGAACCTTTCTCAGCTCGAAAGTCGGCAGCTCTAACCTTACGCCACATCCTCGCTCACAAAAACGGCAACTTTTTTATTAAATGCAACGAAAACCTAGTTAGTTATTATTTATCTTATGCTACTTACAACCATTACCAAAGCCAATAGTCCTGGCGTGTTCTAGGTGTAATGTCACCTGTATTATATATCTGGAGGCAATGACAGAAGAAGCACAATACCAGTCGGGCGGCACACTACGCAGATTTTTAGCTTAAGCGTTTTAAGCCACGCCCTTATTTACATCGGCCACGCCACTATGAGAGACCCACCAATATTTTCATCCCACTTACAGCCTGTCCTATAGTAACACAGACTCGAGGGTAGTCCGTCTAATCAGGCGGGCAACTAGTGCCAAATTTCGGGGGGGGGGGCTAAGTCTTCCAGCCATAGGCAGAGTGGCTGTAAGAAGGGGCGAAAACGCAACAAAAGCCTCATTAACGAGTAAATGGTATTTTAAAGACCTGTGAAGCACTCGGCCCGGCTGCAATTAGACGGACGCCAGCCCGCGAGGCTGTCTCAGCCGGGCTGACACACATGAGGGGGGGGGGGGGGGGGGGGGTGCTGAAGCCTGGTGACCCCAATGGGTGTTGCGCGCCTGCCTCTAATTACAGTAACATCGCAATGGACTCTTCTTGAGTAAACTAATTTAAAAGGCTGCATTTGTCCAGATGCAAACCTTCATTCAACAAAAGAAAGTACCGTCCGATAGACACAATGGATTCCGACCAGGAAGAAGCCCGGAGACAGCCCTCTTCACTGTTTATGAGGCACATCCGTTCCACGAAACTTACGAGTGAAATGGTTCAGGCAGCTGCCGCCCACAATCTTAGAACGGATCCTTCCAGTTCCAGCGACTTCAAGTAAGCAAGACAGAGTATACAACATTAATGGGGTGCAAAAGTGACGAGACACGTTACGTAAAAGAACCCTTCTTGACAACAGAAGTGCTCCAAGAAAAACAAAGTGTTATTATTATTAATGGTTCTGTGGAAATATTCAAGATAATTAATGGGAGGATGAAACTCTGTCCCACACCAGGGGTCACGGGGCAGGGAGAAGCTGGGCGCTGTGCGCGTAAAACGTGCACTAATTGTGCTTTCACTGTGTCTGGTCCATGTGAGGGAAGCTTTCGCTGCTGCGTCCTCAATGGTACCTTTCCTGTGTGGAGGAAAGCTTGCCCTGCTACCTGCAGGGTGCCTATGCTGTGTTTATGGAAACGCGCGTGTGCGTCCATCTATCCGCCTATGGCCCCGCCTCTCACACACTCTCCTGCAAATAGACAGCGCAAATTGATGGCCCTGGATTGTGATTGGTTCAGTTAGTGTAGCCGATATCTGAAGGGTGTTCCATATTTCTTTTATTCTTCTCAGAGTCCCGAGCAAGAACGATAATCACTATTGAAATTTGATGGGGAGTTACCCGTTTTAACAAAATTATCTATTCCGTCTCATATACCAGTGCTATTTTAAATGTGCACTTTATATTTCATTTACAATTGTTTTTATCCAAAACACACCTGTACAGACCAATTAGTACATTTTGATGTAAATTCGGATTGACCAGCATTTTTGATGTTAGTGGACCTACTTTCGACGTTGATAGCTGTGGCCTGAAGTGCAATATGCAACCAGGGACCAGCGCCCAAATGCTTAAAAAAACAAACAAGTTAAAGGCACGCAAGCAGCGTACATGTCGCTGCTCCTTCCCAAAACAATACTTCATGGGAGTTGCCTTCTGAGAAAAAGGTGGGACATCACCCTTCATTAGCTATTTGCATAGTGCCAATATCGGCAACACTCAGTTCTCTTACAGCAACATACATAAATAAACCACACAACAACTTGTTGGTGGAGAAAATTGCTGCAGGTTTATTTGCATAACAAATATGCCAACATGGTGGGTTATCTTACGGGCGATCTGAGGGCAGGCCAGCCCCTGTGCCGCCTGCCCGCCTGATGAGCCAAATTACACCGTGGCTGTCGCCAATCAGTGGTTACCAGTTTTGGGAGGGGCCACCCCTCCCATCAGTGGACCACCAGTCCACGCACTTACTCACGCCCCACAGAAGGGGGGGCGGAGCTTTCCAGGCCACCCCCAGTTGCTCAGGCCCACAACCGTCCGTAGGACTAATGGGGTGCCGTCGTACTTCAAAGGGACAAGCTAAGACATCCCTGGGTATCCTTGGCTTAGCACCCTTAATGTGCTGCTGCATGTAGTACCCTTCTGTACCTTGCAGACTCTGGATCGCCCTGTGACTCCTCCACAGCTTTGGGGGTGGCCACCGTCACAGCCAGGGCCCCCCACCAAGGTAGGCATCTTACCTACATCCTGCTGATTCCCGGGCCTCTCCCAGGACCAGCCAAAACCAGTCCAAGCCTATACTGGACAGGAGGCCAGCATGCCACTTCTAGACAGGTGCCCCCATCCTTTCTCAACTCCCTGTGGACTTAAGACTGATAAAACCAAACTCCCCCTGCAAACTTACACCAGGGGGAATTCAATTCTGGCAGCAGGACCCTCCTATCCTGGAAAGTCAACTCATTGCCTCCCAGCTGTCAGACCCCGGTGATGAGAGGGGAGACACACCCCCCCTGCCCGGGCCGCTGCTTCTACAGAAGCTGTTCCAGTGCCTGCACACTTCACCACCCCTCCCAGGGTGGCTTCCAGCTGGCTGTCCCCTTAAACGCCTTGGGTTTCTCATCGCCCCAGTTGTAAGCATGTCCTGCTGAGTTTGCAACTCGAAGGGGGGACCCAGAATCCGTGGTACCTGCCTCGCCTAGACCTTCATGTATATGCGCCCAGGATGACCTAAAACAACTGGTATGGTGTTGGTTCACTGTTAACCTTGCCTGGCTGAAGAGCAATTGATTTACCAAGCCACTCCTGGCAAGATGTGCCAATGCGGGTGGAAGTAAAAGTTAACAAGCCTGCCTTCACTCCTCTCACCCAGTTATTTGTGTATAGCACTTGTCGGAGTATGTCCATCACATTCTGCCAGTCACCACCCCAGGTGACGCCTTGCCCTCCCAAACTTCTGTTAGTATACCAGGGCGCAGACAGGCAGTGTGGACCGGAGGGGAACCAAATGTATAGATACCTGCCCTTTCTTGAGTACTGGGAATGCCAAGTGTCCTTCACTACTTAGTAGCCTATTTGTGCTTAACCCAGGGGAATTCCCCAAAATTTAGCCCATAGCACACTCGTTGGATGACCACTTCCACAGCCTGCATTGCTGCAAGCCAAGGCTAACGGGCGGGAGAATTTGCCCATGTCATTGTTACTCAACTCAATGGTACTCATTTCATCGACCTCAGAAGGACGAGATACTAAGAGGACCTACCAGGATCTGAACCTGTAACCAGAGGTCGAACCCAAGCCTCTTTCAGTTCTGCCGCTCCACATGCCTGAGAACATGTATCCCAGGGCAGACTTCAGGCACCTTAACCCATACTTGGACATGCCTGAGCTAAAAACCCATCTAAAAGGCCTGACAACCGGCTAACCACCAACATTGCAGTCCGAATGTTCGCTGACAACTCCCAAGGAAAATTCGCTTAACTGAAGCAACTGGTAACATGCCATCAATTAATCAATTTAACCTTAACTCTAACTGCAAAATGTACTCTGGTGCTTGTCTGTATTAGTGCTCCCTCCCATCCCTATCAGCCCTAACCAGGCACCATGCACCCTCTTGGGACTGGCACACTCACGCTCCCGCTGACAGAAAGTGCCTATTCGTGTGTAGCCCATAACCTCACGTTTATCACTGACGGTATACCAGGGTATGTGAAGCTCAGCTAGCTCTACGCTGAGTGCGTGTTATACCCTCACAGGTATGTCTTTGCCTATCCCGTTTCTGGCTGCAAAGTTGATGACATTGCCAGCCCCAATCCCGGGCGAAATAGCAGGAAGCTATACTGCTACCCATGTGAGCCGCTGCTGGTGCTAATGATGGTACCAATATCACCGGTAAACTAGACGCTGTACTATAGCCTTAGAGGGCCATTGCAGCACCTTCTTAAAGTCCATGGCTAACCTACTCACAGTATGGCAGAGGCAAGAGAGGCTATCAATTTAAAGCCCATTGAGATGATCGTTAGATAGACCCAACAGGGAGTGAACCTGTGAAAAGAGGTAGGGACCACCACCACCACACCCCGCCTGTGAATCAGTCCAGGTTTACTTTGCCATGTGCGGTAGGGCAGTCAAAGTTCGCCGGCATCTAACCTGTGCAGTGTCATGTTCTGTGCAGTCCCCCTCATGCTTCCACTGGGCACCTCTGCCTGATGTGTGTGACCTAGGTACATGGTCCCCTTACATGATGACAAGATGAAGCATGCAGACCTGCCCCCAAACTCAGCAGAACACCCACATGTGCGAGCTAGCCACCGTCTGCAAAGCATGCCACCCATATAGTGTTTTACTTTCTTTTGCTCGGGGGGGGGGGTGGGGGTAGTCCTGTCTAGAGGTGTGTGTATGGAAAAACATGTGTCCTGGAAGTACCTATGATATGAGTACAAATGTCATTACTTCATAATACCTGGTGTGTTTAATGAAACTAATAACAGATCTAACAAGTCAATCAGGCATCCTCTGTTTACTTTAGGCCTGTTGGATTGAGGGGACACAGTGAAATATGGAAGATATCTCCCTTGGCATGCCATCCTTTTAGCACCATATTTACAGCTTTTATACACATCACTTAAATCGTTGCCACAATGTCTTCAAGGCTAATTAGTTTGAGTTCTGCTCTTGTCAACATCCCCACTAACCAACAGAATTGAGTAACCACTCATGTTTGTTTTTGTACAAGTCGTCCCTGGTAGCCAGGCACTATTATACCAAATGAAGCTTTTAACAAACTTCCTATACAAAAGTATATCATGTTGCGCAACTTGGGACACTAATACCTCATCCCTACGTACGTTCAGGCCTGGAAATACTGCCAAAGGTAGCCTCACCTTAGTACCTGTTTAACCATTAAATAAATACTGTATAAGGGAACAAAATATTACCAGTGCACCTCACCATAGGCCTTCCATCCTGTCGTTATATATAGGCTGTTGCCTGTTTGAGCTGCAACCTCTATGACTATTACATTTCACTGCAACTTGTCTGGAGATGACGGATTAGCAGCAGGTCCATGGGACGAGGCGTGTCATTACATAGTACCAGTGTCTTGGCTGTGAGGAGCTGCCTTACCGCTGTTGTTGGCACCTGTAGTGCGAGGTTCGGCTGCCTCCCCAATATAATTAATAGGCACAAAGTAAAGACCCTCATGTGTACATGTGCAAAGCTGCTAGGTTGGCAGTGGGCAAAATGCCAACATTCAATTAATGTCATTACGGATCCACAGTTGACTGTCCTACCCGTTACTAAAGAATTCTTAGGAGACAGACCTTACAACAATGTGCTCCTGGGTTTCGTGCTGTGCATCAATGAATAAACCTAATTGTGCCAAAAGACGGCAGAAGGTTCAGTGCCGTAAAGTATGATAGGTGGCCATGATCCATGATAGTTCCCGGAAAGTGCGATGCTCACAAACCATACATGGGGCAACCAGTTCCCAGGTACGCTTCTGGAACGCGCTGCCGCTCACTGTAACGGGTAGGGTGGCGCTGTCCAAAATGGTGATCCTCCCGCGGCTTCTATACTATTTCGCTAACCTACCTCTTTATGTCCCTGCAGCCTTCTTCACTAAGTTGTCACTACTTCTAAGGGACTTCATCTGGGAGAATAACCGGCACAGGATGTCCCTTAAGAAACTTTACCTCCCTACGGATCAGGGAAGATTGGCCGTACCCTGTTTTGAACATTATTACCAAGCGGCCCAGCTGCAATGGATAGCGCGCTGGTTCGCGGATAGGGATCACGAGGACACTGCGTCCGTGGGCCCGCCGTACTCACTTGAGCAGTTGTTGGTGCACTTCCACCCAGCCTCCAGGAGTGCACTCCCAGCTCGCTCCTCCTTGCGGTGGCGTATCGCTGTTTCCGCAGGAGCCTATTCCTTACTCGGCATGTGCTCCCATATGCGCCAGCGCTGCCATTAGAGGGCACCCCCAGTGGGACGGGACCGCTTACCTCCCTTGCACTCACACAGTGGCGTGAGGCAGATATTCAGACCCTAGGAGATCTGTACCGGGACGGAGCGCTCCTTTCGTGTGACTTACTTGTGGAGGAGGGGGGACTACCACCAGGACAATTCCTGACTTATCACTCCTTAGTTAGGACTTTGGTTGCTCGGTGGGGAGACATGGCCGCGGAGCCCAGCCAGCACCTTACTATACAGTACTTGCACGTCATGGGACGAGGCCGCTGTCTGATTCGGTGGTTTGCAGCGTCGTTGAGGATGCACACAGCGATTACCCTAGAGCCGCTCAGACACAAATGGGAAGTGGACCTGGGGAGGCAGCTGACAGATAGAGATTGGGAACGCATATTGAAAGGCCCGGTGCGTATACCTAGAAATATGCGCCTCCGACAGATACAACTATTCGTCATACATAGGGCATACCTCACCCCTGCGGTTCTTAACAGCTACTTCCGTCACACGGACGCAAGGTGTCCTAGATGCGCTGAACCGGGGGCCGATCTCATACACATGCTGTGGGGCTGCTGCAAATTACATTCCTACTGGCGTACCATTCATGACTCCTTGCACACTATAACGGGACGGGATATATCATTTGACTGGGTGGTCTACCTACTGCATCACTTTCACAGGACGCAGAGAACTAAGGTGACATCTAGGTTTCTGGATTTAGGGCTCGCGGTCGCAAAGCGTCTCATAACCAGGAGGTGGAAGGCGCAGGACCCGCCTCATCCACAGTCATGGAGGCACTCACTTACTGCATGGGCCGGAGCGGAGGAAACTGCCATCAGACGGGAGGAGACACTAGGGTTGAGGAAGATGCCCATAGCCGCGCAGTGGGAGGAGCTACTTCAGGCGCTCAGGCATGCTGAGGAGGGAGATGGGAGGGGTGAGCATGAAGGGGGGGGGGTTGACGCCAAGACAGGCAGCAGGAGATCTGTCGGAGTGACCTCGTAGGGTTCCACACACAACTTACACCTAGATTGGACGATGTGGGAAGATGCATCTGAACACACGATTATGTGCCGCAGTTTACTCACTATACATTACCAAGGGAGAGGGAGACGATACGGGGGGCAGGGACGGTGGTATGAACAACGGAGCTGGTCTAATTTTGAGGTCGTTTTATTATTGATTTTTTTTAAAAGTAGTAATGGATTCGGGAGAGGGACTCAACGGGGTATCCTGACGTGCTCATGTGGGGGAATGAAGGGCAGCACATATCAATGTTTAAGATCTGTACCTCATTAGGGGTTCAGTACAGCTGGGTGGAGTTTCCACGCTGCGACCCATCTATGTTCCTATCATGTGCGCTACATACTGCTGTTTCAATAAGGGAACTAATATGTCAGTGAACCGAATTCCTGTACTTGTGTTTGAAAACTTAATAAAAACAGATGATAAAAAAAAAAAATGGGGCAACCAGTTGCACGTTGCCAGCTACTATAGAGCGGGGTCTGAGTTTGTAGAGCCTCCCCAACCCAGCAGCTCACATTGTGACTGGAGTGTGCCTTTAGTAACCTTCGAGTAAACATCTGCAAGTGGGTCAATGTGGCAGGAACCACTCTAATCGAGCACAACCTGCGGGGCAGCAGTTGAGATTGCATTTAAATTTAGTTTGCAGAGATTTTTGTCCCAAACCACCCGAAACTGCAGTGTGATAGATGTAAGAGTGTTTGCTGAGATTTAGGCCCCAACAATGCAAGACTGTCACTGGCCCTCAAAGGAAATTCCCAAAACATCTGTGGACCTGCCTGCCACCTCTTTAGGCTCACACGCAGCGCCAGCTGAGACATCTCCCTCCTGGCCTCTGAACCAGCTCTGGCAACGCAGGCCCCCTGATTACTTGGGGCCCTGGTTACTGAGATTACTAATACATTTTTGGGTCTCTCATTCGGGATTTTCTTCGCTACACACCTATATACGGACATCCAACGCAAGCTAAGCTATGGGTTATGGACAACCCCACAAGTTGACCAACAATCTATCCCCGATTGACCCAATGGTGAACATGTTATAAAGAATTCTTTATCGTTGGCCGCCCAAAGGAGCATCCTACGCTGGGGATATGTAGGCATCGCATGATTTCTTTTCAATATCTGTATTGTTCCTAATATCCTTATTTGTGCTATTCTACCTCATGTCAGACTGCCTGCGAATACGAAAGCTGGGCTGGCATCCCCACACCAGCAAATAGACAATTCTACACAACACCCGGGGGAGCCCTTAATAAAAGGCGAAGATGGTGGAAATGCACAAGATATACAGCGGCCTCCTCAGAAGGAAGGCCCCCCCAGCTCTTCCCTTTCCGTTATAGGCAAACCACCAGCACCACCGAATCCTCACTCTCAACGCCAATTAACGATATAATGCCATAATCATCGTAACCTGTTGGGCTTTTACCTTAACATCCTACTCTTAACAACATAATGCCTATGTGTGGTAAATTGCGGCCTCTGTCACTGCCTCAAGCTGCGTACTACAAAAGGACACTACACCCACAAGCCAAACTTATTGGGAGATAGTTGTCTCAGTAAATAAGCAACAACTGTGGCTCCGTTGTACATTTAATGTTTCTGGAATGATGAGGCTGTGTAAATCATAATCTGTCACTTTGAAGTTACATCCCCATTACAACTGTCTACAAAACTACACTTTATCACCGCATTGCTCCAATGCGCACCCAAACGCGAGCCTCCGTCGACACACCTAGCTGACAGCCAAAATGTGACAAAGCACACAACTTAAAGGAATCACCCTGGGAAACCGAGTAACTTGGAACGTAAAATTCTGGATCTTTGTTTGCTTGTGGACAACATGTGCATCGGCTCCAAAACACACATGATGCCAAAGTCCCCCCAGCCTGTGTCGTCCCACAGTGCCCCCCATCCAGGCAAATGCCATGACACATCACTCTTTTCCCCTAGATCCTTCGTTGCTCAAGTCACCTTGGCCACGTGGACCTGAGTGAAACATGTAACCAAACATCCCAATGAAGGTCTTCCCCCCCCCCCCATAGCAGTACCACTGCCCCAAACTCAGGCCCTTACCGCAAGAGTGAGCGCCCACCAAATCGAGAATAAAGAAATGACAACTCGGGTGAAAAGGGGGGGCCAAAACAACAGCGCGGTGGTGCCATCTGGTGGCACAGACACCCGATGGCCCCCTGTCAATGCATAATTTGCAAAGGAGTAAGTGCCTGAGTCCTTGTGATGAGGCCACCGCAATTTGCACCCCACATTGCCACCGTCAGCACTGCCCATGTCAGAGGGTACCCCTCTACTAACCAACTCACTGCTACCAGTGTAACAATTCAGACTGGTCGATCCCCCCCAAGCTCTTAAGAACTGTCTGAGTGGCAGGTATTAATTGTTTTGCACATGTGTTGAAATATCAAACAACTGATTCTACTCATTTTAAATGTGCAGCTGTCCTAAGTGCCGTTGCCCGCTTGTAAGTGTTGGTGCTGAGCCCCGGAAAGCACCTGCTAAAATTAAGAACTGCCCCCTATAGGGTTTAAAAGTACTGAACTCCGTGCATAACTGGAGCGTGCAATGCGCCATCGCCTCAAATTATTTCTCCCAACGCCATCGGGCAGACGCCACCTGGCAATGTATTACCCTGTTCAAAAGTTAGTGAAACTACCACCACCTTCACTGAAGAGCCCCCGGGGGAGGGGGGATAGAACAATGAACGCCATGCTTACATTACAGGTGAAGTCAGGGCACGCCGAGTGAGTCGTCCCGAGAGCGCATGACCAGGTACTACCCTTCGCTCCAGAGTAAGTCTGCCCATGCCCCGAATTGCCCAGTGAGCGTGGCACCGATGTCTTCTGTCCGTTTTTTTTTCCCCGCATGATTTCTTTTCAATATCTGTATTGTTCCTAATATCCTTATTTGTGCTATTCTACCTCATGTCAGACTGCCTGCGAATACGAAAGCTGGGCTGGCATCCCCACACCAGCAAATAGACAATTCTACACAACACCCGGGGGAGCCCTTAATAAAAGGCGAGGATGGTGGAAATGCACAAGATATACAGCGGCCTCCTCAGAAGGAAGGCCCCCCCAGCTCTTCCCTTTCCGTTATAGGCAAACCACCAGCACCACCGAATCCTCACTCTCAACGCCAATTAACGATATAATGCCATAATCATCGTAACCTGTTGGGCTTGTACCATAACATCCTACTCTTAACAACATAATGCCTATGTGTGGTAAATTGCGGCCTCTGTCACTGCCTCAAGCTACGTACTACAAAAGGACACTACACCCACAAGCCAAACTTATTGGGAGATAGTTGCCTCAGTAAATAAGCAACAACTGTGGCTCCGTTGTACATGTAATGTTTCTGGAATGATGAGGCTGTGTAAATCATAATCTGTCACTTTGAAGTTACATCCCCATTACAACTGTCTACAAAACTACACTTTATCACCGCATTGCTCCAATGCGCACCCAAACGCGAGCCTCCGTCGACACACCTAGCTGACAGCCAAAATGTGACAAAGCACACAACTTAAAGGAATCACCCTGGGAAACCGAGTAACTTGGAACGTAAAATTCTGGATCTTTGTTTGCTTGTGGACAACATGTGCATCGGCTCCAAAACACACATGATGCCAAAGCCCCCCCAGCCTGTGTCGTCCCACAGTGCCCCCCATCCAGGAAAATGCCATGAGACATCACTCTTCTCCCCTAGATCCTTCGTTGCTCGAGTCACCTTGGCCACGTGGACCTGAGTGAAACATGTGACCAAACATCCCAATGAAGGTCTCCCCCCCCCCCCATAGCAGTACCACTGCCCCAAACTCAGGCCCTTACCGCAAGAGTGAGCGCCCACCAAATCGAGAATAAAGAAATGACAACTCGGGTGAAAAGGGGGGGCCACAACAACAGCGCGGTGGTGCCATCTGGTGGCACAGACACCCGATGGCCCCCTGTCAATGCATAATTTGCAAAGGAGTAAGTGCCTGAGTCCTTGTGATGAGGCCACCGCAATTTGCACCCCACATTGCCACCGTCAGCACTGCCCATGTCAGAGGGTACCCCTATACTAACCAACACACTGCTACCAGTGTAACAATTCAGACTGGTCGATCCCCCCCAAGCTCTTAAGAACTGTCTGGGTGGCAGGTATTAATTGTTTTGCACATGTGTTGAAATATCAAACAACTGATTCTACTCATTTTAAATGTGCAGCTGTCCTAAGTGCCGTTGCCCGCTTGTAAGCGTTGGTGCCGAGCCCCGGAAAGCACCTGCTAAAATTAAGAACTGCCCCCTATAGGGTTTAAAAGTACTGAACTCCGTGCATAACTGGAGCATGCAATGCGCCATCGCCTCAAATTATTTCTCCCAACGCCATCGGGCAGACGCCACCTGGCAATGTATTACCCTGTTCAAAAGTTAGTGAAACTACCACCACCTTCACTGAAGAGCCCCCGGGGGAGGGGGGATAGAACAATGAACGCCATGCTTACATTACAGGTGACGTCAGGGCACGCCGAGTGAGTCGTCCCGAGAGCGCATGACCAGGTACTACCCTTCGCTCCAGAGTAAGTCTGCCCATGCCCCGAATTGCCCAGTGAACGTGGCACAGATGTCTTCTGTCCGTTTCTTTTTCCCCGCATGTTTAAATAGCGCGAACTCGTCTGAAAGTATGGAGCACTTTATGAGCACCGTTTTTACATTACACCTTCAGGCACGGGAGAGTAAGTGATTTGCCCAGAATCACTAGATGTGAACGCGACCTCAAGGCACGAACCCTGGTTCCCGTACCCAGGGCCGGACTGGGAACTGAAATCAGCCCTGGCAAAATTTGGCAGACCAGCCCCCGTCAAATTTGGCAGACCAGCCCCCGTCCAGGGCGTAGCGAGCGCAGCGAGCGAGCCCGACCGCTACTAGGGGTGTTTGGGGGGGTTCTCCCCCCAAGAAAATTTTGGAAAACAACCGACCAAAATGGTGAATTTTACAGCACATTTTTCATTACATATTCAATTGTATCAACTTTCAAAGCACAGTAAATAGTAGATGATGACCTTAAAGAGCACCAGGTTACCCACTCAGTCATATGTACCCATAGACATTCTTTCAGAGAGCACCAAAAATAGACACAAGTAGTGAATCAGAGAGAACAAAGTAAAAGTGAGACCAGCCCCCACATGGTTTGTAGCGAGCAAGCGCAGTGAGCAACCACTACTAGGGGGAGTTTGGGGGGGTTGAACTTGTCTCCCCTCCCCAAGAAAATTAGGGAGACAGAAAGGCCAAAACAAAGCATTTTCCAACACAGTTTACATTACATACTAGATTGTATTAACTTTTAAAGCATAGTAAATGATTACCTAATTCATCCTCGCCTATACCGGGACACATAAAACTTAAAAGCATATGCCAAACCATTTAAATACTCTGCATACTGCACCCTGCCTTATGAAAAGGGCTTGCGCTAGTGGTGACATCCTGCTGACATATGTAGTAAAAGGGCATATTTTTAGGCCTGGCAAAAGGTTCCTTTTGCCAGGTCAAAATGGCAGTTTTACAACTGCACAGGCAGACTGCAATGAAAGACCCTGGCCTTGACACATGTTTGAATAGGCTACTTACGTAGGTGGCACAATAAGTGTTGCAGACCCACTAGCAGCATTTAATTTACAGTCCCTGGGCACATGTAGTACCACATTTTTAGGGACTTGCAAATAAATAAAATTTGCCAATTTTACCATGTTTAAAGGAAAGCGCTCAAGCACTTTATCACTGGTTAGCGGTGGTAAAGTGCACTGAGCCCTAAGAGCCAACAAAAATGGCTTTTGATGTAATAAAGCAGAATAAAACCTGCATTTAATTTGGAGAAATCTTAGGCCAACAAGGACTTATCCAACCATGTCTCAGCAGTCAGTATGAACAATAATGTATCTAAAAAATACTTCACAAGGAAGGCCTGTGGAAGACTAGTTCTACAGCTCACCATCCTTGAAGAGCATCTCCCCATGAAGTCCCAGTATCAATTTGAATGTTTAACACAGGAGAGAGTTTATGGATGCATATTCTTTAAAGTTCTTTTCAAGTATTCTGAATGTTATGTGAAGCAGATTAGCAGATCCGTATGTCCATTTACTTTGAGGAGTTAATAATTGGCATATTCCACTTCCATTGTATCAGCAGCAAATAGTTACAGACCCTACCAACCATTTAGCTTAACCGTGAGTAGGCTGAGATGGCCTTGGGTAGCCACACAGGTCATATACAACTGTACAGTCAGCAAGCTATGATGCAAGTAGGTGGGGTAAACCACCAAACAGCTGGCATGCTGCAGGTCAGAAGGAACTCATGCTATATTGCAGGTATGATACAGTAGAGACTGCTTCTATTTGGAAGAGAATATGCACAGGTAGTACCATGTGAGGTAAATCTGGTGCATGCATTGGGAAGAAAGAGGTATTGTACTAAATGCTGGGCAAGAAAAACACTTCACAAATAAATAAAACAGAATAAACCGTCCTAACAAGATACATTGATATTTTTAATTTGGAACACAATATGTGATAAATAGATGGAAAGAGTAACTTTTCCAAATTGAGAGAAAGAGCCCTGAGGAAGCGGTTTTACACTTTTGCGGAACATGTGTTGGCTGTTGTCTTAAATGTCATGAACTTGTACAATGAGAATTTCATAGTATGAATTTGACATTTTTGAACAATTTCATTACCATTATTCTGATTACCATGCATTAGAAAGTATACATCTTATTTTCTGTTTGCATTTTAATAAATACACTGGGGGTGGCATCTAGTGTCTCACTGAGGAGCACCAGTTACAACAAGACCACCATCTCCCTCAACTGCAAGTTTAGCTCCGATATTATAGGATGTTCTGACTGCACTACTTTGGCTATTAAACACATTTCCTATCTATGAGATGTCCCTGGCTTCTTCACATTCACTCCTGTTCAAGTACTTTCAGCCAGATTCAATAATCTTTCATCTAGCTGTTTATCATGTTTTTTTTAAACGTGTTCTTTCCCAGAAAGAAGGGCATTCTCCCAGTTACCTTTCTTTCCCTTGCTACTCTTTTTCCTAATCCTGCCTTCTACGCTTTTTACTCAGATGTCAAATTCTCCATTCTTAAACCTTTTTTGCCATTTCATTTTCCTCTTTTTCCTCTGCTCTCTTATCCTTTCAGTTCTTATCCTCCTTGTCTCTCCTTTTTTCTAACCCATGTTCTAAATATAATCTACCCTCTCATTCCATTGTGTTCCGTTCTTTTCCCTACCATTTCTCCATGATCACCTAAGATACTTTACTTAATTCCTATCATGGTTAATGCTCTCTCATTCCTCCCTCCTTTACCCTTGTTCCTCCTTCCTTTCACCCTATTACTTGATTTCATTCCTTCTCTCACTTATTCCTCTTGTCTCCTCTTCCTTCTACTCTCTTTCCCAATTCCCATCCTCAATGACCCACTGTTGTAGGGTAGACTGCGGCACAACTGAATTCAGGCAAAACGTGCAAATGTTCACAGGCGTCAGCGTAAACTTAGCCATCACCCCTCCGAGGCCTAGGCCCTTGCACCTTAGGCCCCTTTTGCTTTCCCAGGTTCAGTAATTCAGGAGGCTAGGTCATAAAACGAGGAGTGCCACATCCGTATGAAACTTGTTTCTAGTAAAGGGAGTATCTACATGCTAATTCCAATAGTGTTGTTTAATTAGATGGAGGCAAAATGGAGGCGTTGATTAAAAACTTTGCTTTGCTGTGCCTGACAAACGTGTCCACTCTCTCACAGTGGAAGAACTGAAGTCAGAATGCTGAAGCAAATGAATCATGTTTTTGCATTTAATCAGGCAGCTTTAATTCATCTATTTTGTAGATTTTCATCTATTTTGGAGATTTTTTTAAATGTAATTTAGGTTTCCCAGAACTGTCTAAAACAAAGTCCACAGACATTTAACCACAGTGCCCTGTATTTTCACAGGCTTGTCTCCCCTCCCCGCCACCAATGCAATTTTTCTGCTGATGCAGGCGAAATCAAGAAGGAACGCATCGCACATTAAATACAGATCACCTGTTCGCCGATTAGTATGTAAAATTTAGAGTAAAAATAAAGACGATATGGTACTCTGCTTACATTGTTTCAGCAAAGTCAGCAGCATGACCCAAACCGGATAGTTCTCATTTTGTTCAATCTTAACTGAGCTCTTCTCTGACCTGCGAGCCTTTCAAAAAGCAGCGTTCATGTCTATCTCCACAAATTAACTTTCATCCCAATCTACTCTGCTAACAGTAAATCATGTGCAAATGAGCGTCATTAGCGAGAGGTCAAGAGGAACAGCAATTTTCAATGTTAGCGATGTCAAGTGCAAGTGTTGCTGGAACTGGATGACGGGGATAATTCTATGTAAGGGCGAGGCTGACACCGTGTAGGACACGTACAGCGTTACCAGCTCCATACACGGACAACCCGACCTAAGGATATTACACCAGAATTAGGGGCACTTCAGGCGGTCCTGCCAACATAACCATCAGGCCTGATAACCCTCCTTCTGCAAAAGCTCCCATCACTCATGTCTCAACAATGCCCCTGCACAATGCTAGGCCTGGGCAAAAATTTCGTTCCGTTCGCGGAAATTGCGATAATTTGACATTTTTGCGTTCCGCGGAGAGCGCGAAAATGTCAAAAATTCCGGTTTCCGCAGCTTGGCGATAATTTGTTTCTTGCTCGCGCTGTAAAATGATACATTCTCGCGCGCGCGCGATCGCCTTACCTGAATCCCTGCGTTCGCCGACAAGTTTTCTTGATCCGGTCGCGTTCTCCATGAGATGTTGTATTGTTTTTAGCCATTTGCGCTGTCTCGCGACAGTTCGCGCCCGCAGTGACGTCATGCGTCGCGCGATCACGTCTTTCTTCTCGCGATCATGCACCGCGAGAACAACTCAAAACAAGATGGCCGCGCCCGCAAGCAACCACATGGGTAAGTTGGCGACCCGCAACCATGCAGAAAATCTCGCGAACATGCCGGAAAAAAACTTCCGCATCTTCGCGATATTTCTGCTTGTTTGCGATAATTTTAAACATTCTCGCGATAATTTGCGAAGGTTAATTCCGCAAATTCCGCCCACCCCTACACAATGCATCATTACTTCGACAGGAAAACAGAGCCAGCGCGCGGTGTTTCAACATGAGAGCAGCCATTATAATTCAACTTCTGGCCCGCCGCCCCGGTCGCAACAGCTAGTACCACCGTGGCACCCACTGTCTGTTGAGACTCGCAACAGACAGTGCCACGGAACTTGCGACCGGGCCAGGCCCAGAAAGAATTTAAAAAATCAAAAGGGGCCTAAGGGGCAAGGGCCTAGGCCCCGGCAACCATCGATGATCAGGCCAGAAGCAGGAGGATTATTGAATTCAATTTAAACGACTGGACGGCGTCTGGTCCAGTCGCAAATAGACTCACCTGCGGGCGCAGACAGGGGAGAATAAAATTATGGAGTGCCGACTTTCCCAGTCCCTGGCCTGGCCTCTGAGATGCCTACCTCGCCTCCTCGACCTCGCCTCAGAGTCATCACGCACACTTTTTAATGCGCGAGCCAAATGCGCATGAGCTTCACCAGGCAGCAGACGACCCCCGGCCCCCAAACCACGGCGCGCAGACTCGCAGGCGGTGACATCATCACTACGCGCTGTGCGCGTCTACATCAATGATCACATTGTCAGGTGCTTTTTAAATAAAATTATTATAATGAGTCAGGTATAACCTAGTAGGCTGCCTGCTGCTGCCTAAATGACATTGAAATCGGTCGGCGGGTCACTGCTCACGTCACGTGACCCACGGACCGAGCACCAGCATTTTATGCAGCCTGGAGAGAATCGTTGTGCTCAGGCGGCCCGATTGTGCTTAATGCAATGTTATTTTTGACTTTACATTGCACGGTCGGTCCGACACGGCCAAATCGGCCCCCAGCAACAGAACCGGCCTCCTGTCATAAAACCGGCCCCCACCCCATCCAGCCTACCGGGGGATTGCCCGGTGCCCGGAACGGCCAGTCCGGGCCTGCCCGTACCAAAGTCGGCAGCATGAACTAGACCCGAAAGTATGGGGCGCATTTTTGAGCACCGTTTTTTTTTTTTAACACATTCAGGCATGGGAGCGTAAGTGATTTGCCCAGAATCATTGGATGTGAACGCAACTCTGAGGCTCGCACCCTGGTTCCAGCACCAGAGTCGGCAGGGCGAACTCGACCCAAAAGTATGGAGCGCTTTCATGAGCACCGTATACATTTCACATTCAGGCACGGGGAGATTAGGTGATTTTGCCAGAATCACCGTATGTGAACACGACCTCGAGGCTCGAACCCTGGTTCCAGCACCAAAGTCGTCAGCGCGAACTCGGCCCAAAAGTATGGAGCGCTTTCAGGAGCAGTTTTTTCATTACACATTCAAGGCACATGCGAGTTAAGTGATTTGCCCAGAATCACCGTATGTGAACACGACCCCGAGGCTCGAACCCTGGTTCCAGCACCAAAGTCGGCAGCGCAAACTCGGCCCAAAAATATGGAGCGCTCTCATGAGCAGTTTTTCCATTACACATTCAAGGCACATGCGAGTTAAGTGATTTGCCCAGAATCACCGTATGTGAACGCAACCCCGAGGCTCGAACCCTGGTTCCAGCACCAAAGTCGGCAGCATGAACTCGACCCAAAAGAATGTGGTGCTTACATGAGCACAATTTATACATTAGACATTCAGGCACGGGGAGATGAAGTGATTTGCCCAGAATCACCGTATGTGAACGCAACCCCGAGGCTAGAACCCTGGTTCCAGCATCAAAGTCGGCAGCGCAACTCGGCCCAAAAATATGGAGCGCTCTCATGAGCAGTTTTATCATTACACATTCAAGGCACGTGTGAGTTAAGTGATTTGCCCAGAATCACGGTATGAGAGCGCGATCCCGGGGTTCGAACCCTGGTTCTAGCACCAAAGTCGGCAGCGCGAACTCGACCCAAAAGTATGGAGCGCTTACATGAGCACCGTTTAGACATTACACATTCAGGCATGTGAGAATTAAGTGATTTTCACAGAATCACCATATGTGAACGCGACCCGAGGCTGGAACCCTGGTTCCAGCACCAAAGTGAGCCATCTAGCCAAAGGACCACATCCTCTCTGGCCATGCCGGAAGAACTAACCCTTGAGGGGGCGCGAACGTGCAGTAGAACATCGCTGCTACACCTCTCCCCCAGGTGAGCCTCCGAGGAGAGCATCCTGCACACGGGGCCGGGGTGAAGATCTGGCCCTAACCCGGGCGAGACCGGTAAGGTGCGGGAAAAAAGCTGGAGCCCCACAGGCCCGACCCTGCATCCCAGAAAAGCGCCCTGGGTGAAACCTAGTGACTGGAGGAGTCATAGCTGGCTGCACGTGCTGCCCAATGGAAGCTGTCCCGCTCGTCACCACCCCGCAGTAGGTCATGAGGTCAACAAGCGGGTAGGGTGGGGTATAGCTCCTCAAAGTAGAGACAGGAGCTTTGATCCTCAGGCCACGTCTTCCCTGTATGAGCAGCGTGGGACCCGTGTGGTGCACCCGCTCTGCTCCTTCTACGATGCGGACCACACAGGCAGTGTGGCCAGGAGGAAATGCCGGCGCGTAGAGACGGGCCGGCGAAGAACTGCAAGGCCTTACATGACTGCCGAGGCTGACCCCGTGGGGGTTCCGCACGAAGCGATTGGGCCACTCGTGGGACCAGAAAGTCACACCCTCTACCTCCCGGGAGCAGTTGGGGAGAGAATACAGCAGTATTTGCTGCACTCCCCCATGCACCAACTGGTACTAAGGCGTCCGCCCTGTTGGAGGGTCCCCAACGTGGCCCCCCTGGCAGCCTTGGCAGGCTACCATTTTTCAATAACACACACAAAAGCCAATCCAAAAGCATGGGAGGAGTCAGACCCCACAAGTACATACAACAGATTACAACAGAATACAACAGCGCAAGCACTGTAAGCTCGACCTAAAAAAGTACAAACGATTGAGTAATGTACTCACACCCGACCAGGTTCCCCAATAATCCTGACGTGTCACCAAATACTTATTCTATCCATTATAAGAGGGAGGTACAAGTGTGTAAGTGCTAAAGTCCGGATACGGACCACGTGGATCTGATAGTATGTGAACCTCAGAAGTATGAAGTAGCACAAGGGTGCAATTGGTGCTGGATCTCTGTCGCCCATCCCTGCCTCGATGCAGTATCTCTTCAGGGTTCATTTTCTTGTGCTTTAAAGCCCTCCAATAGCATATCCCATTCCATGGAGAAGGGTGTTTTATGCAGCTCCTGTACTCCTCCTGCCTAATGCCCTTGCTTTCAGCAAGAGCCTAATGATGTACCTCCTCCCATCAGTCATCCACCCTGGGGACCAACTGGGATTTCCAGCATTTAGTTAGCAAACGTTTCGATAATAGTGGTGCCAAATTCATGAACTGAACTCCACCCTTTGAACCCCTTGGTCTCATGGGTAGCTCAAGTATACACTGTTCTAGGCTATCCCAATGGGTTGGCTCTGTGAACTCCCCCAATGCTTGCGGTTTTCCTGTCTAGTAACTGGATATTTGTGAGCATGCTCATAGAATGTGCATCAGGTCTGCTCCATGCGCATGGCAATGGTGGGGTCACACTAAGGATGCTGCCGGGTACATGTGGTTCATTTTGTGTGGTATAAAAAATGCTCTCTGCAGTATGGAAAATTGGATGAATTTGAACCTTGAGTAGCAAGATACATTTCTGGGGTATTCTAAAATACAGGCCCATTCCTTATCTGTGAGTTTCTGAGTCAGATCTGTCTCCCACCTGTGTTTCAAGGAAGTGAGTAGGACCATACAGTGTTTCCGGGGTACCCTGTAGAACCAGAATGCCCAACCGTGTTAAGTGCCCTGAGGAGGCCGTGGACAGGTGGTTCTTGTCTATCCACAGCCCAATATTTATGCACATATCAAAGAATATTGGCATGAGTGAGGAGCATAGATTCAGGGAGACCATGAGTGTGTATGAAATCTGGTTGGGACATCAGGGTGTCACCCGTAAATAGCTCCCCCATCGTAGTGACACCCACCAGCTCCCAGGGGTCCAGTCTACGTCTTGTCAAAATGCCCGAAGCAGTAGGGAGGCTGCACAGGGGTATATTGGGTGCATAGGGCGCCTGGATAGCTGTATATTTCATTGCCCTTTTCCAGTACGTTAGAGCAATGCATAATAGTAATGTATGTGTGAGCAGTGACGGGTCATTGGGACACTGCAATCTATGTATGGCCATGCTCAAGTTGATCCTCCATGTTGTCTATTTCGGACAGATTATGACCAGCCAGCCAGTATGACAACCACTGTAGTTGCCTGGCTATACAATAGGCTTTGATGTCTGTGGCCCCCATTCCACCCCTATCCGGTGGCAATTGTAATTTTTCCAGGGTGACTCTCCAGCACCCCTGCCCCTCATCAGGTCAATCATTATAGTTTTCAATAATTTAAACACCCAGGCCGGTATTGCAATGGGTATGTTCACAAAATGATACAACAATTGTGGTAACATCACTATCTTTGCCAGAGCCAGATGTCGGGCCACAAAAAGAGGCAATGGAACCCAAAAGGCACCTGGAGATTTGACTGCTGTGAACATATGAGTTAAGTTGCTTTCCAATAAGTCAGGGCTTTCCCTGCAAATGTGAACTCCAAGATTCCAAAAGGTCCAAGGGGCCACTGGTATCTGTAAGTCTCCAAATTGGAGCATGGGCTCCACATAGGTGCCAGTAACCACATGATTTATCCGCATTTATGCTGAGTCCAGAGAGATCTCCACATGTGGACAGCAATTGGGCCATCTCCACCTGCCACTCCCAAATATCCCTAAAGTAAAAAATCCTATTGTTAGCATAGAGCGATACAGTATGTACTTCATTGCATAAAGTGATCCCCCGGTGTCCTGCCTCTTGTCGAATCCTTTGAGCTATGGGTTCCATTGCCAATATAAAAGGAAGGGGGTTGGGGGCAACATGACTCATGCCTTGCCATACCAGGTATGTATTTGATATATATGGGCCTGTTCGCATTCTGGCTGTGGGAGCAGTATAAAGTAATTTTACCCATTTAGTGTATGCCGGAGGTATTGTAAATCGTGCCTGGACTGGTAGTATGAAATCCCAGCCCAGGGAGTCGAAAGCATTCCAAACATCCAAGGAGAGGTATTTGGCATGTGGGTAATGGTCTCGGCTTGCATCCCTTACCTTAAACAACCACTGAATATTCAGAGAGGTGTTCCGACGAGGAACAACACCACACTGGTCCATATGTATCAGTTGTGAGAGCAACGGAAGCAATTGACTGGCCAGGATCATGCTGAGTATTCGGTTTTCTGCGTTGAGTATTGACAGTGGTCGATATGAGGCTAGCCCCCTCGGGGGCTTCCCAGGTCTCAGCAAGGATGCCCCCAGCATCTCTCTATTGGATGAGGGCAGAATGCCCATGTCAAGGGAAGTGTTTTATAGTTTCTCCAGGTGTGGGACTCGCTTAGTGGCGTATGTAAAATAGAACTCCACCGGGAGTCCATCGGAACCTGGCGTTTTGCTTCAAATCATAGTTATTGCAAATCACCATCTTTTGTGTGGTGTCCTCCTAGATTTTTGCCTCAACTGTTTTTGTTTTCTTAGAACTCAGTGCACTTTACCCTTGCAAACTGGTGGTAAAGGGCCTGCATTCCTTCTTTCAGCATTATGAAATTGGTAGTCATCTGATTGGCACCTTACACCTTACCTATACGTCACTAATATATCGTACAGAGGATACCCAGAACCTGTAAGTGAATGGTCACTAGTAGTGTGCAGCACCCCTTGTGTCACCCACTACAGCAGTGCTTCCCAACAATTTTAGAACTATGACCCAATTTTCAGAGTGACAGTCTTTCACAACCTACCTAGCATTAACAAACATGGGGAGCAAGGGAGGGTAGATTGCCTAAAGGGCCTGGGCCACAGTTGTACTGCGCCAATCAGTGCCGGGTGGTGCTAAGCCAAGGGTCTGGAAGCGGCATGTGGGAGTCCACTGGGCACCACAAAGTTCACCTTAGAGAGACTCAAGGATTTGCTCCTACTCATAGGCACCCCCAGGCCACCCGCCATAGGGGGCCCCAGCCCGGATGATTGTTGATTTGCAGGCTGGTGATTGGGGCCTCAAGGAGTATTGTCAGCCATCTTGTCTGGTTTAGCCACGCCCAGTAAGGAGTTGCGGTACCAGTGGTCCTTGGGATGCCTGACAGCTGGGACACAGGAGGGCAACAAAGAGAGCCAGAGGGGATAGTCGCAAAGAAGTCATGGCACTTGCAGCCCGGTCATGGCCTGAAGGGGCCTCAGATGTCACATATCGGTAGCAAGGGAAGCCTAGAAGCTGCTGCGTGCAACCCAAAGGGGCCTTCATATCCAGTGCATGGACAGGGACCTGTGTTGGATGGTCCTGTCAAAGATGATTTACGGCGGTGCCAAACTGGCTTAAGGCTGGGGTTCAATTATTTATGACTGCATGATTGATTTATGACACCCTTGCATGATTTATGGCGTATATAAATGATCGATTACAGGCATGGTGATTTATGACCATTTCATGAATTATGACTCGCCGTAATAAACTGCAATCCTTTACCTCCACCCATGGTCTCCAACTCTTATTGAAAGAAGAACTGGTGGAAGGGAGGGGTAGTCAAAGGCCAGGCGGACCAAGTATGCTGCCTGGGGTGGGTTGAACAATTGGCCAGGGTGGTGAAACCGGACCATTAGTGGACCGTGGCTAATGCACACTGAGGGCTCCAGGATGTACGGGCATCGAGGAGGAGTAAGGGGAGTGTGAGGCATGGAAGTAGAGAGCATAGGCACACCGCCCCTCCACCCTTTGGCTTCTGCAAGTAGCCGTACGTTGACATGGGAAAGAACCCAGAGGGGGCAGGTGGGGATAGTCGCAAACCAAACGCAGCACTTTCAGCCCAGGCGCTGCCTGAAAGGGCCTCGGATGACACAAAATGATAGCAAGGGAAGCCTGGAAGCTGCTGTACCCAACCCCAAGGGGCCTTCACCTTCAGTGCATGGTCAGGAACCTGTGACTCCCCTGGTTGTCTAGTTTTCAGAAATGTCTGGATTAGGTAGGTTTCCCTAGATGGCCCCCAAGCCCAGGACCAAAAACACAAGTGCCCCTCTTGCAAAACCAAGTCTTTTTGTGATCGATAAATTTAAAGTCTCCACAGTACGTTTTAGGCCATTTCCTTTCGCGGGTGCTAGGCCTACCCACACAAGTGAGGAACAATTTTTATCAAGAGACTTGGGGGAATGCTGGGTGGATGGAAGTTTGTGGCTCCGCACAGATTCCAGAACTTTTCATCACAGAATTGTGAGGAAAATGGGTTTTTTTAGACAAATGTTGAGCTTTGCAAGGGACTTTGGGTAACAGAACCTGGTGAGAGCCACACAAGTCACCCCATCCTGGATATCCCTGGGTGTCTAGTTTTCAAAGATGTACGTTTGCTAGGTTCTCTGGGTACCGCCTGAGCTAGGGCCCAAAATCCACAGCTAGGCACATTGCAAAAAAGGGTCCATTATTAGTGAAAAAAATTGATGTTTCCACTTAGCGCTTTGGGGGGTTTCCTGTCACTGGCACTAAACCTACCCACACAAGTGAGGTACTATTTTTATCAGGAGACTTGGGAGAATGCTGAGTGGAAGGAAGTTTGTGGTTCCCCTAAGATTCCAGGGCTTACCATCACAGAAATATTAGGAAAATTTGTTTTTTAGACAAATGTTGAGGTTTGCAAGGGATTCTGGGTAAGAGAACGTGGTGAAAGCCACATAAGTCACACCATCCTGGATTCTCCTGGGTGTCTAGTTTAAAAAAATGTACAGGTTTGCTAGGTTTCCAGAGGTGCCTGCTGAGCTACGGCCCAAAATCCACAGCTAGGCACACTGCAAAAAAGGGTCAGTTTCAGTGGAAAAATGTAATGTGTTCACGTTACGTTTTGAGCCGTTTCCTTGTCACGGGCGTTAGACATACCCACATAAGTGAGGTACCATTTTATATCCAGAGACTCAGGGAAACATAGAGGGGCCGATTCAGATCTCGGTCGGAAGGGCACCGAATCTGGTTCGGCCAGAAAAACTACGAGCCGTACGCGTGTTTTCCGGCCGACTCGAACAGCTATACGAGCGAGCAAGTACGATGCGAGCTTCATGAAATTCACCGACCGTTTCCGGGTCCGAACTGCTCCGTACGTCCCAGTCGGAAGCTAACCGCGGCGTGCAATGGATGCGATTTACAACCGAGCCAGTACGATGCACGCGTCGGACAGCCTGTGCGAGCCGGAGTGTCCGGCTCGCAAAAGCTCCCGGAGTCGGACTTTGGGGGTCCGTGTTGGACCCACTGACACCCGCAGCCCTATGACTCGGACACAGGGGGAGACCTCTGGGTCTCCCCAACACAGGCATGTACGGTACGGGTGGCACCGACACATACCCACTGTAGGGGGCACACTTGTTCGAGACGTACCCATTCAGTCAATGGGAGCCCATGTACGCGTCGTACGACCGGCTCCCATTGACTTCTATGGGAGTCCGACCGAACCGAGTCCGACAGCATACGTGCGCATCGTACTCGCTCGGTTGGACTGTAGGGGTCCGGCTCGGTCGGAAAACACTCTGGATCCGACTCGGTCGGAGTGCTTTCCGACCCGGATCGGAATCGGCCCCAGAGTAGTAGAATACATGTTATTACCAATTGTCTTTCTATGCATTTCTGCCTTTCAAAAGTAAGACAATGTGCGTAAATAAATAGTCATTTTGAAAAAGTCCCTCTAATTCACGTTAGTATGGGTACCCACAGATTCAGAGATGTGTAAACAACCACTGCTTCTAAACTCCATATCATGATCCCATTTCTGAAATACATAGGCTTCCTTCATACCTATTTTTCACTCTTTATTTTTACCTAATGAATTGCTGTATACCAGGCACACAATGAAATACCATTGCAATGTGCAGCTCTGTTTTTGGATATGGGTATATTGGGTTCTTGATGAACCTACAAGCCCTATATAGCCCTGCAACCAGACTGGTCCCACAACCATAACAGTATATTGCTTTAAAAAATCTGCCATAGTTAAAAGAATTTACTGGTGAAAACATAGTCACAAATGTCTGTTATTTTCAACTAAATTTGATTTTTTTTTATTTCAACTGTTTCTTTCTAAATGAAAACTTTGAAGAATCTACACAAATGACTCCTTGCTAAATTAGGAATGTTATCTACTTTTCAGAATTGTATATCTTTCTGGGAACCATTATTGGTTTCATACCCATTTCAACCACTAACTGGAAGGAAGTTAAAGGCAAAAAAATAGGGAAAATAGCCTATGTCCCAGAAAAATGCAAAAACTGTGTTGAAAAATTTGGTTTTCAGACAAAAGGCTACCTGTTCCCGAAAGCTGGGAAGATGGTGATTTTAGCACCATAAACTGTTAATTGATACCATTTGCAGGGAAAAAACAGACGCATTCTTCTGCAGCACTTTTTTTCCAATTTCCCCCCCAAAAAACAGATTTATCTGTATTTTGGCTAATTTCTCAATCACTGTAGGGGAATCAAGAAACCCTGGGTACCTTTAGAATCATCAGCGTGTTCCAAAAAAAGGACACAAATTCGGCGTGGATACCTTATGTGGACAAAAAGCTATGGGGACCTCAGTGCGAACTACCCCAAATAGCCTAAAAAAGGCTTAGCACGGGGGAAATGGCCTAGCAGCGAAGGAGTTAAGCACTTTTTAGGACTCCCATTTTACAATTTTTAAATCCCTTCAGCCAACTCCATAAAAGTTTTAATCTATCCTGAGTTACACCAATGGAATAAGTCTGCTAAAGTGTGGGGACATTCCTCAAATGAGTGCAGTTATTATGGTATAAAGTTTACAAAAATCCATTGGCTGATAATATATAACATTTAAAAAAAAAAACCTTAACGTTAACCTATTACTACTTCATTAAAGTTGTAATAGGTTCTTAACAATTATAATTTAATAATTAACTATATGTACCTCCCTAAATCAAAAGTAAGCCAAACGCTGTCCGTACAATAATGCAAATTTGTCACAAAAAACTACATGGCTGATTTCTTATTTTGTTACACATCCATCACCTGTTCTAAGCCCCGTGTACTGTGATATACTGAAAACTTTGCATGGTATACCATAGCACAATATATAACTACGTTTCACGCAACATATACGTTTACAATTACTTACACTATTTATATATACAGCTAGAAAATTAAATTAACATTTAAATAATAAAAAGCATATTTTTCAGGTATAACATTCACATGTTTTCACATAATTTTACGCTACCCAATTGCACACGCCACTTTACTCTACTCCAGTGTGTAAGAGTTGACTTTATGCTACTGCACTCTATACTATTTAGAATATGCCACTTCACTTTATGACACTCCAGTATATGCCATTAACTCCTTAACCGCGGCGCAAATTCCGGCACGGAGCGGGAGTTCTAAAGAGTGAGCTGGGCCGTGTCGACCAACAGACGTGCGCAGCACTAGCCAGGTAGTGCTCATGACGGCAGTTGGCCGACGCACGCATGGAAGGGGTTACATTCTACGCTAATTCACTGTAGGAAGAAGTGTGGCACAGCAACCAGAGCAGTTTACTCCAACACACAGGGCTTACGGTTCGATCCCCAGTGGCAGCTCAGCATCGTGTGACTCTGGGTAATAGCTCACTTAATTCCTCGATGGCCCCCAGTGCCTGGATGCCCTTAGGGATGATAAATTGCGCTTTACAAATCTGGAATTATTATTATTACTGTATGCTACTCCACTCTTTAGGCTGCTCCAGTATACGCCATTGCACTGTACTCTATATCTCTATACGCCACTGTAGTGTACGCTATTCTGAATTGCACTACTGCACTGTACGGCATTCCAATATACGGCACTCCACTTTACGCAATTGTACTTTACAACACTACACTGTACGACACTCGACTTTACGTAAGCCCATTGTACATCACTCAATTGTAAGCCACCCCACGGTATGGCACCGTACTATACCCAACTCCACTGTACGCTAATCCAGATTATGCCACTCCACTGTATGCCACCCGACTGCATGCTATTTTAGTATACCATGTTCCAATATATGCCTCTACATTATACAACACTCCACTCTATAGCACTCCACTGTACGCCACAACAGTCTATGCGAAGATACTCTGCAATATTTACAGGACGGAACTCCACTTTACCACATTCCTCTCAATGCTATCCCAGTGCATTCACCTGCACTGTACGCCACTATATTCTATGTCACTGCCATATACGACACTCTACTATATCTGACTTCAGTGTATGCCACGCCACAATATGCGATTCAACTCTACGCCACTCCACTGTAAGTCATTCCAGCGTACGCCACTCCAGTATTTATTATTATTTTAAATAATTTTTATTGAAGAGAAGAACATTTGCAATAACAGCAATACAACATCAATATTAAATAATAACCAGTAGAAAACAAAATAGGGAAATAATTTAGAGAGTGAAAAAGAACAATGCAATTCGAAAAATATATACCAATTATGTTTTGTATTAGACACGTGAAAGGGAGGAGAGAAGAAGAGGGGAAAGAGAGAGAAGAGAGAAAGAAAAATAATATATAGCAACTAAGATATGGGCGTGTGAGCAGAAAGATACAAAGTAAAAGGTAACCAAAGTAGATCAGATTTAATTTTCTGATACAGCGAGAGTGAAGAAACAGTAGCAATTCTATGTTCATCACAAATTAAATTCCACCATGTTAATATAGACAATTTGGAGGTGTCTTTCCAAAAAGAAAGGATCCCATTAAATGCAAGAGCAATAACAAAAATCAAGTAACATAGGTTTAGGAGAAAAACTGTCAAAGTCTGGTGAAGCATTTCCAAGAAAAACATTTTGAGTTTTTAATGGAATATTACATTAAAAATTTTTTAGACACTTTACCCAGATAGATTCCCAAAATGTCAGTACATTGGAACTATAATATAATAGGTTAATTAAAGTCACTGTGAAGGAAGAACAAGACCAGCATAAGGGAGAGGAGGTGCAAGAAAACTTGGATATACATTCAGCAGTAACTAGAGTTTTGTTATAAATTAAAAATAAAGATTGTGTAATACAAACTTCATTGGATGTTTTAAATAAATTAAGTCATAATTTATCCTAAGCAGGGGTAGAAAGTGAAATGGATAAACCACTTTACACAGTATCTCAATAGGTGTTTTGGATCTTTCAGGGATAGGTGACAAAAACATCTTATAGAGCTATGCAGCCTTGGGTATAGAGTCATGAGAGATGTTGTATGATGGTTTAAGGGGGAGTAAGTGGTGGAGTGGCTGAGAGAAAGTTATTATACCAAATAGAGGAGGCCAAGAAACATTGACGAGAGTTGAAGCCTGCAGAAAATACAGTCTGTAACAATTGTTGGGAATATTTTAGTATAGGATTATTCAATATAAAGGTGCAATTAGACATATAAATTACATTTTCAAATGAGAAATCTTTCAACAAAGAGCATTCAAACAGAATCCCTTGTGGTATGGAAGTATCACCAAATTCAAAAGAATTGTCTAATTAAAAATGCAGATGATATAATTTAAAATCAGGAAAACAGCATACACCTTCATTCTTGGGACGTTTGAGTTTAGCCAACGCAATACGGGAAAGTTTATTATTCCATAGAAATTTGGTGCAGGATGCATTAATTTGAGAGAAATAAAAAATAGGAATTTTAAAAGGTAACATAGACAGTGTATAAAGGACATGAGGAACAATCATCAACTTTTTAAGTATCTAACCTGCCCCACCATGATAAGTGGAGAGGAGACCATGACAAAAGTAATTTCTGGAGTGTGATTGTTAAGGCATTAAACGTACAACTAATTGTGTTCAAAATGATAAAGGAGAACCAAATTCCAAGATATTTTATTGTGGTAGGGCACCAAGTAAAATTAGTGTTAGCAAACATATATCGGTAACATGAAGAATTTAAGGGTAATATTTCAGTTTTGGAAAAGTTGAATTTATATCCAGAAATACTAGAGTATGAATTAATTTTGTGGGGAAAATTAGATAAGGTAGAAAAGGGATTGGACTAAATAAGCTGATAGTTTAGTTTTAGTAGAATTATGTGCAAAACCTGAGTGGGTTAACACAGATGCGTTCAAGGAAAGGTTCTAAACATTGAACTAATAGCGAAGGGGAAAGAGGACAACCTTTTCGTGTACCGCTATGTACCTGAAAATAATTGGAAAAAAGATTATTTAAAAAAATACAAGCATGTGGAGCAGAGTATAATAATTTTACAAATGAAATGAAATTAGGGCCAAAACCATACTATCGGAGAGCAGTATACATAAATTGCCAGTTAATACGATCAAATGACTTTTCGGCATCAAGAGACAATGCAGCTAGAGGAGAGTGATATTTATTACCAAAAGCAGTGACATTAGAGAACATTCTAGCATTGTCAGCAGCCAGTCCTATTCAGTCTGCCTTTTCATGGGGGGTTAAACACCGTGTAACGGCTGACAGAAAGGGTCATTTTAATCCCTACGACGGTGCCTGAGCAGGCACCGCCATTGTTGTAGGGATTCAAGTCCTTCCGATGCACCAATGGGCTCCACGAGCCCGTCGTATTCGTGGCGGTCGCTCTATCCAACGGCCAACCATACCCCTGCTGCATTATGCGGTGGGCGTACCTCCACGGTCCAATGGCGGTGTAACCACAAACGGGCTGACAGTGGCACTCTCACCACCATCATAATCAGGCCTTTAGATTTAACTTTAAGGAGGATATTACAGGCATCAACGGTGGCAAGTTTATTTAAAGCAGATTTGAATCTAATTAACATGTGTAGGACAGAAGAGGATCTAAAGAAAAGTATGTTCTAATGTTTAACTTGTTGTAATAAAGTAGTGTATTTGGCATGGTTGTCCTTGCTGAGTAGGCTATAGTGAAGGAAAGAAAGGAGGCCTCAGGGCATCCCAAATGTTAGGAATAGATGTGTCCGAAGGTTGATTAAGTTTAAAAAACTTGTAAATAAAGGTAGTAGCTTCAGTTAGGAAGTTATTATCGGAGAGGAGAAAGTTATAAAATTTCCATCGACCAGTTTTAGAATTATTCAGAGATAAGTCAAATGCAGAAAAAACAGGGGCATGGCCAGAAATAAAAATAGAGCCAATCTCTGAAAATTGGATAGAGGGAAGTAAAGGGTTACTAACCAAAATATATTCAATTCTAGAATGAGTATGGTGAACATTGGAAAACCCCCAGAATTCAATAGAATCAGGAATACAAATCTTCCAAACTTCAAACAATGGACAGGTGGCAATGGCAGATTGAAATGCTTTGTGAGATTTGTCAGAATTAAATTTACATTAAGACTGTCTATCGGTAAATGGGTCTACCCACTGATTAAAGTCTTCTGCAACAATAATGTTTGGATTGTCAATAGAAGCGGATAAAATCTTGATGTTGTTCCAGAAATCGGGGTCCAGTTTAATGGCACCATAAATATTAAATAAAGAGATTTCTCTGTTATGAATGAAAACCTTAGCCATTACCCATCATTATCTCATTGAGTTGATCAGATTTGTACATTCAATGATTAATAAAAAAGGAAAGCAACACCACCTTTATGATTAAATGATTAAATGCAAAAGACTATACTACTTGGCCTACCCATTGTCGTTTCAATTTAAGAGATTCTACATTGTGACAATGAGTGTTCTGCAAAAAAGAAACGTGAATTCATTCTGGATAAGTGAGAGAGTACCTTTTGTCTTTTGACAGGATGTCCCAGACCATGAACATTCAACGAGACAACGTTAAACATATTGGGGAGTGAGATGAAAGATACAGAAATACAGATGACACACTGCATGGACACTGCTGAAAACAGAAAGACACCATTTATTTAATAGATATGTAACATGTACACAGTATAAACTAGGAAACACAAATCAAAAGAACAGTCATCAAACAGTACAAAAAAAGAGAATAAAAAACAACCAGTAGGAACGGGTGAAAGAGTAATAGTAGGGAAAAGAAATAGATCATGGAAAGAGATCCAGATCTAAGATGAAGAGTAAAAGAGATGAGCATGGGAGGCAACAGCACCGAGAGCAAGAAGAGCGGCAGAGGGATAGAAACTAAGATATGAAAGAGAAAACAGCCATATAGAAACATAATAGAGAAAGATATTAGAAGAATGTGAGAGTAACAACAATTATTTAGATTAACTTAGGAGTGCTGGGTAGAAGTATCCACAGAGTGCTCTGAGATACTTTGGAGAAAAGATTTTAATTTGACAGGATCTAGTGTGTAATGCCCTCATGAGTGATTTTACATAAACAATGATGAAAAATGCCATAACGAATATGTAATTGTCTCATGTGTGGACAAAGAGTAAGATATTTCTTCCTTCTGGCATTAGTGGTATTAGAGAGATCCCGAGAGAAATAAATGGCATGACCAGACCATATAACACGACGTTTTACTTTTGCTGCCTTCAACACAGGGATGCGATCTGTAAATTCTAAGAATGACATTATAATTCCTCTGGGACTGGTAGAATGAGGTTGGAAACGGCCAAGACGATATGCACATTGAATGTTCAATGGAGGATCATGCTGAAGGTCCAAAAGCTCAGGTAGGAACGTCTTCAAAAAGATAAGAATGTCCGGGCCTTCCAAATTTTCTGGTAGGCCATATAAATGAAGGTCATTACATCTATTTCGATTTTCAAGTTCCTCAGTATGCAATTTAAGCCGTTGTATTTCTTGCTCCAAGATAGGAATCTTGGCAGTGGCGTCATGCAAATCACTTATCCGTTGCTCCATGTCAAAGAATTTCGCTTCCATAGTGATCCATCTATCCTCAATTTGTTGAAGTTTTTCATTAGTAGCAGACATGAAAGATTTTTATCCCCTCACCTCATAAAGGATAGTGTCAAGAACAGGATTGTGCAATGACAGAATGGGTTAGTGGGGTAATTTTTCATCCGCTTTGATTTTGTACAAGACAAAGAAGGCTTAGTAGAAGCTGACATTTCACTGGCTGTTGTAGTGTAATGAAGAGGATGATGTGCCAGCTTTTGTGACACTCGGAGCCTGCCCATATGCTGTATGAACAACATGTAGAAGTATGCAGACGTGAAAGAAAAATATGTATCAACTTTGAGCTCAATATGAGATATACAGAGCGAAGAAAGCACTCAAAAATATTCAAATACTCAGCATGAGAGAGAAGTAGCAATGTCTATGTAGAAAATGCTGTCAGACTACAGCAAAAAACATTTTAAATGGCATTTATAAGAGAAAAAGACAGTTAAACAAAGAAAATGCATAATAAGCACAAAAAAAAGTTGCCAGGAGTTGAATTGTTGAACGCCGGTTTTCCTCAGCAGGAAGCCATAAGGCACGAGCGGCAGGATTATGAAACGCCTGCTGCTTGCATCTGAGGAAACAAACTCACAACCATAGCTCTGGGTCGAATTAATGCACACAAAGGGACAGAGCAGCTCAAAATGCCACTCTGACCGACGAGGACATTGTGGTGAGATGCAGCCGCCCCAAAGCGAAGCGGAAAAGCTGCATAAACAAGAAAGAGCTCCATCATCTCCCGCGTGCAGACCATACCCCATGCCACTCCAGTATACCTCATTCTTCTTTATTCCACTCAAGTCTACCAAAGTATATTGTACCACAGTACCCTTTACAGCAGTATCCTCCACTATATTCTACCACACTTCTCTTAATAACGCTCCACTCCACATCACAAAACTGCACCAATATTACACATTTGTTACTAACATTAGAAAAATCATTGGATTTCACATGAAAAAAACAAAGGTTAAAGATAAGTCATACTTAAGAAAACTCTCTTTATGTTTGGTATACAAAGCCAACTTAAACAACACAAACATTAGAAATTATACTGTTACTGTTATGGTTATATCTTTAATTTCTCAATTAAGCAACACTTACAAAGTTAGAGAAGTTATACTTATAACAAACATTTATACTTACGCACCACATACAAATTTAGATAACTTGTGCACTTCCGTACACAGTCTTCTCACCTCACTCACCCCTTCTCCATGTACTACCAATAACTTTGCATATTACAAAACTTGTAATCAAGCCCGTGGTCCCTTTTTCTACCCACAATTTTCTGCAATCCTACTCCATCTGCATACATCAGATATCATCATTTTACTCTTCACACAGTCTTTTCACTCCCCGTTCAACATGTACTGGTGTTGATCTTCTCACTTTTGCTATCTCTGGATACTTACACACACACACACCAACTGAGCTTTAAGAACTGCATTTTATTGTTTATTGGCACTGTCAAAGATTGGACAACTGTGAACCTCCTTCACACAATTTGCCATCTAATCTCAATTACAATGGGCACATATGTGCTGACCGCTCCTTATGTTCTGCAGAGAAGCCAAGTATTGCTTGTGAATAAAGTCTGATCAGCTTCATGACAAAAAAAAGCTTCATGACACACTGACAGACACTGTGAGAAAGTCACACATCCTTCAGACTCATCTCCAGACTTATCATCCTGCCCTTCTTTTTAAAACATTTTTTTTTTATTATTCTTCCATGTAAATTGGTACTGATTACACAATGTGAAGATGTAATTAACCACATCGTGTACAGCCGTGCCAACATTACAATAGCATTGTCTTGAATCTGCATTGCTCACATCTCTCACGTGCCCCCCTTCGTATGTATACAACAGTTACAATTGTCTTGAAAGTTACATTGACTGTGATTGTGTCCATCAGTTACTCAGGTTCGGATCCCATTCGTCTAGCGGCGGGGTCCAGGTATTTCCTCTGAAGGGGGGAACAACCTTTACAACGCAACTTTTACAACGCACTACCATTACAACGCATTTTTTACAACGCATAATCCATTACAACGCATGATATTACAACGCATGACACTACAACGCATTTTTAAAAACTACCATTACAACGCATTCCATTACAACGCATACTACCATTACAACGCATACCATTACAACGCATAATATTACACTATCCTATCCAACACTTACCCTACTGATGCACCCCCTGGAGTTAGAATAGTAATTTTTACCCCTATACTATCCAACACTTACCCTACTGATGCACCCCCTGGAGTTAGAATAGTAATTTTTACCCCTATACTATCCAACACTTTCCCTACTGATGCACCCCCTGGAGTTAGAATAGTAATTTTTACCCCTATACTATCCAACACTTACCCTACTGATGCACCCCCTGGAGTTAGAATAGTAATTTTTACCCCTATACTATCCAACACTTACCCTACTGATGCACCCCCTGGAGTTAGAATAGTAATTTTTACCCCTATACTATCCAACACTTACCCTACTGATGCACCCCCTGGAGTTAGAATAGTAATTTTTACCCCTATACTATCCAACACTTTCCCTACTGATGCACCCCCTGGAGTTAGAATAGTAATTTTTACCCCTATACTATCCAACACTTACCCTACTGATGCACCCCCTGGAGTTAGAATAGTAATTTTTACCCCTATACTATCCAACACTTTCCCTACTGTTGCACCCCCTGGAGTTAGAATAGTAATTTTTACCCCTACACTATCCAACACTTACCCTACTGTTGCACCCCCTGGAGTTAGAATAGTAATTTTTACCCCTACACTATCCAACACTTACCCTACTGTTGCACCCCCTGGAGTTAGAATAGTAATTTTTACCCCTACACTATCCAACACTTACCCTACTGTTGCACCCCCTGGAGTTAGAATAGTAATTTTTACCCCTATACTATCTAATACTTACCTTAAATGTAATTTAATATTATGCGTTGTAATGGTATGCGTTGTAAAGGTAGTATGCGTTGTAATGGTAGTGCGTTGTAAAGGTATTTTTTTAAAATGCGTTGTAGTGTCATGCGTTGTAATGTCATGCGTTGTAATGGATTATGCGTTGTAAAAAATGCGTTGTAAGTGCATGCGTTGTAATAGTGTGCGTTGTAACGTCATACATCCCTCTGAAGGCATTTCACCTCCCCCACACCCGTGTCCACATCTTGGGGCACTTTCTGTGAATAAAAACCGCCTTTTCCACCACCATTGCTCTATCCATGTCTCCACGCCACTGTGTGTGGGGAGTTGAGCTATATTTCATTTAGCCAGCATCATACCCAAGGTCGACTAGTCCTGAGCAGCATGATTGAGATCGGTCGGCTCCCAAATATTAGGAAGACACCTCTTGGGTTCTGGGGGGACCGTGGGCCTGCAAACCTGTGTGATAGTTTCCATGATATCCTCCCAGTATTGCACAATCTTAGGACATTCCCACAAGGTATGATAAAAAGTACAAAGCGACCCGCAACCCCTCAGACATATCGGGCTGTCAGTTCTTCCCATTCTGTGTAATGTCTGTCTGGTGAAGTATGTGCGGTGCAATATTTTAAGCTGTACGAGTTGCAGTTCGGAGCAAGGGCCTCCTGCCAATCCGTTTCATCCAGGTCCCCCAGTTTGGCCTGCATTTGTCCTGGAGGGCAATTGTAGGATCTCGCCAGTTTTTTATAATTTTACGATAAGTCAAGGAGATGGCCTTTTTAGTCAGGTGGTCTGTCAGAAGCCTATCCTCAAGTGGTGAGGATTCAGGGAGATCGTCGCCTGGTGGAATGGCTTTTGTGAGCGCATGCTTGATTTGTAGGTAGCGATAGTGTTTCGTCAGAGCCATCTCGTAGGTTTCCTGCAGCTGGGAGAATGGCAGTATCTCGCCTATTCTCCACAGGTCGCCCTCCCTTGATATACCTATAAGGTCCCATCTGTCAAAGCCCTTGCTGTTGCGGAGTCTACCTAAGCGTCGGGTGTCCCAAAGTGGTGTGTGTTGCGTTAAGACCCCCTCCCACCCAAGCACCGTGAACCAAATATGTACCGTGTGTGCAGTGGGTCCCAATAGTGTATGTTTGCGGGATTTGTCATATAGTGCACCTAAAACACCCGCAGTGCCAAGAGTATGTCTGTCCATGCAAAACGCAGGATCGTCCTGTGGTGCATGCATCCATTGGTTTACCACAATAAGCTGCAAGGCCCAATAGTATGTTTTAACATTGGGAAGGGCGATTCCGCCGTCGAACCAGCCCCTTACCAATTTATTCTGAGCTAATCGGGCAGGTTTCTCCCCTAGAGAAGATGACTTACTGCTCCATCAATCGGTTTGAAGTAGGAGTGCGGAATTGGGAATGGAGTGTTCTGCAGGGCGTATAATAACCTGGGGAGCGCCATAATTTTGAACAGGGCGGCTCGACCCAGGAGCGTTAGTGGTAGGGAGTGCCAGTGTTTAACATCACAGCAAAGTCTTTTCATGGGCTCCGAGAGGTTGCGCTCGATGAAATGTGCGGATTGAGAAGTGATACATATACCAAGGTATTTAAACCCCCTGTCTGCGACAGGTATCGTGCATTCTGGAGGCAGCCGTGGAGGCGAGCCGCTAAGCACGTAGAGAACAGATTTAGCCCAGTTAATAGTGTAGCCGACGCACAAATGTCCAATAGTACAATTATTGATCGTCGGGGATGCCATATACAGTAAGATGTCATCAGCATATACGATCCTCACATCCCTCCATCCACTTAAGGCCGCGTATCTTGGGTCCCCCCTTATCCAGGCCACCAACGGTTCCATTACTAAAGCAAACAGAAGGGAAGACAGTGGAAAGCCCTGCCGTGTTCCGCGACCGAGGGGAAAGTCGGCTGAAACTCGCCCATTTACCACCACATGCGCCAAAGGTTGTGCGTACAGAAGTTGGATCCAAGCACAAAACCTGGGTCCAAAGCCAAGGTGTTGTAGTACCGCAAAAAGAAAGGGCCATTCAACTAGATCGAAGGCAATATGTGCGTCCAAGGAGAGTATAACAGCCTCTTCTCGGATAGTGGCCCTGCGGGCCATTACACTATGCAGGCGTCTCAGATTGAGTGCTGTATTGCGGCCCGGCATAAGACCTGACTGGTCCGGGTGCACTAGAGTTGTAAGGTAGGGTTGGAGCCGAGCAGCCAGCGCCTTTGCTAATATTTTGGCTTCTGCATTCATTAGCGAGATTGGTCGATAGGAGGAGCAGTTCTGAGGGGGCTTACCGGGTTTCGGAATCACTACTATTGTCGCTGTGCGCTGATCTTTAGGGAGTGTACCCACCGCAAGACTAGCCTCATACATTTTGAGCAGGTGTGGCGTCAGCTAACATTTGTGGAGTTTGATAGGGATGCCGTTGGGACCTAGAGCTTTCCCTGATTTGAGCCCACTAATAGCCCGAGTTATTTCATCCAGAATTAGGTCCTCCTCCAAGGCCTGAGCTTCGTGGGGTGCAAGTTTGGGCATTTGTATGTCGTGAAGAAACGCAAGGTTCTCTGTTAGTGTGGCCGTGGCTTTAGGAGTGTATATTGTTTCATAGTGAGTTGCAAACGCATTTACTATATCCTGCGGATCAGTAAGTGTGGCCCCGTTATCCAAGTTAATTTCTGCCACCCAGCGATCGGCGCGTTCTCTCTTGTCCAGCCAAGATAAAAGCTTGCCAGCCTTATCGCCTACTTCGTAAATAGTATGTTGTGTTTCGGTGACCTTGGCCTTAGCTTCCTCCCACATGTATTCCCTGTACTCTTGTTTTGCGAGGCCAAGTTTATGGGCTGTGGTTTTGCTGGGATCAGAAGAGTGTTCGGCTTCAGCTTTGCTCACTGCCTATTCTAGAGTCTGCACCTGATGCATTGTGTCTCATTTATCTGAGGTGATTAAGGATATTACCTGGCCGGGCAGGACTGCCTTATAGGCTTCCTATAATATCGTTGGAGAAGTTACTGAGTGTTCTTATTCTATGAAGTAGTGCCTCGTGGTATTGTGTAGGCCTTTCCAAATATCGGGGTCATTCAGAAAACCAGGATATATGGGATAGATGTGTTGCCTCCCCCAGAGGTGAGATGTGTATTGTATCATGACCGGGGAATGATCGGAAATACCTCTAGGGAGGTGAAGAACCTCTGACACTCTCTCCAAGCTAGACGAGAGTGTAAGGATGTAGTCTATCCTGGAGGGCTATTATGTGCGCCCGAGTGGAAGGTGTGTTGTCGTTCCTGAGGGAAACGCAAGCATCAAACATCTGTTAGACCGAAGGTGTCCAGGAATTCAGCCAGGTGGAGATAAGCCCCGCACTGCTCCCTAGGGGGGTGCCTGTCAAGTGTGGACTCTAGCGTAGCATTAAAGTCGCCCCCTATAATCAGTTCGACCTGTGGAAGTGCAAGCAGGAATTTACCAAGGGCCGGGAAGACGAGATTATGCAGAGCAGGTGGGATGTATATGGAGACTAGGTTGTACACCTGCCCCTCCCATTAACATGAGATTGCTGTAAACCGTCCCTGATCGTCCGTCCGGTACCCGTTTATAACCAGTGGAAAAAGTTTATGAACTAGGATCCCCACTCCCCTCGAGCCCGACGTGAACTCAGAGTGCGCCGCCATTTTAAATCCCCACCTGTCCAAAGCCCCACAGACCGAACCCACCAAGTGAGACTCTTGGATAAGGGCTACTGCTGGGGCTTGCCGCTTAAGATATTGCAGTACCAGCCCCCTCTTTATCTTGTCGCTGAGGCCGTCTACATTCCATGATATGATTGCAAAAGGGGGGACTAATCTATGAAGGGTCTTGGGCTGTGCTGGCATAAATTTGGTTAGGACATCCCCTCCCATCAGTGAGCACCTTCTGGACATCAGAGCGTGGAAAGCAATGCAATATGAGCACAGACTGTGTTTAGACTGAATCAGCATTTGTTGTACCTGTGTGAACAAAATAAACATTTTAACTGTTCCCCACCCCCCCACCTCCCTCCCTGCCTCCCTGCAAGACAAACACAAAACTACCTGCCACCCCAACTTCGCAGAGTGCTTAAGTTCCATTAACTTGTACCTGCGTGAGGGGGAGAGTAGTCCGACGATCACCCCGAACCATCCCCCCATCCATAACCGTATCTGAGCGTTCAGTTCCGTCCAAGTCGGAAGAGAGATGTGACAATACTAGGATGCCCAATGGGGCAGCAATCAGGAGCGCATCAAGTCAGGGTATTTGTGCCAAAAGTATGGCCCTTCTGATGCTGAGTCTGCATATGTTCTGTTCAGCGGCCCTTCTCTGTGTTACGATGCAGGAGCTTGAGTGCCCAAAGTGTCCTCTGTGCTCGGCCGCTGTCCGCGGCTAGTCATCTGTGGAGTCTGCGTCCCTTGAGCCCTGCGATGCCACTTCCTGCAGACGTTGTTGTTGAACCTTGCCCATTCGTCAAGGCCCTGAAGCCCGTCGCCAACCCTCTAGCCAATTGTGGGCCTCCTCAGGGGTTCTGAAGAACCACTTTTTACCCTCCACGACCACCCGCAACTTTGCTGGGAAGAGCATTGAGTAGCTGAGTTCTCGGTGTTGGAGTTCTTTGTTCACCTCCAGAAAACTCCATCGTTGTTTGGTAACAGCTGCCGTGAAGTCCGGGAAGAATGGGATGACCGAGTTCACTAGGCGCAATGTGGGAGCCCCCCGCGCCATTGTCGCATTGCATCGCGGTCACGGAAGTTAAAGATGCGGGCCAAGATGGGTCTAGGGGGGCCCCGGGCCTGGGTGTGCCTCCCGGTACTCGGTGGGCACGTTCCACCGAGAAGGAACTGGAGAGTCCTCTAGGCTGGAGTTGGGGTTTGATAAGATCTTCAACAAATAGATCTAGAGCAGGGCCCCCCTTACCTTCCGACACGCCTATAATGCGGACATTGTTGCGTCGGGCACGACCTTACTGATCATCCAGCTTAGCCGCTATTATCTTGTTTTCGGTTTCAAGTTGGCACACTCGTCGCTGTAAGACAGCAGCGTCAGCAGAGAGAGTTGTTGTAATGGTTTCGACTTCAGTCACTCTTGTGGCCATTTTCTGGAAGTCGGCCCTCAGGAATGGGACGTCGGTAGATATCGACCCCACAGTAGTCTGGACTTTACTGAGGGCGGACATTATATCCTGTAGCGTGACCTCTGCCTGGCCCTCGGGTGCTGGATTCTTCTCTTGCACGGTGTTCCTTTCTGTCAGATCCGGAGGATCCTTGGCATAGGCATATTTGTCCAGTTTCAATTGCTGTGCAGCGGGTTGGCCCTGGCCTTGGACCCCCATTGTGGTCAGTCGGCACGGGCGTCCCAGATGGTGCGGTAACTACGTGGCAGTAATCACCGCTGCCTGCCTTGTGACTGTTCGCCACGCGTGGCCTTTCGTGTTTCCCGCTGTTGAACCCCAGCTGCGACAAAGGGCAATACCCCCGCGGAGACCGGGTCCAAGTGGGGCGCAGATGCTGCGGGTGGTTCGACTATGTTCAGGTGAGGGCACTATGCAGCAAGGCTTTCAAGGACTTTCACAGGCTAGCTATGTTGTGCATCAGCCGTGCGTGTCAGATGTTCACACTGCGCACCCTCTCACACCTTTACGATCGCTGTTTCCTTGAAATTCAGTCACCATATCAGTCTATGCACAGCTCTTTCGCTGTTTCTGAGTTCCTCTGGAGCTGGAGGCGCTTTCCCAATCGCGGCGGGCCCAGCGTGGTCTCGCCGACTATGCCAATGAGTCGCTGGGCACACTTACAATGTGTTTTTGCAGAAGGCAGAAGATGCCTGCAAGCAGCAGTGGCTGGGATGGCGCCTCACCTCACTTGGCGTGGAGAGCGCTCACGTCTCCGCCGCCGCCTTGGATCAGGAGCCCCGCAGCGCTGAGGTTGCTCGTAGCGCCGGGCGAGATCAGGTACAGCGTGGGCTTAGCGCCGCTATAGCCAGTGTGTTTAGCGAGCGGGCACTCTCCAATTGTTTCTCCGGCGACGGTGCTCCGCTTCCTCCTGTGCCAGCTCTTAAGTCCACTTGAGGTCCCGGTCTCACTCACCGACTCAGGCCGCGTCCCAGAGACACGACGTAGGGTCCTCGAGGTGCACCTCCCAGACTTCAGCGAGGGATCCGAAGGAGCCCCAGGGCATCCGATGTTCGGATCAAGGTCACTCGTCACGGTTGCTGGAACGGATTAATGCTCGGATCGCTGGGGATTCCGTGTTGATCCCGGAGCCTCCCTAAGCAGCGGCCATTGCGCTTGGCTGCTAGCCACGCCCCCCCATCCTGCCCTTCTTGAACATTCAACCACAACAGAAACTCAGCCAGATGCCCAGAGGTGGCTCGGTTCACATAAGATTGATAACTATAGAAACGCAACATATGGTAAAAAAACAAATACTCTTAAGGACTGCCTGATGCAGTTGAAATGAAACATAAATGGAGACTGCATCTCTGTTATCAATTAACTCAAGGCTTTCTGCAATCGTTGATCAGAATTTGAGTATTTTCTGTGCCTGTAAATGACATGAAATTAGGATCCAATAGGGACCCATTTCAAAGACAGTGCTTAATTAATGCCATATCTGAAATCTGGCAGGACCCATCCCAGTAAAGTAACAATAGCACCCACAGCCCCTGTGGTGCGGGAGCCTCCTCGAGCACTGCTCATGGATGGCAGGCGCGCTGCCACGTACCACTTCTCAGGAGTTAGACTAATGCATTTTACTGACAGTGTCCGCATCACCACATTAAAATTCACTGATCACGCATATGTAGCTCTCTGACATCCTTTTGGGATCACGAGGCACTCAAAAACAACCTAGTGTAGCACTGCCGCTCTGCTTTCGAAGGAATTTCGGTTTCCAGCGCCGGGCTTGGAGGGCCGTTGTCATGGTAACATGGCACATAGGCATACATTGTTTCTTTGCTTTGTGTAAAATGGAAAGGGGGGGGCTCTTGGCCCCCCCGCCTGCATGGCAGTGCGGCGACCTCTCCCGGACTTCTCGGTGGTGGGGCGTGTCCACTGGGGCGCGCCCTGCCACCGATTGGCTGACAACGTGACCCGGATGTCGTTAATCGATGTCCGGGTCGGAGGGGAGGGGGGCGGGCCACTGGGGGGATAAAGAGGCGGGGAGCGCCCAGGTGACCCCCTTGTTGCCTGGACGCTCCCCCACAACGGACGTGCCCCGGCGTTCGGGGAGTTAATTTCACTACGTGAATTACAGGAATGCAGTGCTACCGTGCCTAAAATAGAAAATGCATTAATACATGGGAAAATTGCATACAAGCAAGTGGCGAACGCGGACTGTTCCAGGTTAGACAATGGATGTAACGTGAACCTTCTTACAACTCGCCCTCCACTTGTCCTTGGCAATCTCTTAAAAAACCTTTAATAATAGCCCACACTCACTCCCAGGGTATCGGGGCGCCTCACACCACCCTCCATATGCGTGCGATCAATGCAGGATCCCACCAAGGAAATTCCAATGTTGTTAAGCTTTGTCCGGCACTGGGAGATTAAATGACATGCTCAGAATCCCAAGATGTTTGGTTGTCCTTGCCCAGTTAACTCCAACTACAACTACGAGCATTCAGGAACAATTGCTATATATCTTGCCCTTCTGAGATGCCCTTGCCTCCACTGCTGGGGCTTGAACCCGTGCCTCGTAATGACCTGCAACACCAAAGGCTTACACGGTGCCTTTGAGCTACGGCTCCTGCTCCCGGTGCGCAGGTACAAAGCCGCTCGCTCTCTCACCCCCAATCGAGGACTGAAGATTGCCACCAGCCTAAGCGCACGACCGCCACAAAGAGAAAGGCCGTACACACCCTGCACCAGCCCCCCGACACCTCACCTCGATGCTACAATCACCGGAGCGAAAAAAAAAAAAAACCCAGCCGCCCGACACAGTCCACAAGAAGGCGGCAAGCTCGGAGTCCCAGTCCCGCAATCTCCTGGCTCGTACGCAGTCTCGATCCCGAGACGAAGATCCCCGCGCCGTCGATCCTGGAAGCAGGAGGCGAGAAGTCCGGAATCGCTGCGCCTGGATGCTGACCTAGAAAACAAAGGAAACAGAGTTAATTTTCATTGCTACTGGATCACAGGGAGATGGAACAGGCAAAGACACTAAAGGAGTGGATGTATCCAAGTGAATGGAGGGCACAGTGTGCTAGATTTAGGGTAGAGGAAACTTTGCTCAATTGGGTTAGGGCTTTCGCAGTATTCACGACCATCATGGCCGAACGGCCTCCTAATGTGCCGGCGCCATTGGCTTGCTACCAGAGTAGGATTGTGGGGTGGAGCGAGCAGTACCCGGGGGATGCCTGGAAGGAGTATGATGTCAATTTCAGGAAAGCTAAGGAATTTGACACATCATTGACATGGGACAAGGTTGACTCTGTGTCATGGCATAGGCAGTTCTCAGGGAGCTCTGCCCCACTGCAGTCCACCAGTGCGGTCAGGGGGTACTCCACCAGACCTCAACACCCCTTTCGGGCGGCCCAGTGGAGCGAGATCCCGGGTAGGGGTAGGGGGGGGGGGATCTGAGAGAAAAGGGGTGTGTTGGGATTTTAATAAGCGCACCTGCACGAGGGCCCCTGGCACCTGTAAATTCAGACATGCATGTTCAGTCTGCGGTCATCCCTCCCACCCCGAGTCATCTTGCAGGTCCAAGCAGGGCAACCACAGTCAGAGGGGGAGGGGGAAGCCAGTGTAGTTCAGATATTCTGGATATCCCAACCCCTATAGATGTTTTGGCAATGATCCCTTGGTTGAATAGGTACCCGAATCACACAGCGGCCACTCTACTGCAGGAAGGTTTTTCGCAAGGTTTTAGGATCCCGGCAGGGGGCTACACAGGTAGCGCACATTGCAGGAATCAACTGTCGGTGCAACATAACCCCGCAGTGGTGGCGGCTAAGATTAGCAAGGAACTGTCCCTGGGTAGGATAGCTGGCCCTTTCCAGAAGGTGCCTGTCCCCGGTTTTGTTTGTTCTCCACTAGGGGTAGTACCCAAAAAAGAGAAGGGAGTTCAGATTGATCCACAACCTGTCGGCACCGACAGGTGCGTCACTGAATGATGCGATTGATGAGGGGATTTGTAGTGTAAAGTATGCCTCATTTGACCAGGCAGTTGACTTATTGCGGGCGCTGGGGCCAGGGGCATTGATGGCAAAATCAGACATAGAATCTGCCTTCCGCCTCCTCCCAGTCCATCCTCAGGACCACCATCTCTTAGGTTTTACTTTCGATGGCAAGTTCTATATGGATAAATGTATGCCCATGGGCTGTTCTATCTCATGTGCTTACTTTGAGGCGTTTAGCTCATTTTTGGAATGGGTCATGAGAGAGGTGACGGGCCACCGGCAGGTTATGCATTATCTGGACGACTTCCTTTTCTTAGGTGCGGCGGGATCTCAGGAGTGTGCTTGGGCGTTGCAGGAATTTTGTGTGCTCATGCGGACTTTTGGGGTCCCGCTAGCGCCGGGGAAGACGGTGGGCCCGTCCACCTGTTTGGAATTCCTTGGTATCGAAATTGATTCTGTGGAAGGATGCTTCAGGTTACCCATAGCGAAGGTATCTAGCTTTAGAGCAGCCCTACGTCAATGCCTACGCAAAGACAAGGTTACGTTGCAACAGCTACAGGAGGTGGTGGGGCAATTGAATTTTGCGCTTCGGGTCATCCCAATGGCACGCCCTTTTTCACGCTCTATTGCCCAAGCTATGAAAGGGCTACGGGAGAAACATCACCACACGAGGTTGTCATCTGAGGTTCGCCAGGATATGCTTATTTGGATGGCATTCCTGGAGGATTTTAATGGCAGAGTAGTGTGGCCAGGGCCACCCTCCACATCAGCGGAATTGGGCTTATGGACGGACGCTGCTGGGAGTACCGGCTTTGGCGCCATTCTGGGTACCAGGTGGGTCGCCCAGCGGTGGCCAGCAGAATGGAGGACACGGGGACTGACCACCAATATTGGCTTTCTGGAGCTCTTCCCGAAATGGGTAGCGTTGATGGTCTGGCCAGAATACTTATGCAATCAATCCGTGGTGTTCTGGTCGGATAACATGACGGTTGTGGAATGCATAAACCAGCAGGGGGCACGCTGTCCATTCATACTCCGCTTACTGAAGGAGATTGTGTTGCAATGCTTAAAATGGAATGTGGTTTTCAGAGCCAAGCATGTCCCTGGCGTCCTCAATAATGCAGCTGACTCCCTTTCTCGCTTTAAAATGCAGGTTTTCAGGGAACATCTTCCTGCAGCAGATCCCCAGCCGGCGCAATTCCCGGCAGTACTTTGGCAGATTGGTGCCCCAGATTGCAGGACCTCGTGGTTGCTAGCTTAGCCCCCAGGACCAAGACAGCTTACGAAGGGGCGTTTTTGTCTTACCGGGCTTTTTTGGGGCAGGAATGGGAGGCTAGGTGGGCCCAGGAGGACAGCTTTGCAGCTTACCCAGAATCAATGCACAGGGAAGGGCGCTCAGTGGCGACTGCGAACAGACATAGGGCGGCGGTCTCTTTCTTTGCGCAGGGTAAGGGTATGCGAGATCCCACTAACACCTTTCTGGTGCGCAAGGCCTTGAGGGGTTGGCGCCGTTTACAGGGTTACCGGGGCGATAGGAGAAGGCCCATTGGACTGGCACGGCTGACGGCCTTATTGGGGGCGCTGCACAGTGTTTGTAGCTCCCAGTGGGAGGGTATTTTGTTCAAGGCGGCATTTTTCCCTGGCCTTCTATGGGGCTTTGAGGGTTGGGGAGTTAGTTGCTGGGTCAAAAGCTGATAGAGTGGGCGGAATACGGTGGGCCGGTGTGGAGATCAGGGAGGACGTTATGAGAATAACAATTCAGAGATCGAAAACTGATCAGGACTCTCGGGGTCACACCATAGTGCTCCACCGGGCGCGGGCCAACCCTTGCTGCCCGGTTTCTCACGTGGAGGCTTTCTGCAGGCAGCGGGAGGGCACGGTGGGGGACACACTGCTGTGTCACGCCGATGGTACACCACTGACCAGGTACCAGTTTAGGCGAGTCTTGGAGCTAACGGTCAGTCTGGCAGGTTTCGATCCATGGGAATTCGGCACCCACTCATTTAGGATTGGGGCAGCAACTGAGGCAGTGGCGAGGGGTCTCTCAGTAGAGAATGTGAAGAAACTGGGGAGATGGTCGTCTGAACGTTACAAGAGTTATGTACGAGTTGACATGTTGTGACAGGATGGTGCTCACGCCCGGTATGTTTCTGGTTTTTTGCAGTTTCTCAAACCTGTCACGCAGGGGAGGAACTCGTCACCGGGCACCAACGATCGACATCGGCACAGCACGGAGGACACAAGAAATTGGTGATTTGGATTGTGGGCCACTCTTATGTTAAGCGTGCGGAACATGTTTTTCTTTCAGGAGACCGTAGGACGAGTGCAGCGCAAAAGGGGTTTGATATATCATTTTTCGGGAGGGGGGGTTTATGCCTCAGCCAGTTTCGGAATTTTTTCCAGGGACTCTTAGCTCAGCAGCGGCCCCCCCCGTCAGTGGTGATACTTCACCTGGGGGAGAATGATTTGGCAAAATTGGGGAGGCGCGTGCTTATTGAGGAGATCATTTCCACTGCGGGGTGGGTGGCCAGGGCTTGTCCGGGTTCCACAGTAGTTTGGTCTCAACTTATCCCTCGGTGGCAGTGGCGAGGGGGGGTCTCGGTCAGGGCGTTGAATCACTCGGTACGGAGGGTCAACACACAGTTGGACAAATTATTTCGGACCCCCCAGTTGCAGACGATTCCACATGGGTGTATCTGGGGCGAGCATTTTTACTTGAGGGACGGGGTGCACTTGACTGAGGCAGCGAACGTCTTGTGGTCTAATAATGTCTGGGCCTGGTTGGAGGGATTTGCAAAGTAAGCGCGCTCCTGGTTTAGGTCTAGGTAAAGGGGGAGGCCAGATCGTCGGTTAACAATGCTGGCCTGTGGCGGTAAGGTCATGACCGGTGAGCAACTATTTGAAGGTCTGAGGGGGCGGGCATCATCCTACGGAGGTGCCCGCCCAGGGGGAGGGGCCATTGGCCCCTCCTAGAACTTCAGGGGCAAGGTAACTGGTGCTTCAAAGGGGCGCGGGTTGGGGAGTCACGCTTTCCTTAGGCTGGTAGCCACCCCGCGCGCGCATACTCATGACGTCACCGGATGGCGCAGAGTAAGGGCCCTCCTTTAGTGGGTAAATGAAGTTCACGGCGTGGACCGGGTAATTACCGGGCCCGGCTGCGCATGCGCACACCTGTAGGGGAGGCGCAGCTAGTAGGACCTGACACCGGTTAGCGACCTTGCCATATGGCCCAGAAATGTTAGTATACAAAAATGCAGAGGAGGATGTTAGACTCGGTTAGGAAACAATCTGTATTAGAGTCTTTGTTAAGGATAGTCACTCACACCTGTTGACAATAATGTATCTAATGTCCTGCTGATTTTTGTATAACTGTTTATCATGCAAATTAAAAATTTATTGTTTTTGAACTTAATAAATACGGCCGGGGGGTCTCGCGACCTCCCGCCTTCCAAAGATACCATGTCTATGTGCTGTGTCCGGGGGTGGTGAGGTCATAGGGGGAGGGCGGTAGCCAGTCACTGACCATGTGGAAAGGGGGGCTCTTGGCCCCCCCGCCTGCATGGCAGTGCGGCGACCTCTCCCGGACTTCTCGGTGGTGGGGCGTGTCCACTGGGGCGCGCCCTGCCACCGATTGGCTGACAACGTGACCCGGATGTCGTTAATCGACGTCCGGGTCGGAGGGGAGGGGGGCGGGCCACTGGGGGGATAGAGAGGCGGGGAGCGCCCAGGTGACCCCCTTGTTGCCTGGACGCTCCCCCACAACGGACGTGCCCCGGCGTTCGGGGAGTTCATTTTCCCCACCCACCATCCCTGGAGTACTTGGTTGATGCGTTACTAGTCCGACTAGCGGACATTGGTCGCGGTAAACTGTTTTGAAATATTAGTTTCTGATGAGGTTTTCTTTTAGGACTTTTTCTCCCATTGTAGTGATCACTATTGTATTGTGAAGTTATGTTCTTGACTATGCTTTCTCGTAGGCCTTTTTCTCCCAAGGTAGTGAATGATACTGTATTATGAGTAACTGGTGCAGTCGCGTTAGGCCTTTTCTTTCCCTTGTAGTTTTATGGTGTTATACATGACGTGTGATTTTAGTCAGTGTAGTTGTCCTTTAGAATTTTTTCTCCCATAGGTCGTCGTATTTATTAGGTATGGGGCATGCGGTAAGGTCATGACCGGTGAGCAACTATTTGAAGGTCTGAGGGGGCGGGCATCACCCTACGGAGGTGCCCGCCCAGGGGGAGGGGCCATTGGCCCCTCCTAGAACTTCAGGGGCAAGGTAACTGGTGCTTCAAAGGGGCGCGGGTTGGGGAGTCACGCTTTCCTTAGGCTGGTAGCCACCCCGCGCGCGCATACTCATGACGTCACCGGATGGCGCAGAGTAAGGGCCCTCCTTTAGTGGGTAAATGAAGTTCACGGCGTGGACCGGGTAATTACCGGGCCCGGCTGCGCATGCGCACACCTGTAGGGGAGGCGCAGCTAGTAGGACCTGACACCGGTTAGCGACCTTGCCATATGACCCAGAAATGTTAGTATACAAAAATGCAGAGGAGGATGTTAGACTCGGTTAGGAAACAATCTGTATTAGAGTCTTTGTTAAGGATAGTCACTCACACCTGTTGACAATAATGTATCTAATGTCCTGCTGATTTTTGTTTATCATGCAAATTAAAAATTTATTGTTTTTGAACTTAATAAATACGGCCGGGGGGTCTCGCGACCTCCCGCCTTCCAAAGATACCATGTCTATGTGCTGTGTCCGGGGGTGGTGAGGTCATAGGGGGAGGGCGGTAGCCAGTCACTGACCATGCGAGATTGTGCTCCTTCTGTCAGCCCTGTATGCCTGGTCTCTCTGAGACCCATGTGTGGCTGCTGGATCTTCTGGCGTGGGTGGGGCTGCTAATTGTGTGTGTTGGGCGACGACCTACCTGCTTGGACCCTTGGAATAGCAGGATGGGACAGGTTACTGCCAGCCTTGTGAGCCCAGTGCATCTTCGAGATTGATTTCCTAAATTAGAAAGTTGATTCTAATTGCGTGCTAGATGGTAATCATTATGTTTTCTATGGTTAGCAATTTCACTACAAGCTGCACACTTTTAAACATTGTGGTTAGTGCTGTACTGATATAAAGTTGCTGTGTTCAGCGTGGCTCTGTAAATTGACTTTCTGTTTTTGCAAAGCAATCTTATTGTATAAGAAGGCCATAATTGCCCCAGGGCACTTGCTATAACGTGTAAGAACATTGGCAAATAAAGGAAATCAAAAGTGCAGCGTCACTTTGAAAACAGGAAAAGCACGATTTCCTTTCAGGAACAGCTTTTGGTAAGTGTTAATGAAAGTGTAACTGCAGCCAGTTAACTTTACTGGACAGAGTAGTAGTTCCAACTACAGAGTACTGGAACGGGGCAAAGCAGCACTATTAATGCATCAAGGTGTTGACTTTTAAGGGTGATCAAATACGATCACCGGTATACAGCTGCACCTGGCAGTGAGCTGGGGGGTGCTGCTGTGGAAACCACTCTCTGCAGACTTCTATTCCTGCCCAGCAGTTTTCAGGCAACAATAAAAATGTGCAGGGAAGAATGAGATAACTGTTGTGATTAACTTTCCTACTGGAGAGAGATCCGAGTTTTAGTTGCAGATTTGACTCACAATAAACTAGCACAAACGGGTTCATTAAATATCCGCTACAGAATGTGTACCATGCAGATAGAACTATATTTGATGTGGATAGTGCAGTGGGTCACTGCTTTTGTCACAGAGATCCTTTTGAATTTTGAAGTTTATTAGTTACAATGACCTAATAACACAGTGACCTTTAAACTGTCATCAAAGAGCTCAGCTGCATGTAAACTGCATGGTATAGATTAGAAAGTTATGTTTTTCCCTAGTTTTCATTATCCTAATATTGCAAAAAAGGGTTATGTTTGGGTAGAAAAGCATTCCTATTAGCTAACTGTAGGAAAGTGGGTTTCTGTTGCAGTACCCCCCCCCCCACTCTGTTTTTGCCAGACTACTGATGCACTTTTACTTGGTGTGCCTTGGGTCCATGCCAATCTGCTTCCCAGGGCCTGTGTTCTTTACCCAAAACTGTACCCAATTGGCATCTCTAGCCACAGGTCAGCCCTTGGTAAATGGTACCACAGGTACCCAGGACACTGTGGCCAGAGAAGGCCCCTAAGGGCTGCAGCACTTATTGTGCTACCCTTAGAGGTCCTGTACCCTGACACACACACACTGCCTTTGCAGGCTGAGTGTCTTGGTGCAGAACAAAGTGAAGAGTCGACATGGCACACACCCCTGTGTGCCATGCCTACAACCCACTGCCCTGGAATAGATCAGTCGCCCTTCTAGTTGGGTGCACTATACCAGTGGTGAGGGTACAGGTGCATGAGCCCTGTACCCCTACAGTGTCTAAGTCCATTTTTAGACATTGTAAGTGCAGTGCTGCTATTAAGAGTATATGGTGCTGGGAGCTAGACATTACGAACTCCACAGCACCATAATGGCTACACTGAAAACTGAGAAGTTTATTATCAAACTTCTCAGCACATTAACCCCTTCAGCGCGGCGCGGATTACCGCGCCGTGCTGAAGGTTCGTTGCGCGGGCGGGGCCGTGACGGAGCGGTTCCGTCATCCACACAGCGCGACCGATGCGCATGACAGAACCGCTCCGTCATGCGCATCAAAAGGGTTAAACCCACACTGATGCTTGTGTGGGATTTAATGAAAAATGCACACAGAGGGCATCTTTGAGATGCCCCTTGAAAACTAACCCACCTCTAGTGTACCGACTGAGTGGCTGCTTAGGCTGCCATCAATAGATATGTTTCTGGACCCCTTGGTTGAGAGCCTGCTGCTCTCGGGGGCCTGAACCAATGCACATCCTGGGTCAAGTTGCCAAGTCTCCTCCACCAGGATGGACAGGGTTCACAAAGGGGTAGCTTCAAAGGCATGCCGCCTTTATGAGCTTCCCCAGACCACTTGTGGCTTTCAGCAACTGGTCCCCACTGGTTCTGCCCCCCACTTTGGGTGGGAGAACCGGTGAGGAAAACAAGTGAGGGAGAGAGGTGTGCCCACCTCTGCCAACTCCACCCCTCAGGTGGGGGTGGCGAGGTGAAGCACAACTCTCAGAGTCCCCACCATCTTGAGGATGGGGGGACCCAACCAACCAGGGACAGGCTTGTGCCCCCCTCCCACTTGAGGGTGGCACAATAGGGGGTGTTCCCACCCCAGGGAAGGGACCCATTGGTTCCTTCACTCTACCTACCTGTAACACCCCTAAATCTAGTATTTAGGGGGCATCCTGAACCTTGCTTTCTCAGATCCTAAAACAACAAGAAGAAAAGAAGAAGGACCGAACAGCTGTGCAGCCAGCTAACAAGAGGAAGACTCCCACTGACTTGGCCCCAGCCTTACAAGCCTGTCTCCCCTCAAACCTGCTCCACTGAAATCCCGGTGTGTCCTGCAGCCAGCAACCTCAAAAACCCCGTACCTGCCTGCCTTCACTTCCAAAGACTGCTTCTACCGTGAACACCGGATTTGTTCAACTGCAACCTCTGGCAGCAGCCGAAGACTGCAAATCCAGCCCCACTCTGCACGTGCTTGAGTCAAAAAACACCACGAGGAGGTCACCCCGGTGATCCTGACCCGAGATCCAGCGACCCCTGACCTGCCTCAAGCCTCCAGCTGACGCCTGCAGCCTAAATCCAGAAGGCCCCCCCGACCGTGACCCGGAGCTGGTAAGGAGATCGACCCCAAAAGGCACCCCTGCACAAGACGCCCCACAGCCTTGTGTGCCCAAACCGACGGTGCCTAACAAACCCCTAACTTCCCAACTTACCTCTCAAAGTGGTGGTCGCACCCAGAAGTCCTTCGTCTCCCTGCTTGCAGTACTTTTGCAAAACGGAGGTTCTCATTTGAAAACAACAGGGCACCCGACCTTGAAAAAGCACCCTGCACCCGGCCACCCCAGTGCGGCTGAGGGTGCAACTTTTGTGCTACTTTGTTTCCCCATTTGCCCTGACCTAAACCCTAGGAGCTTTGCTTCCACAACCCAGTGGCCTGCTTGCCAGCAGCCACCAACCGGAGGCCCCCTATCCCCCATTGGATAACGTTGGGCCTCAACACTCTGCGCCTGGCCGCCCTAGTGCCGCTGAGGGTGCAACAAGAGTGCATCACTGACCCTGGGGGACGCCTGAGTCTAACCCCAGAACCTTAACTCCCACAGTCGATAACTTACCTGTGAACTGATAACCTGTTTTTTCTCCATAGTATAACATTGACAATTTTCATCCAAAAAGTTTTTGTGTGGAGTTTTGAAATCTAAAAATATTCTTTAAAAATCGAACAAATAACCAAAACGTATTTACTTAACTGTTTGCAGGAAATGTCCCAGTGCTGAATCTAGGTATTCAGCACTGAGTTAGAAAAGTAACGTAAAAAGTTACTTACCTGTAATGTACTGAAAAAGCCTATTCATTGCAATGTACTGTATTTGCTAAGTATTGCAACCTACTGCATCCCATGTAAATCAAACAAAGAACACTTCCTATTGCATTTTCAAACTGTTCTACAATCAGCAACTTATTATGTTGTGTGCAGATTTAGATTCCGTATATAGGTTTCCCTATTTATGCCCTTTTATAGATACAATTCACATTGCCCTTATTTGGACATAGAAATCTGGCCCTTATTTAGACATTGTCCGTACAAACCAAATACAGACATGGCCACCTACATCCGTCCATCCACGTCACAACGAATTCTTGGAAAACCAGACCCTTAAGCCTTTAGGAATTTCCCTCAGCTTGAATATTGATTTCTCCAAGAACTCATTAAGTATGCATGAACATCTATTCCTTAGGGTTTCATTCATGACGTTCCTCTGCCTGACTTTTATGTCAATACTGGCATTCCTAGACACCTTCAAGGTATAAATATACCAGCACTTGCCTTGGCAAATTACGGTTCCCGGAGGATTCGATCCGACCCAGACTACGCGGTTTGCCACGGCAAGTTCGGAAGGAGATCGAGTTCCAGCCTGATGCACTGACCTGACGCTGCCATCCTCCTCGCAGAGAATCCAGCTCCAGTACTCTCTGACTTCCCTTGCGGGGGGTTAGACTATCGAGTCCAGAAAAGAGATTCCAACCTCTCTCATTCTCAGGTATGGAGCTGACTAGAACTTAGAGAAACTTTTGGCAACTCTTGACTAAACTAAAATATAGCTAGCTATACTTTAGAAACAGCACCTGCTTCAAACCTCGTACTGCACTTAGGTTAGGTACACTGGGGTAGAACAATTTAGAAACATCAGAAGAGTATCACATTTTAGCATTATGTTATTTATGTATGTATTTTGATTAATATATGTCATAGCTACAAACCATGCTATTGCAATATTATTTTATCTTACTGCTAACCTCGTACATATTGTACTTCGCAGTCTGTCTTACAATTGTAGCAATTCATATCTCTTGCATGAGAAATAAGACTGTTCAATAAACTCTTTTATTGAAACGCCCGTCTCTCTATTTCTGTGCAACTCTGTAGAAACGAAGCATGCACGATTGACTGGGTGAAACTGTTATCTATTGTTTCCACGATTCTGAGACTGTTCCGATTCTAAAGGGAAACAAAGTTGTCATGTTTATGCGGTTGCCAGAGACTAATGCCTTCTTGTATATTCGAGAAGTTTCTAGTGACCTCTAAGTTAGCTGGCACACACAAGTAATTAAGTTTAATATACTCGATAGAGACATACTGACCTCAGTCCTATGTCAAATCTATAGTGTATGTTATTCCAATGCGCAGAGCCTATCAGGGAGTTAGGAACTACACTACAATTACTGTGTTGTATTTAATGCTTACCTGTGCCAGGCTTGATTGGTTCTAAAAATAACACAACAGTATATTTTTATACAAAAACAATTGGCCTAGAGTTCAGTTCTTGAGTGTGAGAATTCATTTGCTGACTGAGTGTGTACATCAAATACTTAACACTGTCCTGTGATACTGCCTTACTGCTCGACCACTCTACCATAAATAGAGAGTAAGGTTCTATCTAACTTTAACCTCTGCCTACCTCTGGGGTCATCTGGACTCTTTACACACTATACCTCATTCTTGGTGTAGTATATATAGAGCCAGTTTCCTACACTAACCCAATCCCAAACACTGTGGTTGGTATTAAATCCTGAGTTTGTGCTTTTCCAGTCAAACACTCATATATGGCCTACTAGTATAGATGGCATGTATTGTGTTATATTGTATTGTGATTGCATTTATATAGCTCTTACTACCCCTGACGAGGCGGCAAAGCGCTTTTTCAGTGAGTAGCACACTACTCCGGAACTCATAAAGGATTAGTGTTGAATTAGTATATTGAAATATGAAAGGGATTCAAGTGGTGGATAGGTTAGTCAATTATTTGGATTCAGAAGGATAGCGGAAGGAAAGAAGAGGGAAAAAAGGTTTGTATTTATATAGCACTCGTTACCCATGACGGGGTGCCTTTGTTTTTGTTGCCGAATAGCACGCTACTCCGGAAACCCATAAAGGATTAGTGGTGAATTAGTATAGGGAAATATGAAAGTAATTTGAGTGGTGGATATTAGTCAGTTATTTGGAGTGAGAAGGATAGCGGAGGGATAGAAGAGGGAAAAAAGGTTTGCCTTTGTATATCTCTTGCTACCGCTGATGGGGTGTTGAAGCGCTTTATTGGCAAGTAGCACGCTACTCCGGACCCATAAAGGATTAGTGTTGAAAATTAGTATAGTGCAATATGAAAGTAATTTGAGTGGTGAATATGTTTTTCAGTTATTTGGATAGATAAGGGTAGCGGAGGGATAGCAGAAGAAAAAAGGTTTGCATTTATATAGTGCTTGCTACCTCTGATGAGGTGTTGAAGCACTTTTTTGGCAAGTAGCACACTACTCTGAAACCCATAAAGGATTTGTGGTGAATTAGTATGTTTAGTGAAATATGAAATTTGAGAAGTGAACATGTTAGTCTGTTATTTTGATTGAAAAGGATAGTTGAGAGATAGAAGAGTGAAGGATTTAGACTTTTTGTTTTAGGTCATAGCAGTAGGAAGATGCTTTGGGATGAGTAAAAAGGGGATCTGGAGGGGAAGAGTCAGAGGGAAGAGTTTAGAAAGGCTTGTTTTGGGGGATCGGTATAGTAAATGAGGTGTCAGATGATGCAAGGAGGGGTAGAGTATGGGAGAGTCTAGAAATTGTTATTTTGGGAATCATAGTAGTGGTATGGGGTTCTGGATAAATGAGAGAGTGGATGTAGAGGTATAGGGTGAGAAATAGGGTTTTGCATTGGAAAGAGTAGTAGAAAGAAGTTTGAGATGCATCAGAAAGTTGGGGTAGAAGATATATTGAGAGAAGTATAGGGTGAGAAATAAGATAGTGCATTGGATATGCTGAATTTGAAGAAAGTGATAGATATATAGATCCATAAGTAGATGGAAAGTATATATATCCATAAAGGAGGTAGGTATATGTAGATTAAAGATATTGATAGAGGTAAAGGATGAGAAATAGGGTAGTGCATTGGATATTGTTTTTAGGAGAAAAGTAATAAATATATAGATCCAAGTACATGGAAGGTATATAGATGCATAAAGGAAGTAAAAAGATGCATTCGATAAACTCGTTTTTTTAAGTGTTATTGTACTTTTTGTAGTGATAGCGATTTATATAATTATTTTGGGGGGAAATCCAAACTCAGCAAGGACTTCTGAACCGTACAATCTTAAAAATGGCTAGAATGGAGGCGAAAGTATTTGTCATCCAAATACACGGCCCCCAATGCAGCATTCAAAGTACTTAGAAAGGGAGAAATCCATCACCTGCTCTAGAATTGTCATATGGGAGCAGATGATCAAACTTTAGCATACATATGTAGGCAAAGTGAATGCAAAATCAAACATATTTTACAAATGGAAGACTGAGAATGAACATTTTCTTGACATGTGCGGGTCACATCAGCTTTTTTGACGATTCATGCATAACCTAGTTTGACTTTGCTAATCATGTCAAACAGCACTATAAGTCTTATGATGGTCCCAAATCATTCTCCAAGCATCGATGGATCAGATTCAACAGAAAAACATTAAGCAAAACAAGATAGATGGTCCATGGGTCATCTGTAATCCACACCGCCCCATATGTGTAAGAAATAATTGAATCCATGGGATTCGGAACACAATGGCCAATTATCGTACTGATAATCCCAGCAAGAAAGGAAAAGTCATGCAAGAAGGTGCAAAGCACTGGTCTGGATCATTACTGTCCTTTTAATAAAATAAAAATAAAATCCTAAAGGAATCTTTCACTAAGGATATGAAGATGGCACTTGAAACAGTAGCAGGTTTCAAACTCCAATTTTACTCCCCTCCAAAATCAGCAACTGCGTGTAGGCAATGATTGATAAAAATAGGTGAATAGTACAATTCCTCACCATCCCAAACATCACAAAACACCCCAAAAATAATCTATTCAACAACATGAGTCGTGAATTGAAGTATTGCAGATATTGATTCTAAAAAAACAAAGAGATCCACCCTTATGGGAAAGTATAGAAGTGTTCCTCCAGACTACGTGTGTCTCCTACAATGGTGGAAAGCACACAGCTTTGTTTAAATACCCTTCACCCACCAAAATGACCCTTGGTGGCATGCTTCATCATCGGGGTCTTCCCGCCCCGCTGCGGAACGGGCGTGCCGCGACCTACGACTACGTGGGAGCACTGGTTATGAAAAACAACACTATGTGTGGTGTAGGAGTGTGAGTGGAAGGATCAGAAGTGAGTGAACGGTGAATGGTGAAAAATTAAAAAAATACCTGGCTCAGTGGAAAAAATAAATGTTAATGTTCCTTTGAGCTGGTATAGGTAAAAGTGGGGAATGAGATGGATATACTATGCTTTAATGAGCAGTGTCTCCTGTGTCGACATGTTTCGAAGCCCTCCCCTTGCTTCTCATCAGGACCTAGAAGAGATCCCTTCTACACTCAAATCAAAACAACTGTGTATTTACATATAATCCTAACTAAGTGGTGCACATAAATTTAACATGCACAGTATACTATACCCCAGTAGGTATATTGCTGAATGGATTATGGAAGAATAAAAACAGGGTTAGAATAATATAACACATTCAAACTGCACCATATGTGGTGTTAACCTGTAAAGAAAAGTGATATATTTCTGTGATATATTTTTCTTATCTTTATCCGTTATAATTGGTAATCAGTGCTGTGTTATGCCGGCGAGATGAGACAATACAAAAACATACACACACAAAACATAAAACACACACTCTATATCTAAGGAGTGTGTGGTGTGCGTATCCATATGATAAGTATAACTGAGAGTATCTATTAAATATATCTCTCCTTCAAGAAACAGTTTAGTGACAGATAAAGAAGCCTCCAAAGTTTAGGCTGTTCACGTACTCTTTTATCGCCCAGATAATGCCCCATGAGCCTCCAAAACTGGAGGGAAGGGGTACCTATATACACACACTGCTAAAAGAAATTGAAAAAGAAAATGAAAAACTGTTGGTTTTGAGATCCTTCCTAATTGAGCAGCATTTCACTGTTGCAAATCGGCTGTGCCGTACTTACAATATCAAGGTTACCTCCTCACCAGGACACTGCCTCGCTGCGGCTCCGTGGAACATTGAGCCAGTGTGGGCAGTGCCCTTAATTAGTGAGCATAATTGGTAGTTTTGCTGCCAAAAAACTGCACTAATTGGTACAAACACTAGACTGTCAGAAAATGCAAGATGGTGAACTAGAATGGCACCTCCGGCTGAATTGTGTTTGTTCCTCACTTCCTCTTGCTCGAGGGTGTTTGTTCCTCACTTCCTGTTGCTCAAGGGTGCCTGTTGTATAGCCCTAGGAGCAAAAAAGACTAGTGCACTAACTAAAAGGACACTACCTCTTCCTAACTCTTTCAACTATCAGATCGTAAAATGTGTACCAGCCGGATAGCATATACAGAGCATAATAGACTGGAGCGCTCTCCGAAAAAGCTTCCCATTGTGCGAGCGTATAATGAAACAATATTATCATAATATTAAAAATAAAGTAAACCAGGTCTGGGCAAGTATTTACTAATGGTACATGTAATCGCGTTTTTAGTAAACATTGTACCAAGGGATTGTGCAGCCAGACATGCGGGTTAATCCGAAGTGTTTTTTTTCTCATGTTTCATAATATGCACGACAAAATGGGGTTAATGGCACCTCACAGTAGAGGGGTGAACTCATGACGGCATAAACAAATAAAATACAAAAGTGGCAAGTCTTGTGGCTAGGCAATGACTTCCCATGTTTCTATTCGGCCCCTCATAGTGACATTGTTGAGGTTTCTATGTCGACCCCTAGTGTTTCTAAAAAACGGTGTGTTAACAAAACCGGGTTTCTGCCCAGTTACTTCAGAAGATTTTTATGTAGAGGACATATAATGGTAATGACATCTCTCTACAGAAGGGTGAGCTCAAGATCGCATAAGTGAATAGGAGTGGAAAAACGTGTGGCAGGACATTAAATTCTACAGGGTAATATGCAGGCCATATTATTTCAGGGGTGTTTTCCTGCTGCCCCAAGTGTTTAATAGAAGTTTGGCTAACATAAGGGTTCTGCCCAGTCGTTTCAAGAGTTTCTATGCAGTATATTTGCAGTAGTTTTCTCTTCCCAGAGATAGTGACAAAAGTCATGGGGAGATACAAATCAGCTAAATTGTCCCCAGGGGATGTCGTCATTCAGACTTGTAATGTGTGTCCCCAAGCGGAACACCCACCTCTGTTCCTTCTCAAGAAGACCATGTTCACTGTTCAGTTGTTCGATAATGGTCTACTGTAGGTCTTCCATTGTGTGTTGGGTTGTCAAGTAGTGGGTAGCCATTTTCGTAGTGCTTCTTTTGCAACATACGTTGCTCCTGTGCTCTCTTATGCGCGTCTTGACAGGTCTAGTTGTCATTCCGACATATTCCATTCCGCATGGGCAAGTGATGATATAAACCACATTCTTGCTGTTGCAGTTCGTAAATCTCCTCTGCTCCCATTCTGTACCATTACTGGATTTTATACTTTTGCTTTTCTTCCACAGGTGGCAAGTGCTGCAATTACCAAAAGGATAATGGCCCTTCACTTGGGGTAGGAGGGTATTTTCTGCCTCAATTGCTAAGGTGTGTCGCGCTGTTGTGTGGACCAGCATGTCCCTCAGGCTCCATTTTCCTTTTGTGTGCAAACATCGGTTTGGGAAGGTTGAGTTTTCCGCATGCCAGGAGTCTCAAATGTTTGCTTACAATTTTTGTCACTTGATTGGAGTTGGTATTGTAAGTGGTGACACTTATTGGTCTCTCTTCTGGGTCCTTAGGTACTCTCGGTTCCAGCAGTGCTTCCCTATTGTTGTTACGTGCCCTCTTCATGGCTCTGTCAATGATTCGTGTAGGTTAGTTGCGTTTCTTTAGTTTGTCTTGTAGATCAGTAGCCTACCTCTTGAAGTCTTTAATCTCCGTACAGTTCCTCCACAAGCGGAGGAACTGTCCGTTTGGGAGATTGTCCCGAAGGTGGCGGGGATGGAAGCTGTTATATAACATCAGACAGTTCTTTGCTGTAACTTTAAAGTGAGTGATAGTCTTTAAAGTGCCTTCATCTGGGTAGATATTCAAATCCAGGAAGACCAAGTTGGTCCGTGAGGTTGTGCTGGTGAATTTCAGATAGATGTTTTGTTGGTTCAGCCAGGTCATAAAGTTTTCAGTTGATGTAATGTCTCCTTCCCATATAACCAACACATCGTCTATGTAACGTTTCCATGTTTTTGACAAACAGGTTCCTGGGATGGAGGATCTTCTTCACTTCTAGGTGGTCGACAAATGTGCTCCCCATGCTGGTCCCGTGCTTCTGTAGGTAGATGGTATCCTTGGTACAAAAGAAGTTTTTTGTAAGTGCCAGGGACACACATTCCATAACCACGTTACGTGGTATGTGGTATCCCCAGTGGTGAAGAGTACCTCCTCAATGATAGTTAGTGTCTCATCATGGATTCGACGATCGCCCTCTTTTCCTATCTTATCTGGACACTGCAGACGTCCCCGAGACTGGTTCCCCTGTCGTCCAAAAACAGATCTTTCATCTCAATGAGCACCTGCCATCCTCCTCAAATTGTGCACGACTAAATTAGTTGTCTGAAGGGGAACCTCTCCAGTGGCAGGCCGGAGCAAAGGGAATCTCTTGGTTGGCTCTGCCACAAAGTTGGCAAAAAATCCTTTAAGCAGCTAAAATCATTTAATCACCACATCTGCAACAGAGGGAATGCAAACAGGTTAATTGCATATGCTCAGACTAAAACAGCTGGGGGAGCGACCGTACTATGAGAAAAGTATAAGTCAGTCTCAAATTACACACGCTGCGAGTCTAGTCTTATAATACTAATTTTGGCAAACATCCATAACTTCAATACAATGTTAACAATAGAGACAGCTTCCTTCTTTTCTGCTATGTCCCACCCAGATTGCCCACATTTCCTTAAAGCACAGCTTTTTCTTGTGTTCGTGACTTCTAGAAGTCACGCTACACTTAGACTACAATTGGAACATTCGCTGCTGCTCCAAATTTCTTGTTACATATTCAAGTCAGGAAGTTTCCCAGCAAACATACAACAGGAAGAAAAAACACTTAAGTCAGACCACATTTAGACCTTTTTTTTTAAAGTGAGCTGTAGGTTATTACCAGAAAATATGTGCAACTTAAACATACACTTTTAACCCCAAATTTAAATTGCATTATACAAAATCTCTTTCTTTACATGATCATATTTCACAGTTTGTGGGCAAGTGACAGGTAAAACCGAATAATGAACAGAATGATTAGGGCCTAAATCTAAATTAGGGTTTTGATTCCTTTCACCGGCCCTGAGAGAGTGAGTCAGAGATGTTTGTCATTGTGCTGTTTGAGATTGATAACATTCTAATGTGGTAGTACCGTATAGATAGAGGACAGGAGTTGGATTTCTAACTTATACATTGTGATAAAAGTGGTTTATGTAGCCAAGTTACAATGGCCTGGCAATTTTACACTGTCTGTTCAGAGAAACAAATGAATGTTATAAATTGTCCATGGTACTGGAAGCAGCTCAGCTGTGGTGGTCGAATGAGGTGTAAAATCATGTGTGATGATGTGCGGAGGATGTGCAATGGACCTCACTACTTAGTTTTGATCACTAGAAAGTGTCACTTTAAGGGTCACGCATTTGGCCATTGAATGTCACTCATAAGCCATGTTCCTCTAATTATTTCTCTTGGTGTGTGGTAGCATAGAGCCTGTGTGCATTCTTTTCAGAACTGTGTGCAAAAATGAAACTCTCAGGAACCACAATGCAAAAAGCGTGCTACACTAAAGGTTGATTGGTTGTAACCTCTTTTTAATTTTTTTAAGAAATGGTCTCAAAGGTAACTATTTACCAATTTTTTGTCTTGCTAAATGTCACAGGTTTTACAGAAAAGTCTAGATCAGGTGGTAGAGTTTCAGAAAACATTTCAGTATTTCATGATCTGCCAGTACACTCTTTAGAAGAAGAATCATTGTTCTGATACAGAAAACTCCTTCATGTACATTCTTATTTATTTGTAGATTCAAGCACACAAAACGGGTCTTAGGTTGCGTGTTGTGTGGTTCAGAGAGTACTAGACATGGCAGTTCAGGCTGGACTGTTAGTATTGGAGCATGGTCAAGACTCATTTGCATGTGGCTGGGTCTAGGAATGGTGGGCAAAATAGAGAGGGGTTGAAATTCTACCCCAAGCAAATACCAGTGGTTTGCCGTATTGCAAGCATCCTCCCATGACCATTTCTGGGTTTGATGTGATGCCATAAGTAGTCAAGGGTATGCCCAGACACGGATCCTTTGCTCACTGTTCCACTGGAATCAAGCTGTACAAGATTGAAGAGCACCAATCAGGAGAAATCCGTCTTGGTTTGCTTGTGTTCCGTGTCAGAGAGGACCTAGCTTGGTGGTTGTGATGGACTGTTCCTATTGGAGCAGAATCAAGACTGATTTGCATATGGTTGGATCAAGTCTGAAATGGCATGGTGGGCAAAAAGAATGATGGGTTGGAATGATAACCGAGCAGTTGCCAGTAGTTAGACTTATTGCAAGCATCTTCCGATTGGCCTTTGTGTGTTTGATTTATTTGCAGAGTGGCAGACGATGTTCAGGTGCATGGTAGAACTTTTAGTAGTACTGGATTTATCACGCTAATCTGGAAATGAAGCCATGTCTTATAGCAAGAGAAACTGCATTCCATCATGTATGCTGGTACAGGAAATGTAATGGCTATCTAATGTACTATGACTGAAGAAGTCCATCAGAATCATTCATGTGGTTGGAGAATACATCCATCAGTATTACAATGCCACTGAATAAGTTAATCAGAATTTCTTTGCACTTTAAAGTTATTGTCCCAAGAATAGTGCAGAGAAACAACAAGCTGTCAGCAGAGTTTGCGTGCGTGTGTGTGTGTGTGTGTGATATTTATGTAGTTAGATTACGAATCTCTAAAGAAAGCTAACTATGCAAATCAGAGATAACATGTCAGCAAGCTTTTGCCACATGATTCAAACACTTCAGTTACTTCTCTTCCAAACAAGTCTCTGTGGGCAGCCATCTCCAGGATGTAAACTTAGCCTTAGCTGGATATGTGCCAATGCTATTGCCACTGGTCGAAGCAGTAGACCGTCTGTTTATATTGTTAATACTAAGAGCCATCGGTGCTCTTACACTCTCTCAACTATGTACTCTCTCTCTCCCCCATTCAAACTAATTCTTTCACTCATTCTAAGTCTCTCTTGCTCCCTTTCTAACGCACACCAAACACTCTTACTGTTTCATACCTGCGTTTGCTGTTTTACCAACTGGTTCACTCATGTCCTGAATACAATTGGGCCGCAAATTCTATTTCAAGTTTAACATTCCACTTGTACCTGAATTTGTATTACATTCAGGAGGTTTCCCCTATGGATTTCACCAGGTAAATCCTAGCAGAAATTTGGGGGTAAATAGAGTAAAATACCTATTTGTGCATCATGGACTGCATAAAAATGTGAACATTGCATGTAATGTATGTATTTTTACTTAGAGGGCTGCAACTCAGAAGTGGGTGCAGATTATGCATCTGCTATTTCCCACACTGTGCAAAATGTTGTAAGTGGGTGTGCACTTAGTACCTCATTGTAATCAGACACTCACTTTCCTTCACCTCCTAACTTGCTATTTCATTCAATTTTTAGCTTAGATATATATATTTTTAGCTGTGTTATACTTTCTACCAAAAACACTTTGCAATGTCAGCTATCAGTCACACATGTATTTGCAGAGTAATTAGCCTTCCTAACAACCAAAGAGATACATGAACATTTTGGTACAACTCTGTAGTCTAGGCCACTGCCCAAAGTTCAAAACGCATTAAAAAACGCACACTCACTCATTCACATAAAAATATCAGATTCTGGTGTGAGCTGGAAACATTTGGATAATCATCTCCTGGACAAAGAAAAGGTGCAGGATTGCAATTCTACTGGCTGACTGTGTGCTATAAGAGTGCTATTTAACAATAACAAAATAACATAAACTGTCTTCTTCTCAAATATGTAAGAAATAAACAGAAAAGTAGAGGGTAGAGCACTGTTAAAATATGTACACATTCTTTGTTGCAGACCCGAAAACTGTACCATAACTTTTAAACAAATCTTTCAAATGAGCAAGAAAGAACTAACATAAGCTGGACATGTTTAGAAGCACTTTTTGTCAAAAAAGTTATGGTTTTATTTATTTTATTTAGTAGTTTTGTATACTGCAAGCAAAGCCTAATGGTTTTCAAAGCGCTTTGCACAGACAAGAAAAATGTTAGTCTGAACATAAAATAAATACAAGAGTGAGAAAACATGAAGTGGAACAGCAATATTTAAAACAAAGTAAACATGGAAAATCAACTTTCAAGAGAAGAAAGAGAAAACGTGTATGCACCATTTTCAAAATGGTTAGACTAAATATTAAATTGTGGTGCATTGACTCAGGGTTTCTTCACCCCAGATAGACAGTCACAGTTATGCACATATTCCAATAATTAACTTAAATTGCCTGTACAAACCCCAGTCCTGCCATGTGTGACAGAAATCAGCTTCTCTCACTTGAAGCAAGAGCTTTCACTTAACTTTTGTTTTCTTTTCACATCTTCATTTGCTGTTTACAGGGTGCTTCTGTTGCTCATCAGAAAGGTCCTTTGTAGTGTGCGCTCTTGCAGGCCCCCTGTGACAAGGGTAATGACAGAATTAGAGGAAGCACAGGCACACACCTTACAAGGAACAGTGATCAGGACTCTGCACACATTACTACTGCTAATCATTGTTAAAGTGCATGTGCTCACTCCTTGCAACATGGAAGTATTGGCATAACTAATTGACATGTATGCCCCTAGTAAATTGGTACTACATGTACCCAGGGCCTATAAATTAAATGCTACTTGGTGGGCGTGAAGTACTGGTTGTGCCTCCCACTTAAGTAGCCCTTTAAACATGTCTCAGGCCTGCCATTGTAGGTCCTGTGAGCGCAGTTTTAAACTGCAATTTTGACCTGGCAAAATAAACCCTTTGCCAGCCCAAACCTTCAGTTTTAATACAAATAAGTCACCCCTAGGGAAGGCCCTGGACAGTCCATAGGGCAGGGTGCAATGTACTTAAAAGGTAGGACATATACTTTCAAGTTTTACATGTCCTGGTAGTGAAAAAATCTCAAATACATTTTCCACTACTGCAAGGCATGTCTTTTCGATAGGATAAAATTGGAGTTGCCCTATAAAAAATTTTAAGAGTAGTTTCCAAATGGAAAGTAATAAGCAGTTCATGCTTGGTGTCTCTGGAATTTAAATTTTAAATCCTAACTTATGGTGAAGTCGGATTTTAAATTACAATTTTGAAAATGCTACTTTTAGAAAGTTGGGTGTAGTTGGCAGTTGGGCTTTGTGTATCTCTCCTAGACAGCCACTCACAATGGGGGCTTAGGCATGACTGGATGGGCCATCACTGGCAGGAGGGGAGCGAGGAGCTGGGAACAGCCCCACTTACACTGGATAGACTGTGTCCTGTCTCTACACAAAGGGCTGCATACCCCCTGCGGTGAGTTTTGAACCAGGGCTGAGAAGGTGGGGCATCTGTGCACTTTAAAGGTTTCCTCTAGAAGCTTCTCCCACTTCAGTGGCACAACCATGTATAAGACAAGGACCTCAGACACAAACTCTTCAGTACACTTCTGGACTTGTGGATTCTCTGCCAGGAAGAACTGCTGTGCTGCTGAAGGTTTGCCACTCTGCTTGACTGCGCTATGCTGGATTCTTGTTTTGTTGTGCTGACCTGCTTCCCTCCTGACTGGGTGAGAAGGAATAGACCTGCATCTCTTGAATCCAGAACCCAGAGGGACTTCAAGTACTAGTCGAATGCCCATCTGATCTGTAGCCTCAGGGACAACAGGCTTCTATCAAGCTTGAATCTGCACCTGGACTCGGCCATCTGTGAGCCTACCTTGCCACATGAACCGTTGTAAGTGGGGGCCTAGGGTGCTTTGCCAGCCTCTTTGGATCCAGTGGAACTGACTCATCTCCTCTACTCCACAGCGTAACCCAGAGCAGAACCAGCACATCACCGTTGCTGTGTGAATTGCACCCGTCACAAAAACTTGCCTTGCCACAGCAGCCCGCATCACCTTCGGAATCTTCACGAGTGATGCATCCTTGGGGCAGGCTCTTGCATTTCGCAATGACAGAAGTCTCGACGGTGCTGGACTGTACATCGTGGCATCCCAGCTTCATCGGAACTGACACACCACCTTGACTGCATGCAGCATCCTTGACAATGGACTTCACATTGCAAGCCCCGTTGGCGGGATCCTCAACATTGACACAATAGGACATCTCACTACAGCCTCACCGCATCTCGAACCGATGTATCGCTTCAGCTCTGCTACGCATCTCCTACTCGGATCCACTAGCGCTCCGCAAACCAGGATTTAATGTACTCTGTTCAATGGGCTTGACTGGGTCACTGTAGCTGGCCTGCACTTCATTGCAGTCGGCCTGAACTTGTGACTTTCTCGCGGCCCGGTGCAACCAGAATACATGGTTGGTGCTTTACGCCTTTTGGCACTTTTTTGTCTTAAAAACTTTCAAATTCAATATCGCCGGTACAACCATTTGGATTTTTGGTCTTTTTTATTTATTAAAGATCACTTTTTGTGGTGTGCTTTCACTGTGTTACTGTTTGAAGTGTTGCACAAATACTTTGCACATTTCTTTCACCTTCAGCTCCAGGCAATGAAAGGAATGTCTATAGCCATGACCATAATCTTTTAAAAATTGCTCAAACAAAGTAGAGGCTCCGACTTATCTGCAATTTGTCACAATATCGATGCCAAAAGTATTCCAACACTGTCATTTGGCTCGCTAATATTCAAGGATCATCTTGGAATTTGGCTGGAAAAGGCCCAGTGCCACTGCTATAGATGATTTTTCCAGCAGCCTGATGCCACCCCATCATCTCACGTTTGTCTTGAATTCAATTTAAGACAGCAGGGTTCCTAAGTTTTTATGTTAAACTCAAAGCTGCCCTGACTGGTTCACTGAGGGTGCTAATATAGTCAAACAAGAAGGACAGGAAGCTTGCATGGGGATCTAATGCAAAGGATTCAATTAATGGCACTGGTGTCTGGGACATCCTTGACCTAAACCTTCCTCAAAACTGTGCGCCAAAAGTCTTACAAAAAAACGCAAGATCAAAGTCTGCTGAGGAAGATTGGCAGGAACTATCAGCGAAGGTCCACATGGACTTGTGCATCACCCTGTACTAGTCTTGCAGGATGGTTCTACATATATCTAGACATATGAGTGTAGAGCAGAAAAAAACTAATCAGGTTAAGATATGGAATAATACCTTTGAATGCATACAAATATGGGTGACTGAAAGGGTCGGAGGCCTTGAATGTAAGCTGTGCAATTATAAACTTAAATTGCTGCGGCATGTAGTCTGTCATTGCAACAAATTGAAGGCTTTAAGGGAATATTGGCTTGAACCAGTACTCTGCTACATAGGAATCAGGCAATGCCAGAAAGTGATAGAAACAAGCTTGAGTGGGACTAATGTCCAGCTAACATCTATATTTTTTTTAATTCCTGAAGGAGGCCTATTAAATCATGGACAGGAAGGCTCTACCTCTTTGGAATTCGAAATCCAGCCCTCCCAGGAGATAAAGTGCCTCTCTTTAAGTGCACCCTGCCCTGATGCACTCGACTATATTCAGCCCCTTATGTCTTTTTTTAAAGGATATTTTAACTTTCAAAAGACAAGAAGTATGAACCCCCAAACAAACTATCTACATCTCAATCTTCACCCTACACATTTCAGCCTCCACTCTCAAACTGGTCTTACCCCACCACCCCTACCCTGACCCCTAATTATGACCACAGAAAACGGTCTCAGCAATGCTCGCACCCACCTGCAATTGTCGGACCACAGTGAAAGCCTGTTCTCTGAAACAACGTTAGCCATGATTAGCCAACATGCCCACTTAACATCACCTTCAAACACTCATCTATCAAGAACTATCACTCCCATCACTGTGTAATAATCTAGAGCGCCTGAAATCTCTGTACCTCTCCTCTTGAAAAGAGAAGCAGGCGCCCTGATATTTTCTTGTCACTCATTATCTTATCGCCATGCTGATGTGCTGGTATCCTACTAAAGTATACTGGTCTGTTTCTATTATGATCAGCTTGCTGTGTTCAATAAAAGACCCCCAACAATGTATGTATTTGCCTGTGTATGTTTTGCACATGGCTATCAATGGGAAGGGATGGGTCTGAGTGTTTCTGCATAGATTGGGCACTCAGCAGTCCACTCAGGATTCATACAGTAGAAAGGGGGTTGCAAATCCGAAGGGTATCACAATCTCTATTGGTAGAGATACAGGGAGGACACTGATAAACATTGTGGGATATAAGGACCAGTGAGCCAGGGACACTGGAATGGAAGAATAGTTACCCCCCTGGAGTTGGGCTACAATTGCATTAAATGCTTCAGAAAGAAGCATATACCTTTCTGTGCTGCAACGGTAGCCCCTTGGGTAAAATTCTTTCTTGGAATATGGCTGGCCTGGGATAGTCTAATTCCAAGTTAAACTTTTTAATGCGTTTTTGTCCATTGATAATTTGCTTACAGGAAACTTGGATATGTTCTGATTTTAAATCTGAGAATTATTTAGCATTTTTTTGTGCAGCAAAACCCTCTGTAAAAGGTCATGCCAGTGGTGGTATAGCTATTTGACTCAGTAGTAGCATAAATCGGAATCATAAGGTGTTAGGGAAGAATGTGCACTGATTATCATTGAGGGAGATTTGAATGCCAAAATCTCAAACTGTACGTGTTTGACCTTTCGAAACTCAGAATTGGATGCGGTAGGGAGTATTCCAGAGGTTATTTTGCCTGGAAATGTTAGATCTGATAGGAGGGTCTACGTTTCCTGGATTTCATAAGATCCAATGACCTTATTGCTTGGCAGGTTTTCAGACCAGATAAACTTCTGATCTCTCTTATTAAACAAGAAGCTTCCGTATGGGCTCTTTTTCTGTCCCAGTGTTTCTATATTGTTATTTGCATGGGGTTATACTGCCTTCCTGGAAAGGAAGTGTTGTTGTACCTTTATATAAAAGGGTCCTAAAACCTTTCTGGCCAGTTTCACGCAGAGTACATTATTAGATGCGATTGTGAAATTGTTTGCTAAGAATATTCTTTTACAACTTCAGGATTGGGCATTTGGTAATAACTTTGTTACTGTTGAGCAGGCTGGTTTTTGTAAGAGCTGTGGTACCTTAGATAATATCACGGCCCTTCAAACAATAATTGAAAAGTCTCCTGTAGGTAAGGACATGGCTTTATATTCTGCCTTAATCGATTTCTGCACAGTGTTTGATAGGGTTGATCGTGGGATACTGTAGAGGAAACCGGTTGCACTGGGCATCCCTGCTCACTTGATTAGGTTAATCATTTCCCTGCACTCTTCTACGTGGACTCAGGTCTTGATGGGAGGTAACAACAGCCTGTCCAGCAAAGTGGAGACCCATAATGGTTTGAAGCAGGGGTGCCTACTTGTGCCCCTTCTTTTCTCTCTTAACATCCTTGACTTTCCTTGCAGAGTTAGACAGAATAAAGGGGACCCACCTAAACTATCATCGATGAATGTTGGCTGTCTTCTCTATGCTGACGATTTTGTTTTATTGGATTTAACCCCAATAGGACAACAGAGGCATCTTTCTTTGCTCTGAAACTTTGCTGATGAACATTTTTTTTAAATATATCTCTAAGAGCAAAGTTATGCCTTTTAGGACCCTGGGGTGCAGAGTTATAAAGGATTTGTATTGGTTCCTGGGGAATGAAAAGTTAGAAGTGGTGAAGATGTATCCATATCTTGGTATATTTTTCTCCAGTAATTGCTTAAACAAGGATCATGTTAGTCAGTGTGGAAGTAAGGCACTATCTCAAGCCTCAGCCATTCAGAGACTATATAAGTGTTGTGGGAAAAGGCATTTTGCCCATGTTTTAATGATCTATAAGAATAAAATCCGTCTCACTGAGCTACGGCTGTGATGTAATGAAGGAGTGGTATTGGTCCTTTTTACGGGAAGGCTGAAGGGCGCTTTTGGCACATAATTTGTAATCTGATTTCCCCAGTTGTACCTTCTGGCTTGAATTTGGGCTCCTCCCCACGAATGTGTTTGCTATGGCAGCTGGTTTAAGGTGTGGAATAATATACTGAATAGTGACTTGGGCTCTATCAGTGCTGCACTAAAAGGTTATTTCTTTTATAGCCTGAAGGGAAGAAGTGCCCTCTTTTCAAACTATATGAAAGCTCTGGATATGTTTGAAATTGGTCAGAATGAGGTGGCCCCGCTCTCCAAGCTTACTTTGAAAAATCTGATAAAAAAGTCAATTAATGAAGTGAGTTGAAAAAGTGACATTGTACTTTGTGCTCAGCATGTTCGGAATGAAATTGTAGTTGAGAGTAGTATTTGTAAAAAGCCTCAACTGTATGTTCCATGGAACATTCCCCATGCTGTGCACAGAACTATTTTGTAACTAAGGCTGAACCTGCTACCGTTACAGATTATCACTGGATCCTGGGACGGATTACCTAGGAGGAGAGGCTTTGTGACCTTTGTTGGAATCATATCCAAGATTCAAATGATGTCATATTTGTTTGTCCTCTCCTACATGCATTGCAACGTCAATTGTCAACACCATTGTTCATTAAGTACAATATAACTTTGGTTGGGGAGGCTTAGAAATGTCTCTTTGCACCTCCATCAGAAATAGTTTGCACAAACATTTTTTTGATTTTAAATATTTCCTTAATATCTTTTAGATATGTTTGTATGTTGTAATTTTATGTTAATGGTATTCGGCTTTGCACCTCTGGAATAGAGCATTTTATGCCTATTTAAAGACTATTGGGCTCATCATGATTTCGGTCGGACATGGCTTTGCACCAGTGAAATAGAAATTTTTTGCTTTTTTAAAGACTATGGGGCTCATTACGATGTCGGTTGAACGAGCATCCGTCCGACATCGCAGTGGGAGTGGAACCGCCCAACTAGTAGTGTTATATTGCCGAGTTAGGCCCATGTAGCAAAGCAGCTTATTTCTTACATTGCCCTAGAAAATAACATTTCAGCTGTGAACTTTTGCACACATTTGCATGCACGACAATGTTGGATTTGATTCTCTGAAAACGACTTTGTTTACACATCAAGCTTCGCACAACAGTATCACGATGCCTTGAACATCATGTACCAGGCCTGTCTACTCACTAGGTACAAAAGTCATCCTATCTTTATCCAAGGGGCGACAGCACTATCTACATATCCATGTTATGTTATGTTATGTTATGTTAAGTGTAATTTGTAAAGCGCACTGACACCGAAGCTTCCTGGCGCTGATAAACAGAGCAAATGAGGGGAGAACGTAAATGATTAATTCTAAATAGGAGTGGGAAAGAGATGGGTTTTTAGCATTTTCCTGAAGTTCAGAAGGGAAGAACAGGATTTGATTGGGAGAGGGAGGAGGTTCCAAAGCACCGGAGCTAGGTAGGAGAACCGACGAGCGCCGAATCTCTTGGTTTTACTCCTTGGGGTAGTCAGTAGATCGCGATGAGCAGATCGGAGATTACGTGTGGGACAGTGAGGGCAGATGAGGGATTTTAAAAAGGCAGGGCTAGGACAGTGAAGTGCTTTGAAAGTGAGACATGCCACCTTAAAGGCGGCCCTTCGATCGATTGGGAGCCAATGAAGGCTCGTGAGCAGAGGCTTGGCTGATTGCCATCTGGGAGTTCCATGGATCAGGCGGGCAGCCTGATTCTGGACAACCTGTAGGCGTTGAATCAAGAATTGTGGCAAACCGTGGTAAATGGCGTTGGAAAAATCCAGGCGGGAAAGTACCAACGAGATGATGGTTTGAGTGAGTGCTGCTGGGGGCAGAAAGTGACGGACTTTGCGGATCCTTCGGAGTTGATACATGCAGGAGGAGACCACCGCTCCAACTTGAGCCCTGAGAGAGAGCTCGGTGTCAATAACGACACCTAGACTCTTTACTGTTTTTGCTGGGGTAGGGGGGGAGCCGAACTCTGGAGGCCAGAACTGAGGGCCCCAGTAGATGTGGCTGAGTCCGGGAAGAAGGAGCTCAGTTTTGCCGGGGTTCAGCTTTAATTGGTTCTGGTTCATCCAGAGTTGGATGTGTGTCATAGCTCCGTGAAAGGTTTTGATAGCGTGTGGTGAATTGAGAGAGAAAATAATTTGTAAGTCGTCAGCATAGTTATAGGTGACGATATCCCATTTCAGAAGTGAGGTGATAAGGGGCCGAAGATAGAGGTTAAAGAGGAGCGGGGAGAGAGAGGAACCTTGGGGGACACCACAAGAAGTGTAGGTCTTATTTGCAGTATAAGGACCTAGGCGGACCGCCTGTGTTCTTCCCGTGAGGAAGGATTTGACCCACTCAAGAGCAACGCCCTGGATGCCCGCCTGCCCGACACGGTGGAGAAGAATGTTATGATCCACCGTGTCGAACGCGGCAGATAAATCCAGTAGGACGAGGGCTTGGGGAATACCCGCGTCTGCGTTACTCCTGAGTGTGTCAAGAACTGCCAAGATGACAGCTTCAGTAGAATGGGTAGGTCTGAAGCCAGCCTGAGTCGGTTCAAGATAACAAGAAGATTCAATAAAACTTGATAGGCAGCGGGTGACATGGGCCTCCATGAGTTTAGAAAAATAGGGGAGGAGGGAAATGGGGCGGTAGTTCGATGGCTCCGCCACATCAGCACCAGGTTTTTTTAAGAGGGGTACCAGGATGGCGTCCTTGAAGGAGGTGGGGCAGATGCCGGTGCTGAGAGAGCTGTTGAGTAGATGTAAGATGCTATCGGGTAATTTAAGACATATGCTCCGCAAGATGAACGGCGGGCAGCAGTCATTCGGGGACCCAGATTTTACGCGAGTGGCTAATTCCGCCAAGGAGATGGGATCTAAAATAGGAAAAGATGTGAAAGTCGAGGGATTGTTAAAGGAATTATCCGGAGTTGGCAATTGGGGGAGTGAAGGGATAGATTTTTTGATTGTGAAAATTTTTTCTAAGAAGAAAGTGTTCAGGGTATCACAAGCTTCCTGGGTGGGGGTCTGGGCTGGGAGGGTTCTCTCGTCGATAGTTAATTCGTTCAGGACTCTGAACACCTCCTTAGATTTATCAACTGCCGAGGAAATCCTATTGGAAAAGTGATCAATTTTAGCTGAACGGATGGCTATTTTGAAGTCTTTGCGAGCGGCCAAATAGGATTGTTTGGCTGAATCAGAGTAGTCATGTCTCCAGGTGCGTTCTAACTGGCGTGTTTTTAGTTTCCGGGCTTTGAGGTCATCGGAGAACCACCTATGAGAGTTCCGGTGTTTGGTGCGGGGAAATTTGGCTAGAGGGGCAAACCGATCGCTAGCCGACTCAAGCCAAGAGGTCATATCTCGTTCTAGCCCGTCGATGTCGGTGGGGTCGAGGATGGCAGGGCACGAATCGGCCAGGGCCGTGAGGAAGCCCTGGGGATCGTGAGAGCTCCATTTACGTGAGAGGCCGCCAGCCATCAGGGGGATAGGGGTCTGACCGGCAACCGTGATGGTGGTGTCCACCAGGTGATGGTCAGACCAAGCGCACGGAAATATGTCTGGTGGGGATAACTTCAGGTTGCAAGACCAGATCTGGTCCAAAACATGTCCCCCAATATGAGTGGGTTGAGAGACATGTTGGACGAGATTCAGATTTTTAAGGGTCTCGAAGAACTCAGTGGCATGAGGGCCGGCGTTGATATCGCCGAACCAGTAATTTAGGTCCCCAAAAATAGCGAGATGGGAGTGCAGTGTAAGAAGGGAAGACAGTTGTTCACTTATAGTGGTAGGGAAAAGCGGCATGGGATGTGGGGGACGATATAGCCGCATCACAAAAGATGCTTCTCACTATAAATAATAGGCATCATAATAGATTGGTCGAGGAGGTACTTCTGCTGACACTGAAGGTCCCTGCATGCTGAGAAATCATCATGCACCAGTCTGACAATCCATGAGGGGTGTCTAACACGGGACCAAGACGGTGTCCTTCACTCTCTCCAATCAGGTAATGGGGTTGGATCGTCCCTTGGGGTGATTCTTGGCTCTACACCCATATGCACTCTAGGTACACTCATAGTAGGAACCACATCATAGGAGTACGTTAGATTACCATTTTGCATATATTTCTGTATATATTCATTGCTTTAGCACCATGGTAGAAATCTGCTGTTCACTATTTTGGTGCTCATAATCTTCTTCATTTGCTTCTGTCTGCTAATCATTGCAGCACATGTATTTTATACAAGAATAACGTTGGTTCAATAAAAATATTGAAAACGTCCCACTATGTATTCTGTATACTTCTCTGAGAGAAAGTAAGCATAAGTGACTGAGCAAAAGATTCTGCACTGTTTCCACGATCTCTCAGTGATCAGGGTCTCATATTCAGTGGTTGCCAGAGTCCATTCACTCCCTGGTAAGTTTAGGGGGGCTTATGGTGGCACTGTGAGCTAGCTGATCTGTAGGCCAGCACATCCTGCAGGGGTGTACGGAACCAGTCTAGACACCAAGCCCTTAGTTTATGTTGTCCAAACAATGCGCAGATCCTACGGATTAGTAGGAACTACACAACACTAGTCGTAGGTTCCACCCCCTGTATTACAATGCGACCGCCAGCATGGTGGTCGGAAAAAGGCCTTTTTCAATTGTAGCGTGTGCTATGGCCCGGAAAAGGGCCGCATCACAAGTTGCAATTGAAAAAGGCATATTTTTAAACATCCATGCACCATGTGCCAGGCACCACCATGTGCCTGACACGCGGTGCATGGATTTTAGGGGGGGCACCACATGTGCCCCCCAGGCACCATAACAGAGGCCCAGCGGGGGCCATGATAGGGGCCCCCAAAGTAATTTCTCGTCTGCCTGTACATGGCGGTTGGACCCCCATGTACAGGCCGAGGAAAATGGACATTGTAATCCCTACGACGGTGCCTGAGCAGGCACCGCTCCTATTGTAGGGATTACTGTCCACTGCTCCATCAAAGGCAGGGGTCGTCCCTCCCCCCGATGCCTCAGACCGCCGGATCATAACCTGGTGGTCGGCCCACTTCTGTTGATGTCGGTGGGCCTGCCACTGATGGCCTATCGGCATCGGGGCCACCGACATCAGAATTGGCCAAATGTATTGTATAATAGAAGTTTTGTAATAGTATTGCTCTGTAAAGCTGAATGATTTTTCCTTTTTATTTGTTCAGTCTCCCTTTTGTCATTTTTCACCACTTTCCTGCTGTACTGCATTGAGATCGTATAGGTTCCTGTATTGTCCAAGAATTGTACTATATTGTTTAACTGATTAAATTGCGCATTTGCACTTTTTATGTCCCCGGGGCTTTTTTGTCTAAAAGTGGGCATGGTTGTATGCCTAACATCTACTTTCCATATTTTATAATTTTGTATTTTTTATATTGTATGTATTTCCTTTTGTGAATTATTTTCGTATTTATGGGGATCTCTTTGAGTTTCAAATCATAATAAAAAATACTTGACTTGAGTATTTGTGCGAGTGTAGGGCTGGCGCATCTGTAGAGAGTACCAAATTACAAGCAACACGCCAAAAAGCAGGGGTTAAAAAATAGTGAGTGCTCCAGCGGCAAAATAATTTTTCGGAAGTGTTGAAATTGCCTGCACTTTTCCCGTAAGAGATATTCTGCAAAGGAGTTGTAAACCTTCTTCTTCTTACCCTTGTGGCCACCTTCTGAAGCTCATATCCCTTAATTCATGCCCTCTCCAGTTTCCTTAATCCATAGGTGAATTACTTCAGTGCCCCACCTCTGTCCAATCCTGCAATGTTTTACCAAAAACTTTTTGCAATGTTAACTGGTAACAGATCATACGCTATTCAGATATTTGTTATTGAGAAAGTACCTTAAGGATGAGAACACAGGGTCAAAATGGGACCAGAAACAGGACTGGAAAAAAGCAAAAAGCACTGGCCCACATTTGCTAATTGTAACTTTTTGCTCACATGTAGCTGTCAGTCGATGTATCCAATGCACAGTAGAAGCTGTAGAAGCTGATAAGAGAATTGTCATTTACTGTCATGTATCATCCACAGACCACAGCCCTTGCCTGATGCAGCTTGTTCTGTGATAGGGAGTATTATCAAGATAAAAATGTATCTCGAAATTGGATGTTTGGGAACAATTTAACGTACTTGTCACTGGGCCACAGCAGCAGGGCTCAACGCTCCATGCACTCTAGCACCTGTAGATCCACACAGTTTCTCTTCCAAATGTTTTGGTTCGTCCTCTCTGTTCTTCCCTTTTATGTTCTCAGTCTCGTTGTCTGTCACTTTCTCACATCTGCTCATAGTTCAGGCACTGGCTCCAGCACAAATATTTTTGTCTCCCAAGACTGAGGTGCCGATCACGATCCGGTAAAAACCGGGTACGAACCGTCGGACGGAGCATAATCTCCGTCCGACGCGTACCCGGTCGTCAATTTTTACAAACAAGGAATCACGATTCGCACGGGTACACCATTACCGTACGAATCGTAAAAAAGCCCGACCGAACAAAAAAACACCTACCAATGCGATCCGGGAAAGCGCCGACCTGACGTCGGGACGCTCGCAGCCAGCCATTCACGACCCAGGAATCACGATTTGCACCGACGTCACCCCGCACGGTGAATATTTTGCGGCAGCCAAAAACTGCCGGGAAATCAGGACGACGCGAGCAAGGAGTACCAGTACGCGACGGACAGACATGGACCCGAACCTACGAGTCATCCTTGCCCTCATAGCAGTACACCTCCTCTACAGGTTACGACGCAGACGCCGCAGAAGGTCAGAATAACTAAGGGAGGGGGGAAAGTGGGGTGGGGTGGGGGTGGCAGGACCAGGGCAGGCCACAAAACAACCACATAAGTCACACACCACACATGGCCTGGACATACCTGACTCCCATGCCCTGGTCACCACGAGGGGGTGGGGGCGTGTCCTGATAAGCCAGCGACCGCCACAACGGAAGTCCGTCACCACGCGAACCGGCAACACAACCAGACAGGTACGTCCCGTACCCACGCCTGAAGAGCGTGGGTACGAGTCGGACCACGCCCACACACGTCACCCCAACAATGGCGGGACGGATCGCACCCACGTGGCAAAGGCCTGGGTACGGGCCGCACAAACATCACATAGCGTGGGGACGGATATGTACGGACCCTACCCCCACCCCGTATGCAAGGAGCGTACCCCCCAGCCCAACAGTGCAAGTACGACCCGTACCCCCACCCGCGTATGCATGGAGCGTACCCCCCATGCCAACAGTGCAAGTACGACGCGAACCCTCACCCGCGTATGCAAGGAGCGTACCCCCCATGCCAACAGTGTAAGTACGACCCGTACCCCCACCCGCGTATGCAAGGAGCGTACCCCCCATGCCAACAGTGTTAGTACGACCCGTACCCCCACCCGCGGACGTACGGAGCGTACCCCCACCCCAACAGTGTAAGTTCGACCCGTACCCTCACCCGCGTATGCATGGAGCGTACCCCCCATGCCAACAGTGTAAGTATGACTCGAACCCCCACCCGCGGACTCACGGACCGTACCCCCACCCCAACAATGTAAGTTCGACCCGTACCCTCACCCGCGTATGCATGGAGCGTACCCCCCAGCCCAACAGTGTAAGTACGACCCGTACCCCCACCCGCGAATGCAAGGAGCGTACCCCCCAGCCCAACAGTGTAAGTACGACCCGTACCCCCACCCGCGTATGCAAGGAGCGTACCCCCCAGCCCAACAGCGTAAGTCCGACCCGTACCCCCACCCGCGAATGCAAGGAGCGTACCCCCCAGCCCAACAGCGTAAGTACGACCCGTACCCCCACCCGCGAATGCAAGGAGCGTACCCCCCAGCCCAACAGTGTAAGTACGACCCGTACCCCCACCCGCGAATGCAAGGAGCGTACCCCCCAGCCCAACAGTGTAAGTACGACCCGTACCCCCACCTGCGGACGTACGGAGCGTACCCCCCAGCCCAACAGTGTAAGTACGACCCGTACCCCCACCTGCGGACGTACGAATGCATTGAGCGTACCCCCACCATGTATGTGCCAAGCGTACATATCCTGAAATCGGAGGTGTGTGTGCAGAGTCCACCCAGCAGTGCCCTGAGACAGGAGGGGTGGTTGCCTATCACTCCCAGCAGTGCCCTGAGACAGGAGGGGTGGGTGCCTATCACTCCCAGCAGTGCCCTGAGACAGGAGGGGTGGGTGTGGAGTCCTCCCAGCAGTGCCCTGAGACAGGAGGGGTGTGTGCAGAGTCCTCCCAGCAGTGCCCTGAGACAGGAGGGGTGGGTGCCTATCACTCCCAGCAGTGCCCTGAGACAGGAGGGGTGTGTGCAGAGTCCTCCCAGCAGTGCCCTGAGACAGGAGGGGTGGGTGCCTATCACTCCCAGCAGTGCCCTGAGACAGGAGGGGTGTGTGCAGAGTCCTCCCACCAGTGCCCTGAGACAGGAGGGGTGTAACACATGTGTGTGAGGCCAGAATTATCCACATGCATACTGGCTACAAGGGAACATGTCCCCATGAACTCATGTCAACAGACTCCACACACAAGTACAGTGATCATCAAGGATGCCACGATTGTTGCAGGTGGAGACATGGCCCTGCATGCATGGCCAAAGTAGAAGGGCTCCGTCACACACACAGCTCATGTAGACACAGCTCTGCGCTAAACATTGGGAACACCCTGCAGTGAAGAAAGCTGGGTACACAGAGAAAGGAATACACCCTGGGACAAGTGCACCATGCAGTAACTGCTTACATGAACAAAGAAAGTTAGCCAACACCTTGTGATGGCACACAGATCCCAGGGTCCCACCAATGAGCAGTACACTACTACATATCCCACACACCCAAACCCTTACACACCACCAAAAACCATGTAGCAGCCCCACCAACACCAATACCAGCATAGCAGTAGTGTGATAATGAAAACAAAATTAAGCTTTATTCAGCATGAGCACAATGTCCGTGGATCGCAGGCAGTTCAATCTTCACAAAGCCCATAGGGCAGTCAATGATTCTCAGCTGGATGGGGGACACAGTGGGATGCGTGTCCCCTACCTTGCCTGCACAGTCAAATGGCATCGTCTTCCACACTGGTGAGGGCATCAGGGGGGGGGGAAGCAACAGGCACCGCAGGGACATCAGGGCAAAGGGGCGGCGTTGTGGGTGCAGGGATGGAGGACTCCACCACAGGGGGTGGGTCAGTGCCAAAGGCGGAGGCCAGGATGGCACTACACACCTTTGCAAGGTCCTCCAGGGAGTCCCCTGCACCCGAAGGGACCTCAGGCCCCAAGGAGGGGGGGGGGTCAGAGGGATGGGTCGCAGCGCCACCGGGGGAGGGTGGAGACAGGGGGGGAGACTCAACCACCCTGACCGGGGACCTCCTTGACCGCTTGCGTGGTGGTGTAACTGTGGGGCTCAGGGACAGAGCGGCCATGAAGGAGTCCTTGGGGGAGATGTGGCCAGGAGAGCTGAGGGGAGGGGATTTGGAGGGAGTGGACTGGGTGGAATGCGGACTCCCACTATGGCTGCGTGTCACACGTTTGCCCCCCGACCCAGTGGGTGTGCCTACCTCACCCTGTGTGTGCGTGTCAGGAGGAGTGCGGTGGACCTTCCCTGCTGGTGTGGTGCCCGTGTCCGTTGATGTGGGTGCATGACGACGTCTGGGTGTACGTGGGACAGGCATGGGAGTGGGAAGTGTGGATGGGGCAGGGGTAGGTGGGGGGAGGTCGCGCTGCAGGAGACCCACTGCTGCAGTCAGTGTGGAGTCGATGGACCTCAGCAAGTTGCGTTGGTCAGCCTGCGATGAATGAATGCCCTCCAAGAAAGCCTCGATGTTGGTGAGGGTTTTGCCGTGGGCATGGAGGACATTAAGGATCGCAGCCTGACCAACCTGCAGTTGCCGCTGGATGTCCACAGACTCTGCATTGGCGGCAGCAGTGGAGACAGGGGCAGGGGGTGCGGTGCCTGGCAGGAAGGAGACATGCTGTGACCGGGCACGCTGGGAAGGGACACGAGCAAGTGGGAGGCGGCTGGTGGGAACTGAGGGGGCGGTGCGAGGTGTTGTTCCGCTGTCAGCTGCTGGTGCAGCCACCGCCCACTCGGAGACATCCTCCTCGGACCTGTCAGCTTCGTATTCTGACGTGCCAGTCGACAGGTCCTCGGCCGCACTATCCTCCACCTCTGTCCCACTCGATGTGCCAGCCCCGATGTCACGGCTGGCACTGGTGCTCGGTCCCTCCGCCTTGCCTGTGTCCATGTCTCCCTCTGTGTCCCCCGACGATGCTGTGGGCAGGGTGGAGAGACAGAAATTAATCAGACAGCTGTACACATCAGTCACATGAGTACAATCGACATAGGTAACACTGCATAGCCTGAAAAGGAAGATCCCTAACATCTACTAAACAAGGTACCGATGTAGGGCATGAAACACACAGTTGGTTGAGCCACCATGCCACTGAAATACCATGGAGAGCATGAGACAATAGCTAAACACAGGAAACGGAGTCTGACATAGCACCCAGGCCCTGGGGACAATCCTGCACTGCATCTGCACCACACAGCGTTGGCGAAAATACCGATGACCAGGGACCATATCCATGAACTTGAGACACATGCTGCATAGGTAATGCTGAAAACATGCCCAACATGACTCGGTCACTGCACATTGCGTGTGTGTCCAGACACATCACACACTGCCCAGACCCAGCAAGTAGAAATCAGGATTTGACACATAGGCATTACCCGCACCAACAAGACCCTACACGAGGCAAATTGTTGAGACACAGGTGGCACCAACATCTCATAGTCTGGCTGATACACACAGGGGCAGGCAAAAAGCAAGAGTGTACGCCAAACAGCCAAGGTGCGCCTGTACAAATAATGAGGGACCAGTGCCCATCCTCAGATGAGTATAACAAGACACACAGGCACTGGCAACTGTGAGTATGTAGAAGGACAATCAGGTCAGGCTGCACAGTGGACACCTGTACAAAATAGCACGTCTATATACATGGTGACAGGGGACAATGGCACAGAGCACAACCTACGCTGTAGACACTGAGATTGTCCACGTTTATGATGACACATACACCACTGAGGAAAAGGTGCCCCAGGGGACAGTAGTGGGCACGCAAATACATGCTACTGAATAGTAATGACTGCAACACACGTCACCATCCCTGCACTATGTGTATCGCACACTCATGCACATCATGTCACAGGCCACTACATAGGACATGCGCGCTGTAAGGCATGACACATGAGAGACCAACTCCCATGTCTGGAGTCAGCATCAGTGCCAACTGACATGGAACCCACATGCAGTGAACTTGACAGTGCACAGGCAAGGTCCCACAACCTGTTACACACCACCCCCACACATGATGCTACAGTCATTGTTCTCGTGGACAAAGCGCCAGCCTACATCACCTTGTGAAGGAGTGACTACACACAGACCAGGGAACACATTGCAAGGAGGGGAAGGGTGGCAGGGGCACAGCGCTATACTGGGGCAAACAGGATCTGCACAGCACCTTTAATCCCTGCCAGTTAATTCATGCTACTGTGCCCTTACAAATGCCGGTGACACACAACGAACACACATGTACCTACCCCCTTCCGGCTGCTGCATCGCCTGTAAGCGCCTCTCCAGGTCTGGAAAGACCACCGGCAGCACACGCCTGTGGAGGTGGCTCAGACGGCGGCGGCCGCGGTTCTTGTGGCTCTCAGGTGAGTCCCCCAGCAGGAGCCGTGCAATCCTCCGCGTCCAGCACCGGATATCCTGCCAGCGTTTTCTCACCTGGGGCAGGCTCTGCCTCCGACCATCCACACCCCTCACGGCACTGACGGCGGTCAGCCAGATCTGCTCCTTGGCAGTGGCGCCTACCTGTGAGGAGGAACAAGTGACACCACATCAATACACCAGCCACATGTCACAGAGAGACATATGGGTACAAATTAGCTGGTTACAACAAGGCATGTCATGCAGCCAACGCATTGCACCTTTGTCATAGGGACATCATCCCCTGGTGAGGGAAAAAGCAGTACGTGCCACAGTGGGTACACAGGTGGAATGATGGCAATGTCACAATCAATGATCAAGGCTCACACTGTGCATCACACCCACCCCTCCTGTCTCAGGGCACTGCTGTGAGTGATAGGCCCCCAACCCTCCTGTCTCAGGGCACTGCTGTGAGTGATAGGCCCCCACCCCTCCTGTCTCAGGGCACTGCTGTGAGTGATAGGCCCACACCCCTCCTGTCTCAGGGCACAGCTGAAAGTGATAGGCCCCCACCCCTCCTGTCTCAGGGCACTGCTGGGAGTGATAGGCCCCCACCCCTCCTGTCTCAGGGCACTGCTGGGAGTGATAGGCCCCCACCCCTCCTGTCTCAGGGCACTGCTGTGAGTGATAGGCCCCCACCCCTCCTGTCTCAGGGCACTGCTGGGAGTGATAGGCCCCCACCCCTCCTGTCTCAGGGCACTGCTGTGAGTGATAGGCCCACACCCCTCCTGTCTCAGGGCACAGCTGTGAGTGATAGGCCCCCACCCCTCCTGTCTCAGGGCACTGCTGGGAGTGATAGGCCCCCACCCCTCCTGTCTCAGGGCACTGCTGGGAGTGATAGGCCCCCACCCCTCCTGTCTCAGGGCACTGCTGTGAGTGATAGGCCCCCACCCCTCCTGTCTCAGGGCACTGCTGGGAGTGATAGGCCCCCACCCCTCCTGTCTCAGGGCACTGCTGTGAGTGATAGGCCCACACCCCTCCTGTCTCAGGGCACAGCTGTGAGTGATAGGCCCCCACCCCTCCTGTCTCAGGGCACTGCTGGGAGTGATAGGCCCCCACCCCTCCTGTCTCAGGGCACTGCTGTGAGTGATAGGCCCCCACCCCTCCTGTCTCAGGGTACTGCTGGGAGTGATAGGCCCCCACCCCTCCTGTCTCAGGGCACTGCTGGGAGACATCAGGCACCTCCCCCTGGGACCCCCCCGACAGTACATGGCATGTGTGTTACACCTGGACGCAATGGCAGAAGTCACAGTCACAACATAGGGACAGTCTGTGGCAGTGGCCTATGCACTCACCTGATACCCTGGTCGCCCATACAGCATGGAGTACTGTGGGAGGATCACATCCAGCAGAGCCATGTTCTCCTCCAGGGTGAATGGCTGTGTCCTCTCCACAGCCCTTGACATGGTTCCAGGGAATCAGTAGCAGCAGCTGGGTCGACGAATGCAAAGATGTGCAGGCAAGTGCTCCCTCATGGGACCTGGCTGCCTTATATGTGCCCTTCTGCCCAGTCTCATGCACAGGAGTACAGAGTGATTGGTCACTCACATTTGCATCCTATGTTTCCACCAATCCCTTCAAACCTAGCAGTCTGTGGGTTCTCTATCGGTTTCATTCTCCTGCATGATGTCAGCCCCACAAACACATTGCAACAAAGTAGAAGAATTCCAACTGACTTCTGCTGTGCACCTTCCAGAACAATTTCGAATTTTGAACTTGGTCTCCATGACAACCAGCATGCATGTAGGCCTTAATACTTGTCCCCTATGTAATTTGGAGCATCACACACAGGTACGGTGCGTTTCGGGGCCCTAGGGCACCCCAAATGCATGGCAACGGCCCGTACATGCATGCCTACGCTCTCCATCACTATGGGTCTGCACGCGTATGCGTACCCGTAGTGTTACGGACCGTACACACGCATGTACGCTCTCTATCACTATGGGTCTGCACGCGTATGCGTACCCGTAGTGTTACGGACCGTACACACGCATGTACGCTCTATATCACTATGGGTCTGCACGCGTATGCGTACTCCTAGTGATAGTGAGCGTACATGCGAGTGTACGGTCCGTACCACTACGGGTACGCATACGCGTGCAGACCCATAGTGATAGTGAGCGTAGATGCGAGTGTACGGTCCGTACCACTACGGGTACGCATACGCGTGCAGACCCATAGTGATAGGGCCGTACACACGCATGTACGCTCACTATCACTATGGGTCTGCACGCGTATGCGTACCCGTAGTGGTACGGACCGTACACACGCATGTACGCTCACTATCACTATGGGTCTGCACGCGTATGCGTACCCGTAGTGGTACGGACCGTACACACGCATCTACGCTCACTATCACTATGGGTCTGCACGCGTATGCGTACCCGTAGTGCTACGGACCGTACACTCGCATGTACGCTCACTATCACTAGGAGTACGCATACGCGTGCAGACCCATAGTGATATAGAGCGTAGATGCGTGTGTACGGTCCGTACCACTACGGGTACGCATACGCGTGCAGACCCATAGTGATAGTGAGCGTACATGCGTGTGTACGGTCCGTACCACTACGGGTACGCATACGCGTGCAGACCCATAGTGATAGTGAGCGTACATGCGTGTGTACGGTCCGTACCACTACGGGTACGCATACGCGTGCAGACCCATAGTGATAGTGAGCGTACATGCGTGTGTACGGCCCTATCACTATGGGTCTGCACGCGTATGCGTACCTGTAGTGGTACGGACCGTACACTCGCATCTACGCTCACTATCACTATGGGTCTGCACGCGTATGCGTACCCGTAGTGGTACGGACCGTACACTCGCATGTACGCTCACTATCACTAGGAGTACGCATACGCGTGCAGACCCATAGTGATATAGAGCGTAGATGCGTGTGTACGGCCCTATCACTATGGGTCTGCACGCGTATGCGTACCCGTAGTGCTACGGACCGTACAAATGCCTGTACGCTCGCCATCACGATGGGTACACATACGGCAGCACTCCCACAGTGATTTGGGGACATGCACAGGCCCTCTCAGCAGCAGTACGGCGGTTTTTACACATCACTGTGGTGATAGGCGACACACATGTAGGAATAGGGCGGACATACTTGTCCATGGATGGACATACTTGTCCAGGAATGGACATCAAGGCATCGTCTGTGCATTACTACATGTGTGGGGCACAGGTGTCACAGGCTGTGATGTGGAACATGCCTCCTGAGTGGAGAAGGCACCAGATGTATGATGAGATGTGTACATGTGTACTGTGTGAGGGTGCAATGTGTGCCAGGCATGCCCTTGACTCCTTTGACATGTGTGCATGTGGGACTGCACACTTGGGGTGAGCGTCACTGGCATGGCACGGACACCAACACACGGAAGTGTCCCATGATGCCCGGTACAGGGGTCATGACACATGACTTGTCACTACCCACAGTGCACAATGTGACTATGTCATATATGTGTCCGGGATTTACATCAGGTTGATGTTGTAGCACCCTCAAAAGCTGCAGCCGTTGCAGCTACCAACATGTGGCTGTGTGTAGATTGTCATTGCACACTGTTCCCAACACCATGCCACATGTGTTATCGGATGTGAGGTGCACATGTATGCATGGGACACGGAGTAGCGTGACAAGGCCATGTCAGCAAACTCACAAGGAATGTGTGGTGAGTCATGACATGTGCACCTTCATGGCAAGGTGTGTGGGCTGGACTAGTGTAATGTCATGTGACCTGTGGCTCCAGTGTTCCGCTACCAGTCTCTGCAATCGGCATCACACTTCTGCTGATGTGTGGGTGTATGTCACTCCTGTCTTGCGTCGGGCAGTGCACTTGCACTGGGACACAGCTATTTCCATGGCGTGGCATGGGGAGGTTCTCAATCACCGTGTGTAGCTGGGTCTTGGAAGGAGTGTCACCTTGCATCCATACGTGTCCTGGGCATGTAGCACATGCCTGACTCCCTATGTGGCATGTGTGTATTGCCAGATTTACATGTGCTCAGTAGACATGAGTTGTTCTCGTAGTGCACTCACTCTTCCTTGTCACTTCCAAATTACTGCAGAGCGCCTCCTGTTGCCCGAAGAATTCCAGACTTGGCTACCATGCAGGAGAATGACAGGATCCGGCTCTACCGCTTCACCCAACCGTTGATTCTGGAGCTGACGGCGAGACTGGCACCACACCTGCAACCTCAGCACAGGTATCCTACGGCACTGACACCCCAGCTGAAGGTAATGGCTGCCCTACATTTTCTGGCCACGGGTACCTTCCAAAATACCGTAGCTCATGTTGGTGGCATGTCCCAGAGCATGTTCAGCGGTGTGCTGCATGATTTCTTGGAGGCCATGTTGATTCACCTGGATGACTTCATCAAGTTCCCAACCCCTGAACAGATGACTGAGGTCAAGCGTGGATTCTATGCCCTGGGAGGGATGCCCCATGTCATTGGGTCCATAGATGGGACACATGTAGGTTTGGTACCACCACACGCACGGGAGGTGGCGTACCGCAATCGGAAGCACTACCACTCCATCAATGCCCTTGTGGTGTGTCTGTCCAATATGGTGATTTCACATGTCTGTGCTCGTTTCCCAGGGTCAGCACACGATGCCTACATCATGAGGCGTAGCGGGATGCCTGATATGATGATGCAGCTGCGCAACGAACGGGCATGTGTTGTTGGTGGGTACAGTCTGTCTGTCCTGTATTCTGTATAGCCGACCAGCACGACCGCTACACCAGTTCTAACGATGTCCATGTGCTTCCCATGTAGGGGACGCTGGCTATCCCAACATGCCTTGGCTGCTGACACCTCTCCGCAACCCCATCATGCCGGCCCAGCTCCGCTATAACACCGCCCATGGCCGGACAAGGCGAGTGATAGAGAGGACGTTTGGCATGCTGAAGAGCCGATTCCGGTGCCTCCACAAGACCGGCGGTGCACTCCCTTATGCCCCGGCGAAGGTCTGCAAGATCTTCATGGTCTGCTGCATGCTGCACAACATGGCAGTTGAAAGAGCTGTGCCACTCATCCTGAATCAACATGACGAGGACCATCCACCCGTGGAGGACGAAGGGCTTGGCAATGGGGCTAGTGATGTGGAGGATGTGGAGCCGCAAGAGGACATCCGGACTCGGCTCATACGCGACTTCTTTGCTTAGTGGTGAGTACCAGGGTCTGAGTGTGCACGCATTGGTCCCCGTGTGGCATGCGTTGTGATGTGTGTCTCCACCTGCATGTATGGCACGTGGGTCAGAGGTGTGTGTGGGTGTGTCACTGGAGTGATGGTGGCAGTGATGGTAGTATTTCCCCAGTCATAGTTGTGACCTAGCATGTTGTCATCCATACATGTGTCGAGTAACTGCACATGCAAGTGGCTGTGCTTTTTGTGGCTGACTTCTTGTGTGTCTCTCTTCCCCAGGTACCTGCGCATGCCGTTTGCTGGTTGCATTGTTGTGGCACTGCTATTCCTCATGGACATGACATCGTGGGCTGACTCAGCGTTACAGGCACGGACACGTTTGGAAGTCTCCATGGGGTAAGGGATGCATCTGGGGTGTATTGGGTGTGGCAGTTGTTCACGATGTGTGCACACTGCCCCGGTCGGGGTTTGGTTCCTCTGCAGACATGTGGCATCCCCATGGGACACGACATGCAGCTGGGTACACCTGAATAGATGGGCTGCCTGGTTGTCAGTCATCAGTGATGGGATAGTGGATTGTGATGATGGCATCAATGTGTGTGACACTGCCCTCGGACACATACGGTTAACATTGTCTTGACATGGCGTGGGACTTCCACATCAGCGGATGTATGGTGTATGGCAGGCTCTCCGTGAGCAGCTGTGGGTGTTTAGCTGTTAGCCGACGCTTGTGTGCCAGTTCCATGGCTATCACGCATTTGTGCTGCAGAAGGGGGGTGCCAGTGTTGGAGCCACATGTTACTCCACATGATGTGTTCATGTGTACTTCAAGTTGCCTCTGCAATCCCAAAAACATGACTAATAAAGGTGTCCCTATGCCTCCAAGGTGCCTCTTCTCAGTCAATGCTGGTGTGTTGGCACGGTGCATCCTGCATGTCTGGCATGGTATTCCCTGATTGTGGCTATGTGTCAATGTGTCGAGTGGCAAGATGCAAGCTGTGTGTGTGTGCTGAGACTGTGTATTGGGCATGATGTCCATGACTGTGTGGGTATTGTGACATGTGCCATCCCCATGCATCCAACGTTGTCCATGACCCCATTCTCTGCATCCACCGGACTCAAGCTTGCAGGACATGGTTCTGCCACCTGTCTACACATACCTGGGTGCCCCCCAGGACACGGGCCAGGATCCCTGACCTCTGCGCATGACTGTTGCTGTACTCAATGTGTCTGTCAGCACGGTTGTTCGGCCACCCCCTCAGCTGGTTCTGACCATCACGGGTGTGTATGGTGCTCCATGTCTGTCTTGCCTAATAAACTGTGACCCATGTGTCCTGTGCCAGACTCAGGCCCCAGGGTGTGGATGGTTGAAGTGAACAGATGACTCAGGCATGTTTAGACTGTACAAGACACATGTTAGGTAATAATGCTACCAGCAGGCATCTACTCTTAATAGTGTGATTTATTATTGGGGGGGGGGGACAAAGTGAGGGGCTTTCCGGGATTAGGGAATCCAAAGTTCAGTAGGGGAGTTGGTGTCCTTGCCATTGGAAATCCTCAGAGTCCATGCCACAGTCTTTGTCAACATTGGTCAGCCAGTGACCAGCAGGGCCATGTGGCAGAGAATGTCTCTTGATGCTGTGATGCTGTTGCTCCAGTGGGCCAGGTGCCAGGCCAGGTGTCCTGGGAGATGGTGATGTAGCAGCCACCCTCACGGTCCTTTCCGTGGACGACCCGGCTTCCTGCGGGGAACCTCAGCAGCAGGCCGTGACGACGTCTGGGATGCTCCGTCGGATGTTTCCTCCTCCTCCTCATGATCCCTCCCTGTGGGTGGTGATGTTCTCCGCCTTCTGGCACAGGGAGGGTCGGCCATGGTGTCGGCCATCCGACGGAGTTCAGCGTGAATCCCCTGGGACGCCGTCACTTGCTCAGCCTGTCTGTCCTCCATCCTCCGTTGGTGTACCTGTAGACAGGCTATTAGCTCCGCATGTTGCTGGGCCTGCTGGACCTTGATCCCCTCGAGGACGGACACAACCTGGGCCATGCCCGTGGTGTCCTGCCGGTATGAGTCCAGGATGTTACGGACATGGGAAAATACCGGATCCCCAGCCAACTGGTCAGGCTCGCGCCTCCGCCGTCCTCCACTCCCACCACCCCTGCCCACTTGCGTCTGGCCTGCACTTGTGGGAACATCGGGTCTCCGGGACCCCTGAGGGGTGGCATTGGCGTTGTCGCCTGCCTCCTCCTGGGTGCCCGGGACACCGTGTCCCTCCTGGCGAGCCTGGCTGCATTGTGGTGTTGGGGCAGGGATCCTGGGTGTCTCCTGGGATGTGGCAGGAGTGGGGGTGGTGGTTGGCACGGTTGTACCTGACGCAGGTGCTGCAGGTGGTTGGACACCAGAGGGGCCAGGTCGGTCGGGGTCGTCCGCAGAGTGGTGAGAGTGGTCGCTGCCGGTGGGATCGGTCTCCTGCAGATCCGGGTCCTGTGAGTGTTCCCCCCTAGTGTTGGGGGGTGCAGCACGACGTTGACCTGTGTGTGAGAGAGAAAATGTTAATTTTGATCCATGCAACATCCATGTTTCATCCGTTACAAAGTTGGCACATTTCCTCTTGGAATTAGGATCTGTCTTGCATTCCACTCACAGTGCACTTGTGCATGGGTGTGTCCCTTGGGCACCAATTTGGCCCCTTTAACTATGTGTGGCACAGTCTTACTTGCTGCGTCAAGTGTGACTGCAGTCAGCAGTGGAGTGTGCATGTGTGGCGAGCCATGCATTTGCGCCTTCCTTGTAGCACTGTACATGTGCACATGGAGTGGATACACACACTTATATGATGCAGGTGGCTGTCCTTGTGCTCGTGTACAGGTTGTTACATGGCCCTGCGTTTTGCCATGATGAAGAGGGGGGGTTCTGGCACTGCCCACCCTTGTCTACATGCACGCAGTCCACCTGCTGACGAGCAGACATTCCCACACACCAAAGGACTGATTTGCTCTCCCTGTGTCTCCCTCCTTCTCTGTCCCCCTCTCCCTCCCTCTCTGTCCCCCTCTCCCTCCCTCTGTGTGTCAGCCTCCTCCCTCTGTCCGTCTCCCTCCCTCTCAGTCCCCCTCTCCCTCCCTCTGTGTCCCCCTCTCCCTCCCTCCGTGTATCACCCTCTGTCACCTTGGCCCAGCTTCCTGGGCACACACTGTTAGCAGATCTTTGAGTGGCCCTTGGCCTGTTGATGTGAGTTTGTTTCTGATCTCCAGGCACCCATTTTGTCTGCTGTGTGTCTGTGCGCTGCTGCTGTGGTGGTGTGTGCTGCCACTCTTTCACAATGTTGGCTGTTCATTAGCTGCTGTCATGTGCAAAACAGTGCCTTCACCCCCATGTGTTGATGCAAGGCGTCCGCCATTTGCTGGCAAGTCATTCCTGTGTTGGCACACAGTGTTTGTCTGGCTGTGACCTAGGCCATATGGGCAGAGGGCATTGTTGTCTGCTTTGGAGTCGCACTATGTGATTCTTGGTGCCCAGCCTCCCGCCATCCGGGTTACCGTGTCATGTGTTGTTGTCTTCTGTGGCCTGTGACTTGACATTGTCCAGCTGGGTGCATGGGGCATGGTGGCAGTAGTGGCATGTGCCTGCTCATGGAGTGTGGTTGAGTCATGCGATGGCTTGTGGTGGTTGCGTGCCTGTTATTAATTTTGGTTGTGGTTGCAGTTCCCCCCATGTGAGGTGCGTTGTTTGTGTACTCACCCGGGTCTCGGAGTCCTTCTACTCCTTCAACTGCCTCCACCGGCAGTATGGCCATCACCCTCTCCTCCCAGGGATGGTACTGTACGGGTCTGCGGGAGGGCCCTCCTCCGGTGGCGTTGGCCTGGTCGTGTTCCTCCTGCCTCTTGGCTCTGACCCTCCTCCGCAGATCGTACCACCTGTTCTGGCAATCCTGCTTGGTCCTCCTGGTGTCCGCAACAGCATTCACAGCATCGACGATGGTCTGCCACATGGCTGTTTTGGCTGCCTGGCTGGTGCTTCTGACCAATGTTCCAAAGATCTGTGGCTCGACTCTGAGGATTTGATCAACAAGGACCTCCAACTCTCAGTGACTGAACTTTGGATTCTTGGTAGTGGGCATGGTGAGGGGTGTGGGTGGGGATGGTGTGGGTGTGGGGGGTGTGTGGATGTTGGGGGGGGGTGTGGATGGTTGTGTGTGTGTGTGAATGTGATGAGAGGGTGTTTGTGAGGGTGGTCGTGTGAAGGTGTGCAAGTGTAAGATGTGGTGTAGCTTGTAGTCTGGTTCTGTGGTGTCTGGCAGCAGTGAGTCTGTTGCAAAGGCTCATGGTTTGTGTGTGTGGGCCCTTTTCATTGGTCCATGGGTGGGTGTGGCAGTGTTTGAATTTTGGGTGGGTGTGTTATAAGGAGTGGTGGTGTATTGGTCCTCTGTTTGTTTTTGACAGTTGCAGGTCAGTGATTGTGTTATTTTAGTGGTTGTTGGCCATGTTTAGTGGCTGTGTGCCTTTCGAATGGTGTATTCTTGTGTTGTTTTGTTTTGTCCTTGTTGTGTACGTGCGTTTTGAGCGTGTGTACGGTGTGTACATGGGCCATTTGGTTGTACGATTATGTCCTTGTGTGTGGCTTTGTACGACTCGTACATGCGGTTGTGATGTTGGGGCATGGGGTGCGCTCCGTACTTAGGAGGTTGTGTTGGGGGTGCGCCAGGAACGTACTGGGGTGTAGGTACACGGGGGGTATGACACGTACTGGGGTGGGGGGGTGGCTCGAACGTACTGGGGTGTAGGTACACGGGGGGTACGACACGTACTGGGGTGGGGGTACGACTGGAACGTACTGGGGTGTAGGTACACGGGGGGTATGACACGTACTGGGGTGGGGGTACGACTGGAACGTACTGGGGTGTACATGGACGGTGGTACGACACGTACAGGGGTGGGGGGTGTACATTGACGGTGGTACGACACGTACTGGGGTGGGGGGGTGTACATTGACGGTGGTACGACACGTACTGGGGTGGGGGTACGACTCGAACGTACTGGGGTGTACATGGACGGTGGTACGACACGTACAGGGGTGGGGGTGTACATTGACGGTGGTACGACACGTACTGGGGTGGGGGGTGTACATTGACGGTGGTACGACACGTACTGGGGTGGGGGTACGACTCGAACGTACTGGGGTGTACATGGACGGTGGTACGACATGTACAGGGGTGGGGGGTGTACATTGACGGTGGTACGACACGTACTGGGGTGGGGGGGTGTACATTGACGGTGGTACGACACGTACTGGGGTGGGGGTACGACTCGAACGTACTGGGGTGTAGGTTCACGGTGGTACGACACGTACTGGGGTGGTGGTACGACTGGAACGTACTGGGGTGTAGGTACACAGGGGGTATGACACGTACTGGGGTGGGGGTGTGGCTCGAACGTACTGGGGTGTAGGTACACGGGGGGTACGACACGTACTGGGGTGGGGGTACGACTGGAACGTACTGGGGTGTACATGGACGGTGGTACGACACGTACTGGGGTGGGGGGGTGTACATTGACGGTGGTACGACACGTACTGGGGTGGGGGTACGACTGGAACGTACTGGGGTGTACATGGACGGTGGTACGACACGTACAGGGGTGGGGGGTGTACATTGACGGTGGTACGACACGTACTGGGGTGGTGGTACGACTGGAACGTACTGGGGTGTAGGTACACGGGGGGTATGACACGTACTGGGGTGGGGATGGGGCTCGAACGTACTGGGTGTAGGTACACGGGGGTACGACACGTACTGGGGTGGTGGTACGACTGGAACGTACTGGGGTGTAGGTACACGGGGGGTATGACACGTACTGGGGTGGGGGTGTGGCTCGAACGTACTGGGGTGTAGGTACACGGGGGTACGACACGTACTGGGGTGGGGGTACGACTGGAACGTACTGGGGTGTACATGGACGGTGGTACGACACGTACAGGGGTGGGGGGTGTACATTGACGGTGGTACGACACGTACTGGGGTGGGGGGGTGTACATTGACGGTGGTACGACACGTACTGGGGTGGGGGTACGACTCGAACGTACTGGGGTGTAGGTTCACGGTGGTACGACACGTACTGGGGTGGTGGTACGACTGGAACGTACTGGGGTGTAGGTACACGGGGGGTATGACACGTACTGGGGTGGGGGTGGGGCTCGAACGTACTGGGGTGTAGGTACACGGGGGTACGACACGTACTGGGGTGGGGGTACGACTGGAACGTACTGGGGTGTAGGTAGACGGGGCTATGACACGTACTGGGGTGGGGGTTCGACTGGAACGTACTGGGGTGTACCTAGACGGGTGGGGGTATACATATACGGGGGGTACGTGTCGGACGTACGGGGGCTGGGGGGAGTGTTGGGCGCGTATGCGGGCACATGTCTCCATGGTTGCTGTAGGAGTTCGGTGCGGACGGTGTTTTTTCCATACGGTTGTAACCTCGGACGCACGGGATGGATCGTGATTCCTCGGTCGGACTTGGATTTTCACGTTTGTAAGGTGAATCGTCCGAGGACGTGTCGGACACATTTTCCGACCCGAGGACGTGTGGGGAATGATTCCCAGTGCGGTTCGTATGGACTTTTTACCATGCGAATCGTGATTGCCAGTTCGTACGGCACTTGTACGATTCGTACGGTAAAAAGACCCGATACGAGTCGCACGGGGGAATTTTTTACCGGATCGTGATCGGCACCAAAATGTTTTTTTGACGTTCGGCTCTACCGTTCCGTTTTAGTAAAAAGTCCTTCTGTTGCAATCCAACACCGATTGTGGCCACTTGACTTGTCGTCCCCATCCCGGCCTTCTTACAGTTTATTGCTTGCACCCTCCCTCAGTTGCTTGTTTTTTTAGATCAAGCGTAAGAGTATGACCCTCTTGTATACTTTAGTATACATATATCTTTTGGGGCCAAATGCCAGTCCTTGCTTCTCATTTGTTTGTTTCAATGCCCATTAAAAATCCTTGCTTACTAGTGGCCAGTCCTGCCTCTTTGTCCCTCCTTTTTCTTCCTAGGAGCAGGGACTTAGTACAATATAATTACGCTTTTTCCTGTTGATCTGCTTATGGGGGGGTACTATTTTATTATGTTTTCAACCTTGTGTTACACTGTGGGTTCTCAGACATAGCTGTTTACATTTTATTGCAGCAATCACACTCCCAGTTCCTTCCATGTCCCTGGCATCCTTTTGTAGTCTTCTGGAAGGCAGCTCCCAGGCTGGCTTGGAATGCAGGCAATTAATTATTTTCTATTTGCTTACTGTTATCATCGTGGCACTCGTACTTTAGCTGTGAACATCGTGAGCTAAAGCGGGGTGCCCTGATTGTTTAAAAAGTAAAGAAATAGAAAAAAATGCTGGAATTGCAGGTACAACAGCTATGCACTTTCCGACCGCATTTACTCGACATGTTGTTTCTGTTATTTTTTGTTTTTAAAATGTTATTTTAATTGCTTAGCGTGCGCTGCTCAGTAAGAGTGCCTGCATTAAAACATTATGTGTTGAGGTTTTTTTTTTTAGAACTTACCACACAGCGCTTTGTCTTTGACATGGTGGCTGCACACCTTCCTTTTGTTCTGCGCAGCACACCCAACTTTGGCCGGTGGCTGCACCCTTAAATCCTGACTTCCGTGCTCCAGGATTGGGACATGACATCCTCTTTCACCACGATGTCCTGCTGTTCTTCTAGCACTTTTCAATTAGAGTGCGTGCATTTTCTTACTTTCTCTTTTGTTTATGTCTGTCTTCCCTGAGGGGAGCTCCATTCACCACCTTCATGTCCCTGCCACATTTAAATTCCCCCACAGTACGTCTGCTCCCTTGTTTTTTACTGTGTTCATTATCGGCATGCTCTCCACATCTACGGGAGCTAACCACCCCTCCTATATTTTAATTTGATATTGGGCCGGGCTCCTTCTCCAACCATTGCTGTGTACTTCGCCTCCGGATCCCGTGTTATCCCTGATTCCTAGGTAGCAGCATTGCTGTGTATAATATTGTGCCACGTAATGTAACACAATGACATTTGGAACACATAAGATGCACCCAGTGCCAATCCCATACATCTCGTTGGCAGCATGTGTTATGTGTAACCCTGGGCAAAGCACTACGCTACGCTCGCGTAGTTTGCGAAGTTTGCGCTACTTCGCACTGCGCGAATTGCACGTAGCACAGTGCAAAAACGCGTAGCGTAGAGTAGCGGTCATTTTTTGCTTGCTCGCGGTCCTCAACGTCAAGTTGGCGACCGCGAGCAAGCAGAATGACATCCCAGCGAGACTTTTTCCTCGTTCGCGATCAGCAACATCAAGTTGCCAATTGCGAGTGTGGAAAATAAACCTCCCGGCGAGATTCTCAACGCGGGGAGGTCAGGTTTCTCATTGCGAGTGGTCGCATATGCTCGCAACCGCTCACGATAAGAAACTACCAGTCCGCGTTGAGAATGCTGCCGCTCGAGTAAAAATCTACTCGAGCGGCAGGGAATCTGGAGCATAACATATTTCTACGTCGATTATTTAAGCCCTTTCGCAAAATGTTTAGCTCTTCCACATTACTTTGTTGTAACTTGGACACCAGTTTATCTTGTAGTGCAAGTACTGTACCTTTCCACCAGCTTGATTGTTACCACCTCGTAGAAGTAGAAGTATAAATGCAACAAACACTGACTCCCAGCACATTCTCCCTACCTCACTGCACCGTCGCGCACAAACATATCACACTGACAACCAGCTGGTGTAGGGTAGCACACAAAGGCACCATACTGCACCATCAAGCACAGAACACCATACCGCCACCCAGTCCATGCAGGCAACACACAAAGGGGCCACACAGCACCACCAAGCACAGACATATCACGCCAAAACTTGGCTTCAAGCAGTCTAGCACAACAAAATCGCACTCAGCACCACAAAGCACAGACAAACCACAACGTCTCACAGCTTGTGCAGGCAACACACAAAGGCACCACACTGCACCATCAAGCACAGACAGTCATCTCATGGAGCCTAGCACACAAAGGCGTGGTGCACCATCAAGCACAAGCACAGCCACTGAGCTTATGCAGGCAACACACAAAGGAACCACACTGCACCATCAAGCACAGACACACCACCCAGCCTGTGCATGCCAGCAGGCTAGCACCCCACTCCGCCAACATCTCTCACAGGCTCATAACAACATCAAGGTCGTGTAACCTTGTGCACAAAGAGAAATTAGAGAAAGGCACCACGCACAGACAGCAAACAATTGTAGCACAGAGAGACACCTTACAGACACCCCTCACAGACTTCAGACAAAGACATCAGATAGGACCTTGAGAATCCAACACAGACATTTGCTCCAAACACAGACATCTAACACACACATTGGAGTCGCACACACATCAGACAGCAAGATCCAGACTATAGCCTGAGACGTAGATAGAACACACAAACAGATACAGGCATCAACATCAGACATACAAAACAGGCACACACATCAAAGTCAGACAGACATTAGAATCAGGTGTCAGATCCAGAAAGCACACAAACATCAGAACCAAATATTAGACTTTTACACAGAAATTATACACATAGCACAGTCACTCAGACACAAACATCAGACAGAGATCGCACTGACACACGGCCTGTCCACACATCCTCCATCTGAGACACTCTCCCCAATGAAGACATGAGGACATCCCTCATGCCACTCCTGGCTGCTGTCTTCCCGGTCGGGCTCGGAAAGTCAGTCACTGGTTAGTAACAGCTCTGCCCTGCCTGGGGTTTGATGTCCACAGAAGCGTGAGACTGTTTTTAGGGCGAACTTTCGAGACCTTTTGTATATACTTTAGTATATACATCTTTGTGGGCTTAAACCAGCCCACTGCTTTTGACTTGTTTGTTTCAGTGTCCTTAAAAATTCCTTGCTTGCTAGTGGTCAACCCTTCCTCCTTGTACCTCCTTTTCCTCATTTGTTTACTCCCACAGAACAGTGCCCCAGTACTTGTACCCTTCCACTTGCCCCATTGTAACATCTGTTTAGGAACTATTTTTTCCTTTTTCTTACAGCATTTTACCAGAGAGCTGAATGTTTTCAGTAGCTCAAGGTCTGTTTCTGTAGACAGGGTTGTATATCATGTTCTTCTCGTGTTACATTTGCTTTGCATTCAAAGACCGAGGTCAAAGTGAGGGCGCTGTTTCCCCCGCCTCCTCCCTGCAAAGAGAATCTGACCACAACTATTTCCATATATTTCCAGTTATGCGCTCTGACAGGCGGAGAAAATCACTACCATTACAGTTTTTAATTTGTATTGCCCCACTTAAAGATGGTGGCCACTCTCATGCAAAATTACATCATTCAAGTCATGGTGAGGCTGTCTTGCTAATGCCTTTGTCACAGGTGCTTCAGTTTGGACCAGTGGCGTCACTAGGGGGTGCGTGGGGTGCGGACCGCACCGGGTGACACCATTACATGGGGTGACACCAAAATGCAACATAATGGGACCCCAGCCCCGCCTGCTGAACAGCCTGCACGGGAGAGCCCCGTGCCCGGAGCCCAGGCAGGGACGCAGGTAGGGAGTGCGGAGACAGGGTACAGGGAGGTGCGGAGGTCAGGGCACAAGGGAGTGCGGAAGTAGGGGCACAGGGGAGACGAAGGTAGGGGTACAGGGAACTGTGATGGTAGGGGCAGAGCGAAGTGCGGAGGTACGGGGCAGAGGGGAGTACGGAGCTACGGGGCACGGAGGAGTGCGGAGGTAGGGGGAGTGTTGAGGTACGGTTACGGCATCAAGTATCAACGTTTGCTCTCAAAGGCTATTTTACACCAAATAGTGACCATCATGCAGTGCCAAATCTGCTTTGTGTCAACTCCCTGTTAACTTTGCAAAAGGATGTGCATTGGGCAGAAGTGCGGGAAAAACGTTGGTTTAGTTGCAAAGCCAGATCTACTAAAATAGCATGATATGACTTTGCACCAAATCCAACCTCAAGTAAAACCTGGCACAGGTAAGGAGTAAAACAATCTATTGCCTGATATAATTGCATAAAGTGTGCTGTAAACGAAAACATACATCTTACAGGTCTGACTTGAACTCATTCTTTCTTTTGGACAAACTGTTAAACTTTGCCTTTAGACCCTTTACATCTTACTTCAGTCATCAAATCAGCTGATAATCTGGAAAATAGAACAATTTAAAGACTAGTACTTCTGTTCAGTGGCGTCACTAGGGGGGTGCGGGGGGTGCGGACCGCACGGGTGACACCATGAGTTACCGCACTGGGTGACACCAACCCTAGTGAAACCGCTGGTTCGGACTGCTGCCCCACCCGCCCCTCCCTGCAACAGGGACACGCCTGCTGCTCTCCGTCCCTTTAATTTTGAGTGGTGCAGTCACTGGCTTCATGAAGCCATCTGAGGACTGGTCTCTGCGCCTCATTTCATTCTCAGCAGTAGCAAGGGTGAAACCTTTGTGTCTGCCCAGGGCACTATTAGAGCAAGAGTGGGGACACCTACTTTTGAAACATTGTCTGTACTTCTGCAGCCACATGCACCAGCCCCCTCACTTCGGCTAGTGCACGGCTCGTGTTCGCACTGTTTGTGGTGTTAGTGGGGTCGACGGCTGCATGTGTGGATGTATACAGCTCTGGCTCAAGGGCGACTCCAGGATTTATCCCGCGCCTACTTTTGGACTCACCTGCGTTGGTTCTACAGCGCTTCACACACTCCTGTATAGCGCCAAAGTACTTTGTCTTGAACAGAGGCCCTTTCTATGACCTCTCCTGTCTTGACACATCTCACTACTGGTAGAGGGAAACTTCGGGAGCCCCTGAGGTCTTTCTAGTTTTTTTCCAGCATTTATTTATGAGAGAGTAAAAAACAAAAGAAGCTGAGGGTTTTGAAAATTCACCGGAAGAAGCGGTGAACCCGAAGAGTGGATTTCCCCACCAGTTGTGCACTGGGCCAGTCTGTGCTGGATCATTTACACTTCCAACTGCCACCAGGGTTTTAAACCTCATTAATCCGATTGACAAGTACCACAATGGAAAGCTGTTAAAGGGCTGTGCGCAAAGATCCTCGTGAGAGAAGGGCGTCAGGAGGCACACGAGAGTGCACTGACGTGCCGGCTGCAGACACCTGGCACAAACTCTACATAGTATTCTAATGTCAATGTTGCTTTCAGGGTTGGCATGCATCGACAAAGTTCAAACACAGCGTTGAATTGTGAATGCATGCTGCAGTGCATGAGTGAGGCGCATCAACAGAGCTGTCTGGGGGCACCATTTATCGAACAGCTGAGCGTGCTTCTGGCCACAAGTGAGTTGCATTGGCTTGATCTCTAGGTCTAGAATAGAATAGGTTCTGCAGGCCAGGGGCTGTCTGGGGGTCCCACTGATGCACAGTAGGTGACTTCTAGTCAGCACTAAGGTGCTTCAAGGGAGAAGTCTGTGAACCTCAATAGTGGCATGAAGGAGGTCCACTGCCAGAGCTGAGTGGGTGTGTCTCACAGCAATCGAGTAGCAATTGATGCTAAACTGTCTACTTGCATTGATTGCTACTATTGCAAAAACAACTGTTATCAACATTATAAGGAATACGGGCTCAGGCAGCCCTACCTTTTTCAAGGTTTCCAGCGCACTCCTAGCTCTCTGCAACAACTGCTCAACCCACTGAACTATACTGTATAAAATTACATGGGTGTAGATGACAGTAGATACAGAGGAGGGATACCTGGGTAAAGGACCGAGTGTTGATGGTGCGATTGCGAGCCCTCTCTTCTCCCTGCCCCACACCCTCCCAGCCTGTGCGATCTCTGCCTGTCCCTAGATGGTGACCAAAGGGTTACCAGTCCTGACCTCGTGCTGGGAGACGTCGCTGCTGTGGAATTCCCCCTCTCTTACCAGCGCTGCACACAGCTCGTTACTACTTATTATTCATCGAAAACAACCCCGTTTAATTATGCATCCCAAAACGTGTCTGCTTGCTTTGCAAACATTTTTATTTATTTTGGATATGCATGCCCACGCTTCACAAAGCGTTTAAAAAAAGGTTCATTACTGATAATGTACAGTGTCTCCGTTTAAAGTACCATTGTGTAATTATTAAGAACTTAGATATTTGTTTTGCCCCAAATGCTGTGAGCTTGTACGATTTAAGCTAATAAATAAAATTAAACAGGACAAACACAATAAAACCGCAGGTGTGGCTAGAAACCTCTGTTTCTGATTTTCAATCTTGGGTAACAGGGTCCTGGCTCTGTGAGAGCTTGGCTTGCCAGTCTGCGATAGCTGTTTTTATTGATACGCTAATTAAACCATTTATCGATCAAATCAGACTCCTTCCTTAAAAAAAACGTCAAAGAATCTGTTGTGGCTTTTGCAGTGTACGTGTCACTCGGTCCTGTTGTCACTTAACAGCTATAAAAGCTAGTGCTTGTAAGGTGAAAAGATGCTAGCGCTACCTAAAGGCATCAATTCACTTCAAAGTTCTCGTTGACTGTTTGTTGCCAATGTTTCTGCTTATTGTAATGCCACAACAAATGTGCTTGAAAACAGGCTCCTGTCGCTGTGGGCGCTTTAACAGTTTGTTTTAGTGCTATTGGTGGGCTTACTCTTCCGAGATGTAGGGATGGAGACTTTGGTGCCGATCACGATCCTGTAAAAAAATTCCCCGTACGACTCGTATCCGGTCTTTTTACCGTACGAATCGTACAAGTGCCGTAAAAAACTGCCAACTACGATTCGCATGGGAAAAAGTCCATACGAATCGCATTGGGAATTATTCCCCACACGTCCTCGGGTCGGAAAATGTGTCCGACACGTCCTCGGACGATTTACCGTACAAATGTGAAAAGTGAAGTCCGACCGCGGAAGTACGATCCATCCCGTGCGTCCGATGTTACAACCGTATGGAAAAAACACCGTCCGCACCGAACTCCCATAGCAACCATGGAGACATGTGCCCGCATACGCGCCCAACACTCCCCCCAGCCCTCCTATGTACGAGTCGAATCCCCACCCGTGTATGTACACCCGTGTATGTACGAGACGTACCCCCACCCGTGAATGTATGGAGCGTACCCCCACCCCAACCGTGTATGTATGACCCATACCCTCACCCACGTACATATGGAGCGTACCCCCACCCCAACAGTGTATGTACGACCCGTACCCTCACCCGCGTATGCATGGAGCGTACCCCCACCCCAACCGTGTATGTATGTACCGTACCCCCACCCCAACCGTGTATGTACGACCCGTACCCTCACCCGCGTACGTATGGAGCGCACCCCCACCCCAACCGTGTATGTACGGACCGTACCCCCACCCCAACCCTGTATGTACGACACGTACCCTCACCCGCGCATGCATGGAGCGTACCCCCACCCCAACCGTGTATGTTCGGACCGTACCCCCACCCCAACCGTGTATGTACGACCTGTACCCTCACCCGCGTACGTATGGAGTGCACCCCCACCCCAACCGTGTATGTACGGACCGTACCCCCACCCCAACCGTGTATGTACGACCCGTACCCTCACCCGCGTATGTATGGAGCGCACCCCCACCCCAACCGTGTATGTACGGACCGTACCCCCACCCCAACCATGTATGTACGACCCGTACCCTCACCCGCGTACGTATGGAGTGTACCCCCACCCCAACCGTGTATGTACGACCCGTACCCTCACCCGCGTACGTATGGAGCGCACCCCCACCCCAACCGTGTATGTACGGACCGTACCCCCACCCCAACCGTGTATGTACGACCCGTACCCTCACTCGCGTACGTATGGAGCGTACCCCCACCCCAACCGTGTATGTACGACCCGTACCCTCACCCGCGTACGTATGGAGCACACCCCCACCCCAACCGTGTATGTACGGACCGTACCCCCACCCCAACCGTGTATGTACGACCCGTACCCTCACCCGCGTACGTATGGAGCGCACCCCCACCCCAACCGTGTATGTACGGACCGTACCCCCACCCCAACCGTGTATGTACGACCTGTACCCTCACCCGCGTACGTATGGAGCGTACCCCCACCCCAACCATGTATGTACGACCCGTACCCTCACCCGCGTACGTATGGAGCGCACCCCCACCCCAACCGTGTATGTACGACCCGTACCCTCACCCGCGTACGTATGGAGCGTACCCCCACCCCAACCGTGTATGTACGACCCGTACCCTCACCCGCGTACGTATGGAGCGCACCCCCACCCCAACCGTGTATGTACGGACCGTACCCCCACCCCAACCGTGTATGTACGACCCGTACCCTCACCCGCGTACGTATGGAGCGTACCCCCACCCCAACCGTGTATGTACGACCCGTACCCTCACCCGCGTACGTATGGAGCGCACCCCCACCCCAACCGTGTATGTACGGACCGTACCCCCACCCTAACCGTGTATGTACGGACCGTACCCCCACCCCAACCATGTATGTACGACCCGTACCCTCACCCGCGTACGTATGGAGCGTACCCCCACCCCAACAGTGTATATACGACACATACCCTCACCCGCGTACATATGGAGCGTACCCCCACCCCTACATCCTAAGTACGGAGCGCACCCCAGGCCCCAACACCAGCACCTTCACACAACATCGCGCATGTACGAGTCGTACCAAGCCAGACACAAGGACAGCACTGTACAACAAAATTCCCGAAGTACACACCGTACACACGCTAAAAACGCACGTACACAACCAGGACAAAGCAAAACAACACAAGAATACACCATTCGAATGGCACAAAGCCACAAAACATGTCCAACAAGCACAAAAACAACACATTCACTGACCTGCAACTGCCAAAATCCCAAACAGAGGCCCAAAACACAACCACTCCTTATAACACACCCACCCAAACTTCAAACACAGCCACACCCACCAATGGACCAATAAAAAGGGCCCACAGACACAAACCATGAGCCTTTGCAACAGACTCACTGCTGCCAGACCCCACAGACAACCTATAGCACCATACTTGAACCTTTACTACACCTTACACTTGCACACCTTCACACACACACCTTCACAAACACCCCCTCATCACATTCACACACACACCTGCACAACCACACCCACACACCCACAACCATCCACACACACCCCCAACCATCCACACCCACACCCCTCACCATGCCCACTAACAAGAATCCCAAGTTCACTAGCCGAGAGTTGGAGGTCCTTGTCGACGAAATCCTCAGAGTCGAGCCACACCTCTTTGGAATATTGGTCAGACAGACCTGCATGTCCGAAAAAACAGCCATGTGGCAGAGGATTGTCGATGCTGTGAATGCTGTTGCGGCCACCAGAAGGACCAAGCATGAATGCCAAGCCAGGTGGTACGATCTGCGGAGGAGGGTCCGAGCCAAAATGACCGACGACCACAACCAGGCCAACGTCACTGGAGGAGGGCCGCCCCGCAGACCCGTACACTACCATCCCTGGGAGGAGAGGGTGATGGCCATACTGCCGGTGGTGTCAGTGGACGGATTAGAAGGACTCCGAGACCCGGGTGAGTACACAAACAACTCACCTCACATGGGGGGAACGTCATCCACAACCAAACTCACAAACAGGCACGCAACCACCCCAAGCTATCGCATGACTCAACCACACTCCATGAACACGCACATGCCACTGGCGCCACCATGCCCCATGCACCCAGCTGGACAATGCAAAGTCACAGGCCACAGAAAACACCAACACAAGACACGGTAACGGTAAGCCGGATGGCGGGAGTGTGGGCCCCAAAAATCACATAGTGCAACTCAGAAGCAGACAACAATGCCCCCTGCCCATATGGCCTAGGTCACAGCCAGACAAACAGTGTGTCCCCACACAGGAAAGACTTGCCAGCAAATGGCAGACGCCTTGCATTAACACATGGGGGTGACGGCACGTTTTTGCACATGACAGCAGCTAATGAACAGCCAACACTGTGAAAGAGTGACAGCACACACCACCCCAGCAGCAGCGCAGACACAGACACTACACCCAATGGGTGCCTGGAGATCAGAAACAAACTCACATCAACAAGCCAAGGGCCATTCAAAGATCTGCAAAAAGTGTGTGCCTAGGAAGCTGGGCTGAGGTGACAGAGGGTGACACACAGAGGGAGGGAGAGGGGGAGAGAGAGGGAGGGAGACACAGGGAGACGGACAGAGGGAGGAGGCTGACACACAGAGGGAGGGAGAGGGGGACAGAGAGGGAGTGAGAAAGGGACACACAGGGAGCCCAATTCAGCCTTGGGGGGTGTGGGAATGTCTGCTCGTCAGCAGGTGGACTGCGTGCATGTAGACAAGGGTGGCCAGTGCCTGAACCCCCCTCTTCTCCATGGCAAAACACAGGGCCATGTCTCAACCTGTGCACGAGCACAACGCCATCTACCTGCATTATCTAAGTGTGTGGAACAACTCCATGTGCCCACGTACAGTGCAACACGGAAGGCGCCAATGCATGGCTCGCCACACCTGCTCACTCCACTGCTGACTGCAGTCACAATTGACGCAGCAAGTAAGACTGTGCCACACATAGGTAAAGTCGCAAAAGCTGTGGCCAAGGGACATACCCATGCACAAGTGCACTGTGAGTGGAATGCAAGACATATCCAAATTCCCAGAGGAAATGTGCCAACTTAGAAACGAATGAAACATGGATGTTGCATGGAACAAAATTAACATTGTCTCTCTCACACACAGGTCAACGTCGTGGATCACCCCCCAACACTGGGGGGGAAGACTCACAGTACCCGGCTCGGCGGGATGACGGACCCACCGGCAGCGACGACTCTCACCACTCTGTGGACGAACCCGACCCCGACCAACCTGGCCCCTCTGGTGTCCAACCACCTGCAGCACCTGCGTCAGGTACAACTGGGCCAACCACCACCCCCACTCCTGCCACATCCCAGGAGACACCCAGGATCCCTGCCCCACCACCACAATGCAGCCAGGCTGGCCAGGAGGGACACGGTGTACCGGGCACCCAGGAGGAGGCAGGCGACAACACCAATTTCCACCCCTCAGGGGTCCCGGAGACCGGATGTGCCCACAAGGGCAGGCCAGGTGCAAGTGGGCAGGGGTGGTGGGAGTGGAGGACGGCAGAGGCGCGAGCCTGACCGGTTGGCTGCGGAACCGGTATATTCCCATATCAGAAACATCCTGGACACATACCGGCAGGACACCACGGGCATGGCCCAGGTTGTGTCCATCCTCGAGGAGATCAAGACCCAGCAGGCCCAGCAACATGCGGAGCAACATGCCTGTCTACTGCGACACCAAGGGCGGATGGAGGACAGACAGGCTGAGCTCGTGACGGTGTTCACTGGAATTCACAGTACACTCCGTCGGATAGCCGACAACATGGGCAACCCTCCCTGTGCCACCAGGCGTAGAACATCACCACCCACGGGGAGGGATGAGGAGGAGGAGGAGACATCCGACGGAGCATCCCAAACATCGTCACGGCCTGCTTCTGAGGGTCCCCGCAGGAGGGCGGGTCGTCCACGGAAAAGACCGTGAGGGTCAGCGCAACAGCACCCTCTCCCAGGACACCTGGCCTGGCACCCGGCCCACTGGACCAACAGCAGCACAGCAGGAAAAGACATTCTCTGCCACATGGACTTGCTGGTCACTGTCTGACCAATGTTGACAAAGACTGTGGCATGGACTCTGAGGATTTCCAATGGCAAGGACACCAACTCCCCTAGTGAACTTTGGATTCCACACACCCGGAAAGCCCCTCATGTCATACCCCCCCCCCCCACGTACCCCAACCAAAATAAAAAGTTACACCATAAAGAGAAGATGCCTACATTTTGCATTATTACCTTACATGTGTCTTGTAAAGTCTAACCATGCCTGAGTTCTCATTTGACTTCAACCATCCACACCCTGGGGCCTGAGTCTGGCACAGGACACACATGGGTCACATTGTATTAGGCAAGACAGACATGGAGCACCATACACACCCGTGATGGGCCCAACCAGCTGAGGGGGTGGCCGCACAACCGTGCCGACAGACATATTGAGTACAGCGACAGCCATGTGCAGAGGTCAGGGATCATGTGGAGTGTCCTGTGGGGCACCCAGGTATGTGTGGACAGGTTGCAGAACCATGTCCTGCAAGCTTGAGTCAGGTGGATGCAGAGAATGGTGGCCTGGCCAACGTTGGAGGCATGGGGATGGCACATGTCACAATACCCACACAGTCATGGACATCATGCACAATACACAGTCTAATCCCACACAAACAGCTTGCATCTTGCTACTCTACACATAGACACATAGCCACTATCACGGAAAACCATGCCAGACATGCCGGATGCACCGTGGCAACACACCAGCATTGACTGAGAAGAGGCACCTTGGCGGCATAGGGACACCTTTATTATTCATGTATTCGGGAATGCAGAGGCAACTCGGAGTACACATGAACAGGTCATGTGGAGTAACATGTGGGTCCAACACTGGAACCCCCCTTCTGCAGCACAAATGCGTGATAGCCATGGAACTGGCACACAAGTGTCGGCTAACAGCTAAACACCCCCTGCTGCTCACGGAGAGGCTGCCATACACCATTGATCCTCTGATGTGGAAGTCCCACACCATGTCAAGCCAATGCAAACCGTATGTGTCCGAGGGCAGTGTAACACACATTGATGCCATCATCACCATCTACAATACCATCACAGATGACTGTCAACAAGTCTGACCATCTATTCAGGTGTACCCAGCTGCATGTCATGTGTCCCATGGTGATGCGACATGTCTGCAGAGGAACCAAACATCGACAGGGGCAGTGTGCACACATCGTAAACAACTGCCACACCCAATACACCCCTGATGCATCCCTTACCCTAAGGAGACTTCCAAACTTGTCCGTGCGTGTAACGCTGAGTCAGCACACGATGACGTGTCCATGAGGAATAGCAGTGCCACAACAATGCAACCAGCAGACGGCATGCGCAAGTACCTGGGGATGAGAGACACACAAGAAGTCAGCCACAAAAAGCACAGCCACTTGCATGTGCATGTACTCGACACATGTAAGGATGACAACATGCTAGGTCACAATTATGACTGGGGAAATACACTCATCACTGGCACCATCACTCCAGTGACACATCCACACACACCTCTGACTCACGTGCCATACATGCAGATGGACACACACATCGCAACACATGCCACACGGGGACCAATGCGTGCACACACAGACACTGGTACTCACCACTAAGCAAAGAAGTCGCGTATGAGCCGACTCCGGATGTCCTCTTGCGGAACCACATCCTCCACATCACTAGCCCCATTGCCAAGCCCTTCGTCCTCCACGGGTGGATGGGCCTGATCATCTTGATCCAGGATGAGTGGCACAGCTTTCTCAACTGCCATGTTGTGCAGCATGCAGCAGACCATGAAGATTTTGCAGACCTTCGCCGGGGCATATGGGAGGGCGCCGCCGGTCTTGTGGAGGCATCTGAATCGGCTCTTCAGGAGGCCAAATGTCCTCTCTATCACTCGCATTGTCCGGCCATGGGCGGTGTTGTAGCGGAGCTGGGCCGGCGTTATGGGGTTGCGGAGAGGTGTGATCAGCCATGGCATGTTGGGATAGCCAGCGTCCCCTACATGGAAACCACATGGACATAAGTAGGACAGGAGAAGCGGTCGTGCTGGAAGTCTATGCAAAATACAGGACAGACAGAGTGTACCCATCAACAACACATGCTCGTTCGTTGCGCAGCTGCGTCATCATTTCAGGCACCCTGCTACGCCTCATGATGTAGGCATCGTGTGCTGATCCTGGAAAACGAGCACAGACATGTGAAATCACCATGTTGGACAGACACACCACAAGGGCATTGATGGAGTGGTAGTGCTTGCGATTCCTGTACGCTACCTCCTATGCCTGTGGTGGTACCAAAGCCACATGTGTCCCATCTATGGACCCAATGACATGGGGCATCCCTCCCAGGGCATAGAATCCACGCTTGACCCCAGTCAACAGTTCAGGAGTTGGGAAATGGATGAACTCATCCAGGTGAAGCAACATGGCCTCTAAGAAATCATGCAGCACACGGCTGAACATGCTCTGGGACATGCCACCAACATGAGCTATGGTATATTGAAAGGTACCCGTGGCAAGAAAATGTAGGGCTGCCATTACCTTCAGCTTGGGTGTCAGTGCCGTAGGATACCTGTGCAGCGGTTGCAGGTGTTGATCCAGCCTCGCCGTCAACTCCACAATCAACGGTTGGGGGAAGCGGTAGCACCGGATACAGTCATTCTCCCGCATGTCAGCCAAGTCCGGAATTGGTCGGGGAAGAGGCGGCGCTCTGCAGTAATTTGGACAAGGAAGAGTGAGTGCACTACAACAACAATTTATTTGTACTGAGCACATGTTAATCTGTCAATACACATATGCGACATACGGAGTCAGGTATGTGCCACATGCCCTGGACACGTATGGCTGCCAGGTGACACTCCTACCAAGACCCAGCTACACACGGAGATTGTGAACCTCCACATGCCATGGCATGGGATTAGCTGTGTCCCATTCTAAGTGAACAGCCAGACGCAACACAGGAGTGACATACATCAACACATCAGCAGAAGTAGGATGTCGATTTCAGAGACTGGTAGCGGAACACTAGAGCCACAGGTCACATGACATTACACTAGGACAGCCCACACACCTTGCCAATAAGGTGTACATGTAATGACTCACCACACATTCATCGAGAGGATGCAGACATGTCCTTGTTACGCTACTCCGTGTCCCATGCATACATACGCACCTCACATCCGATACCATATGTGGCCTGGTGTGCGTAACAGTGTGCCATGTCCATCTACACACAGACACATGTTGGTTGCTGCAACAGCTGATGCTTTTGAGGGAGCACCAACATCAAGCTAATGGGAACACCCCACACATACATGACATAGACACATCGTGCACCGTGGGTAGTCACATGTCTGGTGTGGTAACCCCTGTAGCGGGCATCAGGGGACACTTGCGTGTGTTGTTGACTGTGCCATGCCAGTGACGCTCATCCCAAGTGTGCAGTACGACATTCACACATGTCAAAGGAGTTAAGGGCATGCCTGGCACACATTGCACCGTCACACATAACATCTGTACACATCTCATCATACATCTGGTGCCTTCTCGACTCAGGAGTAATGTGCCACATCACAGCCTTTCACACCTGTGCCCCACACATGTAGTACTGCCCAGACAATGCCTTGATGTCCATCCATGGACAAGTATGTCAGCCCTATTCCTTCCTGTGTGCTGCCTGTCACCACTGTGATGTGTGAAAGGCACCGTACATTCGCTCAGAGGGCCTGTGTACATTCCCTATCACTATGGGAGTGCTGCCATATGTGTACCCATAGTGATAGTGAGCGTACGCACGCGTGTACGGTCCGTATCACTATGGGTACGCATACGCGAGAACACCCATAGTGATAGTGAGCGTACGCACGCGTGTACGGTCCGTATCACTATGGGTACGCATACGCGGGAACACCCATAGTGATAGTGAGCGTACAGGCATGTGTACGGTCCGTATCACTATGGGTACGCATACGCGAGAACACCCATAGTGATAGTGAGCGTACGCACGCGTGTACGGTCCGTATCACTATGGGTACGCATACGCGAGAACACCCATAGTGATAGTGAGCGTACAGGCGTGTGTACGGTCCGTATCACTATGGGTACGCATACGCAAGAACACCCATAGTGATAGTGAGCGTACAGGCGTGTGTACGGTCCGTATCACTATGGGTACGCATACGCGAGAACACCCATAGTGATAGTGAGCGTACAGGCGTGTGTACGGTTCGTACCACTATGGGTGTTCATACCCATAGTGGTACGGACCGTACACACGCCTGTACGCTCACTATCACTATGGGTATTCTTGCGTATGCGTACCCATAGTGGTACGGACCGTACACAAGCCTGTACGCTCACTATCACTATGGGTGTTCTCGCGTATGCGTACCCATAGTCCACAGTAGTACGGACCGTACACACGCCTGTATGCTCACTATCACTATGGGTGTTCTCGCGTATGCATACCCATAGTGGTACGGACCGTACACACACCTGTACGCTCACTATCACTATGGGTGTTCTCGCGTATGCGTACCCATAGTGGTACAGACCGTACACGCGTGCGTACGCTCACTATCACTATGGGTACGCATACACGAGCACACCCATAGTGATACGGACCGTACACACGCCTGTACGGGCCGTTGCTATGCATTTGGGGTGCCCTAGGGCCCCGGTACGCACCGTACCTGTGTGTGAAACTCCAAATTACATAGGGGACACATGAGGGACAAGTATAAAGGCCTACATGCATGCTGGTTGTCATGGAGACCAAGTTTAAAGTTTGAATTTTTTTCAGCAGGTGCACAGCAGTAGTCAGTTTGAATGAATCTACTTTGTTGCAATGTGGTTCTGGAGTTGACATCATGCTCAAGAAAAAAACACAATAAGAACCCACTGACTGTGCTAGGTTTGAAGGGATTGGAGGAAACATAGGATGCAAATGTGAGTGACCAATCACTCTGTACTCCTGTGCACGAAACAGGCCAGCAAGGCAGCTATAAGGCAGCCAGGTCCCATGAGGGAGCACTTGCCTGCACATCTTTGGATTCTACGACCCAGCTGCTGCTACTGATTCCCTGGAACCATGTCAAGGTCTGTGGAGAGGGCGCAGCCTTTCACCCTGGAGGAGAACCTGGCTTTGCTGGATGTGATCCTCCCACAGTACCCCCTGCTGTATGGGCGACCAGGGTATCAGGTGAGTGCAGAGTCTACTAGCACAGACTGTGTCCCTTGTTTGTGACTGTTACTTCTGGCATTGTGTCCAGGTGTGACACACATGCTATGTACTGTAGGGGGGGTCCCAGGGGGGGAAATGCCTGATGTCTCCCAGCCAGTGCATGCTGTGGTGCATGTCTGCCGTCCTCACTTGCATTGTGTTTACTGTGACAATCACTGCATGGTGCATGCCACATTCTGCCTGTCTTGTCCTCCTGGGAATGTAGCCTCTACAGTCCTCATTTGATTATGTGGTCAGCCCAGTGTGACAGGTGACTGTACCCACAGATGTGTGTTAGTTCTGTGTACCTGTGCTGAGAGTGTCCACATGATGTGTTCGTACCCTGGACATCGGTGTGTGTGTAAGTCCCCTGTCATGTGGGTGGGTGCATATGTGGAGTGTGCCACCCGGGCTGCATGAGGGATGGATATACCCTGCCCATGTGATGTGATTAGGGAGCAGTGCTGTGTGTCTGACGTACAGAGCCAGCCCCACACCTGTGAGTCCCCCCGTCTAGTGGCACGAGTGAGGTTTGTCGCTGCATTTGGCAATGGCAGGTGAATGTCCTGTGCCTGTGTGTGTCTGTGTACTCTGCTGCGGTAGCGTCAGTGGCCTGTGGCATGTGACTGCTTAGAGGTGCTGCACATTATCCTGGTGTAGCTTGTGATGCACAGTGTGAGCCTGGATCATTGATTGTGTCGTTGCCCTCATTCCACCTGTGTACTTTTAATGGCACGTACTGCTTTTGCCCTTCCCCAGAGGATCATGTCCCTATGACAAAGATGCAATGCGTTGGATGCATACTATGCCTTGTTGTAAACAGCAAATTTGTTCTAATATGTGTCTCTGTGACATGTGCCAGGTGTATTGATGTAGTGTCACTTGTTCATCCTCACAGGTAGGCGCCTCTGCCAAGAAGCAGATATGGATGAATGCCGTCAGTGCCGTGAGGAGGACGGATGGGCGCCTGGCCCAGGTGAGGAAACGCTGGCAGGATATCCGGTGCTGGATGCGGAGGATCGCACGGGTCCTGCTGGGGGACTCACCTGAGACCCATAAGAACCGCGGGCGCCGCCGTCTGACCCACATCCACAAGCGTGTGCTGGGGGTGGTATTTCCAGACTTGGACAGGCGCTTACAGGAGAAGCAGCAGCAGGAAGGGGGTAGGTACATGTGTGTTTGTTGTGTGTCACCAGCATTTGTAAGTGCACAGTTGCATGGATACACTGCCAGGGTTTAAAGGTGCTGTGCAGATCCAGTTACCCACAGTATAGCGGTGCTCTCCTGCCTCCCTTCCCCTCCTTGCAATGTGTTCCCTGGTCTGTGTGTAGTCACTCCTTCACAAGGTTATGTAGGCTGGCACTTTCTCCACGTGAACTATGCCTGTAGCATCATGTGTGGGGGTGGTGTGTAACATGTTTTGGGACCTTGCCTGTGCCCTGTCCAGTTCAGTACTTGTGGGTTCCATGTCAGTTGGCACTGATGCTGAGTCCAGACATGGGAGTTAGTCTCTCAAGTGGCATGCCTTACAGCACGCATGTCCTATGTTGTGGCCTGTGACATGATGTGCATGAGTGTGCGATACGCATAGTGCAGGGATGGTGGCGTGTGTTGCAGTCATTCCCATTCAGGACCATGGAGTTGTGTGGCCACTACTGTCCCCTGGGGCATATTTTCCTAGGTGTCATGTGTGTCATCACAAAACGTGGACACTCTCAGTGTCTACAGCATAGGTTGTGCTCTGTGGCATTGTCCCCTGGCACCATGTATATTGACGTAAAATGTAGTACAAGTGTCCACTGTACAGCCTGACCTGATTTTCCTTGTTCATACTCACGGTGGCCAGTGCCTGTGCGTCTTGTTACAATCATCTGATGATGGCCATTTGTACATGATTATTTGGACAGGCGCACCTTGGGTATTTTGTGTCCAATCTTGCATTTATCCAGCCCATGTGTATTTCACACAGACTAAGAGATGTAAGTGCTTCCTGTGTCTCAACAAATTGTCTCATGTAGGGGGTGGTTGGTGCGGGCAAAGCCTACATGTCAAAACCTGATATCTCCTTGCTAGGTCTGGCCAGTGTGTGATGTTTGTCTGCACATACACTCAAGGTGCAGTGAGCCAGTCATGGTGGACATGTTCTCAGTATTACCTATGCAGCATCTGCCTCAAGTTCATGGATATGGTCCCTGCTCATCCGTATTTTCGGCAACGTTGTGTGGTGCAGATGCAGTGCTGGATTGTCCCCAGGGCCTGGCTCCTCTGTCAAACTCCATTTCATGTCATTTGCTATTGTGTCATGCTCTCCATAGTTTTTCTGTGGCATGGTGGGTCAACCAACTGTGTGTTGCATGCCCTACATCTGTACCTTGTTTTATGTTACTGATCTTTCTTTTCAGGCTATGCACTGTAACCAATGTAGATTGGACTCATGTGACATATGTATACAGGTGTATGATTAATTGCTGTCTCTTCACCTTGCCCACAGCATCGTTGGGGGACACGGAGGGAGACATGAGCACAGACGGAGCGGAGGGACTGAGCACCAGTGCCAGCGGTGACATCGTGCCTGGCACATCGAGTGGAACTGAGGCGGAGGAGAGTGAGGCCGAGGACCTGTCCACTGGCACGACAGAATATGAAGCTGACGGGTCCGAGCATGATCTCTCCAAGTGGGCGGAGGCTGCACCAGCAGCTGACAGCGGCACAACATCTCTCCCCGCCCCCTCCATTGCCATCAGCCGCCTCCCACTTGCTCGTGTCCCTTCCCAGCACGCCCAGTCACCACATGTCTCCTTCCTGCCAGGCACCGCACCCCCTGCCCCTGTCTCCACTGCTGCCGCCAATGCCGAGTCTGTGGACATCCAGCGGCAGTTGCAGGTTGGTCAGGCTGCGATGCTTAATGTCCTCCATGGCCACAGCCAAGTGCTGAACAACATGGAGGCATACTTGGAGGGCATTTTCTCATCGCAGGCTGACCAACGCAACTTGCTGAGGTCCATTGACTCGACACTGACTGCAGCAGTGGGTCTCCTGCAGCGCTACGTCCAACCCCCTACCCCTGACCCATCCACACTTCCCACTCCCATGCCTGTCCCACGTACACCCAGACGTCAGCATGCACCCACCACAACAGACACAGGCACCACACCAGCAGGGAAGGTCAAACGCACACCTCCTGGCACGCACACACAGGGTGAAGTAGGCACACCCACTGGGTCGGGGGGCAAATGTCAGACACGCAGCCAGAGTGGGAGTCCGCATTCCACCAAATCCACTCCCTCCAAATCCCCTCCCCTCAGCTCTCCTGGCCACATATCCGGCAAAGACTCCTTCATGGCCGCTCTGTCCCTGAGCCCCACAGTGAAACCACCCCGCAAGCGGTCAAGGGAGTCCCCGGTCAGGGTGGTTGAGTCCCCCCCTGTCCACACCCTCCCCCAGTGGCGCTGCGACCCATCCCTCCGCCCCCCCTCCTTGGGGCCTGTGGTTCCTTCGGGTGCAGGGGAGTCGCTAGAGGACCTTGCTAAGGTGTGCAGCGCCATCCTGGCCTCCGCCTTTGGCCCTGCCCCACCCCCTGTGGTGGAGTCCTCCATCCCTGCACCCACGACGCCTACCCTTCGCCCTCATGTCCCTGCGGTGCCTGGTCCTTCCCCCCCACATGATGCCCTCCCCGCTCTGGAAGACGAAGGAGTCTGACTGTGCAGGCAAGCTAGGGGACACGCGTCCCACTGTGTCCCCACCTGGATTTGAACTTTGGATTGCCCTATGGGCATTGTACATTTTGAACTTTCAAGGGACAGACAGATTTTTGGATGCTGATTAAAGCAATTTATTTTTCCTTAGTACACTACTGTCTGTCTGGTATTGCTGTTGGTCGTCCTGCCCCATTATTTTGGGTGGTGATTATGTGTTGGGTGTGTGGGAATTGTAGTCTTGTGCTGGTCATAGGGTGGATCCTGGTATCTGTGTGCCATCACAAGCTGTTGGCTACATAACTTTGTTCATGTAAGCAGTTACTGCATGGTGACATCGTCCCAAGGTGTATTCCTTCCTCTGTGTAACCTGACTTCTTCCCTGCAGGGTCTTTCCAATATGTGGTGCTGAGCTGTGTCTACATTGGCTGGGTGTGTGACGGACTCGTTAGACTTGGGCCATGCATGCTGAGCCATGTCTCCACCTGCATCATTCGTGGCGTCCTTGGTGGTCACTGTACTTGTGTATGTAGACTGTTGCCATGACTTCATGTGTACATGTTTTCTTTTTGGCGCTATGCATGTGTATACTCCCAGCCTCGCACACATGTGGTACATGTACTGCAGGATCTTTGTGCACCTGACTGACATTTGTGGGCATTGGATCTGTGGGTACTCCACCCTTTTCTTTGCAGGGGCACTGCTGTGAGTGTTAGGCACCCACCCCTCCTATGTCTGGGCACTGCTGGGAGGACTCTGCACCCACCCCTCTTGTGACTGGGCACTGCTGGGAGGACTCTGCACACACCACTCTTGTGACTGGGCACTGCTGGGAGGACTCTGCACCCACCCCTCCTGTGTCTGGGCACTGCTGGGAGGACTCTGCACACACCCCTCCGGTGTCTGGGCACTGCTGGAAGGACTCTGCACCCACCCCTCCTGTGTCTGGGCACTGCTGGGAGGACTCTGCACACACCCCTCTTGTGACTGGGCACTGCTGGGAGGGCTCTGCACACACCCCTCCTGTGTCTGGCCACTGCTGGGAGGACTCTGCACACACCCCTCCTGTGTCTGGGCACTGCTGGGAGGACTCTGCACCCACCCCTCCTGTGTCTGGGCACTGCTGGGAGGACTCTGCACCCACCCCTCTTGTGACTGGGCACTGCTGGGAGGACTCTGCACCCACCCCTCCTGTGTCTGGGCACTGCTGGGAGTGTTAGGCACCCACCCCTCCTGTGTCTGGGCACTGCTGGGAGGACTCTGCACACACCCCTCTTGTGACTGGGCACTGCTGGGAGGACTCTGCACACACCCCTCCTGTGTCTGGGCACTGCTGGGAGGACTCTGCACACACCCCTCCTGTGTCTGGGCACTGCTGGGAGGACTCTGCACCCACCCCTCCTGTGTCTGGGCACTGCTGGGAGGACTCTGCACCCACCCCTCCTGTGACTGGGCACTGCTGGGAGGGCTCTGCACCCACCCCTCCTGTGTCTGGGCACTGCTGGGAGTGTTAGGCACCCACCCCTCCTGTGTCTGGGCACTGCTGGGAGGACTCTGCACACACCCCTCTTGTGACTGGGCACTGCTGGGAGGGCTCTGCACACACCCCTCCTGTGTCTGGCCACTGCTGGGAGGACTCTGCACACACCCCTCCTGTGTCTGGGCACTGCTGGGAGGACTCTGCACCCACCCCTCCTGTGTCTGGGCACTGCTGGGAGGACTCTGCACCCACCCCTCTTGTGACTGGGCACTGCTGGGAGGACTCTGCACCCACCCCTCCTGTGTCTGGGCACTGCTGGGAGTGTTAGGCACCCACCCCTCCTGTGTCTGGGCACTGCTGGGAGGACTCTGCACACACCCCTCTTGTGACTGGGCACTGCTGGGAGGACTCTGCACACACCCCTCCTGTGTCTGGGCACTGCTGGGAGGACTCTGCACACACCCCTCCTGTGTCTGGGCACTGCTGGGAGGACTCTGCACCCACCCCTCCTGTGTCTGGGCACTGCTGGGAGGACTCTGCACCCACCCCTCCTGTGACTGGGCACTGCTGGGAGGGCTCTGCACCCACCCCTCCTGTGTCTGGGCACTGCTGGGAGTGTTAGGCACCCACCCCTCCTGTGTCTGGGCACTGCTGGGAGGACTCTGCACACACCCCTCCTGTGTCTGGGCACTGCTGGGAGGACTTTGCACACACCCCTCTTGTGACTGGGCACTGCTGGGAGGACTCTGCACCCACCCCTCCTGTGTCTGGGCACTGCTGGGAGGACTCTGCACCCACCCCTCTTGTGACTTGGCACTGCTGGGAGGACTCTGCACCCACCCCTCCTGTGTCTGGGCACTGCTGGGAGTGTTAGGCACCCACCCCTCCTGTGTCTGGGCACTACTGGGAGGACTCTGCACACACCCCTCTTGTGACTGGGCACTGCTGGGAGGACTCTGCACCCACCCCTCTTGTGACTTGGCACTGCTGGGAGGACTCTGCACCCACCCCTCCTGTGTCTGGGCACTGCTGGGAGTGTTAGGCACCCACCCCTCCTGTGTCTGGGCACTGCTGGGAGGACTCTGCACACACCCCTCTTGTGACTGGGCACTGCTGGGAGGACTCTGCACCCACCCCTCCTGTGTCTGGGCACTGCTGGGAGTGTTAGGCACCCACCCCTCCTGTGTCTGGGCACTACTGGGAGGACTCTGCACACACCCCTCTTGTGACTGGGCACTGCTGGGAGGACTCTGCACCCACCCCTCCTGTGTCTGGGCACTACTGGGAGGACTCTGCACACACCCCTCCTGTGTCTGGGCACTGCTGGGAGGACTCTGCACACACCCCTCCTGTGTCTGGGCACTGCTGGGAGGCCTCTGCACCCACCCCTCCTGTGTCTGGGCACTGCTGGGAGGACTCTGCACACACCCCTCCTGTGTCTGGGCACTGCTGGGAGGACTCTGCACCCACCCCTCCTGTGTCTGGGCACTGCTGGGAGGACTCTGCACACACCCCTCCTGTGTCTGGGCACTGCTGGGAGGACTCTGCACACACCACTCTTGTGACTGGGCACTGCTGGGAGGACTCTGCACCCACCCCTCCTGTGTCTGGGCACTGCTGGGAGTGTTAGGCACCCACCCCTCCTGTGTCTGGGCACTGCTGGGAGGACTCTGCACACACCCCTCTTGTGACTGGGCACTGCTGGGAGGACTCTGACACACCCCTCTTGTGACTGGGCACTGCTGGGAGTGTTAGGCACCCACCCCTCCTGTGTCTGGGCACTGCTGGGAGGACTGTGCACACACCCCTCTCGTGACTGGGCCCTGCTGGGAGGACTCTGCACACACCCCTCCTGTGTCTGGGCACTTCTGGGAGGACTCTGCACACACCCCTCCTGTGTCTGGGCACTGCTGGGAGGACTCTGCACCCACCCCTCCTGTGTCTGGGCACTGCTGGGAGGACTCTGCACACACCCCTCCTGTGTCTGGGCACTGCTGGGAGGACTCTGCACCCACCCCTCCTGTGTCTGGGCACTGCTGGGAGGACTCTGCACCCAACCCTCCTATTTCAGGATATGTACGCTTAGAACATACACAGGTGTGGGTTCGCTCCATGCATACGAGGTGGGGGTACGGTCTGTACGTACACTGTTGGCATGGGGGTACGCTCCATGCATATGCGGGTGAGGGTACGGGTCGTACATACTCGGTTGGAGTGGGGGTAAGCACCATGCATACGCGGGTGAGGGTACGGGTCGTACTTACACTGTTGGGGTGGGGGGTACGCTCCATACGTACGCGGGTGAGGGTACGGGTCGTACTTACACTGTTGGGGTGGGGGGTACGCTCCATACGTACGCGGGTGAGGGTACGGGTCGTACTTACACTGTTGGGGTGGGGGGTACGCTCCATACGTATGTGGGTGAGAGTACGGGTCGTACTTACACTGTTGGGGTGGGGGGTACGCTCCATACGTACGCGGGTGAAGGTAGGGGTCGTACTTACACTGTTGGGGTGGGGTGTACGCTCCATACATACGCGGGTGAAGGTACGGGTCGTACTTACACTGTTGGGGTGGGGGTACGCTCCATACGTACGCGGGTGAGGGTACGGGTCGTACTTACACTGTTGGGGTGGGGGGTACGCTCCATACGTACGCGGGTGAGGGTACGGGTCGTACTTACACTGTTGGGGTGGGGGGTACGCTCCATACGTATGTGGGTGAGAGTACGGGTCGTACTTACACTGTTGGGGTGGGGGGTACGCTCCATACGTACGCGGGTGAAGGTAGGGGTCGTACTTACACTGTTGGGGTGGGGTGTACGCTCCATACATACGCGGGTGAAGGTACGGGTCGTACTTACACTGTTGGGGTGGGGGTACGCTCCATACGTACGCGGGTGAGGGTACGGGTCGTACTTACACTGTTGGGGTTGGGGGTACGCTCCATACGTACGCGGTATGAGGATCGAGTCAGAATACAAGCAATTTTTAAAATCACAGTGCAATTGGATGTGTGCAAAATAGCAAGAAGGTTTGTTTAAAATAGTTAAAATATAGCGAAAACAGCAATTATCAAGCAGCAGTCTCTCTTTCTCCCCCTTCACAGCAAAGTGCAGACGTACCTGTATTGTTGTGTTGCCGGTTCGCGTCGTCAAGCACTTCCGTTGTGGCGGACGCTGGCTTTACTGGACACGCCCCACCCCCTCGTAGAGACCAGGGCCTGGGGGTCAGGTATGTCCAGGACATGTGTGCTGTGTGACTTTGGTGGGGGTTTTGTGGCCTGCCCCTGGTCCTGCCCCCCCCTTTCCCCCCTCCCTTTGTTGTTCTGACCTTCTGCGGCGTCTGCGTTGTAACCTGTAGAGGAGGTCGACTGCTATGAGGGCCGGGATGACACGTAGGTTCGGGTCCATGTCTGTCCGTCGCGTGCAGGTACTCCTTGTTCGCGTCGTCTTGATTTCCCGGCAGTTTTTGGCTGCCGGAAAATATTGTCCGTGCGGGATGACGTTGGTGCGAATCGTAATTCCTGGTTCGTGAATGGCAGGCTGCGTGCATCCCGACGTCACGTCGGCGCTTTCCCGGATCACATTTGTATGTTTATTTTCGTCGGTCGGGGTTTTGTACGATTCGTACGGAAATTGAGTTTCCGTGCGAATCGTAATTCCATGTTTGTATGTTTTGACGACCCCCAGGCAGGGGGGGAAAGGGGGGGGCAAGACCAGGGGCAGGCCACAAAACCACCACCAAAGTCACACAGCACACATGCCCTGGACATACCTGACCCCCACGCCCTGGTCACCACGAGGGGGTGGGGGCGTGTCCAGCAAAGCCAGCGTCCGCCACAACGAAAGTGCCTGACGACGCGAACCGGCAACACAACTATACAGGTACGTCCCGTACCCACGCCTTAAGAGCGTGGGTACGAGTCGTACCACTCCCACACCTACGTCACCCCAACAATGGCGGGACGGCTCGTACCCAGCATTCCACAGCATGGGTACGGATATGTATGGACCGTACCCCCACCCGCGTATGCATGGAGCGTACCCCCCATGCCAACAGTGTACGTACGGACCGTAACCCCACCCGCGTATGCCTGGAGCGTACCCCCACCCCAACAGTGTAAGTACGACCCGTACCCTCACCCGCGTACATATGGAGCGTACCCCCCACCCCAACAGTGTAATTATGACCCGTACCCTCACCCACGTACGTATACGTCCCACCCCAACAGTGTAAGTACGACCCGTACCCCCCCGCGTACGTATGGAGCGTACCCCCACCCCAACAGTGTAAGTACGACCCGTACCCCCCCGCGTACGTATTCGTCCCACCCTAACAGTGTAAGTACGACCCGTACCCTCACCTGCGTACGTATATGTCCCACCCCAACAGTGTAAGTACGACCCGTACCCTCACCCGCGTACGTATGGAGCGTACCCCCCACCCCAACAGTGTAAGTATGACCCGTACCCTCACCCGCGTACGTATACATCCCACCCCAACAGTGTAAGTACGACCCGGACCCTCACCCGTGTATGCATGGAGCGTACCCCAACAGTGTAAGTACGACCCGTACCCCCACCTCGTATGCATGGAGCGTACCCCAACCCCAACAGTGTATGTACGTACCGTACCCCACCCGCATACGTATAGAGCCTACACCCACCCCAACAGTGTAAGTACGACCCGTACCCCACCCACGTACGTATGGAGCCTACTCCCACCCCAACAGTGTAAGTACGAACCGTACCCCCATGGAGCGAACCCACACATGTGTATGTTCTAAGCGTACATATTGTTAAATAGGAGGGGTGTGTGGCTATCACTCCCAGCAGTGCCCAGACGCAGGAGGGGTGGGTGCCTATCACTCCCAGCAGTGCCCAGACACAGGAGGGGTGGGTGCAGAGTCCTCTCAGCAGTGCCCAGACACAGGAGGGGTGTGTGCAGAGTCCTCCCAGCAGTGCCCAGAGACAGAAGGGGTGGGTGCCTATCACTCCCAGCAGTGCCCAGACATAAGAGGGGTGGGTGCAGAGTCCTCCCAGCAGTGCCCAGAGACAGGAGGGGTGGGTGCCTAACACTCACAGCAGTGCCCAGACATAAGAGGGGTGTGTGCCTAACACTCACAGCAGTGCCCATGGAACGCAAAGGGTGGAGTAGCCACAGATACCATGCCCACAAATTTCAGTCAGGTGCACAAAGACCCTGCAGTACATGTAACACATGTGTGCGAGGCAGGGAGTATACGCATGCATAGCGCAGAAAAGAAAACATGTCCACATGAAGTCATGTCAATAGTCCACATACACAAGTACAATGACTACCAAGGATGCCACGAATGATGCAGGTGGAGACATCGCTCAGCATGCATGTGCAAAGTTGAAGGAGTCCGTCACACACCCAGCTAATGTACACACAGCTCAGCGCTAAATATTGGGAACACCCTGCAGGGAAGATGTCAGGGTACACAGAGGAAGGAATACACCTTGGGACAATTCCACCATGCAGCAACTGCTTACATGAACACAGAATCCTAGCTAACACCGTGTGATGGCACACAGATCCCAGGGTCCCCCTTATGACCAGCACACTACTACATTTCCCACACACCCAACACATGAACACCACCCAAAACCATGTAGCAGCCCCACCAACAGCAATACCAGCAAAGCAGTAGTGTTCCAAGGGAAAATAAAAAAATTGCTTTATTCAGCATGGGCAGTCCAGAAGTCACAGCTGGATGGGGGACACAGTGGGATGCGTGTCTCCTAGCTTGCCTGCACAGTTACATTCCGTCGTCTTCCACAGGGGTGAGGGCATCATGTGGGGTGGAAGAACCAGGCACCGCAGGGACAGGAGGGTGAAGGGTAGGCGTCGTGGGTGCAGGGATGGAGGACTCCACCACAGGGGGTGGGGCAGGGCCAAAGGCGGAGGCCAGGATCTCGCTGCACACCTTAGCAAGGTCCTCCAGGGAATCCCCTGCACCCGAAGGAACCACAGGCCCCAAGGAGGGGGAGGGGTCAGAGGGATGGGTCGCAGCGCCACTGGGGGAGGGTGTGGAGGGGGGGAATCAACCACCCTGACCGGGGACTTCCTTGACCGCTTGCGTGGTGGTGTCACTGTGGGGCTCAGGGACAGAGCGGCCATGAAGGAGTCTTTGGGGGAGATGTGGCCAGGAGAGCTGAGGGGAGGGGATTTGGAGGGAGTGGATTTGGTGGAATGCGTACTCCCACTCTGGCTGCGTGTCACACGTTTGCCCCCCGACCCAGTGGGTGTGCCTACTTCACCCTGTGTGTGCGTGTCAGGAGGTGTGCGGTGGACCTTCCCTGCTGGTGTGGTGCCTGTGTGTGTTGTGGTGGGTGCATGCTGATGTCTGGGTGTACGTGGGACAGGCATGGGAGTGGGAAGTGTGGATGGGGCAGGGGTAGGGGGTGGGACATAGCGCTGCAGGAGACCCACTGCTGCAGTCAGTGTCGAGTCTATCGACCTCAGCAAGCTGCGTTGGTCAGCCTGCGATGAATGAATGCCCTCCAAGTATGCCTCCATGTTGTTGAGGACCTGGCTGTGGCCATGGAGGACATTAAGGATCGCAGCCTGACCAATCTGCAACTGCCGCTGGATGTCCACAGACTCGGCATTGGCGGCAGCAGTGGAGACAGGGGCAGGGGGTGCGGTGCCTGGCAGGAAGGAGACATGTGGTGACCGGGCACGTTGGGAAGGGACACGAGCAAGTGGGAGGCGGCTGATGGCAATGGAGGGGGCGGGGTGCGATGTTGTGCCGCTGTCAGCTGGTGGTGCAGCCTCCGCCCACTCGGAGAGATCATCCTCGGACCCGTCAGCTTCATACTCTGTTGTGCCAGTCGACAGGTCCCCGGCTTCACTCTCCTCCGCCTCAGTCCCACTTGATGTGCCAGCCCCGATGTCACCGCTGGCACTGGTGCTCGGTCCCTCTGCTCCGTCTGTGCCCATGTCTCCCTCCGTGTCCCCCGACAATGCTGTGGGCAGGGTGAAGAGACAGAAATTAATCATACACCTGTATACATATGTCACATGAGTCCAATCTACATAGGTTACAGTGCATAGCCTGAAACAAAAGAAGAGTTACATCTACAAAACAAGGTACATATGTATGGCATGCAAGACACAGTTGTTTGACCCACCATGCCACTGAAAAACTATGGAGAGCATGACACAATAGCAAATGAGATGTAATGGAATTTTGACTGAGGAGCAAGGCCCTGGGGACAATCCAGCACTGCAGCTGCACCACACAGCGTGGCAGGAAATTGGGATGAGCAGGGACCATATCCAGGAACAAGAGGCACATGCAGCATAGGTTATACTGAAAACATGCCCACCATGACTGGCTCACTGCACCTTGAGTGCATGTCCAGACAAACATCACACACTGGCCAGTCCTAGCAAGGAGATATCAGGTTGTGACATGAAGGCCATGCCCGCACCACCCACCCCCTACATGAGACAATTCTTTGGAGACACAGGAAGCACTTACAACCCTTAGTCTGGGTGAAATACACATGGGATGCAACTATTCAAGATTGCACACAAAATACCCAAGGTGCGCCTGTCCAAATAATCATGTACAAATGGGCGTCATCAGATGATTGTAACAAGACACACAGGCAATGTCCACCGTGAGTATGAACAAGGAAAATCAGGTCAGGCTGTACAGTGGACACTTGTACTACATTTCACGTCAATATACATTTGGCCAGGGGACAATGGCACAGAGCACAACCTATGCTGTAGACACAGAGATTGTCGACATATTCGGATTACACACATGATACCTAGGAAGGAAAATATGCCCCTGGGGACAGTAGTGGCCACACAACTCCATGCTCCTGAATGGGAATGACTGCAACACACGCTACCATCCCCGCACTATGCGTACCACACACTCATGCACATCATGTCACAGGCCACCACATAGGACATGCGTGCTGTAAGGCCTCACACTTGAGAGACTAACTCCCATGTCTGGACTCAGCATTAGTGCCAACTGACATGGAACCCACAAGACCAGAACTGTACAGGGCACAGGCAAGGTCCCAAAACCTGTTACACACCACCCCCACACATGATGCTGCAGGCATTGTACACGTGGAGAAGGTGCCAGGCTACATAACCTTGTGACGGAGTGACGTCACACAGACCAGGGAACACATTGCAAGGAGGGGAAGGGAGGCAGGAGAGCACTGCAATACTGTGGGTAACAGGATCTGCACAGCACCATTAAACCCTGGCAGTGTATCCATGGAACAGTGCACTTACAAATGCTGGTGAAACACAACAAACACACATGTACCTACCCCGTTCCTGCTGCTGCATCTCCTGTAAGCGCCTGTCCAAGTCTGGAAATACCACCGCCAGCACACGCTTGTGGATGTGGGAGAGACGGCGGCGCCCGCGGTTCTTATGGCTCTCAGGTGAGTCCCCCAGCAGGACCCGTGCGATCCTCCGCGTCCAGCACCGGATATCCTGCCAGCGTTTCCTCACCTGGGACAGGCGCCGCTTGCGACCATCCGCACTCCTCACGGCACTGACGGCGGTCAGCCAGATCTGCTCCTTGGCAGAGGCGCCTACCTGTGAGGATGAACAAGTGACACTACATCAATACACCTGCAACATGTCACAGAGACCCATATGAGAACAAATTAGCTGGTTACAACAAGGCATGTCATGCAGCCAACGCATTGCACCTTTGCCATAGGGACATACTCCTCTGGGGAAGGGCAAAAGCAGTACGTGCCAGTGAAAGTACACAGGTGGAATGAGGGCAAAGACACAATCAATTATCAAGGCTCACACTGTGCATCACACCCACCCCTCCTGCGTCTGGGCACTGCTGGGAGTGATAGGCACCCACCCCTCCTGCGTCTGGGCACTGCTGGGAGGACTCTGCACCCACCCCTCCTGTCTCTGGGCACTGCTGGGAGGACTCTGCACCCACCCCTCCTGACTCTGGGCACTGCTGGGAGGACTCTGCACCCACCCCTCCTGTTTCTGGGCACTGCTGGGAGGACTCTGCACCCACCCCTCCTGTCTCTGGGCACTGCTGGGAGGACTCTGCACCCACCCCTCCTGCGTCTGGGCACTGCTGGGAGTGTTAGGCACCCACCCCTCCTGTGTCTGGGCACTGCTGGGAGGACTCTGCACCCACCCCACCTGTCTCTGGGCACTGCTGGGAGGACTCTGCACCCACCCCTCCTGCGTCTGGGCACTGCTGGGAGTGTTAGGCACCCACCCCTCCTGTGTCTGGGCACTGCTGGGAGGACTCTGCACCCACCCCTCCTGTCTCTGGGCACTGCTGGGAGGACTTTGCACCCACCCCTCCTGTCTCTGGGCACTGCTAGGAGGACTCTGCACCCACCCCTCCTGCGTCTGGGCACTGCTGGGAGGACTCTGCACCCACCCCTCCTGACTCTGGGCACTGGCTGGGAGACATCAGGCATTCCCCCCCCTGGGACCCCCCCTACAGTACATAGCATGTGTGTCACACCTGGACACAATGGCAGAAGTCACAGTCACAAAAAAGGGACACAGTCTGTGCTAGTAGCCTCTGCACTCATCTGATACCCTGGTCGCCCATACAGCAGGGGGTACTGTGGGAGGATCACATCCAGCAATGCCAGGTTCTCCTCCAGGGTGAATGGCTGTGACCTCTCCACAGACCTTGACATGGTTCCAGGGAATCAGGAGCAGCAGCAGTGTGGTAGAATCGAAATATGTGCAGGCAAGTGATCCCTCATGGGAATGGGACCTGGCTGCCTTATATCTGCCTTGCTGTCCTGTTTCATGCACAGGAGTACATAGTGATTGGTCACTCACATTTGCATCCTATGTTTCCTCCAATCCCTTCAAACCTAGCACAGTCAGTGGGTTCTTATTGTGTTTTTTTCTTCAGCATGATGTCAACCCCACAAACACATTGCAACAAAGTAGATTCATTCCAACTGACTTCTGCTGTGCACCTTCCAGAACAAATTCAAACTTAAAACTTGGTCTCCATGACAACCAGCATGCATGTAGACCTTAATACTTGTCCCTCATGTGTCCCCTATGTAAATTTGAGCTTCACACACACGTACGGTGCGTTCCGGGGCCCTAGGGCACCCCAAATGCATAGCAACGGCCCGTACAGGCGTGTGTACGGGCCGTACCACTATGAGTACGCATACGCAAGAACACCCATAGTGGTACGGCCCGTACACACGCCTGTACGTTCACTATCACCATGGGTGTCCTCGCGTATGCGTACTCGCAGTTGTACGGCCCGTACACACGCCTGTACGTTCACTATCACCATGGGTGTACTCGCGTATGCGTACTCGTAGTGATAGTGAGCGTACAGGCGTGTGTACGGTCCGTACCACTACGAGTACGCATACACGAGGACACCCATGGGGATAGTGAGCGTACAGGCGTGTGTACGGTACGTACCACTACGAGTATGCATACGCGAGGACACCCATGGTAATAGTGAGCGTACAGGCGCGTGTACGGTCCGTACCACTACGAGTACGCATACGCGAGGACACCCATGGTGATAGTGAGTGTACAGGCGTGTGTACGGTCCGTACCACTACGAGTACGCATACGCGAGGACACCCATGGTGATAGTGAGCGTACAGGCGTGTGTACGGTCCGTACCACTACGAGTACGCATACGCGAGTACACCCATGGTGATAGTGAGCGTACAGGCGTGTGTACGGGCCGTACCACTATGAGTACGCATACGCAAGAACACCCATAGTGGTACGGCCCGTACACAAGGCTGTACGTTCACTATCACCATGGGTGTCCTCGCGTATGCGTACTCGCAGTTGTACGGCCCGTACACACGCCTGTACGTTCAGTATCACCATGGGTGTACTCGCGTATGCGTACTCGTAGTGATAGTGAGCGTACAGGCGTGTGTACGGTCCGTACCACTATGAGTACGCATACGCGAGGACACCCATGCTGATAGTGAGCGTACAGGCGTGTGTACGGTCCGTACCACTACGAGTACGCATACGCGAGGACACCCATGGTGATAGTGAGCGTACAGGCGTGTGTACGGGCCGTACCACTGCGAGTACGCATACGCGAGGACACCCATAGTGATAGTGAACGTACGCACGCATGTACGGCCCGTACCACTATGGGTGGTCTTGCGTATGCGTACTTACTGACCGTACACATGCCTGTACGCTCACCATCACTATGGGTAGACATACGGCAGCACTCCCATAGTGATGTGGGAACGTACACAGGCCCTCTTAGCAGCAGTACGGTGGTTTTCACACATCACAGTGGTGACAGGCAGCACACAGGAAGGAATAGGGCTGACATACTTGTCCATGGATGGACATCAAGGCACTGTCTGGGCAGTACTACATGTGTGGGGCACAGGTGTGAAAGGCTGTGATGTGGCACATGACTCCTGAGTCGAGAGGGCACCAGATGTATGATGAGATGTGTACACATGTAATGTGTGACGGTGCGATGTGTGCCAGGCATGCCCTTGACTCCTTTGACATGTGTGCATGTCGTACTGCACACTTGTGATGAGCATCACTGGCATGGCACGGACACCAACACATGGAAGTGTCCCCTGAGGCCCGGTATAGGGGTTACCACACCTGACATGTCATTACCCACGGTGCACGATGTGACTATGTCATGTATGTGTGGGGGGTTCACATTAGGTTGATGTTGGAGCTCCCTCAAAAGCTGCAGCTGTTGCAGCAACCAACATGTGTCTGTGTGTAGATTGACATTGCACACTGTTCCGCACACCATGCCACATGTGGTATCGGATGTGAGGTGCGTATGTATGCATGGGACACAGAGTAGCGTAACAAGGACATGTCTGCATCCTCTCTATGAATGTGTGGTGAGTCATCACATGTACACCTTCATGGCAAGGTGTGTGGGCTGTCCTAGTGTAATGTCATGTGACCTGTGGCTCTAGTGTTCCGCTACCAGTCTCTGCAATCTACATCCTACTTCTGCTGATGTGTGGATGTATGTCACTCCTGTCTTGCGTCTGGCTGTTCACTTGCACTGGGACACAGCTAATCCCATGCCATGGCATGTGGAGGTTCACAATCTCCGTGTGTAGCTGGGTCTTGGTAGGAGTGTCACCTGGCAGCCATACGTGTCCAGGGCATGTGGCACATACCTGACTCCGTATGTAGCATATGTGTATAGACAGATTAACATGTGCTCAGTACTAATTAATTGTTGTTGTGGTGCACTCACTCTTCCTTGTCACTTCCAAATTACTGCAGAGCGCCGCCTCTTCCCCGACCAATTCCGGACTTGGCTGCCATGCGGGAGAATGACTGTATCCGGTGCTACCGCTTCCCCCAACGGTTGATTCTGGATTTGATGGCGAGACTGGCACCACACCTGCAACCACTGCACAGGTATCCTACGGCACTGACACCCAAGCTGAAGGTAATGGCAGCCCTACATTTTCTAGCCACGGGTACCTTTCAAAATACCATAGCTCATGTTGGTGGCATGTCCCAGAGCATGTTCTGCCGTGTGCTGCATGATTTCTTAGAGGCCATGTTGATTCACCTGGATGACTTCATCCATTTTCCTACCCCTGAAATGTTGACTGGGGTCAAGCGTGGATTCTATGCCCTGGGAGGGATGCCCCATGTCATTGGGTCCATAGATGGGACACATGTGGCTTTGGTACCACCACAGGCACAGGAGGTAGCGTACCGGAATCGCAAGCACTACCACTCCATCAATGCCCTTGTGGTGTGTCTGTCCAACATGGTGATTTCACATGTCTGTGCTCGTTTTCCAGGATCAGCACACGATGCCTACATCATGAGGCGTAGCAGGGTGCCTGAAATGATGACGCAGCTGCGCAACGAACGAGCATGTGTTGTTGGTGGGTACACTCTGTCTGTCCTGTATTTTGCGTAGACTTCCAGCACGACCGCTTCTCCTGTCCTGCTTATGTCCATGTGCTTTCCATGTTGGGGACGCTGGCTATCCCAACATGCCACGGCTTATCACACCTCTCCGCAACCCCATCACGCCGGCCCAGCTCCGCTACAACACCACCCATGGCCGGACAAGGCGAGTGATAGAGAGGACGTTTGGCCTCCTGAAGAGCCGATTCCGATGCCTCCACAAGACCGGCGGCGCCCTCCCATATGCCCCGGCGAAGGTCTGCAAAATCTTCATGGTCTGCTGCATGCTGCACAACATGGCAGTTGAGAAAGCTGTGCCACTCATCCTGGATCAAGATGACCAGGACCATCCACCCGTGGAGGACGAAGGGCTTGGCAATGGGGCTAGTGATGTGGAGGATGTGGAGCTGCAAGAGGACATCCGGACTCGGCTCATACGCGACTTCTTTGCTTAGTGGTGAGTACCAGTGTCTGAGTGTGCACGCATTGGTCCCCGTGTGGCATGTGTTGCGATGTGTGTCTCCACCTGCATGTATGGCACGTGAGTCAGAGGTGTGTGTGGGTGTGTCACTGGAGTGATGGTGCCAGTGATGGTTGTATTTCCCCAGTCATAATTGTGACCTAGCATGTTGTCATCCATACATGTGTCGTGTACATGCACATGCAAGTGGCTGTGCTTTTTGTGGCTGACCTCTTGTGTGTCTCTCTTCCCCAGGTACTTGCGCATGCCGTCTGCTGGTTGCATTGTTGTGGCACTGCTATTCCTCATGGACACGTCATCGTGTGCTGACTCAGCGTTACAGGCACGGACACGTTTGGAAGTCACCTTAGGGTAAGGGATGCATCAGGGGTGTATTGGGTGTGGCAGTTGTTCACGATATATGCACACTGCCCCTGTCGATGTTTGGTTCCTCTGCAGACATGTAGCATCACCATGGTACACATTACATGCAGATGGGTACACCTGAATAGATGGTCAGAATTGTTGACAGTCATCAGTGATGGGATTGTGGAATGTGATGATGGCATCAATGTGTGTAACACTGCCCTCGGACACATACGGTTTGCATTGGCTTGACATGGTGTGGGACTTCCACATCAGCGGATCAATGGTGTATGGCAGGCTCTCCGTGAGCAGCTGGGGGTGTTTAGCTGTTAGCCGACACTTGTGTGCCAGTTCCATGGCTATCACGCATTTGTGCTGCAGAAGGGGGGTGCCAGTGTTGGACCCACATGTTACTCCACATGAACTGTTCATGTGTACTTCGAGTTGCCTCTGCAATCCCGAATACATGACTAATAAAGGTGTCCCTATGCCTCCAAGGTGCCTCTTCTCAGTCAATGCTGGTGTGTTACCACGGTGCATCCGGCATGTCTGGCATGGTTTTCCATGATAGTGGCTATGTGTCTATGTGTCGAGTAGCAAGATGCAAGCTGTTTGTGTGTGATTAGACTGTGTATTGTGCATGATGTCCATGACTGTGTGGGTATTGTGACATGTGCCATCCCCATGCATCCAACGTTGGCCAGGCCACCATTCTCTGCATCCACCGGACTCAAGCTTGCAGGACATGGTTCTGCCACCTGTCTACACATACCTGGGTGCCCCCCAGGACACTCAACATGATCCCTGACCTCTGCGCATGACTGTTGCTGTACTCAATATGTCTGTCGGCACGGTTGTGCGGCCACCCCCTCAGCTGGTTGGGCCCATCACGGGTGTGTATGGTGCTCCATGTCTGTCTTGCCTAATACACTGTGACCCATGTGTGTCCTGTGCCAGACTCAGGCCCCAGGGTGTGGATGGTTGAAGTCAAAAGAGAACTCAGGCATGGTTAGACTTTACAAGACACATGTAAGGTAATAATACAACCAGCAGGCATCTTCTCTTCATGGTGTGACTTTTTATTTTAGTGGGGGGGGGGTTTGACATGAGGGGCTTTCCGGGTGTGTGGAATCCAAAGTTCACTAGGGGAGTTGGTGTCCTTGCCATTTGAAATCCTCAGAGTCCATGTCACAGTCTTTGTCAACATTGGTCAGACAGTGACCAGCAAGGCCATGTGGCAGAGAATGTCTTTTGATGCTGTGATGCTGTTGCTCCAGTGGGCCAGGTGCCAGGCCAGGTGTCCTGGGAGATGGTGCTGTAGCGCCAACCCTCACGGTCTTTTCCGTGGACGACCCACCCTCCTGCGGGGACCCTCAGAAGCAGGCCGTGACGATGTTTGGGATGCTCCATCGGATGTTTCCTCCTCCTCCTCCTGATCCCTCCCTGTGGGTGGTGATGTTCTACGCCTTCTGGCACAGGGAGGGTTGCCCATGTTGTCGGCCATACGACGGAGTGTAGTGTGAATTCCCGTGAACACCGTCACGAGCTCAGCCTGTCTGTCCTCCATCCTCCGTTGGTGTTGCAGTAGACAGGCATGTAGCTCCGCATGTTGCTGGGCCTGCTTGGTCTTGATCCCCTCGAGGACGGACACAACTTGGCCATGCCCGTGGTGTCCTGCCGGTATGTGTCCAGGATGTTTCGGACATGGGCATATACCGGTTCCCCAGCCAACTGGTCAGGCTGGCGCCTCCGCCGTCCTCCACTCCCACCACCCCTGCCCACTTGCACCTGGCCTGCCCTTGTGGGCACATCGGGTCTCCGGGACCCCTGAGGGATGGCATTTGCGGTGTTGCTTGCCTCCTCCTGGGTGCCCGGAGAACCTTGTCCCTCCTGGACAGACTGGCTGCTTTGTGGTGGTGGGGCAGGGATCCTGGGTGTCTCCTGGGATGTGGCAGGAGTGGGGGTGGTGGTTGGCCCCGTTGTACCTGACGCAGGTGCTGCAGGTCGTTGGACACCAGAGGGGCCAGGTTGGTCGGGGTCGTCCACAGAGTGGTGAGAGTCATCACTGCCGTTGGGATCGGCCTCCCACAGAGCCGGGTCCTGTGAGTCTTCCCCCCCAGTGTTGGGGGGTGAACCACGACGTTGACCTGTGTGTGAGAGAGACAATGTTAATTTTGTTCCATGCAACATCCATGTTTCATTAGTTTCAAAGTTGGAACATTTCCTCTGGGAATTTGGATCTGTCTAGCATTCCACTGACAGTGCACTTGTGCATGGGTATGTCCCTTGGGCACAGCTTTGGCGACTTTAACTATGTGTGGCACAGTCTTACTTGCTGCGTCAAGTGTGACTGCAGTCAGCAGTGGAGTGGGCAGGTGTGGCGAGCCGTGCATTGGCGCCTTCCGTGTTGCACTGTACGTGGGCACATGAAGTTGTTCCACACACTTCAATGATGCAGGTAGCTGTCGTTGTGCTCGTGCACAGGTTGTGACATGGCCCTGTGTTTTGCCATGGAGGAGAGGGGGGGTGCTGGCACTGGCCACCCTTGTCTACATGCACGCAGTCCACCTGCTGACGAGCAGACATTCCCACACACCACAAGGCTGATTTGCTCTCCCTGTGTCTCCCTCCCTCTCTGTCCCCCTCTCCCTCCCTCTGTGTGTCGGCCTCCTCCCTCTGTCCGTCTCCCTGTGTCTCACTCCCTCTCTGTCCCCCTCTCCCTCCCTCTGTGTGTCGGCCTCCTCCCTCTGTCCGTCTCCCTGTGTCTCCCTCCCTCTCTGTCCCCCTCTCCCTCCCTCTGTGTGTCGGCCTCCTCCCTCTGTCCGTCTAACTGTGTCTCCCTCCCTCTCTGTCCCCCTCTCCCTCCCTCTGTGTGTCGGCCTCCTCCCTCTGTCCGTCTCCCTGTGTCTCCCTCCCTCTCTGTCCCCCTCTCCCTCCCTCTGTGTGTCGGCCTCCTCCCTCTGTCCGTCTCCCTGTGTCTCCCTCCCTCTCTGTCCCCCTCTCCCTCCCTCTGTGTGTCGGCCTCCTCCCTCTGTCCGTCTCCCTGTGTCTCCCTCCCTCTCTGTCCCCCTCTCCCTCCCTCTGTGTCTCGGCCTCCTCCCTCTGTCCGTCTCCCTGTGTCTCCCTCCCTCTCTGTCCCCCTCTCCCTCCCTCTGTGTGTCGGCCTCCTCCCTCTGTCCGTCTCCCTGTGTCTCCCTCCCTCTCTGTCCCCCTCTCCCTCCCTCTGTGTGTCGGCCTCCTCCCTCTGTCCGTCTCCCTGTGTCTCCCTCCCTCTCTGTCCCCCTCTCCCTCCCTCTGTGTCTCGGCCTCCTCCCTCTGTCCGTCTCCCTGTGTCTCCCTCCCTCTCTGTCCCCCTCTCCCTCCCTCTGTGTGTCGGCCTCCTCCCTCTGTCCGTCTCCCTGTGTCTCCCTCCCTCTCTGTCCCCCTCTCCCTCCCTCTGTGTCTCGGCCTTCTCCCTCTGTCCGTCTCCCTGTGTCTCCCTCCCTCTCTGTCCCCCTCTCCCTCCCTCTGTGTGTCGGCCTCCTCCCTCTGTCCGTCTCCCTGTGTCTCCCTCCCTCTCTGTCCCCCTCTCCCTCCCTCTGTGTGTCGGCCTCCTCCCTCTGTCCGTCTCCCTGTGTCTCCCTCCCTCTCTGTCCCCCTCTCCTCCCTCTGTGTCTCGGCCTCCTCCCTCTGTCCGTCTCCCTGTGTCTCCCTCCCTCTGTGTCCCCCTCTCCCTCCCTCTGTGTGTCGGCCTCCTCCCTTGTCCGTCTTCCTGTGTCTCCCTCCCTCTCTGTCCCCCTCTCCCTCCCTCTGTGTGTCACCCTCTGTCACCTCAGCCCAGCTTCCTGGGCACACACTGTTAGCAGTTCTTTGAATGGCCCTTGGATTGTTGCTGTGAGTTTGTTTCTGATCTCCAGGCACCCATTGGGTGTAGTGTGTGTGTCTGCGCTGCTGCTGTGGTGGTGTGTGCTACCACTCTTTCACAGTATTGGCTGTTCATTAGCTGCTGTCATGTGCAAAACAGTGCCTTCACCCCCATGTGTTAATGCAAGGCGTCCGCCATTTGCTGGCGAGTCTTTCCTGTGTGGGGACACACTGTTTGTCTGGCTGTGACCTAGGCCATATGGGCAGAGGGCATTGTTGTCTGCTTCTGAGTTGCACTATGTGATTTTTGGGGCCCACCCTCCTGCCATCCGAGTTACCGTGTCATGTGTTGGTGTCTTCTGTGGCCTGTGACTTGACATTGTCCAGCTGGGTGCATGGGGCATGGTGGCGGCAGTGGCATGTGCGTGTTCATGGAGTGTGGTTGAGTCATGCGATAGCTTGGGGTGGTTGCGTGCCTGTTTGTGAGTTTGGTTGTGGATGACGTTCCCCCCATGTGAGGTGCGTTGTTTGTGTACTCACCCGGGTCTCGGAGTCCTCCTAATCCTTCGACTGCCTCCACCGGCAGTATGGCCATCACCCTCTCCTCCCAGGGATGGTAGTGTACGGGTCTGCGGGACGGCCCTCCTCCAGTGACGTTGGCCTGGTTGTGTTCATCCGTCATCTTGGCTCGGACCCTCCTCCGCAGATCGTACCACCTGGCTTGGCATTCCTGCTTGTTCCTTCTGGTGTCCGCAACAGCATTCACAGCATCGACGATGGTCTGCCACATGGCTGTTTTTTCTGAAATGGTGGTCTGTCTGACCAATGTTCCAAAGAGGTGTGGCTCGACTCTGAGGATTTCATCGACAAGGACCTCCAACTCTCGGCTAGTGAACTTTGGATTCTTGTTAGTGGGCATGGTGAGGGGTGTGGGTGTGGATGGTGGGGGGGGTGTGTGTGGATGGTTGTGGGTGTGTGGGTGTGGTTGTGCAGGTGTGTGTGTGAATGTGATGAGGGGGTGTTTGTGAAGGTGTGTGTGTGAAGGTGTGCAAGTGTAAGGTGTGGGAAAGCTTCTAGTATGGTGCTGTAGGTTGTCTGTGGGGTCTGGCAGCAGTGAGTTTGTTGCAAAGGCTCATGGTTTGTGTGTGTTGGCCCTTTTTATTGGTCCATTGGTGGGTGTGGCTGTGTTTGAACTTTGGGTGGGTGTGTTATAAGGAGTGGTGGTGTTTTGGGCCTCTGTTTGTTTTTGGCAGTTGCAGGTCAGTGAATGTGTTGTTTTAGTGGTTGTTGGACATGTTTAGTGGCTTTGTGCCATTCGAATGGTGTATTCTTGTGTCGTTTTGGTTTGTCCTGGTTGTGTACGTGCGTTTTTAGCGTGTGTACTGTGTGTACATGGGCCATTTTGTTGTACAGTGCTGTCCTTGTGTGTGGCTTGGTACGACTCGTACATGCGGTTGTGATGTTGGGGCCTGGGGTGCGCTCCGTACTTAGAATGTTGTGGTGGGGGTAAGCTCCATGCATACGCGGGTGGGGGTACGACTCTAACGTACACAGGTGTAGATACACGGGGGTATGACACGAACGTAGAGGGGGGGTAGGACGCGTACAGGGGTATACATACACGGGGGTACGACATGTACACGGGTGTACATACAGGGGGGGTACGACACGTACACGGGTGTACATACACGGGGGTACGACACGTACACGGGTGTACATACACGGGGGTAAGACACGTACACGGGTGTACATACACGGGGGGTACGACACGTACAGGGGTGTACATACAGGGGGGGTACGACACGTACAGGGGTGTACATACACGGGGGGTACGACACGTACACGGGTGTACATACACGGGGGTACGAGCGACACGTACAGGGGTGTACATACATGGGGGTACGACACGTACACGGGTGTACATACACGGGGGGTACGACACGTACACGGGTGTACATACACGGGGGGTACGACACGTACAGGGGTGTACATACACGGGGGTACGACACATACACGGGTGTACATACACGGGGGGTACGACACATACAGGGGTGTACATACAGGGGGGGTACGACACGTACAGGGGTGTACATACACGGGGGGTAGGACACGTACACGGGTGTACATACACGGGGGGTATGACACATACAGGGGTGTACATACAGGGGGGGTACGACACGTACACGGGTGTACATACACGGGGGTACGACAGGTACACGGGTGTACATACAGGGGGGGTACGACACGTACACGGGTGTACATACACGGGGGGTACGACACGTACACGGCTGTCCATACCTGGGGGGACGACACGAATGTACACGGGTGTAAATACGGGGGAGGTACGACACGAACGTACACGGGGGGGTACGACACGTACACAGGTATACATACACGGGTGGGGGTATACATACACGGGGGGGGTACGACTCTAACATACACGGGTGTAAATACGGGGGGGTACGACACGAACGTACAGGGGGGGGTACGACACGTACACAGGTGTACATACACGGGTGGGGGTGTACATACACGGGGGGGGTACGACTCGACCGTACGGGGTCTGGGGGGAGTGTTGGGCACGTATACGGGCACATGTCTCCATGGTTGCTATGGGAGTTCGGTGCGGACGGTGTTTTTTCCATACGGTTGTAACATCGGACGCACGGGATGGATCGTGATTCCGCGGTCGGACTTCACTTTTCACATTTGTACGGTAAATCGTCCGAGGACGTGTCGAACACATTTTCCGACCCGAGGACGTGTGGGGAATAATTCCCAATGCGATTCGTATGGTCTTTTTCGCATGCGAATCGTAATTGGCAGTTTGTGCGGCACTTGTACGATTCGTACGGTAAAAAGACCGGATACGAGTCGTACGGGCTATTTTTTTACCGGATCGTGATCGGCACCTTATTGCTTTGCAAATGCCTATTTATGCATGCACTCATCACAGATATGCGTGATTTCGCCTATGGCATGTTTGTAACTATTACGGTCTAATGCATATTCCATGTAATGATGGTAGGTATCACCCTACTTTCCATTTTGATGATACCTTTTATAAGCTGTCTTTTCTATTAAGGTCGGATTATATTTGTCCTTTACCACATAAGGTATAGTTGACACCATACGGATGAATTGATGATTGGGTACCTATAGTAATACTACATCTCTATTCCCAATCAGGTGTAGGTTAGGTTTAACATTCGGTCCTTAAGAATTTCCTAAGATCCTGTTGGACCATGTAAGGCAAGAAACATGTTGACCTCTAATTGCATCACTGCTTGAGCTGCCAAGGGTCATCATTGCCAGGACGGCCTTCTTTTGTTTTTATTTATGTCAAGCCAACCACAGAGGTGAATTTGGGGGAACATTTAATCTCTTTTAAACTTTTAATAGGTTTGGCAATCCTCTTTCCTGGACATTGGTAAACCACACTTATTAATGACAGTGACCAGGAAGACTTGGACTCAGCATAATGAAGTTAATAGATAAGGGAAATTACTGAATACTACCAGAACTGTTGAGTTTTCAGAAATTCTGTTTTTAATAGTGTGTGCTCAACTAAAGATATTTCTGAGTAGATGCAAGAAAGTAATTTTAAACGTGCTCAAATCTGGGGTCCAGAAGAAACAGCATAATTTGAAGGAACTACCCAAGGGCACAGCCAACTTCCCAGAGGAAACATAATAATCTCCAGCAGTTATGCAGCACCCAACACAAAATGGATTGCCTCTAGTAAATGAATTGGGGTGATCCCGCATACCACAAAGAAATTTCATGAAGAAATAAGTCACTACCGGTGTGACTGTATCTGTTTAATTATTTACATTGAATCTTTTTTAATTTCTTTAAGTAACAGAAAAATCTTTATTAAATTCCTTCACTCAATAACAATGTTCAGCTGACACCTATTTTTCTCTGGCTAATTGACGGCCATGGTGAATAAAGTAGATTGTGCATTGACTATTCAGATATAAAAAAAATTATTCTCATTAGCATATGTGCTAAATTATGCATACTAGACATAAGGTCCAAATCTTACCCCAATTTGTTTTTGACTGATGTGTATGTAAATCATTTAGTTTTGGAAATAGTATCATAAAGGAGCGCAGCAGCTGTATGCATAAATTGAGTCTTATGTTATTGTGAAGCGGTTCTGTAATTTTATCATATATAATGGTTTGAGAAATATTACTACATTTCTGGTGACACAACTGCAAGTTAAATGTGAAAATACTATATTTGTTTCATATTGGTAATTGATTTAATAATGCAGATCCTATTACTAGAAGGGTGGAACATCAGATGGCCATCATGAAAGTAGGTTACACCGCAATGGTTAGGTGAACAGATCTTGCAAACTATCTAGGTAACAGAATTAAACCTTTGTGGAGCGTATACCATGAAAATAGATTGCATTGCTTTAAGATTGTGTTTAGGCCCTTAATGAAAACTCAGTGTTCCTTAGAATGACACTGCTGAGTGTTGATGAGACAGCTGGTTGCAACTCAAGGCGAGGTTTCACATGGTGATAAAAAACGAGGCCGGGACACAGGGTTGAACCTCAAAACATGAGCCCAAAGCACAGGGTTGAACCTCAGAGCTCATCTCTGAAGTTCAGACCACACGTGGCCATCTTCTTTTGGTAGTCTTCTTCAAATCGTTCCCTTTGTGCCACAGTGAAGTTGTTCTTCCAATCTCCTGTGATCCCTGGAGAAGTGGAGAAACGGAATGATAGAGTGATATTAGAGATATTACGTACAAAATTAAATGGATCATCTTTTGACACATGCAAATATACAATATTATTGAACTCAATTCCACTACTTTTATCACTAACATAAGGAGGAAGAAAGCATTTTAAATTATTGCAATCTCATGATGTTTGCAACAGAATAGTACATTGGAACAGATTGAAATGGTGCATGATGGCTCAAATTTACTAGGATATTCTGCCCTCCAACTATATTAAGTTTGTGAATGTCTGATCTAAAGTTCCAAAGAAGCTTGTGATATGCATAAACAAGACAACATTTTCACTCCTATTTAACACGAAAGCCCCATACAGTAGCTATGCGAGTATTTAGTTTACCGCAACCAAAAGAAGGAATAGCCTTACCGGAATTAAATCATTAAAACATGATGGTGTAAATTAATTAGGTTCTGTTGTTAACCTGATGGTTTGTCTTGGGTAGAAGCAATGTATCTAGCAGTTATAGGAACTACTCATATTTCTCCTGGCTCTAAATACTTTAATAAAAAAATAGCATAGGGCACGGGTGTCCATCATAGGATGATTATGGATCCACGAGGGCAGGATCTGTGCCACATTTTCAGGGTAACCACTCTGTAAATTGTTCTAATTAATTATAGTTCAATACATCTCTTCTAGATACCATTAAAAACTGTCATGGTTCAAGCCTTTCCAAATCTATGCTGGCCAAGTTTGACATAAGTCAGGTGGCAAAAAACAAGAAACAATGTTATTAGCCTTAGAAACAAAAGTACAAAAGTTTTCTTGCCAATATCCTTTACTTGATAAAGGATTGAGAGTTTCAAAATTATGTAAATTGGAATTCTTGCTTCTGAATATTCCTAAATTGACCAGGTACTAGCTTTATCAATTTCAGTCAGTTATACGCTGTGTTACAATGGTGGACCATAACTCTTCTGATTATGAAATGTTCCACCACAGAGATATACTGATTAGCATTGAGGACCCTGCCGTGGACGCTGTGCTGATTGGGGGGTGTTTTAACTTTGTGCATTCCAATCCGGGACTGCGAGGACCAGGCTGCTTGGCGGTGTTCGCAGCTGTCTCCTCTTCCCGGCCCCTCCTCCAGCCAGCTCTTAACGCCTCGCGGCCCCCGCTTTGCGGGAGCCGCTCGTAGGCTCGCCACTGCTCGCTACATACCTGGGCTCTTGTTGCTGGATTTCGTGGAGCATTGAGGACCCTGCCGTGGACGCTGTGCTGATTGGGGGGTGTTTTTAACTTTGTGCATTCCAATCCGGGACTGCGAGGACCAGGCTGCTTGGCGGTGTTCGCAGCTGTCTCCTCTTCCCGGCCCCTCCTCCAGCCGGCTCTTAACGCCTCGCGGCCCCCGCTTCGCGGGAGCCGCTCGTAGGCTCGCCACTGCTCGCTACATACCTGGGCTCTTGTCTCCTCTTCCCGGCCCCTCCCCTATTTCCCCCAGTCCCTATAGCTCAGCCTTGTTTCCACGCGTAAGCGGGACGCGCGCGGGACGTAGCCCGGGGCGAAGCCCGGGCAAAGGGTGGGCCCTCTTAGGCCCTCAGAGGCCGAGTGAGGCCGGGCTGGGCTTGGTTATTAACCCGTTAGTACCTTGTAGTGCCTGCATATGCGCACACCCTGCGATACTCTCCTACCATGACCAACAGCTCTACTAAAGCTGTACACGAACTGACGGGGGTTATGTCAGCCGGCCCGTTAGATACCTACTTCAAAAGGGTGCTACATGAGGAGGAAAAGGTCAATACCTTGGCCAAACGCAGAACTGAGCGTCGTCGCTCCACTGAAAATCTAAAGCTTAGGACTCCCGAAAACTCTAACTTCCAGGCCCCCTTTTGTGTTGGTGACAGTTGTAATGCCATAGCTGACCCTCTTATACAGTCGAGTGATCCTCTCCCGCTAAGGGAATGTGCCCTCACACCTACTGCTCCTAATGAGCAGGACATTCATGAAAATCATGTCCCTGGTTCTTCTAGTTCTCCCCAAGTTGTAAATAAATCCACGCTACCTCTTGTTAAACAGGCCAAGAAGTATATTAAGCCGCTCAAAGCAGTTAAGTCTCTTGATCCACCACCGAGTAAGAGAAGATGCAAGAAAGGGGGAGTCTCAGCTAAACTTAAGATCAACCACTCTGATTTTGGGAAACATGCATTGAAGACCATAAATTTAGCAAAAGGGACAGCAGACGAAGCGATTATTACATCTAAATCGCCCCTTCCAGCTTCAATAGCCACCCTAGAACCCGAAGCGCCCCCTTATGAGTCAGGTTTCATCTCTGTTGATTCATTACCATTAGCTACCTCTTCTGCTGTCTACCAGGACGTTTGGGGCCAGGTGATCAAGTCCCTTATCGCACCGCTTATTGAAAGCTTATTAAGAGTCGAGAAAAGACTTGCGGACTTAGAATCCGTTATAAGTAAGAAAACAGAACTGACGATAGGACAGGGGAAGGTGGCTGCTTCTAGTGGCTTAGATCCTATAGCTGAGGTACCTAACCCCAATCCCCACTTTTCCAAGGCTATAGTTCAGCCACCTAACCAGTTAGCTGCGATTCACTATGGGTCACTGCCCTCCACGACTGGGAGCTCCCAGGGAGCGACCACATTGGATGATCTAGAGGGGGGAGGAATGAATGCCCACATAATCACTTTGCGGGACAAGAGGGAAAGTTCCAGTACTGACAAGCCCATAACAAATAACATGCCACAAGTTGACCTGCCTCCCGAAGCTATGCCCTTGGTGGTTGTTTTGACTGGGGTTCCACCTTTGATGGATAATAAAAGAGAAGGGTATACCAAGCTAAAAAATAAAACCATGTATTGGCTTAGTAGTCATAGACCAATTGAGGAGAACATCAACGGGGAGATATTACACGTCAGACGTCTCCCATGGCTGGGTGGTAAAAGTAAAAACATCGAGGGAGACATCGTGGTAGTAAATTTTAGAGACCCACGAGCAGTTAAGCACATCTTGGATTGGCCCCCCGAAAACGGTAACAATGGCATCATCCCACGCGCGTTAACTTACTTTTACCCCAGATCGTTGGTGTTCCCCCCTTCCCATATAAATAAGTAGGTCTTATCGTACCCCACTCCAATAGGTACATTTACACCTAGCTAGTTGACATACGCCCCACATACTACCCGTGTTGCTGATCCTACAAGGTGGAACTTTATTCCCCCTAGATCCACCAGGAACTACAAGAGAGGATGGGGCCATTTGAGGCCCTCCACTCCCTTAGAGACAGCGAACCGGTTCGAAGCCCTCTCTAGCTTGGCAGACTGTGATTGAAGGTTAATGTCTCCTCAGGGCCGAGAGGGACGAGTAGGTTCACCCAGTCTTGAGGTTGGCACTCGCGAGATGTGTCTGGAAGACTCTGGATCTTTCCCTGTGATCACAGGCTTAACCCCGCCAATTGGAATTGCTACTGGCAGGACTGTATCCCCCTACTCACTCGCACCCTCGGGCTTTAGTGCTGCAGACCCCAGGTTGCTAGACCCCTTAATCCAAGCAGATTCTATAAGTGCCCAAACCTCGCTTGACCCGTATATGAATGTGGGGGTCCCTTCCAAACTGCATTTAGCTGATAATAAGGTCATACATCTGGTCTCATGGAATGTGGCTGGTCTGCAAAGAAAGCTGGCTCTACCGGAATGGAACATCTTCATCGAAAAATTTGATGTATGTATGTTCCAAGAAACTTGGAGCACACTTCCATTACATAAATCAGGATATACCACTTTTTTTATTCCAGCTCAGAGTAGTGGAAGGGGTATACCAGCTGGGGGTCTACATGTATGGATCAAGACCGCCCTGAACTGGGCAGTAACTACTCATGATTCTGGGTGTTGGGACATTCAACACATTTCATTCGAGGGATTAAATAAGGGCAGTAGGATAGAGCTATTCAACATCTATGCAAGAGGGAATACAGGGGATACAAACTCAAGCACCGTATCTATCTTAGATCAAGCATTAGCCAATTGCCCCCCTTCCTCTAAAATTATTGTGGGAGGGGATTTTAACTGTACCTTTGAACCACTTGAAGGTGACGATCCCTTGGGTATTGAGGAGGCGGACTCTAGATGGTCTATTCCGACCTTGTCCTTGGCCCCAATTAAAAAATGGTCAACAAAGGTTATACAGATTAATTCCCTTATTGTGGAATACAACCTTAGAGCTCTTAACGGTAGGACTCCCTCCGACCCCGATGGTGTGATGACCTTTAATAGGCTAAGTAGCCCATCAAGAATTGATTACATCTTACTAGATGTGACACTGTGGTGTGACTTAGTAGATATGGAGGCGACTCCTTCACAGGACAGTGATCACAATTCTTTATGTATGACGTTAAGATGGGGGAAGCGGAACATCAACAGGAGGCTAGCCTACCCGAGGTCCACCAATGAGGTGATACCATTCCAGGGCAACCGTAGGTTGAAATGGGAGAAAGTTCAATTGCAGGTTTACAACTTGGTAAAGATCAGGGCGCATGTTGAAGATTTGACTACAGAATTGGCGGTGCTTGTCCAGGAACCAGCGACCGCCCAGGGTATGTCCTTTGTACAGGCGTACAAAAACACTGTAGAGGAAGTTGGGAAATTCTTTTCAATTGAAAATAAAAAGGGCAGGGGAGGCAGCAGGGAAAATAATACAACTTTAGCAAGTAACCCCTGGTACTCGGCCCATTGTAAGGTTAAAAGAAATGAGATTAGAACTGCCCTGCGTAAAAAGAGTCAACCTCTGGTTAGTGTAGCCAGGAAAGAATATGCAAGGGCTTTGGAGCAAGCTAAACGAGAGTGGGAGGAACAACGCTGGCAAGACCTCAAGGCAGCTTCCAAAAGAAAGAACTCATCGCTGTTTTGGGATCTGATCAACAAAGCAAGGCTGAATAGCTCTTGCTCTCTAGACAGTCACATAACCAGCCAGCAATGGCAATCTCACTTTTCTACGCTGTATGGTGGGTCAGAAGTGTCCCTTTCTCCCCCTGACTATGTTTTCAGGACCCCTCCCTTGCAACCGGTCAAGGACCCCTTTTTGTCTTCTGAGGTGGTGCTGGCTATCAGACATCTTACCCCGAAGAAAGCTGCTGGCCCAGATGGGATTCCCGGAGACCTCCTTTTGGAGGAACCGGAGCTATAGGCCAAACTTATTGCAAAAATAATGAACCTGATTTCCAACGGATACCCCGTTCCAGACTCGTGGAAGGGAGCGGAGGTAATCACGGTCTTTAAGAAGGGTGCCTGAGACGACCCTGCCAACTACAGACCAATCAGTTTGATTGATGTGTTACAGAAGGTGGTTGGCAGGGTAAGTATTATGAGGGTAGGCATCTGGTTGGAAGAGAGGCATGTTTTGTCCCATCTCCAAGCTGGGTCCCGCCAAAAGGTGGGTACGATGGACCAGGTCTTTCGCCTCTTTGCGATCTATTGGAAGACGGTTATCATCAATAAAGGTAGTTTATACCTGGCTTTCATAGATATCAGGATGGCCTTCGACCTGGTCCCTCGTGAGAGGTTGTGGGAAGTTCTGGAGAATATGGGGTTCCCAGGACCCCTTTTGGGCTTTATTGTGCAACTCCACAAGGGGAACTATGCTAGGATTAGGTGGGGTACCCAAGGCCAATTGACTGAGAAGATACCCGTGAAGAGGGGTGTACGCCAGGGATGTGTTATGGCTCCAACGCTGTTCTCTCTTTTTGTGAATGGAGTGGTGGACTATCTGAGAGGGGAACCAGCTGATGCTCCATCCTTGGCAGGTGAAAAAAAAACCACACTCCTCTTCGCGGATGACACCATCTTGATCTCAAAGTCCCCGTCAGGCCTCCAAAAGCTTTTGAATCGTTTTAGCACATTCTGTAGCGATAGAGGCCTTATCATCAACACTCTAAAAACCAAGCTCATGGCCTTGGCTCCTTCCACCAGATTTAGGAATAATTTTCTACTTAATGGGGAGCCCTTGGAGCTGGTAGACTCCTTTGATTACTTGGGTATTAGGGTCAACAATCGCATGAGCTGGAAGGACCACTTGGCCAAAATGCTGTTAAACTATAAAAGAGTTTCTGGGGCGGTTATGAGAGAACACCGAAAATCTAAGAGTAAGCCCCTATCTCCGCTCCTTACTATCTATGAGGGCCAAGTTCTCCCAACCGCCTTATACGGCTCTGAACTATGGGGGTTTGAAAATACTACTGAGTTAGATAGATCTGAAAACAAGTTCATGAGAGATGCGGTTGCCCTCCCAGTATCCACCCCGTTAATCCCTCTACGGGCAGATATGGGCAGGCGACCTCTTAAGGCTCTAGTGCGCTTGCGCCCGTTACTTTTTTGGGTTCGCTTACGAAGGACAAGGGAGCTTCAGGAATATGCCGCCGCCCTAGACGAACTAATCCTGCTTAATTCCAACAATAGGATTAAGTGGCTGAGCAACCTGAAGCGGATGGTAGTCCTTCTGGGTTTGAGTGACTCCTGGGAAAGCCAATCACCTCCACCCAAGTTAGTGATTAAACAACTGTACTGGGATCTAGTTCAGAAGGAGACCCTCTCTAGTAGTTTAGGGGGCCTTCTAACAGAGCGATTTTTGTCATTTAAATGGGTTAGGAGTTTCGAACCACTCTTGGATTACATCGAGCTGCCCTGGGACAGAGCTCTTTATCTGAAGGTTAGGTTTGGGATCCTCCCAGTAAACGATTTCACTTCGGGGTGGAAAAAGCAAGATGGCCGATCGAATTCATGCCCTGGCTGCACAGCCCCTACAGAGTCTGTGGCGCATTTCTTTTTTGCTTGCCCAGCTTACAGGGTAGCCAGGAGGATCTGGTTAAAGCCGCTATGTAAGGGGTTGGGCCTTAGATGCCATAGAATGGCCTTGCGGATACTTAGCACTGATACTTCCTCAATTGCTATGGTCTGTGGAGTCGCAAAATTCCTGGGTAGTGCGTGGCGGTCCCGCATGAGGCGTTGCAAAACCTCCCCTATGTCCATCTACTAGCGAAAAGTCCATGGCTAGGATTTCCACTATGTCTGATACGTTTTTAGTGTCTATTTTATAATGGGGCAATGAAAACCATTGTATATATTTTAAACTTTATGCTTGGTAGCTTACATACTGTACTGTATTGCTTATTTGTCTCTTTTATGATGAAATTTCATCGAATAAAGAATTTGATTGATATACTGATTATGCTAGGAGCCCACTTTATCCTTTTGACAATCTCAGATGCCTAAAAAAAATTAAAACATCACAAATAAATAGGCTACAGATTTGCGCTATTCTCTACTTGAATGGAATTGACAAGCTATTTAGTCTTTGTGTGAAAAATATTTAGCGGATAGGGTGAACAAGTTCTTATTAAGTAACCTGTAGAGATTACTTTTGTCCAGCTAAGCTGCACACCATGTATCAAGATGCAGTACAAACGTAGTTCTAAAAGTAAGCATGATTCAGCAGATTTGGAAATAAATTCAGATGATGCCCAAAAAGTTAGAAATAATAGAAAACAATTGATAGCTTGGATATTATTGATTATCTTTGCTTTTGCATCATCTTCTACTATCAAAAGTACACAGAGCTGCCAACTCAATTGCTTGATATTGGTGTAACTCATAAAATATTAGTATACATAATTTAGTCTCGAGACAGAGCATATAAAAAGAGCATTATTTAGTGAATAGATTTTTTCTACAGCGTTTGTGCCTTTCACATGAATTGACAAAATCTTCTATAACATCATGTAGATAATCAAAAATCACTTAACTTGGCCAAAAACAAATACTTAAATCATGTATGAAACACGTAAATTATGATTTATAAATGCCACCCAGCAACCCTCTCATACTAAAACAATTCGTACAAACTCAAAAATGTGTCAGTCAAACTTCAATCATTCTAACTCACTCAAGCCACAAACCATTAAAATATATTTAACTAGATTTGCATGTAAAACATTTAACCCAAGGACATCATCAATTATGTCCTCAGGCACTAATCTATTTGCTTAATAAGAGAATACATTTGGTTATACTAAGACATGTGTGTAAGCACATATTGTTAGCACATACTGTGTAGTAGGGTCTTGCCTGGTGTGCTATATTGAACTATTTTTAAGGTTGGCTTGAGTGAGTTAGAATGAGTGAAGTATGATTGACACATGAGTGAGTGTACATGTATTGTTTTTGTATGCGCATGCTGTCGAGTGGCATCGCTAAATTATAATTTACCTGTTTCATAAATGATTTAAGTATATGTTTTGCCACATTTATATGATTTTTTATTATTCACATGATGTTATAGAAGATTTTGTCAATGCATGTGAAAGGCACAAACGCTGTAAAAAAATCTGTTGAATCAATGCTGTTTTGTATGTTCTGTCTCTTGACAATATTATGTGTACTAATATTTGATTAGTTAGACCAATATTAAGAAATTGAGTTGGCAGTTCTGTGTACTTTTGAAGTTGTTTTCCCCTGGTTCTGCTACTCTATAGCTTGTCTTTCAGGGGCCGTCTTTAGTTTAGTCACCTTCTGCTATCTGCAAAATACCAAATTATGAAATGACACTATGATCTCTAATTTTAAGGACCTTCAAGAGCTGCTCTTACCTTTGTTATGAATATATTGAAAATAATTCTACTAAACAAAAACCTTTCTCTTCTGGAAACAATTACATTGTATGGCTGGTTTTGAATCAAGGTGAATGAGGTACACTGTTTTTGAAGTTGTAGGAAAGGATGTGTTATGAAGAACAAGGGAACCCAAATAAAGTTGGTCAGGGACCTTGGATAATCAATATTTCTAAAGACAGTGGTCCGTAGACAAGGATTGATGAGAGCAAATAATAAATATAGACCCAATCAGTACTATATTTTACAGCTGTCCAGCGGACATGTGTTTTTAATATAGAGTTGCTTAAATATACACAAAATTCAGCAAGAAACAAATAAAGTGGGACACAAGCCTGTATCCAACTTAGTGGGAAGGACGTACAACATGAAACAAAAAGGCTTAGGCAGAGTAAATTGTTTGCATGAGACACATTTTGGTAGGATAAACAAATTATAGTGGAGACACCATTACACATAATAAGTATTAAATAAAGAGGTGTATATGGGGTACAACAAGTCAACGGCGTTTTGATCCTTTAAAAAGATATAGGATCATCATCAGGACATTAACAATGGTATACCTGTATACATTTTGCCTAGATCCAGGTCAGAGTGACTTGGGGGATGTTTGTTCCAGGCGAAGACCGAGTAGAAGTCCAGGTCAAGTACAAGGAGAGTAAAGGATGCAGACAGCCATGGCCGCAGTCTGTGCAGTTGGATGCTGGGTCAGAGTCGACCTAATAAAGGCTGTAACAGCTTAAGGGAGGCGTTTGAAATGTTCGCGTCGCGGAGCGGTCTCGAAATCAGAGTGGCCTATTGTAGTGGGCTGCTGTAGGGATGGCAAGCCAGTAACCTGTGAGCCGCATCCGCGGTCTCTAGTGACAAGGAGTGGGGTCGAGGGGCCGAGGTCAATCTGTGAACAAACTCTGTTACAGCATGTCTTGCCTTTCGGGATCCCCACAATCACCCATTTTTCTGTCTGGGTTTTCTGGCTTTAGGAACCTGCTAAAAGTGGTTTAGAGTCTTGGTTTCACTCTAAATTATGTACTGTGCACTGAACTCACCTATTGTTGTATTCTAATTTCCTCCATAGTCATGGTAGATGGCACAGAAAAGACACCACTGCAGTGGGAGTTAAATGCTATATGTGGGCTAAACTGTTTATTTACAGCCTAGTCATGTGATAAAACTATATGGCTGCCAGGAGCGTCACTGTACCTTGACTGGGTTGCAGTTTGAAAGCTCAGCAGTGACATATGGAAAGGAAAAATGCCTTTGACTTCTTGTCAAACCCAATATTATTGACTAGTATGTCTCACATAAAGTGTGCCTTGTAAGCCCACTGGACTGAATGCTTAATATATAAAATAAAAAAGTGTCACATAACATATTGCGAATAATGTGTCCATAAGTGAAATAGTACCAAATGCAGTTTCTACTGCATAGGTTAAGCTAGATGTTCCATTTACAGGCCTAGGTGTGATTATAATCTTTACCCTTCTTGCACTAATAGCAAAATTGACTGGTGGGCCTATCAACTATCACGTGTCTCTCATTGCGTTGCATAAACTGGTAATTTTCCAGTTCTACAGAAGGGCACAGTAGGGAAGCCTAGCTTTTAACTTTTGCCCTGTAACAATTTGCTAGTAGGTTACAGATTAATTTGATTTGCTGTGTTGTAGGTGTCTATGGATCAAATTCGCTACTTAGAATAATCCCATTTGTTTATAATCAGCTATTCAAGTCCTTCATGATGCAAACTGTGTCCAACTAGAGACAGACTCTTTTGGTTGTCACTCAAAATGTATTGTTATAAATCACAGTCTGCATCAACGGTGCATTTTAGCTGTAGCTTTCTTTAGTCCCTAAGTAGCAGATCTTTCAATGAATTTAAGACAGTCAACTCTTTTTCTCCAAAGATGGAGGAAGCCCCTCTCTCTTTCCCCATATATGTGCATGGCTTGATATTAATGGACTATAATGCATTTGGATTGCAAAAACAAAATTGAGTGTTCTCCGCTCGTAGTGTAACGTTAAAGGTGGATACACAAAAATCTTGATTTTTGGGACAAAGCAAGCACATTTTACATGCCATCTTGCAGATAAAAAAGAAAAATAAGTGAATGTACATAAATGTCTTGGTTTACTGTAAACAAGAAATTTAAGTTGGGGAGAGCATCTAAACAATTTGATTTTAGAATATTGACGACAACAACAGGAGCGTTAGTTAAATTTAATTATGAATATTGTTGCTACTCCATCAATTTTTATGCCAAGGCTTTTTACGGCATGTACTGGTGTGGGGGTGGCACCCAGCTCTTGGGGCCAGAAATGATCGCGCCAAGGGTTGTCTTTCGTGGGGATGACAAGTACTTCAGTTTTATCGGGATTGATTTTCAGTGAGTTGGCAGTCATCCACGACCTGGGCATAGCTGGAATTGTCAATCTGGAGAATGAGCTGGGTGTCGTCCACATAGGTAAAAACTCGGCAGTCCATGTGGTCTAGGGCTGTCACCAGAGGCTGGAGGTAGATGTTAAAGAGGAGCGGGGACAGTGGGGAGCCTTGAGGGATGCCGCAGGTGAGGGTGCCTCTGTCTGATACCCGCTCCCCTAACTGGATCCTCTGGGACTGCTCTGCCAGAAAGGAAGCTAGCCACTGGTGTTCCGGCCCATGAATACCCAGGTCTGCAAATCGATCCAACAGCAGGGTGTTGTTGACCGTTTCGAAAGCATGTGATAGATCTAATAGAATCCGGGCGCTCTTTTTTTTGTTGTCCGTCATGATTCTGAGATCATTATGGACCGACAACATCACCAGTTCCGTGCTGTGGTGGGCTCTAAACCCAGCTTGTCGCTTCTGGAGCAGTTGGTTATCCTCCAGGAATGATGAAAGTGTTTTTGAGAACATGTTGTTCTATCACTTTGACAAGAAAGGGAGCTGGGAGATGGGCCTATAGTTCTTGTGGCTAGTGGCATCTGCTCCAGGTTTCTTTAGGAGGGGGGTGACCCTGGTTTCCTTCAGGTTGGAAGGTAGGTGGCCAGTCTCCAAGGAGTTGTTCAGTAGGGCGAGGAGCTGCTTTTCGAGGCCGGGGAGGGCCATTTGGAAAATCCTTGGGGGGCACGGGTCTGCGGGGGAACCCGATTTGGTGTGGTTCATCAGCTGTGTCAGTGACATAGAATCCAGCATGGAGAAGGTGGAGAGTTGCTTCCCAGAAGGGGGGGGGCTGATTCTGGACTAGTGGAACTTGATTGATGGGAGTATTGTCAATCTCAGAGAGGATGTCCCTGACCTTTTGGAGGAAGTAGGTCTGGAATGTGTTGCAATCTAGGGGTACGGCTGCAGATTTCACCTCCAATTTTTGACTGAGTTCTTTCAGTATTCTAAAGGTCTCTTTCTGCTTATTGGGTGCGTCTGTGATTCTCGCCTCGTAGTATTCGGCTTTCCTGACAATGATGGATTTTTTATACGTAGTAAGCATGGATTTATAGGTTGTCATTATCGCTGGGTCGTACACTTTCCGCCACCACCTCTCGGTGTGGCGGAGGCTTTGTTTCAATGCCCTCAGTCTCTCATTAAACCAAGGGGCCCCTTTCCCTTTATCTCTCACTCTATCTCTTCGCTCTGGTGCCACTTTATCTATGGCACAGCGTAGAGTGTTTGTCAGGGCTTCACTCTCCTGGTCAAGATTCCCTGGTTTGAGTTTAGGGGATGGGATCATGAGTAGGGTTTCTATTAAGTTCTCAGCTTCTATTTTTTTCCAATTTCGCACCTTTCTCCAATCTGGGGGTGGTTGAGATAATTGGCCATCTGTTGGAACCCAACAGCTGAGTAGTGCGTGGTGCGACCATGCACAGGGGCTGATGGCTATTAGCCTGGTCCACGGTTGCAAGGTCCAGATGAGATCCAGGATGTGCCCTTTTGAGTGAGTCGGTGCGTCCACCAGTTGGTGGAGCCCCATTGTGCACATTCCTGTCTCAAACTGGCTAGCGAGTGGCTCCTTTGGAGCTTTATCCCATTAATAATTAACGTCACCCGCCACAAAAAGTCATTTGTATCGTAAGCAGAGGTCAGTGATAAACTCTGTAAACAGATCGTTAAAGCTGGGGGTTGACCGTGGAGGGGGGGGGGGGTGATATACCACCAGCAGTAGTAGGCAGGACGATTTAAGTGAGATTTTGACCGCTAGTATATCTGCATTGTCAATGCTCTCTGCCACTACTTTGGTGGCCATTATCCGTTTATTAAACAGAATGGCTACGCCCCCTCCCCGCTTCTTTCCTTGTCTGTTTTGCCAGAAAGCATCGAAATTCCCAGAGAGGGCAGCGATGATGTCTGGAACTGAAGTGTCACCCAACCATGTTTCAGTGAGTGCTAGGATGTCTATGTCTCCATCCTGGAGGAGTGAAAAGACTTCTAGGTAGTGTTTCTGCAGGTAATGCGTATTAAGGACTGCCACTTTCAAACCTAGTGAGTTGCTAGGTGAGGTGATAGTATGGGGGACTGTGCGCAAGGTGATAGATCCTCCCACCTCATTGCTTCTCAAAAGATTTTTAGCTCTCAGCTTCTCTACTGCCTCTATGTTAAGGGCATGACTCCCTGAGGCTATAGTCTGCAATTCTGCCCCTGTGTGAGCCTGAATTTGACCAGGGGTTCTGGTCCCTGGCCCCGGTCAGACACGGATGGGCGCAGACGGGCTTCCCTTAGGCGTGGCTTTGAACTACTCCCCTTCAACCTACCAACCAATCAGCTCTGCGTGGCAGCAGCTGTTCCCCCTCTGGGCACCAGACCGCTTTAGCAGAGCGGATGTGCGGAGCCCTAGGAGGTGGTATCGGCGGGGAGTAGTTAACGCGAGTTTTGTTTTTATAAAGTGCAAATCGATTTTAAAAGCAGTAAAAACTGTTTCTCAATCAATTTTAAAAGGTGCTGTACAATGCTAAAAACAATTCCCCAGTTCCTGATCCGCCCCCGAGATTTATAGCAGCAGGATAGCGATTTCCAGCAAGTAAAGAACAGCTTAATCAACGTTTAAAAAAACCAAACATATGCATGCCATAGAGACAGCAATCTGAACTAAGGCGTGTCTCTCTCTTGGGGAGTTGCAGTTTAAAACACATTTTAAATCTGCCTCCTTACACAATGAAACAGACAACAAGACATGAATTGAACCTCCCTTCTTGGCCAGAAATGGCAGGTGGGTGGATGTTAAGATTCTTTCACTTTCACAAATTAAAAAGTAGTAAACCTATACATAAGGTTCCAGAGGGGGAGGGCCAGGGCACAAAAAGAATTGCCATCCACTCTGACTCTCCTGACTCGAGGGACTTTAGCAATGTTCTGCAAAGAGCATGTGGGATGGTAAGATGAAATAGGTTAGCTCAGAATAGGAGGCCCCTGTGAGTAAAGAATCTTATGGGCGATGCAAAGAGTCTTAAAATGAATACGCTTCTCCACAGGGAGACAGTGTAACCTGCTCAAAAGGCCTGAAGCAGGGCAGAACTTAGGAATGGAGAAGAGCAGCCTAACAGCTGCATTCTGGACTAGCTGGAGTCTTTTCATGACATATTTATTGGATCCTAAGTAGAGAATGTTACAATTGTCCAGCCAAGACAGAAGAACCGCCTGAATGATAATTTGATGGATATGTGGGTCAAAAAAGCCCTGAATACGTTTAAGACTTCTCAGGAGTCCACAACAGGTGCCAATACCAGATTTAGCTTGGACCTCAAAGTTCAGAGTGTGATCCATCCACACTCCTAGGGTTTTAATAGAAGACTTGGGTTTGGGGGAGGGCCTAAGGGAGGAAGGCCATCAATGGTCATCCCAAAAATTACTCCATTTGTCAACAAGAAGAATCTCGGTCTTGTTAGAATTCAGGCGTAGGCAGTTAGTCATCCACTCTGCCACCGCAAGCATGTCTTTTTGCAAATTGGCCATGTCTAGTGATAGAATGGTCGAGAGGGAAAGTACAAAATGAGTGTTGTGAGCATATGATTCCAGCATAAGCTCTAAAGATTCTACAACCTGAGCTAGAGGCTTGGTACATATGTTATACAAGTTAGAGCTTGAGCAACGCCATACAGGACGGTGTGAACTATAAGCGGGAGAGAGAACATGAAAAGAATGCTCAGAGAGAAAGGAAGCAAACCAGAAAAGGTCAAGACCTCCTATGCCAATATCTCATAGGTGCTCAACTAAAATTTGGTGAGACACTGTATCAAATTCGGCGCTCAAGTCGAGCCAAATTAGGGCTAAGGATCTGTCTTCATCCAAGGTGCTATGAAGAAATTCGGAAATAGCAAGGAGTGCAGATTTTGTTTGTGCTGTGAGCAGACCGAAAGCCGTTCTGAGATGCATCAAGGATATGGTTGTCTTCTAAGAATTTAGTTAAAATGCTCTTGACGTATCACTCCGTAACCTTTGCAAGAAAGGGAAGGAAGGAGCTGGGATCAAAGTTTTTGGGTTTAGAGGCATCCAAAGATGGTTTCTTGAGGAGGGGAATAACTTTAGTTGGCTTCCATAGGACAGGCACAGAAGCTGTGGACAGCGAGTGATTGACCAATTCTAGGAAAGGAGGAAGAAGCTGGTACTGAAGTTTAATGGAGAGATCTGTTTTAAAGGATCATCCGGAGAGCTAGATTTCACCGGGCTGCAGAGAGTCCTAAAAAAGGGCAGACATATAGGGGGCAGCAAACTGAGCAGAGCCACAGGAGAATCGGTAACCACCAGCAACATAGTTTCAGACCAGAATTAACAGGGGAGAAGTGCAAGTAAATGTCTTCAATCTTCTTTAAAAAAAAATGGCGGCTAATTTGTTACAATGAGCATTAGACATGTTGATAGGGTCAACTGAAAACACTGGCTTCAAGAGGCCATTCAGCAGGCTAAAAATATCTTTAGCAAGATTATTCCTACAGCTAATTTGGCTAGCGTAGTAACCTGCCCTAGATTGCATGATCAGTGCATGACAGGATTTAGTAACGTATCTATATAAAACTTTTTGCATAGGGTCATGGGCTCTACTCCTGGAGCATTCTAGGACCTTACAGAGCTTCTTAGCCAAAGTGAGGGCCTAAATAAACCAGGGGGCAGCGGGTCTCTTCTTCACAGAGACTCATCTTATTGGAATAAAAGCATCTAAGGCAGTGGTAAGCCATAGTTTCAAGGTGCTATTTGCAGTCTCAGCATTGGGAGACAGCTGAGGACGACTGGCCTGAATGTAGTGGCCGAATCTCGATAGATCGAGCTTTTGTCAAGTACGTTTACGAATATGTTCAGTGGCTGATGTAGACACCTTGCAGGATAGGTGGTTGGACAGAGGGATTATAAAATGGTTGGTCCAGAGCACAGGTGAATATGAAGTAACCTGAAGGGAACTAAGGTTGCAAAAAATTAGGTCGTAAAGATGGTCCGCAGAGTGTATAGTAGGTATAACATGTTGAAATAACTGCATAGCAGCGAGGTCCTCAATAACATTTATGACATCGATGTCCTGCATGTCCTCCAGATGGAGATTGAGGTCCTCAAGGATATTGAAATTTGATAATTTGATAATCAAAGGAGCAATAAAATGAGTCAGTGCCTTCCTGAAGGCTTTCAATGGAAAGGTGGGACGGTTCATTAAAAGTCCCGAAAAGGTAAGGTTTTTAGTCAAAGAGATTTTAAACAAGGCAGTTTTGCGGTCTATGATGGTACACAGAGACAGACTACAGGTGAGTATCAGTGGCGGTCCGTCCATTGGGGGCGTTGGGGCGTTGCCCCCGCCCGCGCCTCCGCGCCCTCAGCTTCCTCGGTGAGGGAGAACTGTCAGTCAGTATGACGTTGGATCGCCCACCCCCTTCAGAGTCTGAAGGGGGTGGGCGGTCTGGCGTCATGTTGACTGACAGGCAGCCAGCAGCACACAAGTGCGCATGAGTGGGGACGGAGGGCGATTTTTGCACCGTGCCCAGTCATGCGCACTAGTGTTTCCCGAATCTGGCGCATGCCCATTAGGATAGCGAGGTTGAGGCAAGGCTCAAACCTCGGTCTCGTAATGGGTAGGCGGGCGGAGCGTAAGCCTGCTCTAAGCCAATCCTGGTGCTGCTCCAGCACCAGGATTGGCTGAGAGGGGTCAGATGGGCTGCGCCTGTTCCAGTGAGTGAGTGTGTAGGCGGCGGCGCCAGAAGTAACGGACCTGAGGCGAGGCAGCACGGACCCGGACCTGCTCAGGACAGGTAGGATTTTATTTTTTTTAAAAACACTCCCGCGCGACACCCCCGTCCCCCCCCCCCCACACGACACGAGCCGCGACTGGGCACGTACATCGCAAGGAGCGGGAAGCACTGTCTGTGGCACAATTATGAGAATTATGCAGAGGAAGGGTCAGAAATCTACAATTACCTAATAGAACAACCCCTTCACTCAAAAACCTCATCTCTGTCCCTTCAATCCTTTGTCTACCTCTGTCTGGAGGAAATGCTCTTTTTTTGTTGTTTTTTTTACTATATGCACACTTGGTTTTACTGCTATAGAGGAGGCTTGATTAATTGGAGCCCCTCTCTCTCCCATTCACTTCGTGGCCTCTCTGTGTAGGAATCGCCACTAGGGGGCGGGAGACCTCTCTGAGGATCACAGTCTTCACTCCTGCTCTGCCTGAACCTGCAGGGCCTTGAACTTGCCCGGCCTGTTTTCTCTGGGTGTCGCTGCCTGTAATTTGCGACGCCAATAACAATAAGTCACCGTGCCTCCCCTGTCGACCTCTATTTCCCAGCAATGCCTCACAAACTGCTGATTGCGAGAGGGCAGGTGGGGGTTATAAAGATACCTCTCACAATACAATTGCTTCCGTGTCTAACTTGTTTGTGATATTACATATTACTATTATATATATCTAGAGTGCATGTGATAGTCTGTTTCTGAAAAAGCAGTGCGCACGTGCGCCTGTGTATGCAGATAGTTCAAGGGGGTAGGTCCCTGCTGCAGAGCCCTGCTTGTGGAATCGGGAGTGACACATTTCAGTTATGTCAAGCTTACGAGGTAGGTTTATGTTTCAATGTGCGTATGTAGATGCAAAACTTGTCATTAGGAAGTATTTCTGCGTATATCGTGGATTCTAGAATAGGTGTGGCCCATTGTCTTTCTAAATAAAATGTAACTCAAAAGTGTGGTCTAAACAACTTTTTTTAAATGATCAATATCTTCAGTATTTTTTCACCGCATCATGTAGAAAAATATCTACGGTGGCACTTCCAGGACTCTGGAAACTCGTGTTTCAGGAAATGACAACCCTTTTCATTGGAGACATTAGGAATAGTGTATTAATCACAAATGAGCAGTTCAAACTTGATTGCAAAATGATTGCTCTTCTGAAAATTCCAAGCTACTCTGGTTTACAGAATGAGTCTTTTGCTGACAGAAACTTTCCCCAAGGCAAAGTTACTTATTTCCATTTAAGTTGGCTTCCACTCTATGCCACTTCCACTAAGTTCATAAAAACAGAAGCACTTCATCATCTTGTCCTATTTTTTGTTTTCTCTGAGAGTGAGCCAAAATATTTATTGTTTAATACAACGTTTTAAACTTTTGCTATTAGTGGTGTAAGTGTACAGCAGATAGTCTGCTGCGGAGAGTCCATTACAGGTACCGTTTTAGGGTTAGACCGAGGGTTTCATTGATGTGGGAAGGTGGGTGGGGAGGAGGCAACCATAGATGCAGAGTAAGATTGAAAACAACAAATGTATGCTTTCTTCTGAAATCTACTAAACGCATACAATTCTGTATATTTGGTATTTCCTCCCTTTGTGTGTTTTACAAAACTGAGAAAATAAGTTGAGAAAAGTTCACCTAGAAATGCAATCCTGAATTAAGCAAATGATTAACATTTTTAACACACTAATATGCTACAGTGCCTTAGATATGTGTTAATTGCCTCTTCCGTAGGTTTCTGCAGTGGCCCTTACGTGTATTGAATTGAATGTTTACAGGTCGATAACAGAACAGGGAAGCACTCGGACATGAGAGTGGCTGCTCTGATGGAATCATGATTCAGATTTAGGGACACAGACGCTCGTTGATCAAGAGCACGTTAGTAGTCACGCCAGCGATTTTGCTTTCAATAATCACATGATGCAAGGTTGGATCAGGGTGTCAGCATATTTCCTCGCAGTCGCAGCATAAAGAGTTGATTTTTTGTGTGTTTTATGCTGAATATTTGTAGAAGTCGTGGAGTAAGTAGAATATTTGTAGAAGCCAAAAATACCATGTACGTTGAAGCTGGCAGATTACTGGATCACAGACCCGGTACGATGGACCAAAAGCATGGACCCGGTCTACACATAGAGAACGTTCTACAAAAACATGGAAAGTTAGAGATAAGTTTTATTTTATTTTATTTTATTACCGGGCCGCTCCCCCCCATGAACCCATGCTACTCTCCCTCCCCCACCACCCGTCATGCCGGCTGCGACTCCACACTCATGCTACGTACTGAATGCATGGGATAAACAGTGCCCTCATCAAAGACTATTCAAAAACCACTGCTGTGAACCCATATCTAGAATATGTATTCTATCAGCCTGTACTTTTATAGGTGACGTTTTGGCTGCGAAAATAATTACACTGCGATTATTATTTCCTGTATTCATGATTGTCAGATCTAAAAAATTGGTCGTCTTAGAACTAGCCTCCTGTTCCTGTCTCCGTGTCTTACAGTGGTGTCCTGTGATCACCTTCGGTATATTTATTTAGTTTCTTGCCAATTTGTTGAGAGCCGGCGCGCCGGTAGTTTAACTGCGTTTGGGTGCAGGCGTGTGCAAGGCAGGGTCAGGACACAGAGTTCTGGCTGTTGGTATGGCAGGCACTGCATTCAGACAAGGCCATCGAGGCGCTGTACTCCCTCTCCCCTCTCCCCCCCCCCCCCCCCGTAAGCAGTATTTACACTCTTAAATTCGGCTCCTTGTTCTCTCACTCCATTGCATTACAATGGAAGCTTAGTATTTTCATTCTAAAATATTTTGTTATGATTCTGTTTTAATGTGACTTATAATAAATAAGATTATAATTTAACGAAATATCATATAATAATAAATATGTGGTGGCTTGGGGGTCAGGGTTCACCCCTTGCCCTATAACCCGGGCACAAGTTGCGGATTGGTTTGGGCATCTTTTACAGAGCCAGGTTACTCCAGTATTAAGTTGTACTTTGTGCTGTTTGTAGGTGAGTCCTTTTGGAGAGTGGCTGCTCAGGCTGCATGGAGGAGACCAGTGTAGTGTTTAGGGGTGGATTATAATTAGGGCTCCCGGTTGTATGCTATTGATTTATGTTTTCGTCTGTATTTATCCGTATTCAATGTTTGCCATCTTATCTGTATTTATTCATATTTATTTTGTGTTTGGAAAACACACGAAGTCATAAAATTGTGTTTTTAACATTTATTTAACATGCATTCATACTTTGATGCCTGTCTTGTTTGAGCAAAGAATGGGTGTGTTACTTGGAGGATTAGTGCTTGGGTGTGTGCTTGGGACATTAGTGCACAGGTGTGTTCCAAGAGCATTAATGCATAGGGTGTGGCTGGACCATTAGTGCACAGGTGTATGCCTGGAGCCCTAGTGCACAGGTGTGTGCGTGGAGCATTATTGCACAGGTGTGTTCTAGGAGCATTGGTGCACGGGTGCATTAGTGCATGGGTGTGTGCCTAGGGCATTAGTACACTCCGAAGGGTATGAATGTTCCTAATTTTGTCTGAAAATGTAATGAAGAAACAGGATGGGAACTCATTTTCTGGGGATGACTCTCTTTGTTAAGTGGGGAAACTGAGATTATAATGTTAATGCATTTTAGTTTCAGCAGGACTTCACCTAAGAACATACCCTCTGCAGTGGGCTCTATGTGTGTTTGCAGCTCTAGTCTCTGTGCTTCTCAAATTTGCTTGAAAATGCACCCTTTACCCACTTTAAGGTGGTCGAGCTCAGTCGCTGCGCTCGCTCGCCACGGAGCACTCCGACAGAAAAGTTTACGCCACACCACTTTCAAATGTCACCATCCGCCACTGGTGAGTATGTCTCTGTAAATAACAGCAATGCCACCGCCTCTGCCACTAGTTCTGTTGAGTTTCTTTAAGTAGTAACAGAGGGGAGTGCCAGAGCAGATTCTGCAACTGAGGACTGTCTCACCCAAGTCTCAGTGAGAAATATGACATCTGGAGCATTATCAGGAATAAATGGTGTTTGACCAAAGTCTGGCAATTAATGCTGTTGAGCTTATAGTCCGTAGGCCTGGATTGTGAATTAATAGTCTGTGAGGTTAGGAAAAACCTACTATTCAACCCAGAAGGACAGGCCTGGAAGCCACAGGTCCTGCAAGTGAACCTTGATTCCTCAGGGGCCCACACATGCGAGCTACAAAGCTGTGAGGAATCCTTGAGTGCAAAAAGATCAGGGGCCAAATTACCTACGGGAGCTAGATGGGGCAGAGTGACTGGCCCCTGGCATCCTACAGGCGTGGACAGGCTTGCCTTTGGCATGCCAGCGGCACACATGCTGCACGACCGTGCTGAAAGCCTTCATTAAGTAACTGGGGAGCTCTAACATGCTCCTCCCTGCATGGCTTCCGATTGGTTCCCCCTGAGCAAATCGGAATGCAACAAGGGCAAGCAACGGGGAAATCGGGACAACACACGTGAAAGTGCTCAGTAATTTACAAAGGCGTATAAAACATTACAAATAGCAAGCCCAAAGCACTGTCAGTGGCAACAAAGTAAGGCGAAGGCAGCAACAGCTTAACTAATGTGGCTGGCGCGACCACCCTGAAGCCTTTATTGAGCAACCGGGGAGCTCTTAACAGGCTCCTTCTGATACAGCTTCCAATTGGTTCCCCCTGAGCCAATCAGAATGCAGCAAGTGTTAGCAATGGGTATTGGGACGACGCCAGTGAAAGTACTCAGAAATGTAACAAGCATTGGCATAGCCAATAGGTCTCGCCTTTGGGACCTTACAAGTGTTTAGCCATGCAACAGTTGCATAACTAAATACATAAGGTCCCAAAAGCGAGACCTATTGGCTATGCAAAGCGGCCGTGCGGCCGCGAAAGTGAAGGTGATCGCAATCACAATCAAACATCAAAGCGGCCGTGCGGCCACGAAAGTGAAAGTAATCACGGTACAGCACGGCGCGCGCGCCCGCGCACATGCACTGTAGATCTAGGCTGGCCTGGTAGCACTTTTTGGAGCCCTCTCAATAAGTCTCGCCAGACCAGCGCATGCGCTGGGTCAGGCGAGACCTAAAAATGGAAAAGGAACAATTGATGGCCGGAATGCTGAAACAATGTCAAACATTGAGCCCCAGTACAGAGATCTGGACCTAAATCCATAGTTTTTTTCACACCATGGCGTTCCAGTTTAGATCCAGCCATATGCAAATCAGTCTTGACCCTTCTCTCCATGGGAACAGTCTAGGCCATGGCAGAGACATCTTAAGGATTTTGGGGGCCCTGGGCCAAACATATTTTGGGGGCCCCTGTGCAGAACAGCTTTGAATTTATGATACAAATTGAGCCCCTGTTTCCCACGCAGTTTCCGCTTCCTCAGCTGCGTTAGCGATCTAGTTTGCATCATGGGCATTAGGCTATATTTTCCCCGATGTAAACAGATGCGCGCAGCTGACAGCGGTAGGATTTAGTGTTCCCTGCCCTGCTACTAGGTTTTTAATACTTTTTAACTTGTATATATGTGGCTGAATTACTCTGTGCTTTTTAACAATTTCTCCTACCTATGCGCACTTGCACTTTACTTGATTCTGCTTGCCTACACCTCCTTAGCTGCTCCGATTCGCATCTCGCTTTTCCTCCAGTCCTTGTCCGCTGCGGCTGATACACCGATTGAGCGGAGGGCTGGGGCTACTATTGGGCACCTCACTTCCGCCGTCACAGTTTCCGCTTCCTCAGCTGCATTAGCGATCCAGTTTGCATCATAGGCATTAGCCTAAATTTTCCCGATGCACACAGACGCCCGTCAGCATCCTGGAGGCGTCCGGCGCCAGCCATGCTGCCCAGTTCCCCCCCAGTGAGTTTCTTCCACTATATTACATTAGGGAAAAACCGCTTAGCCTTAGGCGGCTACCATTATGTCAGTGTACAGCGGCTGATCCGAGCTTGGAGGTAGACTTTCAACGCAATAAGTGCAACTGGTCTCCTCCAGCCAAGGAAACGTGTACCCAAGATCCTCCCACGCAACAATAAGTGTAAAAACAATAAGAAAACAGAGGACTTAAAGGCCACACTTTTAAATTGTCGCTCCATGCAAATGCATGAACCACACATTTATGACCTACTTTTAGATGAACAGCCTTATCTCTTATTTCTCACTGAGACCTGGCTGTCTGAAGCCACCAACCCTACTATCACCTCCGCCATCCCTACGGGTTATAAAATCCTTAGGAGGGAACGACCGAGTGGGAAGGGGGGCGGTGTCCCCATAATTTACAATAAAAAACTAGACTGCTCTCCCATCCCGATGGAAAACATTGAGGGCGCAGAGTCCTTAGGCTTCCGCTCAACCTTATCCCCCCATCATAGCATAGCTGGTTTTCTGATTTACAGACCTCCCAGTGCAATTGGAAATTTTATTACTACGCTTAATACATCCACCACCTCCCTGGCCTTAAAATACAACAACTGCCTTGTTGTGGGAGATCTCAATATACATATAGATAATAGAAAAGACCCTCAAACAATTTCCCTTATTGGAGACGCTGCAGGCCTGCAACATGTTTCCATGTATTTCTTCAGCCACCCATGAGAAGGTCCATACCCTCGACCACATTTTTCACAACTTTGACAGATCAGTAAGCTTACTTCTTCTCATTACCTGGTCTGACCACCACCTATTAAAATTCATCATTCCCAACTCTGCCACTGCCCCTCGGGCTAACGCAGGGCAGAGGGTCCCTAATTACAGGACATTCCATAAAATATCCATCCCAATGTTAGCAGACGCCCTCAGTTATTCCTCACCAGAGCTGTCTGGCTGCCCCGACTCGGACGCCCTCTCAATAGATTCATGGCTCCGAACCAACATCGGTGCAGCGGTATCGGTGGTTTCCCACTCCTCAAAGAGGTGGGCCCCACCAGCTCCATAGTTTTACGGTTCCCTTAGATGTAGCAAAAACAATTGTAGAAGAATGGAACGGAAATGGCGTAAATCCTATGCACCTTAGGACAGGAAGGTGTATAAAGACACCTTAAAAGCTCATTACATTCTCGTGAAGGCAGCCAAGAAAAACTTCTTTCAAACCAAGATAGAAAATGCCCAAAATAAGAGTAAGGAAATCTTTAGCATAGTTAAATCCTTTACCGCCCCGAAAGCCGGGACAAAGGAAGGGCCATGCACAGAAGAATGGTCTAAGCAAATAGCTCAATTCTTCCACAAAAAGCTCTCTCGTGATCAAACAAGCATTCACTAACATCTCAGAGGAAGAACTGACCTTCTACCTTAGTTCTAATAACAAATTTCACCTCTTGGATCCTCCATCTTTACTAGCTTTCCCTGAGTTTCAGCTTGAAGAATCACTGACCCTTCTCCAAAGCATTAAGTCTGGCTCTCCTATCGACCCATGTCCAGCGAATATCCTGAACCTATTAGCTCCCACCATGAACCCCATGGTAAACCAGCTCTTTAATGCTTCCCTCTCCTCAGGGAACATGCTGAAATTATGGAAGAATGCTAAGATTCTTATACTGATAAAAAAGGCTAACGCCAAACTGACGGACCCTGACAACTACAGGCCAATCTCCCTTCTTCCTGCTCTCTCCAAAGTATTAGAGCAGCATGTAAACAAGGCCCTCCAAAAACACATTGAAGATGGGAAGCTCCTTCCTGAGTCCCAATCCGGTTTTAGGGCTATTTACAGTACGGAGTCCGCTTTGCTGGAAGTGACTGAATTTCTCAAGGGTAAGCTGGACCAGGGAGGCAAGGCTGTTCTGATACTGCTCGATCTGTCGGCGGCCTTCAATACAGTCCCACATGAGAGGCTCCTGGAGAGACTTGCTAGCATCGGCCTGGGGGACCGCCTTAACATGGATGTCATCCTTCTTGGCAAATAGATCTCAGGACATCTGGCTCCCCCCTTTCTTATCCCCGGTTCCGGCCATGAATGTAGGTGTCTCTCAGGGCTCCATTCTCAGTCCTACCCTTTTTAATATATATCTATCCCCCCTTGAGTTTCTGGTAGAGGAAGAGGGCGTCAAAATAGTTTCCTGTGCTGATGACACTCAGCTGAGTTTTACATGTGAAAAAGGAACCAACTTTGACGGGCAATGATTAGGACTTTCCTCACAAAGGTTTTTAACTGGCTTAAGATCAATCAGCTGAAGTGCAATCCTGACAAAACTGAAGTTGTTTTCTTTGGTAATCCAGAAACGCTCTTGGTGACAAAAAGATCAGCCACCCCCGCCCGCAGAAAGGAGAAAGTCAAAAACTTGCGCTTGCTTTGGCATGCTCCGGATGCCAACAAAATTCCTGCCACTGTTACCGCATGAGAGTAGAAAGATTGTGGAGCAGGCTCTGATTACATCAAAGCTTGACTATGTCATCAGCTTGTACATCGGTCTTCCCAAATCCATAATCCAGCGCCTACAAGTGGTACAAAATGCGGCAGCCAGAGCCATCCTGAGACCTAAACCCAGATCTAGTATGACCCCTATTCTTAAGTCTCTACACTGGCTCCGCATAAAGAACAGATCGACTTCATAGCGATGACCATCTTCTTTAAAGCTTTCCATGGCTTAAGAGCCAGCTAACTAAATAAGCGCGCTAATCGCTACACAACATCTAGACCCCTAAGATCTTCCAATGCCAACCTGGCCATCGTGCCTAAAATATGCCATGCCTGCACTGGAGGCAGATTCCTCGCCTTTCTAGGTGCAAAATTGTGGAAAAGACTCCCTGAGTTTCTGAGACTAACCACAGACCTACTCTCTTTCAGGAAGAACTTAAAAACCTGGCTTTTTAATAACTGATGGGTCTTTCATGAATGTTTTACTCCTACTGTCACTTTTTGTGACGCACCGGCAGCGTAAAAAATGTGCATGTTGCACACTATTTACAAAGTAACGCATCTAGGCAGATGCGTCACTTTGTAAACCCCTGCACCGCATTATACCTGCGCCAGGTATAATGTATGCAGGGTGGGTGCTACCCCGCAAGAAGCCTTGCAGAAGTGGCGCATTGAAATCTATGAGAACTCAGTGCGCCGCTTCTTGGACCCCATTGCGTCAATATCTTACCCCTGCCTCACGGCAGGTGTAAGACTGATGCATTCTCTTTCACGTGGGGCTGTCCCATGTGAAAAGACACATCGCTGGATTTGTATCTATTTTCAAACACACCCCAGCAATGCATCACTGTTGCGCTTACAGATACGTCAGAAATACTGACGTATCTGTAACTCCTTGCGACATGATGCGTCATACAGTAACTATGATGCATCCATCATGTCGCAAGGAGGGCGCACTAAGAATTGACGCATCCCTGTTTTCACACAGCGATACATCACTTCTCATAAATAAGGCCCTAAATGTGTTTACAGCCAATATTCAGGGATAGTTATGTGTGTTTTAAATATTGTACCACACCAGCAGCTCACCAATATTACTGCAAATAATCCCTGTGATGCCCTCCCATTTCTTATATGTTAGGCCTTGTTTGATATAAAATAAACTTTTTTTTATGTATATTGCATGAAACATAAACACAACATTTCTCTGCAAAATGGCTGTACTAGACTCTCACACACCAGCTACATAAAAAATAAAGTAAAGGAAAACAGTATTTAAAACAATCTGTTTAAGAAATTTGCAAGGTCATGAGGGCAAAAGTCTGGAGAATGGAGATGACTGCCAGGGGGCCCCCTGAAAGGCTGGGGCCTGGGGCCAGAGCCCACTTGGCCCATGCATTAAAACGTCTCTGGGCCATGGGTACTCACAAACTTTCTCTCGGGGGCCAAATTTACAGTGTGGTTTATGGCAGAGGGCCACACCGGTGGGGGCGGGGGCAGTGGGGGAGGGGGCGGGACTCTCTCCCTCCCTCTCTCTATATCTCCCGCCCTCTCTCTCTCCGTCTCCCTCTCTCTCTCTATCACTCTCTCTCTCCCCCTCTCTCCCTCCCTCTCCCCCTCTCTCCCTCCCTCTCTCCCTCTCTCTCTCTCTCTGTCTCCCTCCCTCTCTCTCTCTCTCTCTCTGTCTCCCTCTCTCTCTCTGTCTCCCTCTCTCTGTCTCCCTTTCTCTCCCTGTCTCCCTCCCTCTGTCTCCTTCTGCCTGTCTCCCTCCCTCTGCCTGTCGCCCTCCTCCCTCTCTCTCTCTCTCTCCCTCCCTGTCTCTATCTCTCCCTCCCTCTCTCTCTCCTTCTCCCTACCTCTCTCTATCACTCTCTCTCTCCCTTCCTCTTTCTCCCTGTCTCCTTCCCTCTGTCTCTCTCTCTCTGTCTCCCTCCCTCTGTCTCCCTCTATCTGTCTCCCTCCCTCGGTCTGTCACCCTCCTCCCTCTGTCTCCCGCTGTCTGTCTCCCTCCCGCTGTCTGTCTCCCTCTCTCTGTCGCCCTCCCTCTCTCTCCCTCTGTCACCCTCTGCCTGTCTCCCTCCCTCTGTCTGTCGCCCTCCTCCCTCTCTCTATCTCTCCCCCCTCTCTCTATCTCTCCCTCCCTCTCTCTCTCCGTCTCCCTCCCTCTCTCTATAACTCTCTCTCTCCCTCTCTCACTCTGTCTTCCTCTGTCTCACTCACTCTGCTTGTCTCCCTCTCTCTCTCTCTCTGTCTCCCTCCCTCCCTCTGTCTCCCCCTCTCTATCTGTCTCCCTCTCTCTGTCTCCCCGTCTCTCTTCCTCTGTCTCCTCCCTCTCTCTCCCTCTGTCTCCCACCCCCTGTCTCCCTCCGTCTTTCTCCTTCCGTCTGTCTCCCTCCGTCTGTCTCCCTGTCGTGTCTCTGTCTCCCTCTGTCTATCTCCCTCCGTCTCCCTCTATCTGTCTCCCTCCCTCTGTCTGTTGCCCTCCTCCTTCTGTCTCCCTCTGTCTGTCTCCCTCCCTCTGTCAGTCTCCCTCTGTCCGTCCCCCTCTGTCTCCCTCTCTCTGTCTCCCTCTGTTTTCCTCTCTCTCTGTTTCCCTCTCTCCCTCTGTCTCCCTCTGCCTGTGTCCCTCCCTCTGTCTGTCACCCTCCTCCCTCTCTCTATCTCTCCCTCTCTCTGTCACTCACTCCCTCCCTCTCTTTCTCCGTCTCCCTCCCTCTCTCTATCACTCTCTCCCTCCTTCTCCCTCTCCCTCCATCTGTCTCCTTCTATCTGTCTCCCTCCCTCTGTCTGCCACCCTCCTCCCTCTGTCTCCCGCTGTCTGTCTCCCTCCTGCTGTCGGTCTGTCTCCCTCTCTCTGTCTCCCTCCCTCTCTCTCCCTCTGTCTCCCTCCGTCTATCTCCCTCTGTCTGTCTCTGTCTCCCTCTGTCTCCCTCCGTCTCCCTCCGTCTCCCTGTATCTGTCTCCCTCCCTCTGTCTGTCGCCCACCTCCCTCTATCTCCCTCTGTCTGTCTCCCTCCCTCTGTCAGTCTCCCTCTGTCCGTCCCCCTCTGTCTCCCTCTCTCTGTCTCCCTCTGTTTCCCTCTCTCTGTTTCCCTCTCTCTGTTTCCCTCTCTCTGTCTCCCTCTGTTTCCCTCTCTCTGTTTCCCTCTCTCTGTTTCCCTCTCTCTGTTTCCCTCTCTCTGTCTCCCTCTGTCTTTCTCCCTCTCTCTCTGTTTCCCTCTCTCTGTTTCCCTCTCTCTGTCTCCCTCTCTCTCTCTGTCTCCCTCTCTCTCTGTCTCCCTACCTCTGTCTGTCTCTGTCTCCCTCCCTCCCTACATCTCCCTCTCTCTGTCCCCATCTGTCTCCCTCTGTCTGTCTCCCTCTGTCACCTCACCCGCTGCTCTCACTCCCTGCTGCCCTCCGTCACCTCACTCCCCCTCACCAGCTGCTCTCACACCCTGCTATCCTGCCTGTCACCCTCGGTCACCTCATCCTGCGTGTGTCACCCTGGGCTGAGACTGCTTCCCGGGCACACACAGCCGCACCCGAGTACTTCACAGGTCTTTCAAAAACCATTCACTTGTTAATGAGGCTTTGTTGTATTTCACCTCTTCTTAACGCCCCTGCATCTCCCCTCAATCAGAGGGGAGATGCAGGGGCGCCAAGAAGAGGTGAAATACAACAAAGCCTCATTAACAAGTGAATGGTCTTTAAAAGAATCGCCCGGCCCCCATAGCTCCGCGCTGCTGAAACCGGCGGTGTTTGCTGGTCCTGTGTACGCAGTGGTCGAAGTGGGGAAAAAAAAGTAGGGGAACTGTGGGCGGAGACTCAAGGGGCGGGAATAACCCAAGGATTGGATTAGTGGGCGGAGTCGGGGGTGTGGCTAGAAATAGCAAAACATTCCAATTTTTGAACGTTTGGCATTTCACTGACCAGTTACAGCTTATAACGTTATTTAATTCAAAGACTCAATAAACATGTTTATTTGAGGTTTAATATATAAATTGTTTATATTTAATTCATTTACAATGTGGGACATGTTTCCAATCACAGAATATTCCAAATAAGTGGAATCATAAGCCATTTGTCTCCGAGCCATGCAGTTTCTTTCATCTGCACTTCTCCTCCCTTTTTCTAACCATTTCTGAACATAAAATTCAGGTTTAAATTCTATGACAGGTGGCCCCACGATATTTATGAACATTATAGAAGACAGACGATTGATTGATATTCTGTTCCGCAGTGGTGTGAGCACATCATTCATTACACTAAAGCCCCGTTCACATTCAGCAGTTGAGGTACAAAAGGTGTTTATAATGTGCATTAATGGTTTCAGGCTTTCAGGGATGCAATTTTTATTTTGTTTGTACTCTCTGAAACCAAGGATGTACTGCCTGGTATCAAATACATGCAACCTGCTACAAAGGTTTTGTAATTCTCCCTCACCGTATAAGATGTCTACTGGATCTGGCCAATAAACTGGTTGTAGGAGTTTCTATGTACTAACTCTTTGTATTCTATTTCATCATTGTTTGTGGTTGTGCATCTAGAAACATTTGATGCATTAGACATTGTCATCCTTTTTCGCAGGTTATTTGCTAAGCTCCTAAAGAACTGTGCCCTATTGATGCTAACACAGCCTTTGCTCTGTTGCAGTCCTACACCAGCAAACTGCATCCGTTCAGCAGCATCTAATGCAGTTGTAGCAAAGGGCCCAGGTGAATCAGCCATTGATTCAAACACTAAAATCTGCATCTGTATTGAACGATCGGCCTCATATATGGTCATATCACGCCGCTGCAGCCTTCTGGATAGGTCACTCAATTCTGTGAGAGCATCATATAAAATGCCCATATTTTCAACAAACACCAGGGAGGTTAATAAACGGTTTAAACCAGCATATTTCCTCTGTTCAATGTCACTCCTCGTTGAGTCTTCGGAAGATTCCATGAAATGTTTACTAAGTGCTTTGTAGTTATTCCAAACAGCTCTCACAGATCTTTCACTTGAGGACACCCAACGTACATCTAGCACCTTTCCAATTGCCAGAAGTCTTACTTCTACCTCCAGAGCACATTCCCCAAGCTCTCTCTGATTTCTCGGAGAGGCATGGTAGGTGGTATATAGTTTATCAAAAAAAACTTTGAGCTGATTAATGCCTGCGACTTCTTTACAAACATCACCCACAGCAATCTCCAGCTTGTGGTTAGCACAGTGCCATACACTCAACTGTGGATATTTCAGTTTCAGAAGAGTTGCCACACCGGATTTCCTACCTATCATATTGGAAGCACCATCTGTTACAAGCTGAACCAAATGACTTTATAAATACTCATCAGTAAAACCGTGTCTCTCTAAGCATGCAAGTAAGGTATCTAAGATTATATCTGCTGCTGTGCTTGGCAACTCAACAAGGTCTAAGAAAAAGGTCAGTGGCTCATTGTGTTTATCAATACATGCTCTTACACAGATAATTAGTGTGGTCAATTTACTAACTGTGGTAGATTCATCTATCATGAGGCTTATTTTTGATTCATTCTGCAAGATACAATCAATCAGCCTTGACCTCATTGTAGCAGCAATATGGTCTATTAGGGCGCTCATGTTTGCCTATTTTGTATGCAGTTCTGAATACACGGCATGTCTCTTCCTGTACTTTCATTTGCATTTTCAAATTGTACTGTGGAATACTTTCACGGGCCCTCTGTTCTAAAATAGCTAGTGCCTTAAGATGACAGGAGCTATTCTTATGACGAAATATTTTTTTTCGCAGAGTTCGCAGAGAAATTAACTGCTTGTCTTTAGAAGGGCCATATGGGATGACCAAGCAATCTACCCATTCCATGGAGAGATGCACACCTTGACTTGTTTCTGTTTTAAGATTTACCTTCCTGCACACTTTACATCCAAGCTTGCCTTTGGAAAATAAGAGCCATGGATACTCTGTACGTTTGATTTCAAGTTGTTCCGAAGACCAGCAGGCTGGGTGATCAATTTGATCCACACTCTCCACCACATTTCCTTGGAGGAGTATGTGACTGTTGTTAGTGCCACAGCCATCTAACAATACTTCGTCTTCAGAATCGACTCTTCTCCTCTTTTCGGGCATCCTGCCACTTTCACTTGTTTGCCTTTCAAAACCCTGATTTGCATTTGCCATTGGTCCTTCCGAACTGGAGCCTGGGGACTTGCGTGTTTCGCGAGATGTGGCTGGAGCATTTTTCTTCTGCAGCCACTGAAGCATCTGCATAAATAATTGTGTAAATATATACATTTTAAAATAAGCACTGTACCATAACTCATGATTTATTTTAAATGCTGGCTGTCGGTACAAATTGGGATTTTCCACAAGACAATTTAAGAAAGAGTCCATGTCATTTTTTAATCCCACGGTAAACCCTATATTGAATATTACCCGTTTGACAATGAAAACTATGGTGTAAATTAAAATGTGTCAGCCCACACTTAAGGCATTTACTTGAAAAATATTTTTACATGCATTTATGCAATGGAATAATGCGGGAATTAAATGCTACATTGTTTGTATCAATGAGCAGGTCCCAATAAATGTGAGGGAATAGATTGAATAGTCTCAGAACCTGGCTGAGGCTCTTTACCTCTTTAAAACTTGACGTTGGATTGAAGAAAGTCGAATACTGCGAAGCTTCTGGGTAAGCAGCAATTTATGTGGCAGGCGGAAGAGATTTAGGAAGCACCACTACTTCCGAGATTCTGTAACAACTGTGCTTTGCGGCCTATGCAGTGACACTGATTTGCCTCCGATCTAGCAGTAAACCTGATCCCTCTATGGCCTTGCAGTGCCGTGGTTTGATGATGACCTGTCTTTCTGGTTTGAGAACAGAAACACCCTCATCCGGTTTCTGGTGAGTGTCTGCAACTGCACGATCTGAGAAATCTTTCAAATAAAGAAGGGAATGTTAAATAAAAGTTAGCATGAATTTGCTAGAAAATAATGATCATTTTGCACTGGTATCTACAGAATGGGAACTGCGCAATTTTACATTGTTCCATAACTAAGTTCAGGGACAAAAAAAACTGTTAGACACCAGTAAACCCTGGTTTAAAGACCACTGTTCTAACTATTGAGCTCTGCTGCCCATTCCTGCACCTTCTCATAAAGTTGGGCCTTCTTGAATGGCCAAGTCAACCCCCTAGATGTCTTACTGCAGTACACATCTTATAGCAGCTGGTAAACAAGACATGGAACATAATAAGTTGATACGTTCTGGCATAATGCATTTTAGTTATCTGAGGCAGTGTGTGCATAATAGTTACATTTTATTACCACTTGTACCTCACTGTCAGTGTTTTTTTGGGTGCTGGGGGCACTGTTGACTACGTCATTCAGTGATACTCGAGCAAAGCAAAGTTGTAGTCCTATGTTTTTTTTATGTGCTTCACGCAGCATGCACGAGGTCAGCATTAGATGTTCAAACATGAATGGTAAAATATCCTAGTTTGCAGATGTTTTCCACATAATTATAGCTCTGCCGTATTTTTCCACATGATACATCTCCCGCATAATCTGATGGTTTTAACAAAAAAAGAATTGTAGCTCAAACGGATCAAAAGTTACTAAACAACGTGAATTGTGTTGCTGTGAAGTGGAAGGCCGCGTGCAAAGGTTGACTGGTCACCTTTCTCACCGCTGCATTTGCATGTTACACTGGAATTAATGAGGCGAAAGCTTTCCAGAGACTGTTAGTATGTGTAAAAATGTCAAAATAATAATGTATCAGAAAATGTACTACATAACACTGCAGTCTTTTTTGCTGCATAATTTAGTCAACACTGCAACATAATGTTGTCTTCCATTGCTGCATAATTGCAGTGGCCCCAAAGCAGGCAGCACATGCTAAAAGTGCTTGTGTATGAAGCAGAGAGACAATGAAGTTTGTGAGCTTAGGGACATATTTATGGGAATGGTGGCGCAGGGCAGCACAGCAAGTTACTTTGCTGCGCTGCCCTGCGTCACAGGGAAAGGGCGGGAATGTGCCGTATTTATCCAATATGGTGCATTCCGGTCTTTTCCCCCTGCATTGGCGCCATTTCGACAGCCTAGCTTCAACGCAGGCACACTTGCCCCATGGTGCAAGGGTGCCTCCTTTGCATGCAGGATTGTTTTTGTGCAGGAAGGGGCACCTTCCTGTACAAAAACAATCTTGAGAGGCTTTTTCATCTTTCTATGTGGGCTGCAGAATAAAGCACAGTTTGAAAGAGGAAAAAACAAGGAGAAATAAAGATATTTCTCCTAATTATGCCTCCTCTGGGGCAGCGCAAGATTTTGCACCATTCCCAGGATTACAAGTCCTTGGAAATCTATGAATGCGTCAAAAACCGTGGGAGTTGTGTGGGAGACTTTTATTATTGCAGGAAAACTACTGCGGTTTACAAGGAACTCTGCAGTGATTTATGAGTTTTTAAGAGTGAGTCATTATGCTACACAGTTCTGCTGGTTTTGTTACTGGGGGCCGATTTCGCAGCATTGCTGCAAAACCAGTCCCCAGTTACAAAACCAGTCTCCCATGCAACACCTACCGCAACTCCTCCCGTGCACACAGTAAGGCAATGCAGCAGTTTGTGCTGGGTTGCAGTACTCCTTATCTATGAAGCCGTTCAAAGACATGCAAAGTGGTTTTACGTGGCTTTTAAAATATGACTTCGAACTTTGCATTGTGCATGTACCACATTGGAAGGTGCAAGCATGACGCAAGGCCCTTGAAAACATGCTCCTTAGTCTGGTGTGCATGCAAATCCTGCATTGCAAATCCCTGGTGAGTTGCATTAGTACTACTGGAACAAGGCCTATGAAGGCACCAATGCGTGAGGTGGACTGGCCTCAATGGTCCAGTGACCTCCGGGACAAAGCCACTGCTGCTCTAGGGAGTGCTGCTTTGTAGACCTGCCCGCAAGACTGGTGGTGAACTTCGGTATGGATTGTGGTGGACAGGGCTTCAAGTTTACTCAACTGGCCACCGGTAGGGTTCACCTGCTGGTGCTAAGTGACCAGGGCTTCTAAGGTCTAGTGGGGCCTTTTAAAGTCTATCATGGGTGCTCCCTCAGGAGTGGTCTGATGGACAAGGCATGAAGGCTGAACCAGGTTCCCCAGTTCCAAATTTGGTAGCTCTGGCCATAATGCCACATCCTATCCCCACCGAACACCCTTCTGCCCCACTGAGTGAAACTCGCACTGTCTTCAGCTACAACCCAATTCTGCCCCATTATAAGCACCTGGATGTGACTCATTTCAAATTAGGCAGTGCCTGAAAAAAAGTAACAACATTCTGGGAAAAGCAAATACTCATAGGGAATGCAGGATTATGTAAAGCATGCAAAATATAAGCAGGAACGACATGTTACCTTAACGCTTTTACTCTCGTTCAGAAATCAATGAGTATTTTTTGTCTCAAACATTGAGGACATGAATATAGGGCTCCTCCTGTACACATGTGTTAAGCAGGGCTCAGAGACAAAGGAACTCTTCAAGAGAATCTGATCTGACTCACGGAAACCCACGAGGGCTCCTTATCCACAAATTGTGCACACTTGACTGTCTGCGCCAGGATACCTGTTAGGTGAGAGTGCGCTTTACAAGTGAGATAAATAAATAAATAATTCTTATTCATGTCAGCCAGCTGAATGCTCAAACATAGTATAGCACATATGTATTCAAGTGTCCTGCAAAGAAGAATGAGTGCGACTAAGTAAATGTGGGTGTGAATGATTGAGTGCCTGAATGTAACTGAGCATGAGTGAAAGAGTGTATGTCGATGAAAGTGAGAGAAAGTGAGTGAGAAGGAGTCACATAGAGTAAGTGAAACTGTAAGTTAGAATGAGGTAATCAGAGTAGGAAAAAGTGGTGAGACTGAGTGAGAGTGAGAATGTGATACCGAATGTTGAAGAGTGAGTGCAAGTAAGCAATTTTGAGTAAAAGGGAAAGTGAATGAGAATGAATAATGGGGGTAGTGAGCCTGAGTGAGATAACATGTGAGCAAGCAGGACAAAACACAGACCTTGGCAAAGTGGAGGTAAATATTTACTTATGGAAGGAACATATTGTGCATCTTGAAAAAAAATGTGGTCAACTCCTGGGTATGTTGTCTTGGCACAGTAATGGCTTTTGAGAGAATTTGTGTAAAAATGGGGTGTTGAAAATAAAATGCAGTATTTGACCCTATAGTTTTTTTTTCAAAATTATCTTGGGAGTAGCAACACCCAGACTGCAAATCCTCCTAAAAAAAAGGCACCCTTACTCGCTTTGTACGCTCTAGTTCAGCTCTAGCATTACGCTAAACTACTCTCAAGCATCACCAGCCATGGTGAGAAAGGGTATTGTGCACAACCGACACAGTTAAATAGTTTATACATTTTACTGTTCCATTGGCATAAGACTCAGGAAAAGAAAACCTGTTGCAGTTCTTTATTGATCCTTCACTTTAAAGTAGATCTGAGAAACTAATAATCTCTCCTTACCGGACTACTGATTATATATCTTTTGATCTCTCGCTACCGGCTTTCTGACTTTAGCTGCTTTTGGGACAGTGAGCCCAGGACCCATGTCTGCGCATACCCGGCGCACTTAGGGTGCAACATTTGCGAAGGCCTGTCCACTTCGCAGCAACACAAGTCACATTTTTTGTAACTTTTGATCCGTTTGAGCTACAAACAATTTGTAAGTTAAAATTGTCAGGTTATGTAGCAGATGTGTTATGTGTCAAATATGCCAGGATCATAATTATTCAGAAAACATTTGCAAACTAGGATATTTTGCTATTCATGTTTGAACTGGTCCTGTGGAAAATAGGAGAAGTGCTGATGACAGAAACTCCATGGCTCGGAGACAAATAGCCTGTGCTTCCTCTTTTAAGCATATTGGGGACATTCTGTGATTGGAAACATATCGGACTTTGAAAATGTATTTTAATGTGAATAATTCATTTTAAACCTTAAATAATCACATGTTGCCTTCCCATTTTAGACGTGATGAATAGAAAGGGTGTGTGCTGATCTCTTCTGTGCTTTAAGTGCAGCCCGCCCTCATTACAGAGCAGAAAGTTTGTGTTGGGCGCTATAACAGAAAACATAAAAAACAGCAGATAAGACATTCGACATTTCCCGTTTAAAAAATGCACCAGGTATTTTATTTTCCCAACTTACTTGATCTTTGTGGAGTTCAACTTCAGAGGCAGTCCAGGCTCCTCTTGCAGGCTCCGGCACAGAGAAAAGAGCAGAGCTGTAAAGGAGGGGCTGGTGACCTCTGGGCAGGCACGGAGAACAACTTCCAGGAGAGGCTAGTGGGGCTGGGACAGCGTTTCAGTTCTGGCTGGCTGGAGAGCAGATTCACAGTCAGAAAGTCCTCAGTGAAGCCCTTTTCTTCTTTCCCAGGTGGCGTCTGTCAGTCTGCGTGAGCGGGGAAGGGAGGGAGACACCAAAGTATCCTGATGTGACCATTGTATTGGTCATAGTGGGGGCAGGCAGGCCAGCGTTCTCACTGAATGAGGTGTGAATCACAGGCTCAGAGCAGCCTGAGGTGTGAATCACGGTCTCAGAGCAGCCGTTTTCCAGCTATGCTAGACTGATGGCCCCTTTCAGTATCACTTTGCAGGCCCCTAGACACAGAGGGGAAAGGGAGGAGGTCGGGCGCGCTGCAGAGGCCTTCGTCGATGTGCACGGTGGACCACACAGGCTGGATAATAAAGGTGTCATATTAAATTAGGGCCGTCCCAGGCCACTTTTTTTAAATCAAGAAGTAGGGGAACGGACTAACATTCCCCCCCACTTCTAACACTGTGTGTACGATGACTGCAAGGTCCGTGGGCCGCCAAGAAAGGCTTTCCGGGCCGCTGGCGGCCCGCGGGCCGTACTATGAGTACCCGTGGTCTAGGCCGAAGTGCCCGGCTGGGCCCCATGTAAGTAACTCCCCCTTTCCCATTACTCTGTCCTACGTCACTCCCATTATTGGTGTGCACATCACCACTCTGACAGCCTATTGTTATTCCTTGAGATAAACCTCTCATCCAGTATACTACCGTATCCTTCTGGACAATTGAGTCATTCTTTATTTTTTTATTTCAGGTGCCTCTCATTGTTAGGTCCTGATGAGACCTCCGACTGACTGTGGGGTCAAAACGCTGTCAACACGCACTCAAAACTAACCGTCTTTCAGCCCCTACTAATGTGTTAGAAGGGTACTAATAATTACTGTATACTCATTTTAGGGTCATTTTTCTACATTACAAAATCTTACTGTATGTCACAAATTGTCATCTTTGATATGTAGGCTCTAGGCTCACTTTGGACACCAAACACTTTTCTTTATTAACTTCATAACACAGTTGCAATATTTGCATAAACAGCAGCGTACTTGATTTCCTTAATATGTGTTCTTCTGAGTCTCTCTTCGGCATTACTTTACCCATGCGTATTCTCATTGTGCCTAACTATTATTAAATATCTCAGAAATGTAAAATGGCATAGAAAATATTAAAAATAGCAAGCCAAAACACTATCAGTGGTAATAAAGTAAGGCGCAGGCAGCAACTGCGGAATTAGTGAGACCGGCTCAACCGCACTGAAGCCTTCATTAAGTAATCAGAAAGCTCTAACAGGCTCCTCACTGCACGGCTTCCAATTGGTTCCCTCTTACCCAATCGGTATGCAGTAAGTGCAAGCAATGAGGTAATCGGGATGACGCAGGTGAACGTTCTAAGAAATTAACTAAAATATTAAAAATAGCAAGCCCAAAACACTGTCAGTGGCAACAACTGCAGGCTCACCCCCAAACCTTGCCCTCCACTTTTTGCTGAATTCTTTTTTGTTGGCCTTAGGACTCTGAACACTTTACCGCTGCTAACCAGTGCTAAAGTGCTTGTGCTCTCCTCTTTAAACATGGTAAGATTATCTTACACCTGTTTGGTCTATTTCATATACTTATAAGTCCCTTGTAGAGTGATATACCATACACCCAGGGCCTTTAAATTAAACACTACTAGTAGGAATGCAGCATTTATTGTGCCAGTGACTTCAGTAGCCCCATCTCCCAGGTCTGCCACTGCAACCTTCCACTGCAACCTGAATGCAGTTTTGAACTGCCATTTAGGCATGGCCAACTAACCCCCTTGCCAAGCCTGAAACTCCCCTTTTACTAGATATGTGTCACCCTTAAGGTGGGCCCTGGGTAGCCTCTATGGCAGGGTGCATTGTAATTAAAAGGTTAGACATGTGCATTTAAGTTTTCCATGTCCTGGTAGTGCAAAAAAACTCCTAAATGAGTTTTTCACTTCTGTGAAGACTAGCTGTCCCACTGGATATCATTGGTTTGCCTTATTACATTTAATAAGTGCTAACATTTGATTTGGGACAGATGAGAATTTCATGTTTGGTACCTATCAAATTGTAATTAAAAATCCTATTTAATAGTAAAGTCGGATTTTGAATTACAATTTTGAAAATGCTACCTTTAGAAAGTTGGCATTTCCCTTCTCTTTGGCCTTTGGTGCCAGCAGCCTCCCCTGGGTCACATGACTGGTTGGAATTGGCAGTTAGGACTTTGTGAATTCCTCCCAGACAATCACAGAATAGGGGGATTAGATGTGCCTGAATGGGCCATCTGCTGGCAGGATGGAGGGAGGTGGAGCTGGGCACAGCCCCACTTGCAACTGAATAGGCTGTGCTCTGCCTTTACACTAATTACTTGCCATAACTGCATTGTCCCTTCAGCCAACTTGAAGCCAGGGCAGGGGAATCAGGAAATTTCAAGCAATTCAAAAAGAAACCTCTAGCAGCTTCCACCAAATCAAAGAAGGCAATAGATATAAAACTAGGGCCCCAGATCCACTCCTTAGTTCAGTTTCTGAATCTGCGGAAGGACTGTCAGAGGACTGCCTGCTGCTGTGGCCTGCTGTGTACTCCACAAGACTGCTTTGATGCACCTGGAAGGACTGCTTTGCTGCCTAAAGCCGGCCTTGAGCCCTCAGGGGCCTATCCTGCTTCTGAGCCCTACGTCTCTACTTGAACCTAGAACTACCAGAGTGACTCCAGGTGTTAGTTTGCTGGCCTCCTGTTCAGAGTCGCTGGGGCGTAACAGGCTCCCACCATCCTAAACCAACTCCTGGTACCAGCCTGACTAAGTCTGAACTCCCTAAGTGGTCCCTTTGCAGTCCTGGACCCTTGGTGGCGGTGCTAAAGGTACCCAGATAGCTAAAAAAATCAAAATTTCAGACTTAGAACATCTTTGGATATATTTAGTGTCATATTTGTATTTATTAACTGTTCAATTAATTAAAATCATTACAGTAAAAACAATCAGCAAAACTAAAACAATGATACTAAAAACTTCTGTTTATCTTACAAACAAATTAAGTGTCCCACCCCAGTGCCAACACAATCATCCCTCCCCTGAGTTTATAGTCAGTGCCGTGTGGCCGTGCACGCTTACATGAAGTCCCCTTTGAGCCTCGATAGGTAAACAACTATACAGAGTAGTGGACAACGCCTCTGACATTCCAATTGTCCCTTGCTGGTTTTAGCGCTGACTTAGACTAGTGGGCTAAAGATGTTTAAGGCCGCTGAGCCTTTTTTTTAAAAAAAAAAACCAATCAGCTTAGTTCTGCCAGATTTGTGGTACCCTCCACCAGAGTTTTGTTGCTTTCATTAGCAGCTTTTAGGGCTATCCTCTCTTATACTCTTATTTCTAGGGTAACTTCGGGCTCTCCTTCGGACCCCGCTCCTCAGCAGTACCTATAACAAGTCACTAATGCCATTCATCCAGTAATCTTGGATACTCTTAACTCTTCTATTACATCTGGTACTGTACCCCTGGCCTGGAAATGTGCTCAGGTTAGAGCCCTTCTCAAAAACCCCAACTTAGATCACTCCAACATGACCAACTATCGACCCATCTCTCTCCTTCCCTGGCTGAGCAAGCTGATGGAGAGACACATAAACTCCTCGCTGGTACAGTACTTGGAATCCAACAAATTGCTCCATGTCTCTCAAACAGGATTCCGTCCTCAGCTTGGGACTGAGACGGCCCTTCTGGCAGTAACAGAGGAGGCAAGGAGACTTCTCGACCAGGGCGGCTCAGCAGCAATCATTCTTTTAGATCTCAATCATTCTTTTAGATCTCAGTGCCGCCTTTGACACTGTTGATCATAACATCCTGCTTAAGCGACTAAATAATCTTGGACTGACAAACTTGGCACTCACCTGGTTCCAGTCCTTTCTAAAGGACCGGTTCTTTCAAGTCTTTGAGGGAACTGCCACATCAATCCGGTGGCCTCTTAGCTGTGGGGTTCCCCAGGGTTCTTCCCTGAGCCCCATGCATTTTAACACCTATATGGCTCCACTGGCAGAGATAGTCCTTCCATTTGGCATGAAGATCACCCCCTACGCAGATGATACCCCATTGGTTGTGGCATTAAACCACCCTAAGGGATCATCCTGCTCTCTAGGTACTAGCCAAATGGATGGAACTCTCTCACCTCAAGCTAAATGGGGACAAGACCGAACTCATGATTCTGGGCAAACTCCCATCACCCTCTCCGGCACTCATATGGCCGCCCTGTCTCCACCCTACCCCAGCTCCAAAGCAGCAGATTAAGAGCCTGGGCATGTGGCTTGACAGCTCCCTCTGTTTCCATCATCAAGCAACTAAGCTATCTGCTATATGTTTTGGCCTAATGAGAATGCTAAGAAAGCTCCTTCCCCTGCTCTCTTTCCAGGCGAGAAGGATTATGGTGCAAGCCCTCATACTGTCCCGCCTGGATTATGGGAATGCGCTGTATCCGGGCGCCCCTCAGTCCACACTCCAGAAATTACAAGTGATCCAGAACTATGCGGCCCGCCAACTTCTCCAGATTCCTCGGAGACAATCAGAAAAACTGGCATTGAGGAATCTTCACTGGCTCCCAATTCGGGCTAGGATCCAATTCAAGGCCATGTGCCTGGCTCATAGAGCCATCCGGAAATCAGGCCCAGCTATCATCCAGTCCCTGGTCACCCCATACCAACCTCCCAGGAGTCTTCGTTCTAGTTCCGCTTTTCATGCCACCCCAAGGAAAGTACGCAGATCAAGATGGGGTGGACGCTCGTTCTCCTTGAATGCTTCAAATCTCTGGAATTCTCTTCACCCTACTCTTCGAGGTGAACCAAACATACTGACCTTCCGTAAACTTCTCAAAACCCATCTTTTCAGTACTACACATTAACAGGACGTGTCTTTCTTGTTTGTCCGGTCCATAAGCGCTAGGAGGCCTCAGGGTAGCTACGCGCTATAGAAATCTAATTTCATTCATTCATTCATTCCTCCTGATTTGATGGATGATTTCTCCCAGTCTTGCTAGTGTCGTTGTGTCGGTGGTGGATAGACACAGAGCTGACGCTTCACTGCAGGACTCTATTCCATTAGTAATGCAGATTGGACGCAGGAGTCTCCAGCGGTCGTTATTAATGGTCGGGCAGCAGCATAAGAGATGCAGCCAGGATTCCCTCATATAGGGGCATAGTCTGCAGTTTGTAGAATCCCCCTTACGGGCCCATGCTGGATTAAAATCGGCAATTCCTAATTTTGTTAGTCTCATGTAAAGGATTGTGCTTTGGGTCGGTGGAGTGAGAGCCTCGCTTAGGTAAGGTTGTGCTTTGCCTGCTTTGTGGGAGTGCTTCAGAGGATCTAAGTGGGCGCTTGAATGAAGAGATTTAATGTCTAGATCAAAGGATGTTTCGCATACTTCCTAGTTTATGGAACTTTTCCAAGCATTCAGGGGGATGTCCAGCCGTGGTATGCTTACTTCCTTGATCTTCAGTTTTTTAAGCGCTTTTCCTAGGCTTATATGCCAGGCTGTACCTGACCCCTCAAAGCTTGTTCTCAGGTGGTGTTTCAGAGAGTGGACCGGGGCCCTAAGTATCCTTAAGTATAACTTTATAACCTCCCCCTGACATGTCCGGTCCGGCCTTGCTAAGCCTAGCTCCAGTCTTAGCCTTGCATTCCTAGCTGAACTTGGAATATGTAGCACAGATTTATAGGCCTTTACTTGGGCTGAGTTGAGGGATGCATCCAGTAGCCCAGATAAGACCAGGTGGCCGTAACTTATAGCTGGTAATAGTTTTGCTTTCAGGACAGTTAGTATTGGACCAGCAGCAGGGCTAATCAAGTGGTGGCTTAGTTGTTTTAGTAGGTATATGACCTTGCTGACCTTGGAGCTTAGTTGTTTCAGATGGGCCTTCTCCTTGGCCCGCTCCGTCAGCCAAACTCCTAAATAATTATATGAATCCACTGTGTTAATTTGCAGATTTCCCAATAGCCGTTGTGTGTTCTTCTTCTGATGATATGTCCCAAAAATGGCCACCTAGGTCTTTCCTTGATTGACCATCAAGTTTTTGATATTATTGAAACAATTTAATGCGTTTAGGGCTCTTTGTAGGCCCACCCTTGTGTGATCCAATATGGCTTTATTGTCAGCATATTGTAGCACCGGCAACCTCACGCTTCCTAGTCTGGGAACTACTAGACTAGCTCCTTTTAGGGCCTCCCCCAGGTCTGCTGTGTATAAATAGAAAAGGATGGGGGCCAACATGCCTCCTTGCTTCAACCCATTCTCCGTGTTCATTTTAGGGGACACTGTGCGGTCACTGGTTTTAACCCGCACCCAAGTGTCTTCATAGAGTGATCTGATTGCCTTCAAGAGGTTTGGTGGAATGCCCCAGTTTTCTAGCTTCCACCATAATCTTTTGCGGACCACTTTATCGAAGGCTGTGCTATAGTCCACGAAACAGCAGAAGAGTGGGGGTGATTCTTTAAGGTTGCCTGGGATGATAAATAAGTCAGTGCATACCTTGTCCAAGGTTGATGACTGTGACCTTAAACCGGTCTGGTAGAAGGGTATTATGCTTTTCTCTTCGGCCCACTTCTCCAGATCCTTCAATAGTAGGCGAGCATATGCCTTTGCATCCAGGTCAAGCAGGGCAATAAGCCTGTGGTTTGTTGGCTTAAGTCGATCCCCTTTTTTAACAAGCATTGGCATAGCCAATAGGTTTCGCTTTTGGGACCTTATAAGTATTTCGTTATGCAGCACCATATCCTTGGTGCAACAACATCAACTGTTGCAGGGCTAAACACTTATAAGGTCCCAAAGGCAAGACCTATTGACTATGCCAATGCTGGTTTCAGCTTTCGTTTGGATTGTTTTTACTTCACGATCCCTCAAACCCCTCAAAAGTTGGAGTCTGTGAGCCCGATACACAGAGATTTTGCTGTGATCTGCTCCTGTCCTATTAATAATTACTTACTGCTGAGTTCCAGAAGTAAGCCTTGATTATTCCTTCTGGCTTACTCCTGGAATTCAGGAGTGGAAGTAAGCCAGGAGTACTACATGAGAAGCTTACATTTACCAACATGCCAGTATTTCAAAGAAAGGAGGGAGAAAGTGGGGAAAAAGTCATCGAAATATATTTTCCCCATTGATTAACATTTAAATAGAGTCAATGTTAGGCATAAGTAAGACAGCTAAAATCAAGCTATTGTTGGCTTTAAAAAACGGGAGTCTCCCACCTGAATCGTTTCTGCTGGCATAGGCACCTACTTGTAGCAGCATCTTCGTGAATTGTGCTCTCTGGGCCTGAAAGGGTGGCCCTGATTCCTACCTATTTGCCGTTGTGTGTGGTGTTGTATGCAGCATACAAAAGCAAATATGTTTTCCGGACTATAAGTAGATAGGAGAACCTGTTTGTCGGGATCATGCGTTTTCAAATAAGATGCTACTAGGTGGCATGGGTGCAGTGAGTGAGGCGGCTGTCACGTGGTCTTTACGGACAGCTGCGCGGCCTGTGCCTGATGAGCGTCTCAGTACGGATCACATTTTCCTTGTAACTCATCCATGATTCAGTTTGCTTTTTAATATACCAGTCATACAATTGCTGTTTAATGCAGCGTCTGAAAATGGAGCTGCTGTTTGATGCTCATGGGTGGTTTGTTGTGCCACGTAGTATGATGTTCTTGGAATCACACATTACACACCTGTTTGCGGAATGCCAGTGCCTCTGGCTTTGGGTCAGATTCTGTGCCATTGCTAGAGCACGTCTGCGCTTCATAACCCTGATTACTTTGGGGACACTGGGCAATCCGGTTTGGATGCTGAACTATAATGTGTCTCCTTTGGGCCAGCTGGCATCTGATTAGTGCAAGCCTGCTATTCAGGAATTATGTTAAGCACCTGAGATGGACATCTGTTCTGGCGTGTTTAGAGATGGCAACGGTAACCTTGGAATGCCACAGGCCAGTGATTTGCTGTGCTGCAGCAAAATGGCTCCTCGTGCAATCAGCGAGGGCACATTTATTGATGCAAAAATCCCATTGTTCATACACATCACATGTGCAATTTTGTACGTGTTTACTTACGAATTTGTTTTTTTGGCATATATTGAAGCCAACTCTTTTGCAGGTCACTGTTGGTGCAACTTACTTCACGTAAAACAAACATATTTATTGCAGCATAGAGCCGCTGCTCTTGGGGAATGCACCGTTTTTTGACCCTGTGCACTCTGATAAATAGTTCATGCTAGGCCTGGAGTCCGAACATGTCCTGTCATGAATTTCGAATTTGATGGTCCATGTTCGTAAGGTTTCCCAGATTCAAACGTGACTGGTTAGGCCACCCCGATTTTCTCTTAGTATTATTCTGAGACGTATTGTCTTATATAACCTAGTATAAAACCAGGACTGCAAGTTCAAGAAGTCTAAGACAAGCACAAGCGCACGCACGCCTTGTGCGGCAGCAGGGGGAGGGGAGAGAGGAGGGGGCCTGTGCGATTCACTTGCGGGAGCCTGCGGCTGGCGCCGCGATAATTGATAACATATGGCGCCAGCCGCTCGCTCCCGCAAGTGAATTTCCACACGTGAACGCGTGCACATTTTTGGCCGCAAAGCTGTGCCGATGACTAAAGGTCTCTCCTATGCAGCGCGCGAGACCTAAAAATGGGTACCACGATTGAGCCCCTCCAAGAATCAGGGGTTATAGCTGTCAAGAAGGTGTAGTTGTAGAGCAGAGTTACAGTTGCTGCCCAGTAATCTGGTGCCATTTTAAAGACCGATGCTGGAATCCCGTTGGGGCCTGTCGCTCCATCGTTCTTCATGTTCTTGATGGTCTTAATGACTATTTGAGGGTTTATCCATACTGCTGGGGTACAGTATGCTGCAGCCTGGGATCTAGTTTCCATTGGCGAGTTGTCTGCACTGAGGGTCATGTCGCCTGGCTTTGCACTGGCTAGCCCTGCTCGTCTTACTCCGCGGCTGTTCCCCTCTGTGCTGGCCATATTAGTAGGTGCGATTACATATAACTGCATCACATGTATCATCCAGTTTTTTTCGGCTACGCTATTTTCTCTCGGGCCCCTCGACTACTCAGCTGGTTTATGTGTCTCCATAATCCTGCAAGGTTCTTTTGCTTGAGCAAGGAGAAAACTCTGAGCCATTCCCTTTCCATATTGGCTTTTTTATGCTCCCATGTTTTCTTCCTTAGTGATGCCCTCAATGAAGCCACGGAAGGGCCCTCTGATTGATCGCCCCCTCTTTTCTTTGTTACGAGCGCCTTACACAGAAGCCGTATGCTGTCTCGTGTGCCTTTGTTTAACCAGATGCTTCCAGATCTTTTTTGCCCATTGGCCATAGTGCTATGGGACTGGGGGTTCCTGAACTTTGCTTGTAATTCCTCAACTATATTCTCCCAGCCTTTTATGGGTGAGCATGTGGGAAACAGACGTCCTTCATGTTTTTGTTCCAGCCATGTTTGGAGTGTGTGCTCTGTCCTATCGGACCATTTGTTATGAGTATTGCAGCATCCTTCCTGGCAATCTGGCATGGCCGGGGGTAGGGGAGGCTACAAGAATGTCACAATGGTTATTTCTACAAAGGATCCTGATGCCCATTGAGTCCCTGGGGCCCAACTGACTGCCACCCCAGGAGCCTACGCTGTTTGTCCCATGCAGGACCGACCAGGGTGACTTGCCACCGTTGATTGATGCTAAGATATGTGGATATTTTGGATGCGGCACCAGCTGGACGTCTATGCCCCACTCGGTGAGTTGTGTGGTGTTATTTAAGATGGCTTGTTGTGTTTCTTTGTACTTCAAGCCTTCCACTGTTGAATCGCTGTGTGTGTCCCCCTTCATGCTCCGAAATTCCACCCATTCTATCTCCCCCGTTTGGGTCTTTTCTAGGTTAGCCAGATGTTTGAAGAGGCGTAGAATGTTATTCCTATTCAGGATATCGTGCAGTACCGCACTAAGAAATCTGGGAGTAAGGACTACCCGTTGGGCTGTTGTTGTTGCACCCGATGGTTGGGCCGCATTTCCCAGTTCCCAAGGCAGGCTCTGCCAGGGTTATTCCTGTGCTCATGCTTGCTTGGCTGAATGTGACTGGTCCTGCTTGGGGCCGATTGCTGTATCCTTGCTTGTCCCTCGAGCCAGACTTATGCCTGAGGTATGGCTGTGGTATGTTTGGAGCTTCCGGCAATAATGATACTGTTTCTGACTCTAACTGAGGGAGTGTTTCAGGAGGTACCGAGCTTCATCCTGCAGTTGCAACATTGCCTAAATGCTGATTTGGCCATTCAGGTGGCTTTTGGCCCGTCGTACTGGAGATGGTGGCTGGTGGAATGTGCTTTGGCTGATTTCCTAAAAGCCGAGGCCCCTGGGGGTCCTTTCGACCCCAATGTTTGGATATAAAAATTGGGTAAGGTGGGGTAGCTTTGGAGTCACCTTGTTGGGGTGGGTGGTCGATGTTCAGTAACTAGAGATGTTTCCCTTTTATCTTTGTCTTTTTCAGTTGCTTCTTCAGCTTCTTTTTTGCTCTCCTTGATAGCTTAGCTCCATATTTGGCCGTTATACTTGAAGAGTGTTCCGGCAGGTCTGTTGTGGGGGTGTCACTGCCCCCTCTACCCTCTCTGTTGGGGCTTTGTGTGTCTTTGGCTGGTTTAGATGTGCTGGCGGGGTTCTTAGTCATGTATGCCGCTTCGTTGCCCTGTTTAGTTTTTCCCATCTGTCCCGGTGGGGCCCCTGCTGTCCGTCTTGTCTCCTGGAGATGGCTGTTGGGCACCACCCTGCCAGCTGTATTTCTGGGAGCCGATGCCTCCCTGCGACCTTTGGCAATCTCCACAATATCTGCTAGCACTTCGGGGAGGGAGGCCCATTTCTCCATCAGGGTTGAACAACAACACGAGCAGTCCCCTGGGTTGGAGGCCAAGTACTAGGAGAGCCTGTTGTCTAGGGCTTCAACCCAGGGTCCTAGATTAGCCAGGCGGCCTGAAATTGCCTGTAGGAGGTCAATTTGAACTTCCATCTAAGTGGATTGCCAGAGAAGGGCTTTATTGGTATCACTGTTTACCTCAGTTGGGGGCATTTTCTCCAGTTCCACGTCAGCACTGATGACGCTGTCATAATGGTCTGCTTTTGGATTAGGGACCCATGGGGGTGCTGATGCTGGAGTTGGTGTCCACTGGGGGTTCGGTGTTAATCGAGAGTATTTTCGATCTTTTGGCCTAAATTGTAAAGAAATGAGTCTGTGAGTTCCTCCGTCAAGGGGGACGCTAGGCCCAAGGTGGCTGGGTAGGACCGTGGACTCGTGGGCTTTAGGTCTGTAATCTCTTGTGGAGGCACGATGGTCCCCTCATTCAAAGAGACTAGGCCATGGGCGTCGGATTGATGGATTTGCGCCATTGTTACTGTGGTGGAGGCATTTTTAATTAAGTCTATGTCACAGGGCTTGCTGACTGGGGAGTTCTGCCCCTTGTTTATGGCTGAATGCCTGCTTGGCCTATTGAGGCTGCTGTCCTGGGCCCGTCGAGGGGCATAAGGTGACGCATCCTGAATGATGCTGTGGTTGGTACATAGTGAGTCATTTTTTCGGAAGAAGTATCGTATCGACCCCTTTTGCTCTGCATCTTGCGGCATTCCATCAGGGCAATCCGTTAATGATTTACTCCTCATTGACCTTGTTGCCCTTTTATTGGGGGGGTGGGTAGTTGAGGTTTCCTCCGGGATCAACTGTTGTCTACCCTTTTTTTTGGGACCCCTTTGCTTTGTTGGCTAAAGTGGCACTGAGCTTGGACTTCCCAAGCTACTGCTCCAGATCCCTTCCGAGCCTTGTGAGCCTACGTGGCTTTTTCCTGCTCTTGCACTGCGAAAGATGCTCAGATGTTCAAATTGCAAAATTGCTAAGACTTCTTTTTTTTGGTCTTTGGTTTGGGGGCGCAAGCGACAGCCAGGTCAGCGCCAAAGCCACAAAGCTCCCGCACAGAGACCAAAAGGGGGAACAGGGGAACGGCGTTGGGCACTGGACGTTGACTTCTATAAAAGTGACTGAATGTAAAAATCTTCACTGTGACTTTATCCAGCAGCTCCCTCGCGATGATGCTCTCTCCTTGAACACCGCCTGAAGCCTTTCCTCTGCCATATTTTTCGACTTTGACCAGGTCTTACGTGATTAGATATCTGGGATTGGCGGTTTGTCTTTTAGGCACTAGTTTTAACAAAAAACGTTTAAAATGTATAACTCCAATTATCCTTATTGGATTTTTGTTGTTTGGTGTCAATTAATTTATAAACATTTGCTCTATTTTTTTAAATTTGAGTGGGATTTTTTTTGTGTTGCATTTTCACTTTATTACTGTTTGCATGCTGCATAAATACCTCACACATTGCCTCTAAGTTAAAAATGACTGATTTTTGTTTCAAGCTACACAGGGTTAAGCACGGGTTAATGTAGTGACTTTATTTGGTTCACTCTACCAATGATTGTGGCTGTTGCTTGAACAGGATTCACAACCAATAATGCAATTTATGTCAGTGGCATCTACCAAAGATTTTGTGCATTGAAAGGAAGTGTTGTGATGACTGTTCCTTTCAATGAACAGGGATGAGCGCTGGTCCGGCACTCACCTGTTAATTTGATGGACAGTAGTCCATCAGAATTGCAGACCTAATGTCCTCAGCCCCCCTGAAGGATGGAGTACGGTCCCTCAAACTCACAATTAGGACCCTTATTGTATACAAGTAACATGAATTTCCACTAAGTTTAAAACATTCGATGTAATGCTGAAATTAGATTTTAGATAATGTTAGGGAAAAGTAAATTTATAAAAATGGACTTTGTGCTTCTTGAGCCAAAACTGATTCAAAATCAGTTTGTCAATCAGTCCCGTTTCTGACGTTCAATGCAAATTCCTGTCTCAGAGTTAATGACTCTTTTTCTAGAAGACAATGGCTTGACCTCTGAGACCAAGTTAGCTTAGGTGTTGTCAACAATAGGCCATTTAGCAGGGATTAGCCATCTGGGAGGGGCACTGGAACAATTGGCAGAACAAAGGCCCAAACAAACAGGGGAGCCCACCGGAGCCAAAGAAGACTCTCATTGATGAAGGCCCACGCTGCAGAGGATACGGTGAAGATAAAGGTCTTGGTAGCAGAAGATGCTTGAGGCTGGAGCTTCTTGGAGCCTGAAGATCTCTGAAGGAGAGAGTCAATAAGCCTTGGCAACAGCAAGTCAGCTCAATGCACAGGGGTACTGCTCCAGCAGTTCTGCCAAGGTATACTGGACTCAAACTTGCTGTGAAGACAGTGCAGGTCTCGAGGCAGTTGCAGAACCACCACCTGTGTTGCTGAACCTTTCGGAGTCCGTGGGGGCTCAGGAACAGCAGACTTGTCATCTTCGCTGCGGTGCCTGCAGATGGAGGGGAGTGACTCCTTCCCTCCAAGGGAAATTTCCTTTGGTGTCTTGGATGTACACAGGCCTGTAGAAGAACCTGTATGGAGCACAGGCACAGCTGACGCAGAAAACTGGCAGGACGACGAGACCAGCAGCAGCAGGAGTCTTCGCAGTTGCAGTCTTGATTCCCAAAGCAAAGTCCATCGAAGTCCAAAGTGCTCAGACGGTTGAAGATTAAGTGGTTTTGGATCTGAATCTTATTCCCCGACAAATCTAAGGAATCACCCATAGGTAAGCCCTTAAGTACCCTAAAGAAAAGGTTGGAACGATTATGGGGTCTCTCCCACAGGATGGGCTGGACAGTGGGGAGGATGCCTCCATGTCCTTTGTCAAATTTCATGCCAGAGGGGGAGCCAACCTCTTCCTGAACTGGTTCCAACTGGAGTATGCAAGTGGGGCACCAAATGTACCCTTCAAAGACGTCTAGTGGCGCTGGCAAGCATCAAGCGTCCCCACCCTGGCCTAATACACTGGGTCTAGAAGACTGGTACCAGGAGCACTGACAGCCTTCCGGAGGAGCTTTTCAGTGCATGGAATCATACCTCCAACACCGTTTACAGTATTGGGGTATGATTGAACATGTTTGATACCAAACACGCCGGGTCTAGTTACAGCCAGTTGCAAGTTAGCCATTGTGTCATGACTCATGGCCACTCTATGTATCGTAATGGCTGATGCACTTACAACCCGGGCAAATGGACTCTGCAAATTGTAGGGATGTCCTGCTTATGCAGTGGCGCCCTCACACTCATAACCAAGTGCCCTGCCTTCAGGATTGAAAGGCCTGCCTTAGGGGTTTTAAGTGCAATGACCTCAGATGTAAGAAAAGTGGTTTTAAGTGCAGTGACCTCAGATGTAAGAAAACATATATCTGGTGTAAGTGGTGTTAGCACCGGCTAACACAGGCTGCTATTGCAGGCCTGTAGTCACAATTTGAGTTGTCTCCCATGAGTGGCATAATGCATGATTCAGCCCATGGGGAACCCCTGGTGTACCTATGCCCTGGGTACCTTAGTAGTACCATATACTAGGGACTTACAAGGGTATACCAGTAGCCAATCTGGGGGCTACCTAAGTACTCACCATGGTGCAATTTAGGAAGGAAGCACAGAGACTAAGGTACTGATTAGCAGGATCCCAGTCAGACTAGTCAAAACATTATAATGACACCAGCAACAATTGGGAGTTACCATGAAAGCAGATCCTACTTTCCTACACATTTGCAATGCAATAGGTCTCACATTTGCAAGAGTTAGAGCTACTGGCATTGTAAATGACAATATATTTTACTTATGTGTTTTGGTTTGGAGTGTAGTGGATGTATGTGGTGTGAAGTGGAATTATGTGGGTTGTATTGTACTTGTTAGTTATGGTATGATGTGTAAATCTGTGATGCGTTTTGTAGGTAGGTGGTGTGGTGCAGCACTGAGGGGCATTGAATTGGGTTATGTGTAGTTTATTTAATTTGTTAGTAATTGTGTGGCATGGAGTGGTGCAGAGTTGTGTGCATTTGAATCGTATTCCATGTTATTATGAGATGTTAAAATGTGTTAGAGCTACTGGCAGTGTAAATGACAATATATATTTACTTATGTGTTTTGTTTTGGAGTGTGGTGGATGTATGTGGTGTGAAGTGGAATTATGTGGGTTGTATTGGACTTGTTAGTTATGGTATGATGTGTAAATCTGTGGTGCGTTTTGTAGGTAGGTGGTGTGGTGCAGCACTGAGTGGCATTGAACTGTGTGGTGATGTGTAGAATTATGTGACATGGTTTGTAGTGATATTATGTGGCATGGTGTGGAGTAGTATTATATGGTGTGGAATTATGTAGCTTGTTGCAAAGTTGATTTTTTTTGTAGAGTGTAAATATGTATTATGGAATTGAGTGGATATATGTGCAGTGTAAATGTGTTGTGAAAAATGTAGGTTGGAGTGGAATTATGTGTAGTGGAATTACCTGGAGTTGAATTGTGTTGTGTGGAGGGTAATTATATGGTTTAAAGTGGGGTGGAATTATGTAGCAGAGTGGTATTATGCGAATTGGAATTTTGCGGCCTGAAGAGGAGATGAGTTATGTGCAGTTTATTTAATTTGTTTGTAATTGTGTGGCATGGAGTGGTGCGGAGTTGTGTCATTTAAATCGTATTGCATGTTATTATGAGATGTTAAAATGTGTTGTGGGTAGTGGATTTATGCTGCATGGATTTCAGTGTTGTGGTATTGTGTGACACATTCAGCCTGTTTTGATGCTTTACCCCTGATGTTTACCCAACAGTAAAAGATGAAACTCAATCAAACAATCATGTTTCTTGTATAGAGTGACTACTCACCAATTAGTCTCAAGATGAGTGTGGGGGGGTTGGATATGTGGTTCAGTTGAAGAGCCAGGTCCTGAGGTCCTTCCTGAATTGAGCCAGTAATAGTGATTGCTTGAGATGTAGCAGCAGGGAGTTCCAGGTCTTCGCAGCAAGGTAGGAGAAGGATTTTCCTCCAGCTGTGGTCTTGTGGAGCCGTGGGATGGTGGCCAGAGCCAATTGGAAAGAGCAGAGAAAGCTGTTGGGAGTGTAGAAGGAGAGGTGAAGGTTGAGGTATGCAAAGTCCAGCATTGTGGAGGGCTTTGTAGGCGCGTAGGAGGAACTTGAAGGTAATTCTTTTATTGATAGGTATCCAGTGAAGATCTCTCAGGTGACTGGTAATGTGGCTGTGACGGGGCATTTTCAGGATGAGACTGCTGAAGATGTTATGGATGTTCTTCAGTTCCTTTAGGAGTTTTTGCGTGTTGCTGGCGTAGAGTGCTTTGCCGTAGCCGAGTCTCCAGCTGGTGAGTACATGGGTGACCCTTTTCCTGGACTCAGTGGTGATCCACTTCAAGATTTTATGAAGCAGGCGGGCGTGTGGAAGCAGAAAGATGAGACGGCGTTGATTTGACGGTTCATAGAGAGCGAGGAATCCAGGATGATGCAGAGCTTTTGTGCATGGTCTGTGGGTGTGGGGGGGTTCTGAGCGCTGTGAGCTACAAGGGGTCATCCCAGGCAGAGGGGGTAAAGTCCAGGATGAGGACTTTGGTCATGTCTGACTTGAGCTTGAGGAAGCTGTCCTTCATCCAGGTGATGACTGCCTTCATGCTGTTGTGGAAATTACTCCTGGCAGCTGTGGGTTCGTCTGTGAGGGAGAGAATCAGCTGGATGTCTCGGTGTGGGAGACGATGTTAAGTCTGTGGCTTCTGTTGATGACTGCTGTTCTCTGTGGATTCTTAAGTGAACGGTGGACGTCTGACTCTTTGTGTTTGGCCGATGAGGAAGGAGCGAATCCATTCAAGGACTTTGTCATGGTTGCTGGCGTTGTGGAGTCTTGCACAGAGGGTCTAGTGGGAGATGGTGTCGAAGGCAGCCGAGACGTTCAGGAGGATGAGGACAATAGTCTCACCTCGGTTGAGGAGGATGTGGATGTCGTCTGTAGCGGTGGAGGAGAACGGTCTCAGTGCTGTGGTTGCTTCTGAAGCCAGATTGGGAGAGGTCCAGGATGTGGTTTGCTTTGATATGTCAGAGAGTTGAGCGTTAATGGCTTTCTCGATGACTTTGGCAGGAAAGCGGAGCAGAGAGATGAGTCTATAGATTTTGAGGTTCATCAGGTCGGTGGAGGAGTTCTTCAGCAGGGGGTTGATCTCTGCGTGTTTTCAGTCTTCAGGGAAGGTGGCAGACTCGATGGAGCAGTTGCTGGTGAGGCAGAGTTCGATGCGATGGAGGTGCCGGCTCTGTTGAAGATGTGGTGAGGGCAGGGTTCTGAGGGGGCTCAGGAGTAGATGCTTTTCATGATCCTGAGGGTGTCACCAGAGGTGAGGGTGGTCCAGTTGGACAGGGTCTGCTGGGATCTGGAACCATTGGGTGCAGTGGTTGCCAGTGGGGTGGGTGGGTCTTTGGTTGTGAAGCTATCATAGATCTCCTTGATCTTGCGGTGGAAGAGGTGGCGAGGTTGTCGCAGTGGTCTTGAGAGGGGGGAATGTCTGCTGTTTTTGAGCTGGGTTTGGCAAATTCTTTGATCACGATGAAGAATTCTTTGCTGTTGTGTGCGTTGGTGTTGATGCGTTCCTGTATGGCTGCTTTCTTTGTTGTTCTGATGAGGTGGTGGTGTGTGGTATTGGCGATTATGAAGGCTGCCATGATCTTGTTGCTCCTTCATCTTTTCTCGAGGTGTCTGCAGGTGTGCCTGTACTTTTGGAAGGCTAGGGAAAACCAGCTGGTTTTTTTGAATGACTGCTTGCCTAGTGTTTTTTTTAGGGTAGCCAATGTGTTGGGGGATTCAGGGATCCAACAGTTGGGGTTGCCTGCTAAGGTGTTGGCATCTGTGGTTGTCAGTGGTGTGGTTATGCTGAGAGAGGTGGTGAGATTGTCTTCGGTGACCTTGTTCCAGCTTCTGCAAGGATAGCGGTGTGCGTAGTGGCCTAAAATGGGTTTGGTGAAGGGGAAGTGGACCCAGTGGTGGTCAGACCAATTTGGCTCGGAGGTGTGGCTGACGGGGATGTTGTTGCTTGTGGAGAAGAATGGGTCGAGCATGTGTCCTGCTGAGTAAGTTGGAGAAGTGACCTGTTGTTTGAGTTCAATTGTGGTGAGATTTTTCAGTAGGGATGAGGTGTTGTAGTCGTAAACGTTGTTCAGGTGGTAATTGAGGTCGGCGTGGAGGATGTAGTCTGTTGAGGCTAGAGCGTGGTGAGCGATGAAATTGGCTATAGCTTCGCTGAAGGGGGGGCGGGATCTGGGAGGTCTGTAGACCAAGGTGCCTCAGAGTGTAGCATTCGGGTTGGTCTGGATCTGAAAGTGGAGGTGTTCCATGTCAGGTGAGTGGTCGTCGGAGCTGGTTGTGAGGCGGAGGTTGTTCTTGTGTACGATGGCAATGCCGCCTCCAGGCCGGTTTAGGCAGTCCTTGTGGATGATTTTGTAGCAATCGGGGATGGCGGTTGAGATGTCTGGGGCTGAGGTGGGGTTCATCCAAGTTTCCACGAAGAAGGTGACGTCGGGGGAGATGGAGTCGAGCAGGTTGCGAGATCTCTACGGTGTGTCTTTTGAGGGAGCAGGTGTTGAGTAGGATGTAGCTGAGGTGGTTGGGTCTGGTTCTTGAGGGTCGTGCGGTCGGCGGGTCTGGTATGCGGAGGCAGGAGAAGGTGCAGTTGCTTTAGGTGAACATGCTTTGGGCGTTCTTCGGTGATGAGAGGTGGCAGGCGGTGGAACGTCCAGGGTTGAGTGCATTGAGATTGCTGATGTAGTAGCGATGGGGGCTGTGGGAACCGGGGTCCATGGTGTAGTCCAGGTGCAGACTAGCTTGCCTTTGGCACGGCCGTGGAGTGGCCACCATTAAAAAGTGTTAGAGAGGCGGGAGGGCTGATCGGCTGAGAGGTGGGAAAAACAGTGCTTGGAAGGGGGCGAGGCCGCGGGGAGCGAGCAGCAGTGAGGGTGGGAAGGGGGAAACCGGAGTTAAAGTAAAGGACAGAATTGAAAGCAAGAGACAGCGCAAAGAAATACAGAGAAGGCAAAGAAAAGAAAAGAAAGGAAACAGCAGCAATAGAATTTAAAAAAACAACAGCAGACAGAAAAGAGCTCACCCCTGGGCCATCAGGGATGAGGTGCAGGTGGGAGAGCCTGTGGGTGGAGGAGGGCCTCAAACTCAGGATCTAGGGCACAGGTGGGCAGACCACTACTAGGTGGAGCTGCGAGGCTGGTGGAGCAAACCAAGCTGACAAACTGCAGGCTCCGGCAGTCTAAATGCCACTGAATATATGTGTCATGTGTCTTCATTATCAATCTTTAAATATTATTTTTTATTCAATGCCTAGAATATTTTGGAAAGTACTGGAATACCAAAAGGACGTTTTTAACGTTACAATTTTGCAACTAAAATTCCTAATTACATTTTGTGTGTTAAAACTGCATTGAAATATATAGGGTTACCGATCTGCTCATAAACATTATTTTACTATGTCATGCTCTGAGATTTATTACAAATGAAGGTAATGATTTGGAAAACCAGCACAAAAGTTTGAGCAGCACAGAACTATTCATAGCAACAATATGAGAGTATGTCTGGGTCACTAACACGTCGGGAAGGTCGGGATGGTGGCTGTGGGGGTAACGGGGAGAGGGGTCTTTCTTCACCCCAACCCTAAACCACCAAAGACTTCAAGAAAGCCAAGCATTGATATAGCCAATATGTCTTGCCTTTGAGACCTTGTAAGTGCTTAGCTAGAGCTATTGGATCTGCCGATGTGTTAAAGTTATGTTTTAGAGCACTGTGGCTGCTGTGTAGCATGTTGAAAAGTTATAATAAGAAATTGTTATAAGCCTTCATTCTTCTTTATATGTAACCAAGAAGATATTCTGTACCACTGAAGGATCATAATAAAACAAGCATTTGCAATGCAATAGGTCTCGCATTCGCAGGAGTTTGAGCTATTGGCATTGTAAATGACAATTCCTTTTATTTATGTGTTTTGAAACATTCAAGGGGCGTGTAAACATGCATTTTGTACTTATTGTCCTTGCTAAGGAGAAGCAAGGCTGTCAGTAAAAGAGCCGCAGTTACTGCCAGCTTTGCTTCTCGTAAGCAATGACTAAGTGGAAAGTATGTGTTTACGCATTGCTTTCAGGTTTTTAAAAACACAAATAAAAGGCATTGTCATTTACAATGCCATTAGCTCAAAGTACAGCAAATGCGAGACCTATTGCATTGCAAATGCCTATTGAGCATATTCATGTGAAACTGCTATTGTAGAGGCCTTTGGAAAGGGAGGGGAGGTGTGGGCTGAATATGCGGCTCCAGGTTTGTATTGTGCACAGTTCATAAAACAGTTTATAAAGCCGTACTAGAGTACAATTGCTTGTAAGTGTGGAAATGAATCAATAAGGGCAAAATGAAATGTGAAGAAGCCGATTAAATGTGGGTAGTAATAGTGTGTGGGCTTATGTTTATTGAGGGATAGCAGCTTAAAACTGAATGAGAGGAGGATGGGCAGCATGGCATGTCAATTACAGCACATTAGCCGTGAACATTTGAAATTGATGAGAGGTATGTGAATCAGCATCAAGGCAAATTAGCACGACACAACCAATAATGTTACACAGTAAATGGGGAATGGTAATGGTGCACTTCTAGGGCGGTGGTGCCGATAATTTTGAATATGCCAAGTGTGTCATTAAGCAAGGTGTCTGGTAGACGCAGTAACATTTGTTTAGGTCCCCTGTGCGTTTGCTTATGAGGGCGGGCAGAGGACTCCTAACACAACGCTGGAGAGCAAAAAAAACAAGCATTTGCAATGCAATAGGTGTCGCAGTTATGCGAGTTTGAGCTATTGCCATTGTAAATGGCTATGCCTTTTATTTTGGTTTTGGTTTATAAAACATAAATAAAAGATATTGTCATTTACCATGGCAATAACTTAAACTCGCATAAATGCGGGACCTATTGCATTGCAAATGCTTGTTTAAGACCATGCTGTCGCTTTAAAAACCAGCTGCAGAGACAAGGCTGTTCAGCTCTTTTAACGCTCTTGTCACTGAGTGAAAAGCTGCGCTACATGGAAAACAGCTGCTATGCTTGCTGTTTGATTGAAAGCGCCTCGCATGGGGGGGTGGGGTTACATGGTACATGTAGCCAGAAAATAATGCTCCTGTTATCTGTCATTAACAAGTTTACATGTAATAGTGAGGGGTGACACCCCAATAAGTTGAGCGCCTGCTGCAGGCAGGTGCAGGGCAGACTCGGCTTTTCATCCTTATGAATGGATCTCTGACTGCTTCATCATAAATCGCAGCTAAGTTGTTGATTCTTGGCATGTAGGACAGTAGGAGTGAAGTTTATAGTTCTTTGCATGCAAGCATTACGGGCACTCTATTAAATAAATAAAAAGCCACGGCGAATGCTGCTCGATGCTGTTTGGGAGGTGGGAGGGGTAAATGATAGGCCACAGTGATTAAACAAAGAAAGTGAAACCAGCCACGGCATCGATGCTGGATGATGTGTGGGAGGGGTGCTCTTTGCAGGCAAACATTACCGTCGCTCTATTAAATAAATAAACAAATAAAGGGCCATGGCGATTGCTGCTCATTACTGTTTAGGAGGTGGGAGGGGAGCCGCGGCGATTGCTGCTCGATGCTGTTAGGGAGGTTGGCGGGGTGTTCTTTTCAGGCTAGCATTTTGGATGTTTCGACAGCGTCAGAGCTCAGATATTTAACATTGTGAAAATGCTGCACTTTTCAGCTAAGACATGGGTGGGAAGGCAGAGATAGGAGAATGGTGGAGGGTCAGTGGAGTGGAGTGAGGGCAGGGAAGGAACCCAACAGCGCTGTAAAGTTGAAGATAGCGGTTCTGAAGCCTGTAGATGTGACATCGAGGTTGAGCTTCGTTAGATCTTGGGCAAATCGGCGAGTTACGTTTCCCCTCAGTTCCTTTATGTGAACAGATTGCGAGTGCTTCGAACCATTGTTAACACTAAGAAAAAGTGCTATGAAACTGTGATTCACCGTAACACTAATTTACACTAAACCACTCACGTGAGATCGCAAAGAGCACTTTACCTATAAGTAAATGTACAATTGTAACTGGTTAGAAAGGAGTGGAGAGGTGCCACAAGGGCAGAGGTGATACACCTAGTGAGGGGTGACACCCCAATAAGTTGAGCGCCTGCTGCAGGCAGGTGCAGGGCAGACTCAGCTTTTCATCCTTATGAATGGATCTCTGACTGCTTCATCATAAATCGCAGCTAAGTTGTTGATTCTTGGCATGTAGGACAGTAGGAGTGAAGTCTATAGTTCTTTGCATACAAGCATTACGGGCACTCTATTGAATAAATAAAAAGCCAAGGCGAATGCTGCTCGATGCTGTTTGGGAGGTGGGAGGGGTAAATGAAAGGCCACAGTGATTAAACAAAGAAAGTGAAACCAGCCACGGCATCGATGCTGGATGATGTGTGGGAGGGGTGCTCTTTGCAGGCAAACATTACCGTCGCTCTATTAAATAAATAAACAAATAAAGGGCCATGGCGATTGCTGCTCATTGCTGTTTAGGAGGTAGGAGGGGAGCCGCGGCGATCGCTGCTCGATGCTGTTAGGGAGGTTGGCGGGGTGTTCTTTTCAGGCTAGCATTACAGGCGCTCTATTAAATAAATAAAAAGCCATGGTGAATGATACTCGATGCTGTTTGGGAGGTGGGAGGGGTAAATAAAAGGTCACAGTGATTAAACAAAGAAAGTGAAACCAGCCACGGCACATTTCAACAAGCCCGGCGGAGCGTGGCACGCGCGCTTGGCGGGGGAGCGCATTCCAGGCGGGGGCGCAGACCCCTTGAAGTGCGATGCCAAAGCGGATTGCATGGCGGCACGATGCGCGTGATTGTGCGCGTGCTAGCCATGCAATCCCCCTGACAATAGTCTCGCCTTGCGATCGCTTACGCGATAGCAAGGCGAGACCTAAAAAGAGAAAACATAAAAAGGGTGTTTGGTTTTTTTGTGTTTGTAATGCTGATAATTTTTTTTTGGCTGTTGTATTGCTTCTTTTTAATATATTTTTTGTTTTGGGGGGATATAAATAACGGGAGAGTGGCCGTTTGGAAATAGTATTTGAATTATTGTAGTAGTTGGAGACTGGTATAGGGGATAATACAGACATGCTATATTCTGAGGTCAGACTGCATTTATGGTAATGGGGCATATTATAAACTGTGTGGACAGAGTGTGAAATCAGTATAATGTAACATATATAGAAGTATTGTGGTCAGAGATACAGAATGAAACAATGAGGTAAGAGGATCTGTGTAGGGGCAAAGAAATAAATATATGACAAAGAGTTCATATTTGAGGAGAGCAATATAATAGAAAGAATGATGCACAGAGGAAGGAGAAATGGCGACAGAGAAACAAAAACAAGAGAGATAGAGTAAAAGATTGTGCATGTTTGTGGTTGAGAGATAAATACCGGAAGCTAGAAAGAGAACGAGTGAATGGGAGTACGTAAAGTATCTTTTCTTAAAAGAAGAAGGAGACAGAATGAAAGATCTTGCACTTGGCCTACAAGGCAGGTGTCAAGCAGTCCACATCACAGAACCATTACATAGCCAGTAGGGAGCAGCAAGCGAGGAACAGTCTCTGCCTTAACTCAAAGAATCTTCATTCTTCTCTGCATTAGGGCAGGAGGAGGTCTGTAAGGACCATGAAGCACTCCAATGACCAGTCGTGCCAACACAGAGAAGCTTCCACTGAAAACACTCTCCCATTACAGAGTGGGGAGCTTTCCGTGAAGGCTGTTAAGAAATGTTTGTAGGGTTAGTGCAGTATGACGCAAGTCCCCTAGAACAGTGTGTTAGACCTGTCAGCCCTTTGGGTGGTCCCTCCTCATCCTTATTTATTTTGTCCCACTTTTGCCTCAAACCCAGTTTGAATTTTTCCTTTTTGGGAACCACCAGACTTTTTCGTGTTGCTGCAGATTCAGGGAGCCATTTTAGCTACCCCTGAAACTTCTGTCTGAGGGCCTGGAGCACAAAATGGTGGCCTCCCATGACATCACCAGCATCCACTGGAACCTACCAGCACCTTCCAGAACCTTCCAGGAGATTCCAGAACTGTGTGACAGTTGGAAACCGTTTAGAATGTTGGGAGGATAAGAGAGGCAGTTGGCAGTTGGAGCTGGCAGTTGGCACCTGACTGGTGAAGAGAGAGGAGCACAGCAGTGAAGGAGGAAGGAGTGAAGCAGCAGGGGTGGAAACTTGTGCCTGGAGTGGGGTCCATAAACCCACCCTTGATACTTGTCCCTACTGATGGATCCCAGCCTATAGCCCTGTGTGGGAAGAAGTCAGAAGAAAACCATCCTAAGGACCTGGACAGCAGGAACAGGCCTTAGAAATAAGAAGACAGCAAGATTCTGACCTGAGAACTGGTTTCCCTGGAGCCTGGCGTCGAGTAGCCGAAGACCTGGAGCCCGAGGTGGAGAAGCGGCGCTGACTGAGGTAGCAGACGTCGTACCCGGAGCCGCCTGAGGTCGTAAGAGGGCGCCGGCGGAGGTCGAGAGGAATACCAAGGGTCGAGAAGGAGGTGAACCGAGGTCGAGCGAGCGGCGTCATCGGAGGAGTGAAGTCCGCCCTCCGGAGTCGTCGGAGACCGAGGTCGAGGAGCACCGGAGGTCGGGAGTGAGGATCGCACTCCGGAGTCGCCCGGAACCTGTAAGGAGGAACACCGGAGGTCGGGGGTGAGGATCGCACCCCGGAGTCGCCGGAAGTCGACAGCGAGGCCAGGCCGGCCGACGTCATCGGAGCCGAGTGCGCCATCGGACCGGAGCCGCCCGAAGTCGACATCGTGAAGAGACTGCCCGACGCCGTCGAATCGGAGGTCGAGTTCGAACCGAGGCCACCGACATCGGACCGGAACCGCCTACCGGCGTCGACAAAGAACTGACACTGTGCCGAGGCCGCCGAGACCGAACCGGAACCGCCTCACGGCGTCGACACGACTCCAGCGGCGTCGGAACATCAGAAAAGGGCAGTAAGTGGAGTAGAGGGCGCCTAAGGCCCTGTGGAGACCTGAGAGACTACTCTGAGGGGCTAGGGAGGTGCTGAAACCCACCTGACTGTGCCTGGGGTGAACTGGGACTAACCTAGAGAGGTTGTGTGGAGAGGGAAGCCAGGGCATTGGAATTTCCCCCCTTTTGATCTACCTCAGTTTAGGCCTCAGCCTTTGCCTCAGCCAGGGAGTAGCCCCCCTCAAGCCTTCCACACCCTACAAGCTGTACCTGGGCCAAATCAGCCCTTAAGAATTGAAGTGCCATCTGATTCACAAAGTGTACTGTATACTTCTAATTGTTTATTGGGGATACTGTATTTATTAAGTTCTTATCTATTTAATGCTGCACTGTATTTATAGGTCCACAGGACTTGTTGGTGTACAGTATTTATTGGTACAGTATTTATTGGTACAGTATTTATTACCTCAAAGTATTTAATTGTCTGTATATATTGCACTTGTATTTATGCCCTGTTATTTATGATCACCCCTATTTATTTCAGCAAACAGCAAATATTTATTTGACCTGCTCTATTTAAAATGTATATACTGTGATTGTTATTTATTTTCCCAATCAGCAACTAAGAGAAAAAGATAAAGAAGAATATTTTCATAATTTTTACGGTGTAGAGTCGTTTTTGGAACGGATGCACGCATGGTTATTGTATGGGTATATTGTATGCTTAGCACTGCGCCTGTTTCCTGACCACTCGAGCCAAGCTACCCCGTTGTGTCGGGAAGGTCCACCACCACCCTGCGGAGTGGGAGTGGGCTGTTTCCAACATAAATTGGTGTTCAGTGGTGGGATAGAGCTGTGCCTACATATACTCAACAATAACTGTGGGTAGTCCATAGGCCTACACCGGGAGTTTTCTCAAAGCGGCCTTCCTAATTGTGGGTTTTTGTTTTTTCCAAATTTACTCTGGTGGTGGGAGGAGGTATTACTAAAGGTACCACCCTACATTGTTACTGCACAAAACCTGTCCTCTAACCTGAGTGGGCAAGATGGAGTTTGTACTAGAAAATCTAGAAACGTACACTGTGGCCCAACTCAGGGAGTTTTGCCAGCGGGAGGGGGTGTACTGTCCCCCAGGAGCAAAGAAGGGTGCACTCCAAACCAGCTTAAGGGCTTGGGGGGAGGCACGCCGAGAAAGCAAGGCTGAGGAGGAAGACAGGGATGGAGAGCCTGACCCCGAGGGGGCTGAGATGTACCAACCTGAGGTGGGGAACCTGTCAGCAGGGCCCAGGACACTTTCTAGGAAGGGCAGCACTGTCTCTAGCGGGGGCTTATCCAGCGTGGAGTTAGCAGATCGGAGAGAGAAAAGACAGCTCACATGGGATTTAGCAAAGCTGGAGAAGGAGAAGGAGGAACAGAGGTTGGCTCATGAGACGGAGAAAGAGAGGATGGCTCATGAGATAAGACTGAAAGAGATAGAGCTTCAGATCTTAAGAATTGGGGCACCAACTGTTCCTAATGGTGGCAGCAAAGACCAAGAAATCACCAGGGAATCCAAACCTTACCTGCCAAAGGACATAGTAGCTAGCTATGGGGCGGGTGACGACATCGCCAAGTGGCTAGCAGCCTATGAGGTCTCGTTGAGGGCCCATGGGGTTCCAGTGAAGTATTGGGGAGGAGGACTGTATAAATACATGCCTCCAGCTGGTAGGGATGCTTTATTGGCCCTCGAAGAGGATGAGCAGACCCACTACCCCACCATGAAACTGGCGCTCATCAGAAAGTTTGGACTAACACCTGAAAAGTACAGACAGAAGTTCAGGGGTAGTCACAAACTGGGCACACAGAATTGGGTGGACTTCCTGGACTATGCAAAGAAGGCACTGGAAGGTTGGATTCAGGGCAGTGAAGTAAGGAACTACGAGGAGCTGTTTGACCTAGTACTGAAGGAACACCTACTCGAGAAATGTTTCCCTGAACTGCGGCAACACCTGGTGGATAGCAAGCTGACCAGCCCCCGGAAGCTTGCTGAGGAGGCGGACATTTGGGCTAGTACCCGGGTGTCCACAAGGGGGACTGGAGGGGATACTCAAAAGGCCGGACAGGGCGCCCCCCAGAAGAAAGAAGGAGGGGAAAAGAAAAAGGAGTTCTCCAAAGGCCCCCAAAATAACTTCCAAGGGAAGGGAACAGGATTCACCTCTAAGGCTAACCCACCCAGAAACCCTAATCCTGGCCAGAGTCAGCAGCCAAGGGTTGTCCATTGCTACGAGTGCGGTGGCGTTGGACACTATAAAGGAGATCCGAAGTGTCAGAAACGCTCACCCCCTCCCACTGGAGGAAAGCCCCCCGGAGTAGCTAGTGTAGTGCTCGGGGAGGAGATGCCCTTAACTAAGGGAAGGGAGTGGGCGGGTGTCACTTTAGTGTCCCTGGGAGAACGGGAGATGGTTCCTAAGATCCAGGTGCCCGCAAATACTGCAAAGTATGGGCAGTGGATCACCAGCAATGGCCAAAGAGGGGAGGCTCTGAGAGACACAGGAGCCAGTATGACTATGGTACGTAGCCAACTGGTGTCTCCAGAGCAAGTCATTCCCGATGTACTCCACCCAGCCGCGATGGCTGACGGCAGAACCGGCCACTATCCCGTGGCCGAGGTTCCCTTTGAATGGGGGGGGGTTGCAGGTTCACTTCGAGTTGCCGTAAGCCCTGCCGTGCCAGTCGATTGTCTGCTGGGCAATGACATGGAGCACAACGCTTGGAAGGAGGTGGAATACCGGACTCACACCGAGATGCTGGGTACACCTGACTGGGCCTGTGTTAGCACAAGGTCCGAGACTACCCGAAGAGGGAGTTCATTCCGGCTGGAGCCTGGAACAAAGGCCCAGCCAGCTGCCAGTCAAGGGAAGAACCGAGGACAGGAGGAGCCTGCCTCGGCGTCTCCACCCCGTAGGACGGATAGGCCACCGGAGGTGGTGGGCCAGGAGTCTGCGGAGGGGGACGTTACCAACCTGGAGGACTTACCCATCCCGGCCGAGTGGCACGTGGAGGGAGGCCCGTCCAGGGAGGAATTCTGTCAGGGCCAGAGGGAGTGCCCTACCCTTGAGGGGCTGAGGCGACAGGCCGAAGCCCAGGCAGCAGGGAACGTTGAAGGGAACTACAGTGTTTACTGGGAGGATGGCCTCCTCTACAGTGAACCCAAGGCACCCCTACATGGATCGTCACGAGCCTTGGTAGTTCCTCAACGTTATCGAGCCTTCCTTTTAGAGTTGGCTCACGAGATACCATTGGCAGGACACCTGGGGCAAGACAAGACCTTCGCCCGTCTTGTCCCACACTTTTATTGGCCTCAGATGAAAGTGTCGTCCGATACCTACTGCCGGACATGTGTGTCTTGCCAAGCCAGTGGGAAAACAGGGGTGAAGCTGAAAGCTCCCCTGGAACCACTTCCTGTCGTTAGCACCCCCTTTGAAAGGGTGGGCATCGACATTGTGGGTCCATTAGATCCACCAACTACAGCTGGTCACAGGTTTATCCTGGTTCTGGTGGATCATGCCACACGGTACCCAGAGGCAATACCTCTGAGGACCATAACAGCACCTGTTGTGGCTAGGGCCCTGATGGGAATCTTTACCCGAGTGGGTTTTCCCAAGGAAGTTGTGTCCGACAGGGGGACCAACTTCATGTCAGCATATATGCGGGCAATGTGGAAGGAGTGTGGAGTGACCTACCGGTTCACAACTCCTTACCACCCCCAGACCAATGGTCTAGTGGAAAGGTTTAACAAAACCTTAAAAGGCATGATCAGAAGTCTGCCTGAAAGCCTGCGGAGGAAATGGGACGTCCTCCTACCCTGTTTACTTTTTTCCTACAGGGAAGTGCCACAGAAGGGAGTGGGCTTCAGCCCCTTCGAGCTTCTGTATGGGCACCCTGTACGCGGACCTCTTAACCTGGTGAGAGACGGCTGGGAAAGAACTCCCAGAAAGCTCCCCCAGGATGTGGTGAGCTACATGCTGGCCTTCCGGAGCCAAATGGCTAAGTTGTGGAAGCAAGCTTCTGACAACTTGGAAGCCAGCCAAGCAGTGATGAAGGCGTGGTATGACCACAACGCTCACCCGGTGGAGTTGGAGCCTGGCCAGAAGGTGTGGGTGATCGAACCAGGAGAGCTTAGTGCCCTTCAGGATCGCTGGTCAGGACCCTTTGAGGTGTTGGAGAAGAAGGGTAAGGCTACCTACTTGGTGGACCTGAAGACCCCTCGTCAGCCCCTGCGGGTGCTGCATGCCAACCGCCTCAAACCCCACCACGAGAGGCCCGAAGTCATCTTGATGATGGTGACTGACGGAGGAGAGGACGTGGAAAGCGAGCCTCTCCCTGATCTGTTTGCGTCTCAGGAAAAGGATGGGTCGGTGGAGGGAGTGATTCTCTCCCCATCTCTAACTCCTGAACAGCAGGAGGACTGTCGCCAGGCCCTGGGGCAGTACTCTGCGTTGTTCTCCCTTGTCCCGGGTAGGACTCACCTGTGCGTCCATGACGTGGACACAGGAGACAGCCCACCTGTGAAGTCCAAGATCTACCGGATGTCAGACAAGGTGAAGGCCAGCATTCATAGTGAAGTCACTAAGATGCTGGAGCTAGGAGTGATTGAACCTTCTAGCAGCCCCTGGTCCAGTCCGGTGGTGTTAGTACCGAAAGCTGCACCACCGGGTGCCCAACCAGAACTGAGGTTCTGTGTGGACTACCGGGGACTGAATTCAGTGACAAAGACTGATGCTCATCCGATCCCTAGGGCGGATGAATTGATTGACCGGCTGGGAGCTGCCCAATATCTAAGTACCTTTGACCTTACCTCTGGGTACTGGCAGATCTCTTTGACTGATGGAGCAAGGGAAAGGTCAGCCTTCTCCACGCCCAATGGCCACTACCAGTTCTGTGTGATGCCCTTTGGGCTCAAGAACGCACCTGCCACGTTTCAGCGCCTGGTAAACCAGATCCTCACCGGGATGGAGAGTTTCTCTGCTGCTTATCTGGATGACATAGCCGTCTTCAGTAGCAGCTGGGAGGATCACTTGCGTCACCTGCAAGCTGTTCTCCAGGCCCTGAGACAAGCTGGATTGACGATCAAGGCCAGCAAGTGCCAGATCGGGCAGGGGTCGGTAGTGTACCTTGGACACTTGGTGGGTAGGGGAACGGTGCAACCCCTCCAGGCGAAGATCGAGGCCATCATGGCCTGGGAACCCCCCAAGACACAGACTGAGGTCCGAGCATTTTTGGGCCTCACGGGATACTATCGCCGCTTCGTGAAGGGGTACGGTACCATCGTAGCCCCTCTCACGGAGCTCACGTCCAAGAAACAACCTCGACGGGTAGTCTGGACGGAGGCTTGTCAGCAAGCCTTTGAGAAATTGAAGAAAGCCATGTGCGAGGCCCCGGTCTTACGGGCCCCAGACTTCTCCAAGAAGTTCATTGTCCAGACAGATGCATCCGAACATGGCATTGGGGCAGTGTTATCGCAACTCAACGAAGAGGGTCTGGATCAACCCGTGGTCTTCCTATCCAGGAGACTACTTCCCAGGGAACAGAAGTGGAGTGCAATAGAGCGTGAAGCCTTTGCAGTGGTATGGGCTCTGAAGAAGCTGCGGCCATACCTGTTTGGCTCGCACTTCCTAGTTCAGACCGACCACAGACCCCTTTGTTGGCTGATGCAAATGAAGGGGGAGAATCCCAAGTTGTTGAGGTGGTCTATTTCCCTACAGGGGATGGACTTTCAGGTGGAACATCGGCCTGGAGTGGACCACGCCAATGCAGACGGTCTCTCAAGGTATTTCCGCCTTAGTGATGAGAACTCCCAAGGGGTTGGGTAGCTCTCCCCACTTTCAGCTGGGGGGGACGCGTGTTAGACCTGTCAGCCCTTTGGGTGGTCCCTCCTCATCATTATTTATTTTGTCCCACTTTTGCCTCAAACCCAGTTTGAATTTTTCCTTTTTGGGAACCACCAGACTTTTTCGTGTTGCTGCAGATTCAGGGAGCCATTTTAGCTACCCCTGAAACTTCTGTCTGAGGGCCTGGAGCACAAAATGGTGGCCTCCCATGACATCACCAGCATCCACTGGAACCTACCAGCACCTTCCAGAACCTTCCAGGAGATTCCAGAACTGTGTGACAGTTGGAAACCGTTTAGAATGTTGGGAGGATAAGAGAGGCAGTTGGCAGTTGGAGCTGGCAGTTGGCACCTGACTGGTGAAGAGAGAGGAGCACAGCAGTGAAGGAGGAAGGAGTGAAGCAGCAGGGGTGGAAACTTGTGCCTGGAGTGAAGTCCATAAACCCACCCTTGATACTTGTCCCTACTGATGGATCCCAGCCTATAGCCCTGTGTGGGAAGAAGTCAGAAGAAAACCATCCTAAGGACCTGGACAGCAGGAACAGGCCTTAGAAATAAGAAGACAGCAAGATTCTGACCTGAGAACTGGTTTCCCTGGAGCCTGGCGTCGAGTAGCCGAAGACCTGGAGCCCGAGGTGGAGAAGCGGCGCTGACTGAGGTAGCAGACGTCGTACCCGGAGCCGCCTGAGGTCGTAAGAGGGCGCCGGCGGAGGTCGAGAGGAATACCAAGGGTCGAGAAGGAGGTGAACCGAGGTCGAGCGAGCGGCGTCATCGGAGGAGTGAAGTCCGCCCTCCGGAGTCGTCGGAGACCGAGGTCGAGGAGCACCGGAGGTCGGGAGTGAGGATCGCACTCCGGAGTCGCCCGGAACCTGTAAGGAGGAACACCGGAGGTCGGGGGTGAGGATCGCACCCCGGAGTCGCCGGAAGTCGACAGCGAGGCCAGGCCGGCCGACGTCATCGGAGCCGAGTGCGCCATCGGACCGGAGCCGCCCGAAGTCGACATCGTGAAGAGACTGCCCGACGCCGTCGAATCGGAGGTCGAGTTCGAACCGAGGCCACCGACATCGGACCGGAACCGCCTACCGGCGTCGACAAAGAACTGACACTGTGCCGAGGCCGCCGAGACCGAACCGGAACCGCCTCACGGCGTCGACACGACTCCAGCGGCGTCGGAACATCAGAAAAGGGCAGTAAGTGGAGTAGAGGGCGCCTAAGGCCCTGTGGAGACCTGAGAGACTACTCTGAGGGGCTAGGGAGGTGCTGAAACCCACCTGACTGTGCCTGGGGTGAACTGGGACTAACCTAGAGAGGTTGTGTGGAGAGGGAAGCCAGGGCATTGGAATTTCCCCCCTTTTGATCTACCTCAGTTTAGGCCTCAGCCTTTGCCTCAGCCAGGGAGTAGCCCCCCTCAAGCCTTCCACACCCTACAAGCTGTACCTGGGCCAAATCAGCCCTTAAGAATTGAAGTGCCATCTGATTCACAAAGTGTACTGTATACTTCTAATTGTTTATTGGGGATACTGTATTTATTAAGTTCTTATCTATTTAATGCTGCACTGTATTTATAGGTCCACAGGACTTGTTGGTGTACAGTATTTATTGGTACAGTATTTATTGGTACAGTATTTATTACCTCAAAGTATTTAATTGTCTGTATATATTGCACTTGTATTTATGCCCTGTTATTTATGATCACCCCTATTTATTTCAGCAAACAGCAAATATTTATTTGACCTGCTCTATTTAAAATGTATATACTGTGATTGTTATTTATTTTCCCAATCAGCAACTAAGAGAAAAAGATAAAGAAGAATATTTTCATAATTTTTACGGTGTAGAGTCGTTTTTGGAACGGATGCACGCATGGTTATTGTATGGGTATATTGTATGCTTAGCACTGCGCCTGTTTCCTGACCACTCGAGCCAAGCTACCCCGTTGTGTCGGGAAGGTCCACCACCACCCTGCGGAGTGGGCTGTTTCCAACACAGTGCTTAGGCGTGGGGTAGTGTGACAGAATTTGCCCTACATGTGACTTGAAATGCCCAAAGCCCGAAGGCTTGGGGCAATGACCTGTGCTATTGAGAGTATCTTCGGCTCCGACACCAGCAAGTCCTTAGACTATACGACGAATATATGTCGTTACTACGCATTCCGTTGCAACGCATGCCTTTACCACGCATGCGTTAGAACGGAATGTTTTTTCTACGCTTTGCCTTTACCTCGATTTTTCCTTTACCCCGCTTTTTCTTTTTTGGGGGGGAGACCCCCCCCAAGCCCCCTTTCTTCTTTTTTTTGCCTTTTTCGCAGGTCTCCGCCGACACTGAAAACGGACTGGCGCATTTTTTCGGATTAGGAAGACGTTGTTCCGTGATGACGTTGCTTGCGTGGTAAAGATGGTCGTTGAAGCATTACGCGTTGTGAAGACGTTTACGAGGTAAGTGTACCGTTGTAAACGTAATGCGTAGAAAATGCTTCGTGGTAAAGGCTGTTTCCCCTATACGACCACAGTCAACTGACCCGACTGCATGCATGGTGTGGACAATGGAGTAGGAGAGGCTGAGTGGAGATCCTGCCCGCCTCACTTGTGGCCCCAGACTAACCTTCAAAACACAAGGCAAACAATGAGTAAATTACCTAGCTGCTCATCACTGCTTTCATGACCCTGAGAGGGCCAGCATTAGAGGCACATTCGATGTAAGGCCAACTTCTTGGTTGTGAGAATGTTTGTAAAGTGCATTATATTATGGGCAGTTCTTAGTGCTTTAAATAAAAACATGGAAGTGAAGTTTCTGACTATTCATAGTACCTTGTTTGCTCCTGAAAACTGATGGTACTCTCCCAGTTCACGTATTGCAGAAGTGGTAAGAAGTGCAGGCACTCTCCCTTTCAATTCAATCTAAGAAGTGCAGGCACTCAGAACCGGAGAGTACCTGCCTGCTTAAAGCACTCTGTACTGTAAGTTGAAGCTTTTGGGTGCCCTTTTGGTATGTGAACTCTTATCTAAATATTTCATAAATTACGGTTGTTTCTTTTTTTTATTTGAATACTGCCGATTAAACATACCACATAGTGTGCACGTCCCACGATTTGAATAGCACACGCTTGCAGTAAGCACATTATCAGGAGAGAGAGAGAAAGCAAGTAAAACAAATGAGTGGGGGTCCGTGAAATTGACAAAGTGGAAAGGGGGGTTACATATGAGAGGGCAATGGCTGAACTGGACTGATACAGTTACCCTTTGCCAGAACCCCCAGTATATCATGACTTAGCGATTTCCAAAACAATTGCAAAATCTGCAGATTTAAAAGAATCTTGCGATAAGTGGGGCTCCTCCCATACCCGGTATCAGGGAACACAGATATATTGTTTGTCAGCTGTTTCAGAAGGCCACACTTAGGGGGAGATTTACTAAGATTTTGCGCCGTGTTTGCATCACAAATGTGACGCAAAGCACGACATAGCTAAATATTGGGGGAGACCAGAAATTCCCACCCTGAAAGAGTGCCGCAGTGGCACGGACATGTACATGGGTGCCGAAGAGACGGTGTATAAAGCAAGGGGATGCTCGCGAAGGTTTAGGAGAATCCGGCAGCCATGGCTGAATTACTACAATCTAGAGATGGAAGAGGATGATACAGAAGTACTGCAAAACACATGAACCGGCACATGGGCACGGCATTTGCTACTTTAGGAACATACCTAGCTGAGAGACTCGAGAGGTATCTAGTGCGGGGTGTGGACGACCCCAAGGAGGATAAGAAGGAAAACCATAACACCATCTACTTTGTATCACTACTATTTTCTTATTATTTGTAATCGGTGGACTCTTATTGAGATGCACCTGCTGAGATGTTTGATGTTTTACAATTTTTTTTTTTTTTTAATAAAAAACAAAAAAACAAATGTGATGCAAAATGGTGTGAAATCTTTTTTCTTATTAACTTTCCAGCGCTAAACTTGTTTAGTTCTGGATGTAACGTAAAAGTAATCGAAGCAGAGCATTGCGCTGCTTCGCATTACTTTGCGCCATGGAGGAAAATCCAAATTTACCAAAAACAGTAGATAGGGTTTAGCGTGAGAAAACTACACCCCATTTCAACTAGTTGCAACGAAAGAGAAATGCTTTCATTTCTCCTTCCTTTTCCGACTTTGCATGCGTGCTGTCCCTCGTGTCTAGCATAGTATTTTGTACAGGAAGGATACCCATCCTGTACAAAACCTATGCTACACTCATGCATTCACCCCAGCGCTACAGCGCTAAGGTGTGTGCATGGCGCACAACAGCTGAAATCAGCGCCAGTGCAAAGGAAAGGGGAGAAGAGAGCCATATCTTTGAAGATATGGCGCTCCCCTGCTCCCTTACTGTCACGCAACGCAGCGTAGCCTCGTGGGGGGATGCGCTGCGTTGCGTGACGTTTATGTAAATCTCCCCCCTTAGAGTCTAATTCAGGACGCACAAAAATAAAAAAGTGATATTCTCCTAAAATCCACATCAAGTAAAACAGCAAACTGGCTCAATATTCGAAAAGATATTATTGTTACGTTACACATTTTGGCCCCTTCACACAGTTGGGAGTTTTAGTGTGCAGACACTGTCTGAAGGCAGAGTTTTTTTTTTTTTAATGGAAGGGTATCTGTTGGAGAGGTGGTGTTTGGATCGTATGTCTTTTCCAAAAAATGTTAGCTGGTTGTGAATTTCTTGTGCAGGGGTGTTGGGTCTTGCAACCTGCAATCAATGCCTGCTAAACGTGGGTTCAGCTGAACGTGGGTTCAGCAAGGGTGAAAGTGCTCCTGTCAGAATTTACCATATATCTTGATTTTGGTACGCTCTGGTGCATTCTCCCACATTCCCTATGACTTTCAGTCTTTGAAATGCAGCCTCTATCCGTTAGATTGTGGGATTTATTTAGGAAAGAGGGTATCTAAGCTGGTTGGATCTTATGAGGTTACATCCACAACCTGCGTGATGACAATCAGTTGGAGGGGACCCACCAACCTGACAGAACAATAGCCCCTAGAAATGGGGAGGAAGAAAAAAGAGCACAAGTGACACTTAAAGACATCCTCACCTTTCCTCATGAATGGTGAGATAGTGTGGTCCATGATGTGGCTTGGCATCAATGTGTAATTGACCATGGGGTTTGACTTCATCACTTGGAAGGATGTTAGGTGGACAATCTTCTCCAGGACCTCTTCGCTGACTTCCTTCTCCAAGAATCTCAGAATCCTCTGGATCTCATGCCTTGGGTCCTACGGGATGGGAATGAAAGATCAAAGGGTGACTTTCAGGGAAACGGAGTGAGGCTGGGGCTTAGTGAATTTCACATAAGGTCCAATGTGTTTAGGTGAGAGCACACCAGCAGCCTCACCTCTTTCATGTCTTCATAGAAGAGATAGAGAATGCGACAATCGTGTTGTTTCTCTGACCATTCCTTCACGTGGTCGTACCAGGAGCCAAAGAGAACTGCGTGGGACCACAGGCAGAGCATAAGATGGAGAGAGTGATGCTGAAGCAGCAAAAGGAACCTTACAAAGCAATGCTTTTTGTATTTATGATCTGTGTTTCTATTGGAGAATACAATGTTCTATTCCAGAATATGTAGGTATTGTGGCTTAATCTGGGGACTGTTTGTACAGATCTCCTTTTCCAAAGCAACATCTCTGTTTCCTGTGTTAAATAAGTTATACTTTCTTCACAAGTTGCAGCATCATCTCAACATGCTAACACAACAGAAAGCCTCAGACAAACTTAAGACAATGTCAACTTTTTATCACACGGCATACACAACAGTAGATCATTATGAGAGATAAACAGAGCCATGGGAGGAGATGAAGTGGAAGGGTGAGCCATAAAATAAATAAAAAGGTGAGTGGGTAGAGAGAAGAGTGATATGAGGGGAATTTACAAGAGAGTAAAATGAGCAATGAGGAAGAAATGAAGCCAGGAGACCAGCAGAAAGCATGTGAGAAAGAGCCTAGTAGCCAGTACTTGGAGGTGGATAAGTAAGGAAGACTACATTACACCACTTACAGACAAGTTGGAATATTAGATATCAATGTACAATAGCAATATTAATTTATTAACATTTGTATGAAATCTCAAGTGCTTTCTTTAAGTTCAGGCTATAGTCTTTCATGGGGTGACTTCCTGTTTTTAAACCAACACTACACATCTGTGCAAGGCTTTCAGGTAATCTTGGCCTGCTATTCCTCCGCGACTTGCAGTGATCAATTGATCGCTGCATATTTGTCAGATCTTTCCAACTATCTTTATCCCAATATCATTTATTTTATCAAATAAAAAACACAGGAAATTCCTTCAGTAAAAATGTAGCTGACAAAGGAAAATTATTGGAAAATGAGTCAAAGATATAGCCAAGAAAATGCAAATGAGTGAAATTCAATGTCCAATACACTCAATTTGAAGCACTATCATTTATTTTTCGGTTTGAGTGGTCAAGGATGGAAGTGCGGTATAATTATGAGCAGTCTTCTTTTGAGACCTGGAGCCCTTTTCATAATAATAAATGGAATCAAATAGGGAGGGATTACACACCTAACCTAGGGACAGTATATTTCAACCACTCCCTGCAATTCACAGTCTAAAGCATGAACAAAAAAGAAAAAGAGCAGAGTGTATTAAGTAGGGGCGGCTCCTCCACGTGGGCGGAGGAGCATCACCCCACTGCTTTCTCGCAGTGCGAGAAGCAGAAACATAAAATGGTATTTGGTCGGTGATGAGAGGTGGCAGGCGGAGGAACGTCCAGGGTTGAGTGCATTGAGAGTGCTGATGTAGTAGCAATGGGGGCTGTGGGAACCGGGGTCCATGGTGTAGTCCAGGTGCAGACTAGCTTGCCTTTGGCACGGCCGTGGAGTGGTCACCATTAAGAAGTGTTAGAGAGGCGGGAGGGCTGATCGGCTGAGAGGTGGGAAAAACAGCGCTTGGAAGGGGGTGAATGTTTCTGCTTCTCGCACTTTGAGAAAGCAGAAAGCAGGGTTTGGTTGGAGGCGGGCGGGTGGGCGTTCCTGCTCCAGGCAGGGGAGGAGTGGTTTGCCCACTGTTGTGGGTGCTGACTGAATGCACACTCTGCATTTTCTCTATGTAGGCTGCATGTAGCCTACATAGAGAAAATGGCCTACCCATAGACGCCTGTGGGGTCGGCGTCCTACCCATTTACAACATTGCCATTGCAGCGTTGTGATTGGCTATCAGGAGGAGAGGGAGGCTGCCTGCTTCCTGTAGAAGCAGAGAGAGGAGTTGCGACGCGACGCAGGACCGGAGGCCAAGGTAAGTTTTTTCTTTTTTCTAATCAACCCCTCCTCCACTTGTGCCCCCCCCCTCCCCGTGCGACCCTCCGCCCCCACCTGCGAGTCAGATGGGCCGCGACTGGTATTAAGCACTTTTAATAGAATATGCCAAGGTACCTTGCATAGTTTTATCACGCATGCCATTACAACACAGTCAATACAAGGGGAACAACCTTTACAACGCAACTTTTACAACGCACTACCATTACAACGAAACTATTACAACGCAAAATCTGTTACAACGCAAGTCTTTACATCGACTTGCACTAGATGGCGTGCTAACATTAAAAATAGTGTAGTTTACTATCCAAACACCTTCCCTACTGCAACGTGGACTGGAGTTAGAATAGTAAATTACCCTTTTTTAATGTTAGCACGCCATCTACTGCAAGTCGATGTAAAGACTTGCGTTGTAAAGACTTGCGTTGTAACAGATTTTGCGTTGTAAAAAATGCGTTGTAACGGCATGCGTTGTAAAAGCATGCGTTGTAACGTCATACATCCTCAATACAATGGCCGCATTGTAATAACGCATGCCATTACTCTGCAAGTCTGAACAACAACTTGCTCTAGGGGGGGCGCTGGATGTTGGAATAGTATAATTTACTATTCCAACTCCAGTCTGTGCAAAATCCAACACCTTGTGACCCCTAGAGCAAGTTGTTGTTCTGACTTGTGGAGTAATGGTATGCATTGTAACAACCCGGTCGTTGTACCGACCAAGTTGTAATGGCATGTGTGTTCCGGTTACGCGGTAAAACATGTTTAGCCTTTTAATATCAAGAAAAGCGAAATTGGTTATTTCGTTTTTGGGCATAAATACTGTCTTCTTCCAGGAACATGGTTAAGATCCTTTTCTAAACAGTACATCTGCAGCATGAATTATAAATGCTGACCAGACCTCAATCTTCTTAGTAAATCCGATTAGTGTCATAATCATTCCTCTTGTTGATATCACCAAGGCCCTGTTTCACTTCCCACCAAGAAAAATGAATCAACCTTGCTCAAGGCGTGTAAGTCAGGCAGAGCTATCAGACTTAAATCAAGACTTGACCCAAGAAGAATTTGAAAATGTAAATACGTAGGGCCTCATTTACATATTTTTGACACAGGGCAGCACAGCAAGTCACTTTGCTGCGCTGCCCTGCGTCAAAAGAAAAGGGTAGGAATGCGCCGTATCCATGAGATACGGTGTATTCCTGTCTTCTTCCACATATCAGGTGCACAATTGGCTGCCTTGCCCCAACACAGGCACCCTTGCACCTTGGTGCAAGGGTGCTTGCGCTGCAGGAATGATTGTTTTTGTGCAGGAAGGGAAAAAAGCAATACATGGAGGCGTTTTCCTCCTTCTAGAATGCAGCACACATAGAAAGAGGAATAAACAATGAGAAATAAATGTATTTCTCCTTGTCACGCCTCCCCTGGGCAAGCATAGGCTTTTGACTCATTTCAAGTTTTACAAGTCCATGTAAATCCGAGAATGCGGCAAAATCCATGGGTGTTAAGAGGGAACACCCACTGCAATGCCCGTGGAACTCCCCTTTTACGCTGAGTAAGGCAACGCAGCGACATGTGCTGTTTTGCCTTACTCCATATCTATGAGGCCATGAAAAGTCACGCAATGTGGCTTTGCATGGCATCGTAGATATAGGTCTGCACTCTGGGCCGCCGGTAAGTCAAAAATAGTGACGCACCGGTGACGCAATGAGCTTGTAAATAAGCCTCATAGATTCCCCCAGAGTTCCCCAGATATTAATGAATATTCATGCAGGCCAAGAGCCCTATTTCCTCAAGCAATCAAATTCCAAAATCCTCGTGAGTCCCTCTCTTTGAGTGCCTGATGTAACTACTTGCAGTTTCATGGCCTGACTTAGATTTTGGTGGACGGGTAGTCTGTCACAAATGCATAGGAGATAAGGCACTTGTACTAAGGTGGATGGGATCCCCCTTAGGTTTGTGATGTAATACCCATCTGCCAGACTCCGAATCAGGCTCTTAGGGCTAGATGTATGAGGCACTTTTGCAGTCGCAAATGGCCTGATTTGCAGAATCGGCCCATTTCCAACTGCAGAACTGCATTTTGGTATGTAATTTAGTATGTATTAAACTCAAAATACGATTTGGTAACATGTTAACGAATCGTAGTTTGGAATTACGAATACAAACTGATTCGGTATTTAGAAGGGGCATGTTTAGGGTGTCCCTTCCGAATGCTGAATCTGAATGGCATGTTTGAATGTTTTGTGAACGAAATGCAATTGCAAAACAATCACACTTTACCACCAATTCAAAGTTGGTGGTAACCCATTCCCAAATGGTAAAGAGTCCACTTGGGACCACTTTCCCTTTGAGGATGTTTCAAAAAATAATTATAAGAGCAGGCAGTGGTCCCACCGGCCACTTTCTACTCTTAAAAAATAAAAATGACACTTATCAATTATTATATTTAAACACATTCTATTTTCCTTTAAGGACAACAAGCTGCATTAAAAAAAATGGATTGCTTTATTTAAAGACAATCACAGATATGGTGGTCCGCTGACCCCAGCAGGCCACCATCCCTGTGATGGCAGTGAATCCTGGTGGGTCACAAATTGAAACCTACCACATTAATATTCTTCCAGTAGGCCTATTTGCGGCCCACTACGAATCACTGAGGGGCCATGTATTACTTTTGTACATTGGTGCTAGCTATTAAAAAGAACCCTGGGCGTAGTTTGCGAAGTAGCGCTACGCGTAGCTATGCGAAGTGCACTTCGCACTACGCAAGCTACGCGTAGCTTCGCAAACTGCGTAGTGCACTGTGCAAGATGCTGTTCGCACTGATTGCACAGTGCCGGATGCTTTTCCGTAATGTGCAATCAGTGCAAACTGCATCTTGAACAGTGCAAGTGGTCGTTTTCTGCCGCTCCAGTAGATTTCTACTCGAGCAGCAGCTTTCTCAAAGCGGACTGGTAGTTTCTCATCGTGAGCGGTCACGAGCATATGCGACCACTCGCAATGAGAAATCTGACTTCCCCACGTTGAGAAGGTTTATATTCCACGCTCATGATCGGCAACTTGATGTTGCTGATCACGAACGAGGAAAAAGTCTCGCCGGGAAGTCATTTTGCTTGCTCGCGGTCGCCAACTTGACGTTGAGGACCGCGAGCAAGCAAAAAATGACCGCTGCACTACGCTATGCTACACTACGCGTGTTTGCACTGTGCTACGGGCAATTCACGTAGTGCGAAGTAGCGCAAACTTCGCAAACTACGTGAGCGTAGCGTAGTGCTTTGCCCAGGCTTAATTAAAAAACATCTCTATTTGGTAATCGCTATTACTTATCTTCGTATATCTAGCCCTTAGTTTTTTCTCTATCTGAAGTTTTGAGTTTCTGTAAAAATAGTGATTTTCTTTTATCTAGAATCAATGTTGCACCAATGGTTTCTCCTTCAGTGACATGGGTTAACACCTTTTCCTGAAAAAAATTTAGGTAATTTGCTCATGTTTTAATATTCTTTAAAGACCCGGACATAATACTTAAATAGGATTTTATATAAAACACGCATATTAGCATTTTAACATGACTTTACTGCTTTTGTTTTCTTTTGCTATCAGTTGTGGATCATTAAGGCAGCTCTAGAACACATTTTAAAGTGCTATTCTTCTATTCTCTTTTAAGATAGTTGGGGGGGAAAATACCAGCTTTAGTTGATTTTCTAAATTTTTGTACCAACTGGGACATTACGAAACTGCTCAATCTGGTAAATAAACGGTCAGATGGCAACTTTGTTTGTAACTGGAAATGACCTGGGTACTATGGGAAATTTTTATTGGTAGAGCATGCCTTTGCACTACAGGACATACCTTTCTCTTCAGCAAGACCTGGGGCCTTAAGGGTAACTTGAAGGTACCAGCAACCATTACTATAGCTCTTGTACCAATGTGATCTCACAATTCTAACTGAGATAAAAACTGGGATAAAATTGTTAGTATTTTTAATTATGTGTGGTGTCTATGGAGAACGTGAGCTGTGTGAACAGTGTCCTCTGTAAGAACACAGTTTACACAAGGTGGAGGTTTCCCGCATCGATGGTAATTCCATTTTTGCTTCCTTGATTTTGGAGTAGTCCATGGGGCTTACACCTCAGAGATACCCAATGTAACTCTTGACTGGCTTCAAAGCTGCAGCCTACAATCCACCCAGAGACCTCTCTGGCAGCAATGCACTGGCTAAAACAGGTTTAATTGACTGGCTAGACCGGTATTGTGATCTGCCGAGCAGCAGGTCAACCCCATGTGACATGACATACTGGGTCAAATGGAGTTGACTCTATTTGACCTATTGGTCAAATGGCCAATTAGGAGATCAGTACTGTGATCTGACAACGTCAGGTCAATCCTAGTTGACAAGAAGGGGCCTATGACTTCCTAAACCATGTCCCTTTAACCATGTGTTGCTTCACCTTTCTTTCATTATAAGAAACTGGGGGAAATGACTGTGAAACAACTCCTGGTACTGTGTGACTGGGGTGAAGAATGGGGACTGGATTCTCACTGTTACCCAATTCAAGATCAGCAATAGCTTTTCAAAGTCAATTCTTTTCATTTATCTTGACTTAGAAGTCAATGAAGAGGATCTCCCCCTGGCGAATAAATTAACATCCTGATGACTGAGATCTGCGTGAACGAATACACTAAAATTTAGAGACCTACTGTCAGGAATCAACAAAGCATTCAGGGCCTGAGAACTGAATCAAGGGTGGGACTTCCTGGTCACGACAGACAGTGTCACTATGTAAGCAGCATGAAGGCTTTAGAAAGCTTCCTGTAAACATTCCATGTTGGACTGGTGTTCCTCTTGCTGTATACTGTGTTCACTGTTTCCCATCTCCCACCTTTGTTATCTTTCCCCTCTGCAGTTTCTTCATTATGAGACCTGTTGCCTCTTTTATTGACCTTGCTCTTTGGATTATGTTGTGCCTTTGTCGTTTGGCTGTACTTTTCCTTATTCCCTTCCTTTCTTTGAAGAGTTCTTATGCGACACTTGATCACGGAGTTCCAGACCTCCTTCCTGCTTGTCCTAGGTTCACTCTGGATAGCTATCTCAAAGCTAGTGAGTACACGTGTTTGTTATTCTATCAATGCAAGTATTTCATGTGTTTCACCAGTCCTCGGAGCCTGGCTGTGCTCTCTCACCAGAGATCCTCCATTCACAAACGTGCGGTATGTAAGCAGAGACAAAAAAACCTGAGAGAGCTGGGACAAAGAAGACCTGAATGTGTCTAGATTTCCTTTGCCATTTGTAGCACTTTCTTTTTGTGGTTTGGGAGCCAATTCATTTTTAAGTTCTACTGATCTATTGTTATTGAATGCCGCTATAGGGATATATTACCCAAGATCACAGAAGCTTAGACGCATTGCTACCATAAAGTGACTGAGTTAATATTGGATCATCTGATAGTAAACTTTAGTGCTATGTCAGGACAAAGAAATGAAAAGCTTCACTCTGAGCTGACAGAGACAGTATAATATAGTTTTGTTGTTAAAACTAGCTCTCATTGCCACTTTTATTACATAGATTATTAATTCTGGTTCTGTTTCAACCTCAGATGGCGGGAGAACATCTGGACCTTTTTGTTGTACCTTATTTTAACTGAGACAACTTTCCTACGTCTAAATACCAATTAATGTTTTCTATTACTAATAACTTGAAATGGTCATATTTCAGTATATGAGATTACTGTAACAATGTTACTGAGTTTGCCACCTCAAGAGTAAGATTTGACTCTTGACATCTTTTCTGCGATTTTAAACCCTGTGGAGTTTATGTCTGGGACGACAATACCAAAAATAAAACGTCATGATAAATTATTTACTTTCCTTAAAGGATTTTTTATAAACACTATGGGCCAAATTACGAGTCTTGCGGCCCGAGGACTGTCAGACCCATCGTGGCCCAGTGGTGACGGTCCAGCCACTGCCACACCGGCGGTCCAACTGCCCAATTATGACTTGGGCAGTCAGACTGTAATTGGACCGCCAGCACAACCAGGGAACCACCGTTCGCTGGCGGTGGCATGGCGGTCAGGGGCTATGTAAAATGCAGGTGGTGCTGCTGCCACACCGCCATGCATATTACAAGTTTCAGGACAGCCAGCGGTTTAATGGAGGTCCTTCCTCCATGAAAAGGCTGGCAGTGCTGAAACACAGGGGGCCCTACTGGGCCCCGTGTGCCCTCTCAGCCTGGGGATAAATGCAGGGGGGCACAAGATGTGCCTCCCTGTCTGCATGCACCCAGATTCCTGCACAGCATGGACTTCCGAGTCCATGCCGTGCAGGAACCCTGTTTGGCGTTCCCACTGAAGTGCCTCTTTCAAAGGCAGTGCAGCCTTTGAAAGCCGCACTGTAGTGGGACCACCAAACCGCCCGCCCACCAGACCACAAAAGTGGTTGCAATCTAGCAGGCGGGCAGCAGTGACCCTTAGCTCAGCAGTGGCGCCACTCTGCCAAAAGTCGTAATCTGGCCATAAAACTTTAGTCCCTAAGGCCAAGCCAAAGGCAGCCCTGTGCCATTGCTGCAAGTTTCAAAGGGCAAAAACAAAACCCATTTCAACCATTAAGTAACAATCCTGTGATGCCATTAGGGTAACTAGAGCTGAGTGCAAGCACCCCAGGGAACTATAAACCTCCTTTATTAATAAAAAAACTTGTGTACTCAACTTTTGAACAAACTTTAAGATCGGGTTGAAGGTGCTCATATTCTGATTTCAAAATACTATATTGATTTTCAAGAGGGCAGACAGAAAAACTGTAACAGGGTTAACATAAGATATCTAAGGCAAAATTATCACATATACAATCATAAAGTGAGGTTATTACGCCTATATGTGTATCAAGAGTCTAACCCAAGTGATCAATAATAGAAGAAGAAAAGACAGGCAGAAAGGAAGGAAAAGGGAAAGAAAGACAAGAGAAAAGATTTGATTTGTTCTGCATTCCATCCATCAATTGTGTGTCTTTTGCTTTCTCACCCTAAGAGTGCCAGGTATGCCCAGACGTGGGTCCCGTGCTCTCCATGCCACTGGAATCAAACTATCCTGGCTGAAGAGGGGTGAAACCCCGAAACCGGTCCTAGGATGCTTGCTTCCAGTTCAGGGAGGACCTGGCTTGGCAGTTCGGGCTGGACTATTCCCATGAGGCACATTGTCAAGACTGATTTGCATATGGCTGGGTTCAAACTGGAATGGCATGGTGAGCAAAAAAACGATGGATTTAGGCCCAGATCTCTGTACTGGGGTGAATGTAAGACATTGTTCTACATTCTGTCCATCAACTGTTGTTTTTGCATTTGTCACCCCGAGTGGAAAGGGGTATGCCCAGACGTGGGACCCGTGCTCTCCATGCCACTGGAATCAAGCTATCCTGGCTGAAGAGGGGTGAAACCCCGAAACCGGTCCTAGGATGCTTGCTTCCAGTCCAGGGAGGACCTGGCTTGGCAGCTCAGGCTAGGCTGTTCCCATGAGGCACAGGGTCAAGACTGATTTGCATATGACTGGGTTCAAACTGGAATGGCATGGTAAGCAAATAAATGATGGATTTATGCCCAGATCTCTGTACTGGGGTGAATGTAGACATTGTTCTTCATTCTGTCCATCAACTGTTGTTTTTGCATTTGTCACCCCGAGTGGGACGGGTATGCCCAGACGTGGGTCCCGTGCTCTCCATGCCACTGGAATCAAGCTATCCTGGCTGAAGAGGGGTGAAACCCTGAAATGGGTCCTAGGATGCTTGCTTGCAGTCCAGGGAGGACCTGGCTTGGCAGTTCGGGCTGGACTGTTCTCATGAGGCACAGGGTCAAGACTGATTTGCATATGGCTGGGTTCAAACTGGAATGGCATGGTGAGCAAAAGAACGATGGATTTAGGCCCAGATCTCTGTACTGGGGTGAATGTAGACATTGTTCTTCATTCTGTCCATCAACTGTTGTTTTTGCATAGAGTTTTATCCAGTCTTAGTTTTTTGATACTGATCCGTGCTTTCTTATCGCGCCAGAGGAATTTAGTGATAAGGATATCTAGTTTGTGGTGGAAGTCATCTGTAAGGAGGAGCGTGAGCATACTGATGAGATAATTAACCATCGGGTTGATCATCATTTTAATAGTTTTGATTCTGCCCCACCACGTGATGAATTTTGGTGACCAAGAGTCCAAAAGCTTCTTTACTTTTTCTAATATTGTTTTCTCCTTCTGGTGTAGAGTATCTATTAAGTTACTACCAAATTCGATACCTATGTATTTGAGATAGCCTGTTTGCCATGTTAGCCCCGACTCTCCCAAGATATCCCTCATACAGTGGACATTTAGCGGTTTGAGTTTCGATTTCTCTCAGTTAAGTTTATAACCTGAGTAGCCGGAATATTCAATGATTGTATCCATCAAGGCTGCAATTGATGTCTTTGGTTGTTCTGTTACTATTAGTATGTTGTCTGCATAGGCGGCTAATTTTATTTGGGCGCCATTGATATCCACCGCCTTAATGTTCGAATTTAATTTGATGTCCTGGATCAGGGGTCCAATGCCAGTAAGAATAAGGATGGAGATAGTGGGCAACCCTGTCTAGTACCCTGTTGCAATGGGAAGGGTTCGGAGAGTGAACCATTAACGAGAATACGGGCTGATGGTTTCCCGTAAAGGGCCATCACCATAGGGATATAATCCTCACCTAAATTGAAAGAATGCATACATCGTTCCAAAAAAGCCCAGGAGACCCTATCACAGGCCTTCTTGGCGTCTAATGTGATAGCTATTGCTGGCTTCGGCTTAATGGCAGCATACTCTAAAATGTGGCACAACAGACGGGTGTTATCGTTAGACATACGTGTACGTAGGAAACCAACCTGGGAGTTACTTATTAGCTTTGGAAGAGCAGAGTTGAGTCTGACAGCTAAGATCTTAGCATATATTTTGCAGTCTACGTTAATAAGGAAATAGGTCTATAGTTTTTCGGTGATAGGTGATCCTTCCCCTCCTTCGGAATGACTATTATGTTAGCTTCCGACATAGTGTTTTACGTGGTTCCTTTAGATTCTGTGTGGTTAAAAACTTGTTTCATGGTTGGTTTTAGCTGGTTTAGGAAGGTCTTGTAAAAAGAGGCTGTAAAACCATCCAGCCCAGGGGCTTTGTTGTCTTTTAATGATTTAACTGCCTTTTCAATTTCTGTGAAATTAATTTCCTGTCCTAACCTAATTGTATCTTCTCTAGTTAGTTGTGGTAAATTGAGTCTGTTGAGATATTTGGTACATTCCTCTAAGTTGAGGGTCTGATCATTTTTGTAGAGTTCCTGATAGAAGTCTTTAAAGGTCCTAAGGATGTCTTTGTGTTTGGTATGGGTTTGTTTGTTAGAGTCTTTAATGGATGAAATGACAAACTGGTTCAGTTTGTGCTTGAGATAGGAGGCAAGAAGTTTCCCTGCTTTATTAGCTTCACATAGTTTAAGGGCTTTATATTTATTAACCCACAACCCTGCCCTCTCATTTAAGATTTTGTTGTATTCGTATTCCTTTTGTGTTAGTATTGCGAGCATCTTACTATCGTATAAGGCCGTAGCGTGAGACAGTTCTAAGTTTCTGATCTCCTGTTCAAGCTGTATTAATCTCAGATTTGTACTCTTGTTGATTTTTATCTTGATTTCAAATATGGTGCCCCTAATGGTAGCTTTCAGCGCATCCCAGAGTGTATCAGTGCTGGTCTCAGGATTGTCATTGTGTTTAAGGTAGTCTATTATAGCATCCTCGATCTTCTTTTTATCTACAGGATCCGAAAGTATTTTGTTGTTAAAGCGCCATCTCTTAGGTACAGAATCATTGTGGCACCCACCCAATTTTAGGCTAATACACGAGTGGTCACACACTACCCTTGGGGCTATGTTTGAGTGCTCAATTAATCGTGTGTGAGAGCCGGAGATGAGAATATAATCTATCCTGGTGTTTGAGTTGTGAGGATTAGAGTAGAAGGTGTAGTCTCTAGTGTCTGGATGTTGGAGGCGCCACGCGTCCTTAAGGTTAAATTTGGAGCAGATATTTTGGAGTACAGCATGTGAGATCGTAGGGTGGTAATGACAGGTGGATTGCCTATCCGTTATAGGGTCTAATGGGATGTTGAAATCTCCTGCTACCACAATGAGGTCATCTTGGGGGAAACCTTGCAGCGTGTTGGATACCTCAGACCAAAAAATTGGATCATCAGCGTTGGGGCCGTATATGTTTGCTACGTGAATAAGATCCTTCCCCTTTCTCAGATGTGTTACCAAAAGTCTGCCCTTGTTACTGTGAGACTGGGAATCTAGCGAGATATTGGATTTTTTTTATATCAGTGTAATTACCTCCCATTTCTTTTTATCAGCAGGAGAGCAGGCCATTTGTAAGATCCAGTTACCTCTAATGAGTTTGGCATCGTCCAAAGACAGCTTTGTCTCTTGTAATAGAAAGACATCACCTTTAGTTTTGGCCAGATAATCCAGAATTTTCCGGCGTTTAATTGGGTGGTTAAGACCTTTGACATTTAGGGACACTATATTTTGGTCAGTTGCCAGGGTAAGTGTGTTCTTGCGGGCCATCAGATAAGATGTTATGTAGTAGGTACATCAAGTATAATTGTAAGAAACCTAGAAGCGCTACCTGGACCCATGAGGGAAAAGGTGACAATAGCTGATTTGATTTGATTTGAATTGTTATTTATAAAGCGCAACGAATGCCGTGGCATCTTGGTGCTAACAGTGATACATGGATAATTGGAACCTGAGCCTAGGTGTTTTAATTTTTAGCAAATAGCCAAGTTTTTAATTCCTTCCTGAACCTCATCCGATTCGGTTGGCAACGCAAAATGGATGGCATCTGGTTCCAAAGTTTTGCCGCACAGACAGTGTGCGGCCCCCCCATCTTACCTTGCGTGTTTTTGGAACACAAACAAGGACCTCCGTAGAGGATCTAAGAGTTCTTACAGGAAGATACCTAGTAAAAAGTTTCCGCACCTCCCCAGAGATGCCTCCATGGAGGGCCTTATGTACTAAGCAAAGAGCTTTAAAACTGGCTCTTTGATGGACAAGGAGCCAATGTAGTGCTCTAATGGCCTCTGAGGTGGAAAGACCCTTGGGAATATTCATGAGTAGTCTAGCCACTGCGTTTTGCAGTGATTGTAGCTTCCTCTCCTGTGCTTTGTCAAGTCCCACAAAAAGAGCGTTGCAATAATCCAGTTTAGATAAGAACAATGCAACTACAACAGTCTTTTGAAGCTCAGGCGCTATAAACGGGAATATTTTCCTCAAAGTTTTTAAGAGGAAGAAGCAGGAGGAAGTTAGTTGGTTAACATGGGCGGATAGATTAAGCTGTTCATCTAAGGTCACCCCAAAATTTTTAACCTTAGTGACGGAGGTAGGACAGACTCACGCCTCCATAGGCCACCAGTTGGTGTTCCATAACGATGGTCCTTTTCCAAATTCTAGGACCTCGATTTTATCCGTGTTTATTTTCAGATAATTTGAGCTCATCCAACACATGATATCTTTCAAAACATGCATGAAAGCCAATGGCTACTGTGTCTGAAGATTTGGCAACTGAGATGGTAAGCTGTGAGTCATCGGTGTATATGATCAGTGAAAATCAATGTTTCCTGACCAAGTTGGCCAATGAGGACACATATATGTTGAAGAGGGTTGGAGACAAAGCAGAACCTTGCGGAACACCACATGGGAGTTGGAAAGTTCCGGACTGTGTATTCTCCCAATGTATATTTTGTTGTCTGGTTTCTAAGAAGGAGGAGAGGAGATTCAGTGCGATATCCTCCACCCCTATCTCTTTCAGCCGCTGCACCAACACCTTATGATTTACGGTGTCAAACGCCGCCGAAAGGTCTAATAGGACCAGAATTGCTCTGCCACCTCCATCCACTATCCTCCGAATCTCCTCTGTGGCCAGCACCAACGCTGTTTCTGTCGAGTGACAAGGCCTAAAGCCATGTTGTTTGCGGTCTAACAGAAGATTATCTTCTAGGTAGTGAATTAACTCCCTGTTTATTGCTCTTTCCAGAATTTTTGCTGGTAGCGATAGTCGGGATATTGGCCGATAGTTTTTTGGTTCTAATGGGTCCAAGGCTGGCTTTTTAAGAATTGGCCTTATACAGGCCTTTTTCCATGCATCAGGATATTTACCTGTTTCAAGGACTTGGTTTAAGAGAGGGGTAATATGTGTACTGATGACCTTGTGGGCCAGATGAAGAACTTCTGGGGGGCATGGATCATTTGGAAAACCAGATTTGGTGGATATCAGGAGGTCATGGACCTCCTCCACATTAAGTGTCCTGAAACATGCAAGTCTACCACTTGCAGCCCATACGTTTATATTAGGAGGATTACTATCTGGCATAGTATTAGCCAAGTTTAAACGATCATCATAGATCATAGCTGACAACAAGCCCACCCAATAGGGAACAATTCGAATGCATTATCCAGGTACTTTGTATACAGTCTAAACAACTTTTTCGGATACTCTTGTGTGCCAGATCTCACTCCTTGTCTATGCATCAAGGAGTGCCAAGCACAGATTAGAGAAGGAAAAGAGGTGAAAAAGGGAAAAGAAGCTAGAAGATAGTTCCTCCCTCCCCATCCCCCCTCCTACCCCTCCCATCCCTGAAAACCTCATATGTAGGAGATGCGACGGCAGGATCGTCATTCCATCTCTCGGAGATTGACTGATTGTAATAGGCTAAATCGTAAATCTACCTACATTCTATACGTGACTTTGATTACAGGAAGGCACTAAAAGAGATGTAGACCCCATAGCAATGAGTCTACAGACATTTAACATTCCAAATTACAGTGTACATAGACATAGTTGATATGTAAAATCTATAAAAAGATATGAGTATAGGCCAAAATAATCTATGACAACTTTACTTGTAGTGATGCCAGCATCACAGAGTGTGTGTTAACACGAGGTAGGTAATGGTTTAAAACACTTAGCCTGACCGATGATGGTACGGATTCCTAGTTCATCCCGTGCTCAAGTCATGAGAAGATCTCCTTTTGTTAGTGGCGGATTGAGAAGCCTCCATGTCCTGAGTGGTTGGGCTTTCCAAGAATGACTCAAGATCCTTAAGGTCGTTGAAGTAGTGATGTCTACCGCCATCGATTATCCTGAATTTGGTGGGGCCAACGAAGAAGAACTGAATGTTTTTACTCCCAAGTTTGTCGCGTAAGGCAAGAAATCCCTTCCTGGTGTCGACAGTAGGCTTAGAGTAGTCTTCTGTGAAAATGATCTTTTGGCGTTCCAAATAATTTGGTGATTTTTACGTGCATTATTGAGGATAGTTTTTGTGTGCTGGGATCTCAGTAGTTTGCAAATAATGGGCAGGGCTGCTTGCCTTGACATGGATTTAAAAGTGGGTATTCTGTGCACATGATCTAGTTCAAACTGACGGTTGAACTTTAAGTTGGTAAGCTTAGGGATCCAGTCCTCAAGAAGGGCTAAACATGAGCCTGCTGAGTCTTCCGAACCCTCCAGGACCCCAAGTATTCGAATGTTCCACCGCCGATTGCGGTCTTCAAGCTCAGCTCTTTGTTTTTGTAATGTTGAGGTAAGTTTTGTTAAGGCCTTCACCTCCTGACTTGAATTGAAGGAGGTATCTTCTACGTCACTAATTCTTTGCTCGGCCACTAAAAGCCTATTATTAACTGTGTCTAGGTCAGCCCTGACGGCCGCTATTTCAAGTTGAATAGCGTCAGTGGTTTGCTTTGTGGATTTAGCTAAGTCATGGACATCCACCAGTTTTTTTCAGAATCATGTCTAGGGTGCTGTTAATGTCCGGTTTCATTTTGAGTGGAGAGTCCGTCCGAGAGTACTGGGTCTCCCTTACTCCTTTTACCGATGTAGTTTAGATTCTTTGTCTGCCATTATTTTGTGGGATTTTTTTGTGGGATTCCTGAGTGAATGTTGTGCTTCCAGAGATCCTTCTGCTAGTATCCCCCGAGCCGGGACACCGTGATAATATGGTTCCCGTATTCTGGCTTGCGTTCTGTCACGGACTAACCCTTATCTACCAAGGCCCTTGGTGCTTTTCCTGCGCATCACTGCCCCGAAGCACTGTAGAGTTATTTGGAGTTTAACATGATTGGGTATCCTTTATGAGCGATAAAATGCGGGTCGTTTGAGAGATTAGCGTGGAGATGCCAATCTGCTACAAATCCCTGGCTGTTATTGTGTGGGTCAAGACTGATTTGCATTTGGCTGGGTTCAAACTGGAACGGCAAAGTGAGCAAAAAAACGATGGATTTAGGCCCAGATCTCTGTACTGGGGTGAATGTATGACATTGTTCTGCATTCTGTCCATCAATTGTTGGTTTTGCATTTGTCACCCCGAGTGGGAAGGGTATGCCTAGACGTGGGTCCCTTGCTCTCCATGCTACTGGAATCAAGCTATCCTGGCTGAAGAGGGGTGAAACCCCGAAACCGGTCCTAGGATGCTTGTTTCCAGTCCAGGGAGGACCTGGATTGGCAGTTCGGGCTGGACTGTTCCCATAAGGCTCAGAGTCAAGACTGATTTGCATTTGGCTGGGTTCAAACTGGAACGTCATGGTGAGCAAAAAAACGATGGATTTTGGCCCAGATCTCTGTACTGGGGTGACTGTATGACATTGTTCTGCATTCTGTCCATCAATTGTTGTTTTTGCATTTGTTATTGTGTGGGTTCCTTTGCGCTGGGCAGGAGAGCGTCTGTTTGTTGAATTTTGCCCTTCACAGTTGCACAGTTGTACCCTTTGCGTGTTTAAAACTAACGGTTTGTCGGCTGGCTCTATGTATCTACATCAATCTAATTATTGGGAGCCCCCCCTCACTGCTGGAGATGTTCTCTGTATGTGTGGCTTGATTTACTGTGGGCTGGCATTCAAGCATGTACCAAGTACTAACTAGAAGTCAGCACCAATTCCCTACTGCTTCTTAGGCTTCCGGGATAACAACGAGCCAGCCTGCTGTGCACCGGTAAGATAGCGTCTAGACTTCTACCCTTGATGCAGTCGCTCTTGTGTAATGCCAATACTCCGATGGGGTAGACGCTCAAGATGTCATTATGGCCGCCATGTTGGAATCAGGCAGGTTTGGGTGCACAGCTAGCAATACTTTATGGCATTGACAGATCTGCCGATAGGTCGCCGGTATGTTGATAATGCAGGCGGTCACTTACGTTATTAGTTAAGCGGGTGTGTCGGGAGGCCCGAACCTTATCAAGGTCTTTGTTTGGCAGGCGCCATTTTGTAGAGACTCAGTTCTCGGCGAGCGGCTGTGCCAATTTCGCTTTGTGCTTAAATTGGACACTCAGGGGGGCGTGGCCAAGCTGAGAAGCGTAATGGCCGCTTGAGCTTACAGTTCCGCCGACTCCTTCCCTAAAATCGTATATCCGTCATACTGATCTGACCCCAAGTGCAGGATCTTGCTCCTGAGTGAAAGCGGCGCCGATTTCGGAGCCCCTAGAGCTCCGTACTGCACGAAACAGGAGTTGTAAGCCCCGTTCGCCTATGGCCTATAGCAGCATGATAGCCAGGGACTGGAGTGCCGGCCGAGCCAGCTGGTGTGCCCCTGGGGAGCGGCTGCAACCAAAGCTGACTCGGGGCCTTGCCCGTGAGGGGCGTTGTGGGCATTGTGTGGAACCTGTAGAAGCGCTCTGAAAATGGCCGAGTGGGGACAGGCGGCCGCGCTGTGCCGATGGAGCAGATAGCGGTATTGAAGTGGGGCTGATGCACGATGCCAACGCGGCAATTCTGGTGCCCAGAGAGGGTTAGTCCTGGGGAGTAGGGGTGGTGGAGGCGACCATCACCATTAAATGTGCTCGCAACGGAAGCCTATTAAGCTGCTTCCCTCCCCCTCTCCCATCCATGTACTGACTGCCGGGCCTGGTGAAAGACTGAGAACTGGTGCCATTGTGTTGAATTGGGTGCCTCACTCCCCTACAGCCGGGATTCCCAACGACCAGATCGAGACAGCTAGCGGGCTGACAATAACAGCGGAGAAAGGGGCCTTACCCCATACTGGACGTTGCGCACTGTCCCTGCATCGCAGTTATCTACATGGCGAGGCCTGGCGGACTGGGGAGTTGTGATATGCTGTGAGCACTACTGGTCTTTCGGATAAGGCACTTACCTCCTGAGGCTGCACTGTAGACATCCCCTCCTCGTGTCACCTCAGTGTCTCACTGAACTGCCGGGGCTGGACCCCATAATTGTGTAATACTGTGGCCACCTGGGTACTGCGAAGCCCAATAATGGAGCTGAGCTGCGGCAGACTGCTCTTTCCAAGATTCAATATGGATAAGCCTAAATCTGCAGGGGTGAAGGGACCTAGATCAATCCAATCAAATAGACTTGACAGCTACACCCTCTCCAAAGAAGCCCTGCAAGACCTTCAAACTAAAAATAAGACCATGACCGATCCTGAGGGGGACAGCCCAGAACTAACCTTGAAAGATGTCATGGACGCCATATCTGGCATCAAGACCACAATGGACGCTCTCTCGATCAAAATTAATCTCATTCGAGCGGATCTGTCAAAAATCAACGAAAAAGTCAAACAAGTGGAAATCACGACCTCAAGCCTCTTCGGGGATGTCACTCAATTACAACGAGACGTGAGTGACTTACAATTAACCCTGGGCATAGTTCGCGTAGTAGCACTACGCGTCGCTGCGCAAAGTGCACTTCGTACTACTGCGTAGTGCGCTGTTCGCGATGATTACACAGTGCCGGATGCTTGTCCGCACTGTGCAATCATTGAAAACGGCATCTTGCACAGTGCGAGCTGTCGTTTTCTGCCGCTCGAGTAGATTTTTACTAGAGCGGCAGCTTTCTCAACGCGGACTGGTAGTTTCTCATCGCGAGCAATGAGAAACCTGACCTCCCCGCGTTGAGAATCTCGCCGGAAGGCTTATTTTCCACGCTCGCGATCGGCAACTTCATGATGCTGATCGTGAACGAGGAAAAAGTCTCGCCAGGATGTCATTTTGCTCGCTCGCGGTCGCCAACTTGACGTTGAGGACCGCGAGCGAGCAAAAAATGCCAACTACGCTATGCTACGTGATTTTGCACTGTGCTACGTGCAATTCGCGTAGCGCGAAGTAGCACAAACTACGCAAACTTCTCCCAGGGTTGCTTACAATCCTTCCGTAAGTCTATGGAACTAAAACTGGATGACTATAAAGGGCGTCTTCGATGGAATAACGTGCGAATCCTGGGCGTGGCAGAAAAAGTGGAAGGACCAACCCCAGATCTCTTTGTGGAGGACCTCATCTTGAAGCATCTCCAGCCCAAAGGTCTTAGTAAATTCTTTGTTGTAGAGCGGGCACATCGGGTGCCGGGCGGCCGCCCGGAGCCCCGCGACCAATGCTGGCGAGAGCACTTAACTACCGGGATAGGGACGTGATCCTCCAAAACGTGCGTAGAGGTCCCCCACTTCACTATGACAACGCCGTAATCTCCTTTTTGCCGGATTTCACGCAAGGAGTGCAGAGACGGAGACAGACATTGCTTGGGGTCTAGAGGAAACTGCGGGAGGGTGGATACAAATACGCAATGCTTTTCCCGGCGAAACTTCGTGTGGAGGCTGATGGAAGGGCCTGGTTTTTCGAGCAACCAGAGTTGGCGTCAGACTGGCTGAAGAGTTGAATGAGTCAGTATGTCGGCGACCGGGACAGTGGCGGGGATTCCTCCCCTCGGAACAGGAAGTGACTGCCACAGCAGTGTGAAAGTACACCGGCGGGCTTGGTAGCCCTTTGGTAATGTTGAGACTATTATTTGGGACGCTACTGTAGAAACTGTCAGAAGGAGGGACACTTTCATATCAGTCATATTCACGATGGGGCGGGTCTCTATCTTGGGGACCAGATTGCTGCTACTGATAGGGGTTGGAGAAGCGGGGCGCACCACCCCCCAAGGTTCTTCTTTTAGTAACTGTTAGGGCGACAGGCACTCTGCTAGTTATTCATGGGCAGTTGGAGGCCCAGAGGGCAGGGAAGCAGGGAGGGGGTTGTTGGATCAGGGGTTTGATAGTGTTGTTTTTTGTTGCAATCTTTACATCGACAATCCATGAAGGCGGCGTGACTAAGAACATAGAGATTTTACTTAGACTTAATGCATAGACAGTGGGATAAGAGTGCCAAAATTCTGAGTTGGAATGTCAATGGGCTTGGCGATAAAATCAAATGCTGTATTGTACTTCAATATATTAAGAAACAGGCCCCTGATATCATCCTTCTCCAGGAGACACACCTGATAGGGCACTCATGTAAGGCTATGTGTAGGTGGGGATATAAATTAATAGCACATGCAGGGTTTACCACTTGCTCAAGAGGAGTTGGTATTATGGTGAAAAATACATTTCCCATTAGTGTAAGTTCCACCTGGGCTGACGATAAAGGCAGCTATGTAGGTGTCACCGGGACTTGGGAGGGGCGTACCATCACTTTGTTTTCTAGCTATGTGCCCCCTGGCCTCCAATCTACTACATTCCAAGACCTGGACACTGTTCTTCTCTCAGTGCCGGAGGGCTTTTTGCTACTGGGAGGGGATTTCAATTCAGTGGTCTCGGGTATGCTTGACCGCCACCCCCCTAGAGATATGGGACCCTCCATGATATGGCTGCCAGACTTCCTTAAGGCCCTGAGAATGGTGGATGCCTGGCGTACGTATAACCCCCAAGAAATACAACATACTTTTCATTCTGGAGGCCACCACCGCCTATCCAGGTTGGACTATGTCCTGGTTCCAGGCACACAAATAACACAAATCCGCTAAATCAAACATCTAGCTAGGGGTATTTCCGATAATTCGCCGGTATGGGTCCACATTTGCCTAGGCCAGATGAGGGTGGGTAGGACCATCCCAATTAATCCCTGGCATCTTTGTGACCCCAAAATTCTGAAGAACCTCATCAAAGCGATAGATAACTACTTCACCGAAAATGTGGGCATGGTAGACTCCCCCCAAACACTTTGGGAAGCCTTTAAGTCAGTAATCAGTGGTGAGGCCTTGTCAATAATTTCTGGACAAAAGAAAGCTCAACAAAAAGTAGTGTCTGACATAGAAAAAGAGATATATCACTTAGAGAGGGAATTGAAGATGATGCATACTCTGGAATCGCTCCATCTGCTGCGGCTTAAGCAGGACGAATATAGGGCACTAGTAACCGAAAGAGCTAAGACCCCGGGAAGGGAGAAACTTGGTAAATTGTACGACCTGGGGGACAAGGCAGGGAAGTTAATAGCCTGGCTTGATACAAAGGAATGGGTAAACAGACTGGTCCCGATTCTACGGGGCACAGGCGAGTGTATCACTGACCCTCAGGAGGTTGTAAATTGTTTTGCTTGACATTTTGCTGAGGTGTACACGGCGGTGGCACCCTACACTGAAGAAAAATCTTCTGAAATGATGAAAGACATAGCACTTCCCACCCTTTCCCTAGTGGACCAGCAACTCCTAGAAAGCGCCTTGACAGTGGACGAAATAGCGCAGGCGATCCGATCACTAAACTCAGGGAAGGCCTTAGGCCCTAATGGCATCCCTATCGAACTATATAATCTTAAACCGGACACGCTGGCCAACTACTTGACAAGCCATGTGCGAAGAAAGCATAGAGAAGGGGGCACTACCACTTGATCAACGGACGGCCACCATCGTAACCATCCATAAAGAAAGCAAACCCAAAACAGAATGTTCCTCCTATAGGCCGATTTCACTTCTTAACGCTGAGCCCAAGATTCTCGCTAAAGTTTTAGCCAATCGATTAATTAAAATCATATCAAGCCTTATACACCCGGACCAATCAGGCTTTATACCACATCGGAACACGGCATTAAACCTGCACAGAGTCCATGGTGTGTTAGGCAGAGCAGCAACGATACTGGAACCTGCTGTTCTGGTGTCCCTAGATGCTACAATGGCGTTCAACACTATTGAATGGCCGTATCTGATAGCTGTACTCCAGAAAAGGGGGTTTGGTCCAAATTTTGTTAGATGGATACGTCTCCTGCATACAAGGCCATTGGCTCAAGTGGTGGTCAACAACAAAAAATCAGACACCTTTAACCTTAGTCGGGGTACACGTCAGGGCTACCCACTCTCTCCCCTCCTCTTTGCCCTAGCCCTAGAACCGCTTGCGGCATAGATTCGGAGAGATTCGGTTATTCGAGGTCTGCGTTGGTCTCTCGACTGGGAGGACCGTATCTCACTCTGCGCGGACGATGTGTTGCTCTACCTGGCCTCCCCTAAGAAATCCCTAATCGCAGTCCTAGATTTATTAGCGATATTCATTAGGCACTCAGCATTCACGATCAACTGGACGAAGTCTCATCTGCATGTCCTCCAGGACGAACCACTGGTCCTACCCCGGGACTGCCAGATCCAGATTAGCACTACGGGATTCAAATACTTGGGTATATTCCGCTCCTTAGATCCTACGCTCCGGTACAACAGAAACCTGCTTCCGCCACTTTTAAGGCTAAAGCGAGATATAGCGAGCTGGAAGACACTTCCTCTCTCCCTCCTGGGCAAAGCTGTCCTTTTTAAAATGATGTCACTACCCCGTTTCCTCTATATCCTACAGAACACACTTGACCCAGTCCCACTGAAATACTTTAAAGAAATCGAACGTCTCCAGAGAGACTTATTGTGGAATGGTGTGCCACGTATTGCACTTGGTAAACTCACCTTAAATTGGTATGACGGGGGCATCAACCTCCCTGATATAAAGAAATATTACTGGGCTGCACACTTGGCGGCTATTAATCATGGCACTTACGGTAACCCTGAGTGATGACCCTGGATTTCGAATGGATAGATAGCTCCTCCCGGGAGGAAATTATAATATTTTTTATTTCAAAACGAAAACCTAATAAAGTGAATTTTGAATTTGAATAGGGAATTTTATTCAAAACCAACCAGATTTTGCCTAACAGGCCCTACTGGACGTTCCGTACAGTTGTGGCACACAGATAATAAATCCCTTGGATGGGGGAATAAACTAGCGCTAGCTACCTCCCTGTGGGACTCGGAAAGACTGGGTAATTTGTGGAAGTCAAAGGGATTTAGTAATTGGGACTTGATCGGTATTTCCATGATTGCAGACCTGTGGGAAAAAGGGGATGTTAAAACATTCGCGGCTCTCCAAAGCCAACACGAATGAGCTGCCACTGAATATTTTCGCTATTCCAAGGTTTATCATGCACTACACTCACTCCTTCCAAAAGGTTCCTCCCCTCCGGAGTCATCCCCACTGGAGGATAGAATACTAGATGGCCACCTCCCTGAGAAAACCATCTCCCTTATATATAAAAAACTAATATACAATATGGAGGACCCTCTCCTCGGTCTCCGAAATAAATGGGTGACAGAGGGTATTGAAATGGATGATAAGGAGTGGTGAGACGCAGTGTCTTCCCCCAGAGTAGTGGCTATCCCGGCACGGCTCAGGCTAGTGCAGCTCAAAATCCTACATAAAACATATAGTACGGGACCCCGTTTGATACTGATGGGTGGAGCGGGTGGGGGGGATTGTAGGAGAAGATGTGGGCAGCTGGGAACCTTTATGCACATCATATGGGACTGTGAGCATATCCAAACATATTGGAGGGAAGTACACAGAGTTATGAGCACAGTGTTGGGCATAGTTATTCACCCGGAGGCACGCCGATGTCTCCTGAATATATGGGAGCCTACGGATTTAAACGCACATCAGATACAGTGGGCCACTTTGGGGTCGATGATAGCAAAAAGGAATATTGCTCAGGCTTGGGGAGCGGCGGCACCACCCACAATAGGAACATGGGAAACAAACCTAGACTGGTGTATGTTCCGGGAAAAGACAGTGTATGTGGCCCAGAGCTGCCCCAAAAAATGGTCACAGATATGGAGTGCTTGGAACAAATATCATGGAGACATATGCCTCCCCCTCTGAACAGTGAATTGGATGACCCACTCACCCCATGATCTAGCCCAAAGATGTATACTGTATATGATAATTGTATTGGTCCGCCTAGCCTGTAACGATTTTGATTGTATTGTATGACTTGCCATATGTCGATGACTGTTAAATAAAAAGATTTAAAAAAAAAGAAAATTGGACACTCAGTAAACATTCATTGGTCTCATTTTGTGCAGCTATCGCTCCGCTTACAATCCTGGTTAGCCTATATCAATCATCAGCATTTTGTTTCGGTGCAGAGCTCACAGCTCGTAAACGCCATTTTACCTTCCGCTTTCATGACTTCGGGTGAAATTAGGCTGCGTGTAATCGGACAGTTCCCTTGGGTGCACAATAGCTCCTAGCTGTAGCGCTCGCTAAAGTGGCGAAGTCGTTCCCCAAGCACTGGTCGGTTTGGTGAGAGGCAGTCTATATCGGTCCTCCGTCATCCATACTAGCCGCCGTTGCTGAAACCAAGCCTGTCTTGCATCAATCACAAGAGGCCCGCCGAAATGAGCTAAATGGAGTTAGCTTACCTTAACACTCTTTGGTAGAGGCTCACGCTCTTCCAGACGGGTGAGTTTGATGGCGATGTGATGCGCTTTCGGTTGGGTTCACTTGGTTTCAGTTTGTGAATGTCGAGTCGCTGCCATTTTATTTCTCGCGTCTCGCTCTTATCTCCGAGACATAAGCTCGAATTTCTTCCTCCTTAGAGCACCGGAGGCCATCACGATGGTATCCTCACAGGCAGTGAACCTTCTGATGGCCAAATCTTCAGTCGCTGGGTTCCTCTCATTTATTTACTCATCGGGATATCAGTGTTCTTTCTCCGATCCGACGGAGTGACGGAAACAGGCAGCCATTAGCTCTGCCGTCCAAGCATCGCCCCCGGTGCTCATATTCTATCTCCTTTCCAGGCAGGGTTCCGTGCTGCAATAAGCACTAATGATCAAGCTTTCTGTTTTTCATGAATAATTTGGAAATATGTCCACCATCAAAAAGATACTTGTAAAAAGATACTTTTAAAGATACTTGTATGTAGCATTTTTAGACCATATGGCTGCCTTTGACCTGGTTCCTAGGGAAAAACTTTGTGAGGTCCTTGGCTCAATGGGGGTTTCTTTATATCGATCAAACAACACATTAATCAGCTACATGAACCGAAGGTTGCCCAGGTCAGGTGGGACAGAGCTGGGGAGCTGACAAATTCTATTTCCATTCATAAGAGGGTCTGCCTTGGCTATGTATTTGCACCTACACCTTGCTCCCTGTATATTAATGGAGTAACGGTCAGCCGCTTTTGATAAATGGGAAGTATTTTTTCCATTTCAATGAAATCCGTGACAGAGGTAGTAGCACTTTGAACTTTGTCCGTAATAATGTTTTGTTTCTTTATGTGCTTTTTCTTTACAAAAGCAAAAAACATGAACTTGTATTTTATGCATCCATTATGTACAATGGGAATTTTCCAAAAGATGCATTACTGATTTTGGGATCTTTACTGCCACAATGTTACTTTCACTTTTATGTCTATCATGACGACACTAGCATAAAATGGTAACCAAGGAAGTGTTAACCAACTTGACAAAGGCCGTTTCTGGCTGAAACGCGTTGTTGGTGACGAATAAAGTATTTGATTGTGGATTGGTGTGCCGCAACTTTCCTCACCTGTGGATTGAATTTTGGATGTATTGTGGCAGACTGCAGCCACGGCTGGCACCAACGCTTAAGGGCAGGCGAACGGCGTTTGCTGGGCAGACACTTGTAAAAGGATATTAATTGGAGTAGTAGGCTTTTTGGATAACTGTCCTAAATTGAATGGGAAGAAAGTCCCTGCACTCCAATTTGCCGATGACACCTTGCAACATCTCACGGCCTACAGAATCTCTTTATTAAATTTGGGGAATTCTGTTACCTAAGAGGTCTGGAACCAAACACACAAAAACCTGAAACTATGTTTTTTTATTCGCACAAACGCCACAAGGGTGCCCTCCGAATGGGAAATGATGCTTTTGAAATAGTTCAAACTTTTGATTACCTCGGATTAAGACTTGTTAGTCCATTATCCTTGCGAACCCAAATACAAAAGAGCGCTTGTTTAGTCAAGCACAGAGCAGCCACAATTGTGAAAATACATAAGGGCAGAGAATTTAGATCACTTTCATCAGCCCTACGAGTGTACAAGATGAATGAAAACCCAATTTTCAGCATTGAATGGGATGAGGCTGATGTTAGACTTCTGAGTGATAAGGAGAACACCTTTGTTAAATCACTACTTATTCTCCCCTAGAGCTCCCCTACCTTACCTTTGATTTTTGATACCACTCTAAAGACTTTTGACAACTTAGCTGCTCTCAGGGCAGTTCTTTATTGGTTATGGTTGTGGTCCTATCCCAAGGTAGAATCATAAAAAAGGAAATGGTCGTAATATTCCAACTTGACATTTCTTTGAAATTAAGATGGTTCCAGCATGTGAAATCATGGCTTTTTTATGGATCAATTCAGTTCATTAGGAGCCTCAGCAAAATGCAAACATGCACAGCTGGTCTCCTACATCCCAGGGGGCCAACAGCGGGAATGCATTAATAGTTAACACAGGAGTTAGCTTACAACCTCTGGGGTTGGCAGCGTTGCTAGCGGCATTATGGATCAAATCAGTCATGCAAGCCATCAAAAGTCATAGACACACACAGCTGATCGCCTACAACCCAGAGGACCGGCAGCGATGATAAAGCCCTTGCATCCTATTGAGGTTGTGGCTGCCCACTCCCATCAGTAGCATTTGTAGGCATTAATAAGGTAAGAATACAAGAACCTCACCAAAAACACCTCCCTACCCCAGGTCCTTTCTAAGGTGTAACAAGGTGGTCCATGGTTGTGAAGTGTCAAGGCAAGCATTGGGTTTGCAAATGTGCATAGTGGGCAACAAGATCAGACCTGGGCAGTGTTATCAGCAGACATGGGTTCTGCGGAGCAACTTATGATATACTGGGCTGGTTAGCTCATTAAGGTAAGAAGAGAGACTATGGATGAATGGTGCCCACAGGTCAGAGTACATTTCTGGCTTCTGTTCAACAGCTAGCAATAGGTTCTTCATACCCAATAGTAACCAAAGCTTGTGAAGCCAGGCAGTGTGGTCAGGGATCCAGTCAGTACCCCACAAAGAGAGAATCACCTGGTGGGTGGCTCCCAGGGCGAGGGCCATCTGCCTCCCTCTCAAGGAGCGAAGTGGATATGCCAAAGGGTTAGGAAGTCCCAGAACCTCAGAGTAGTCGTTTGGAAAGCTTTGTCTATGTTGTTGAGTATATGATCCCAAAGACCTAGCTTCAGGCAGTGCCAGAGAAGATGAATTAAGGTGCCTATAACTTCGCATCCCCACCAGCACTCTTTTGAGTGATCCGGTTTCCATGCTTGAAGCTGCGCCAGAGTCAAGTACCGATAAGAAACTATTTTGTATGCCATTTGGGTGCTAGCCATGTTGGATGTGGTGTGTTTAGCTCATTAGGAAATGTCTTCTGATTCTTTGGTAGTGTGTGTCCTACCAAGTTCCGCCTCCCACCAATTCTGACCATTGGTTGTGGTTGATGGCGTTCCATTCCCTAAGAGGGTATAAAGTTCTGAGATTAGATGACTGTCGTCCTTATTAAGCATGACCCACTTTTTGAAGGGGGTAAGGGGCCTACCTGAATGCAGTTTGATGGCTGGTTGCAGCACCGAATGGCGTACCTGGTGGTATTGGAAACGGTCTCCTTCCTCTAACCCGTAGTCAAATTTTAAGTGCTCAAAAGGAATAATCCCCTAGGAATAAAACAGGCTACCAATGTGCTTGCACTCACCCTCTTGCCATCATCTGAAACTCTCCTGCTGCAACCCCAGGCAAAAATTTGGATTAGATAACATTGGGGTCCTAGGGGAAGGAAAGGTGGTCGGACCTGCTTTGGTCGCTACAGCATCCCACACTTTAAAAGGAACAGAAGACATTGGATTTGTAACAGAGTGGATCATGTCATCGGCATAGAGGCTAATGAGATGTGGTTCACAGCCGAAGGGTATCCTAGAGAAAGAGAGGTTGGCTCTGATCATGTAAGCTAGGGGTTCCATACAGAGGGCGAAAAGAAGTGGAGAGAGGGAACAGCCCTTCGATGCCCCTATTTGATAAGGGACCTGTCAGCTTTATCTCATAGATGCAGAATGCGTTTGGTGTTATCACCGCATTGGTGGTCAGGCATGAGAATTTGAGGCGGTGGACCAGAATACTAGTAAAACATTTTGCATCTATATTCAGGAGAGAGGTAGGCCCATAAGACCCACAGAGAGCAGGGTCTTTGCAGGCTTCGGTATAACAGAAATGGAGGTCTCAAGGATAGAGTCAGTGAGGATGCCAGTATACGCAAAGCTATTGTAAAGTTGTGTGAGCAGTGGGGCCAATTCCTGGCAAAACACTTTGAAGAAGAGGGACAAGAAGCCCTGGGGATTTTATAGCTTTTAAGCCAGCGATGGCCGAGACCACCTCCTCGATCTGGATAGGTTCACCAGGTCTTCGGATTCTTGGGCTGAGAGGGGAGTAAGGAGAGCCATGTCGCGATATGTGGAAGGGTCTTCCCTAGGGCTATCCGAGTTTGCATACAGTGTGCTGTTAAAGGTCTGGAACACTAGGGCTATATTTCCGTCATCATGTGCTGGGTCCGATCACTTGGACTGAACCAGTGTAAATTTTGACCCTAAGGTAATATGCTAGCATCCGGCCACAGCGATTGTTCCCTAAGTAGAACTTACGTTTCAAATGCACCATAGCGTGTTCTGCCCTGTTGAAATCTAGGCGCTAGAGTGAAAGTCACGCTTTTTCCAACTTTCTCCAAATTCTCGGTGCACATGTGCATTTGTGTATGGCCTCAAACTCTGAGACTGTTTGTTCTAGAATCTGTTGGTTGTCTTTCCGGTGCTGATTGTCCACCACTGATGTGGCTATGAATTCTACCCATGCGGGTTTCAGTGCCTCCCAAAGAAAGGCTAGAACTGTCTCCCCAGTGTCATTAGTTTGTAGATAGTCGGAGATCACCTTGCGGAGTGAGACACTGTGGACGGGAATGGGAGGAAGGATTTGCAAAGCCACCAACATGATTGTCTGCTGGGAATGGAGGTGCAACACTAGGGTCAAGGGAGCGTGACCAGATTGGGAATGAAGGGTGATGAAAGTGTCAGTCACTAGGGCTTGCATGGAGGGAGTCGCGAGAAAGTGGTTGATGCGGGCGAAAGTCCTGTGTGCTGCAGAGTGTGCTGGCACCAGACATCATGTAGCCCACAATCTGACAACCACAAGAGGCCCTTAGCCCTCGAAGGTCCCCATCTGGTTAGAGAGTTGGCCTGAGCAATTCAGGACAGTGTCCATTACTACAGGGGCGTAACACAGGCCCCTGCAGCCCCCGCGGTGCGGGAGGGCCCTCAAACTCCAGGGGGCTCCCTCAGCACAGCACTCGGGCTGCAGAGCTCTTGATTGAGCCCGGAGGGGGCCCCTCCATGTCCCTTGCAGGGAGGCCCCCTTGACTTTCATTACACCAGTGCATTACTAGATTAGTGTCCTCTTTAACCAGAATGGCAAAACTGGGACAGATCACTGGCGGGAGGGTGCCCATTAAGAAAGATCTCTTGGTGTTCGTTAGGAGAGTAAACATTGGCTAAGGTGATTGCAAGTACCCACCCGGAACCTGTAGGCCAGACACTGTCCTTTAGTCCTGGCAACATTAGAGAGGATCTCACCATTAAAGCTCTGGGATAACATGATCACCACTTTGCCCAGCTAAATAGAGCCCAAAGACCAAAAGCTGCTGTGGGAACCATTATGTTTGCATTCTGTGGGTATCTTTGGGGAGCAGGTGGGTCTCATCGAGGAGGCAGATGTTGCTGTCTGACTGTTTGAGGAGGGAAAGGATGGCTGCCTGTTTTATGGGATTATTAAGGCCTTGAACATTGAAGCTTGTCACCTTAAATTTCAAGAATATGATAGGATTGTGCATAACTGGCTATCCTAAGTTGGCACAAGGGAAAGAGCAGCGAGTGAGCAGAGTCTCTATGTCAAGTTCAGGCTTGGCACTTTAGCTGTGAGGGCCTTTTCAACAAAATGTCAATCTGTTACAAATGCTGTTTCTGCCTGTTTTTATGTGGTGCTCTTTTGTTCTGTTTACCGTACTCTTGGATCAAAGTGGATTAGGCCATTATGCCTAAATTTTGACACTAGACGTTACTAAGTGGCCCTAAGAATCCTTACATCTGACACAAGCAGACTGGTCACCTTTCGAATTAGCAAGTTTTTATTTTAAGCTTTGACACTAAGGAAACATCTAAGTTTTATATGCTCATTCCCCTCAGTATAATGTCCTAATGAACTGGTCAGACTTGGGCCCACCGTTATTTTTGTAAAACTTGTGTGTTTTCTTGAATACTAACAGAAATTGACCACTCATGGAGTTGTATAGGCGGACATTGAGAACAAAAATGTTCTTGACATTACTAGGCTATATCTTGTAATATTTTGTTTTTATTATTATACATGATTTTACCTCTTTTTAATATGTAATACTTGATCACTGACTTCAAACTGTAATAAATTGTAATATTTATGTGGGTTTCATGCGGTTCTTCCCTGAAATGAATGTGCTTTGATGATGATGATGACGACTCTTTACCCAAGCTGCTGCTAGAGAGTCACATGTACAAAGAGATATAAGGCCCAAGCTGAATGTTGTAATAGATAGAGTAGTACTACAGTAATAAAAGTCACATACTAAACAAGCATTGGCATAGCCAATAGTTCTCGCCTTTGGCACATTATAAGTGTTTAGTTATCCAGCACAATATCCTTGGTGTAACAACATCAACTGTTGCATGGCTAAACACTTATAAGGTCCCAAAGGCGAGACCTATTGGCTATGCCAATGCTTTTTTATGATAGACACTGCTTCTGCCAATTCAAAATGATTGCTCAGTCTGTATAGAAGTCTTTTAGCAAGTCCTTGATTGTTTTGCTAATTCCCACTCATTCATAAAGATGGAATATTTGTTTTTGGTTGTCCATTGTATCATATTCTGCTGATAAAGCCAGCAGGGTAAATATCATCAATTGATTCTCACCCGACTGGGTGCGTAGGTCTGTTGTGCTATCTGATGAGACTGAATCATGTTTCTGGCTGCCTTGAATCCAGATTGAACGTTGTCTACCTGTGAACTCTGGAAGTTACTGGTTGACATTGCCCTCTTGTATCTTGTTTGGGAAGAGAAGATTAGAGACTGGCCTGTGGTTTGAGGAGTCTTTCGCATCAACAGAAGGTATCATGAGGGGGAGGATCACAAAGACATATTTCTGGGGCCCTGAATCTGATATGTTGCAGAAACGTATTCCTAATATCTGTAAGGTTCGGTCAAAGTGTTGTGAAACCAGGGTGGAAATCCAACAGACATTTCATCAAAGGGGTCCATTGGTAGATTGTGCCAGAAAGAACAGTATCATTGTAGCTATTAGGAATGTACAAAGCATGTTTAAGGCTAAAACTCAAAAATACATTGTTTTATGACTACATAACATCTCTCCCTCTTGATCCCTTTCACTCATATAGTGATGAGTCACATAAAAAGGATCTCTCCTTCACTTCCCTTAAATACTAATGTGCTGCATAATGAGAAGGGTCCTTGCATCAATAGGGTTAACTTCTGTCTTCACTGTCATTGTGGAAGATCGGGTCGGTGGAAATCTGAGGATACACATTAGTTAAAATGTTGTGCATGATCACATTTCCTCTGACCCTTTCATGCGGAATCACCATAGACATAAGCTAATCTGCTGATGCACTGATCTGCAGCGCAGCAGTATTTAACAGGAGTGTGAAGCACACAGCTCTCTGGCAAAATAAGACATGTTTTTCTTTTAGTCAAATGTGTTGGGACGCTGGGACGGTCCTTGAAAAACCAGGACTGTTATGGTAAATCCAGGATATTTCATCTAATGACACAGCGGTTTTTTTCTTTTTATTTGTTGATTCAACTAAGATTGACAAATAGCACAAAAAACTGCACAAAAGTAGTTTTTTTTTTTCTTGAAAAGTGAGTGCGGGCACTGAAGTATTACGGGGACAAAGTGGAAGGGAGAAGCAGCATAGGCTGGGGCACACAGGGTGTTAGTGGGGCCTGAAGCAACTCAGGGACATGGAAGTAACACAGAGGGCAGGGAGGAAGCAAATTGGTGAGGGGCGGATCACATTAGAGCATGGAGGTAGAAGAGCAGATTGGCGTGAGGGAAGCAGCAAAGCAGGGAGAAGCAGCAAAGGCTGGGGGACACAGGGTGTTAGTGGGGCCTGAAGCAACTCAGGGACGTGGAAGTAACACGGAGGGCAGGGGGAAGCAAATAGGTGAGAGGCGGAGCACATTAGAGCACGGAGGTGGAAGAGAAGATTGGCGTGAGGGAAGCAGCAATGCAAGGAGAAGCAGCAAAGGCTGGGGGACACAGGGTGTTTTTGGGGCCTGAAGCAACTCAGGGACATGGAAGTAACACAGAGGGCAGGGGGGAAAACAAATTGATAAGAGGTGGACCACATTAGAGCACGGAGGTAGAAGAGCAGATTGGCGTGAGGGAAGCAGCAACGCAGTGGGGGACCACAGAGGGGCGAGCACATCACAGAGGGGCGATGGGGAGACCCACAAATGCCAAAGAAATGCGAGAAAAAATAAAAACCTGAATCAACCAAAAAAAAAAAGCATTGGAAATACCTGCCGCAAACCTACGCTCCGAGGCTGTGTTGGGTCAGGAGTGCAGTGAAGAGGCGGGGATTATGAGTCTGCAAGCCAAACAAAAAAAGCAAGCATTGGGAAAGCCAATAAGTCTTGCAGTTGAGACCTATGGGCTTTGCCAATTACTTTTGGCAGTGCTGTATAGCATTGGGGTCCTGTAAAGCATTGTCAAAATAAAGAACAAGATGGCGGGTGCGGCAGTCACGCGCACAGTCTCGAGGGGTTTGAGAGGTTTCCACCGCTTCTAGGAATGGATGGGGGGAGTAATAGGAATGACGTCATGGGCTGTCTACAGACAGATGTAACCACGGAAAGGGCTTCTTGGAGGAAATGTCAGAGGGGCGTTTATACGATACAATGCCATGGGTGTTGTGTGCGTGTGGGTGCGTGCCCACTCACCCTTGCGCTTGTCATGAAGCACTGGATGTTTTCAAAAGACGTGCATGGTTATAAGCACGCACCAAGTGCAGAATTATTTTTAATGCATTATAGCATTTTCTAGGATCAGGTTAACAAACCATTTGTTATATACACATAAGCATTGGCCGTGCGGCCTTGAAAGTGACACGGCCGCGTGGCCCGCGAAAGTGAAAGTGATCGCGATCAAAGACAGATGGCGGCTGTGCGTGTGCACGCTCACGTGAATGCAAGCGCTAGGCCACCAAAAGCCTGTGGCAGCACTTTGAAATCCAACACACTAAATTTCTCGCAGAGCAGCGCATGTGCTAGCTCAGCGAGACCTAAAAATGCTATTCACCAACCCATATGTGGAGGTTTACTGACAAAACATAGACACCCAAAACATCCCCATACCACAATATTGAGTCATAAATGTAGATGTCAAAAATATCAACATCCTATATTTATAAAGGTAAGTACAAAAATATCAAACAAAAAATGTTGATGACATAAATATAGATGTAAAAAATATTGTTTTTATACACATATAACATAAATATTAAATATTAAATATATTAAATTATAAACGAAATTTTTTTTAATGAATGGATTTAATATACATTTACCAAAAAGAAATAAACTTAACTCAAAAAGGTTTTAATAATTAGTATATATATTTACTGTAAAACAATGAATAAAGTAATAATTTATATTTAATTTATAATTTTGGAAATATATTAAAATGTTACAAATAAATATATATATAAATATACCAATAACATGACATTTATGTTAAAAAACATTCTATTATTAATTAAAACTATAAACTATTTAAAAATATTTAAACGTAAATTTCCCACACCAATCAAAGCAACAGTAGGAAAAGCGTTGGATAGCGGAGGGTAAAAATTACTATTCCCACTCCAATCAAAGCACCAGTAGGAAAAGCGTTGGATAGCGGAGGGTAAAAATTACTATTCCCACTCCAGTGAGTGCAACAGTAGGGAAAGAGTTGGATGGGGGGAGGGGGTAAAAATTACTAGTCCCACTCCAGTCAGTCAAACAGTAGGTAAAGTGTTGGGTAGTGCAGGAGTAAAAATTACTATTCCCACTCCAGTGAGTGTAACAGTAGGGAAAGTGTTGGATAGCACAGGGGTAAAAATTACTATTCCGACTCCAGGGACTGTAAAAGTAGGGAAAGTGTTGGATTGCAGAGGCATAAAAATTACTATTCCCACTACAGTCAATACAAAATTAAAAGCAAACAAAATATCAACAACAACAAAAAATATTTGAAAAACAAAATAAATTAAAAAAATATATAAATAAGAAAAAAATGTAAATTAAAATATATTTAATATTTGTATATTATAACGGCATGCCTGCCTGCGCCTCCCTGCACCCGTCCGTGACCTGACAGCAACCAGCGACAGGGACCCTGAATCTCTGAGCTTTCACCACTAGGACTCAGCGGCCCTCCTTGCACTCAACCCCAGAAGGGACAACAACTGCCAGCTGTCCACAGCTAGTACCACCCACAGACAGTTCTCCTGCTGTCACTGCTACCAGACCTTCACCACTGGCCACACCCCCATGCTGAACGGCAACACCTCCGAAGCTCTGAGGTGCATCCTTCTCAACGTGCACCCCCTGCACAGACAAAGCGGTAGAGATCTCCACGACACCCTCTCACCAAACATTGCCTTTCTCACAGAAACTTTGACCAACTCCACCTCCGCCCCCCACATCGCCACCACCATCCCAGATGGATACAAGATCCAGAGGAAGGACCACCCCAACTGACCAGGAGGAGGACTTGCCATCGCACATAAGAGCTGCCTCTGACTCAAAACCTCCAGCTCGAGCAACAGCCCGCCCACCATCGAACACCTCCACTTCCAGATCTAGACCATCCACAGAACGACCCGTAGAGGCACCCTCGCCTAAAGGCCTCCTGGACCTTGAACTACGTTCACCACCTCCATGACTGACCTCATCACACCCCATGCCATCACCTCCATGGACTACATGCTCATCGGAGACCTCAACTTCTACCTCGACAACCTCAGCGACCTCAACTCTGCCACCCTCCTGGACAACCTCGCCAACCTCGGACTGAATTAATTTGTCACTACCCCCACCCAAAAAGAAGGACACACCCTCAACCCCATCTTCGCAGGAGGTAACAACATCAACTCCAGCCACACCACGCAACTCCCATGGACCGACCACCACTGCGTACACTTCCACGTTGACAAACCCACGGCACCCAAACCTGCACCCCACCCTCCACAAAGAAACTGGAGCAAGATCACCGAGGAGCAACTCAACTCCACACTCAGCTGAAATGCCTCCGCTACCTCGACCGACGCCAACCTCGCAGACAGAGAACTCCACAGATGGATCTCCAACTACGCAGACAAGTTTGCACCCCTACGTAACCATGACAGACAGCACCCCAGGAAGGCCACCTGGTTCACTGCCGACCTCCAAGAATCCAGGCGCACCTGCAGACGTCTCGAGAAGAACTGGAGAAACAGCAAATTCCTAGAAATCCGGACCACCTACAAAAACACCATGACAGAATACCACCAATGGCATCAGATCCACCAAAAGGACCTTCATCCAGAACAAAATCCTTGCCAACTCCAGCAACTCCAAGGAACTCTTCAGCATCATCCAGGAATTCACCAAACCCCCCAGCGAAACCACACACATTACCCCCTCCCAGGACCACTGCAACATGCTGGGCTCCTACTTCCATCTGAAGATCAAGGGACTCTACAACAACTTCAACCGATCCCATCTCCCTCCTCCCTTTCGCAGCCAGAGTCACAGAGAAGACCGTCAACGTCCAGCTAACGGGATTCATAGAAGAAAACTCGATCCTCGACCCCTCCCAATCCGGATTCCACAGCAACCACAGCATGGAGACTGCTCTACTCGCTGCCACAGATTACATGCGCACCCTCCTCAACCAAGGACACACCGCAGTCCTGATCCTACTCGACATCTCTCCACAGCCTTCTACACCATCTCCCACTGCACACCCACCGCCAGACTCCATAAAGACGGCATTCAGGGAACCGCCCTCAACTGCCTCCGCTCGTTCCTTGCCGGCAGAACCCAAAGAATCAGACTCCCATCCTTCCTCTCCGATCCCACGGAAATCCACTGCGGAGTACCCCAAGGATCATCGCTCAGCCCCACGCTCTTCAACGTCTACATGGCCCCCCTTGCCACCATCGTCAGACAGCACGGACTCAGTATAGTATCCGAAGCCAATGACACCCAGCTCACCCTCTCCTTCACCAAGCTCATCCTCTCCCTCACCAAGGACCCTATCACCACCATACTCAACTTCCAGGAAGGGAATGCTAGATGAGTAGCAGCTGCCTGAAGCTCAACTCGGAGAAGAGAGAGGTCCTTGTTCTCGGACCTTCCCCCTCTGCATGGGACAACTCCTAGTGGCCCACTGCCCTTGGCAAACCCCCCAACTCCACGGACCTCGCCCAAAACCTCGGCATTGTACTCGACTCTTCCCTCTCCTTGACCCGACAGGTCAACGCTGTCACCTCCACCTGTTTCAACATCCTCCGCATCCTCTGAAAGACCTTCAAATTGATCCCCACCGAGTAAAGAAAGACCGTCACCCACGCACTCATAACCAGCAAACTGGACTACGGAAACGCCCTCTACGCCGGGATCAACAAGTCTCTGCCCTGCAAACTCCAGACCATACAGGACACCGCAGCCAGACTCGTCCTCAGCATCCCTCGACAGCACATCACCCAGCACCTGCATTACCTCCACTGACTCCCCGTCGGAAAATGAGTAACCTTCAAGATACTCGCCCATGCCTACAAATGCCTCAACAACACCGGACCCCAATCTCTCAACAACAGAATTACGTTCCACATACCCAAGAGGAACCTCTGATCTGCCAACCTCGCCCTCGCCGATACACCGCGCATCCGCAGAGCAAGAACAGGTGGAAGAACCTTTTCCCACATCGTGGCCGGGACGTGGAACTAGCTGCCGATCAACATCAGGCACGCCCCCACCCTGCACATCTTCAGGAAGACCCTCAACACCTGACTCTTCGACTAATCCGCAGCTGCTCCCCCACACGCCTCGAGACCCTCACCGGTGAGTAGTGCACTTACAATTTCCGATTGATTGATTAATATTATAAATAAATAAAAATATCATAATGTTAAATACATAACTACAAATATTATATTAAATAATAAATAAATAAAAATATCTTTCAAACAAACAAATGTTTTATATATAAAAACTTATAAACAAAAACATTATTGTATACATTTATGTTATTCGCATCCTACCCTATAACACCACACAATTCACAAACCACATCTAAATTAAAAATAAAATGTACTTCCATAGTTAACATAATTAATTATCAATAATATAAATATTATTAGTTAAAAAACAAATTAATTAACTTCCCACCCTTTACCCCATAAACTCCACAAACCACACCTAAAATAAATTACACAATTCCCATATTTAATTTTCAATTAATAAAATAATATTAATTAGCAACAAAAAATTAATTAAAAATAAACTACTTCCCACCCATTACCCCTATAAACCCCACAACCAACACCTGAAAATAATCACACAATTTCCATATTTGATTTTAAATTAAATAATTAATATTAACAACTAATTATTAATTAATAAAAAATAAATGACTTCCCACCCTTTACCCCTATAAACCCCACAACTCTTACCTAAAATTAATTACATAATTCCAATATTTAATTTTCAATTATTTATTTATTTAGGTCACTTGTATCGCGCATGAATCATCCACAAGGAGATCTCTCGGCGCTGGAAAAAGAGGCTAGCGGTCAGCAAGGGGAGAGCATTAGAAGAGCCACGTTTTGAGCAGCTTTTTAAATTGGGCCAGATTCGGGCATTGTCGGATTTGTTCAGGGAGGCTGTTCCACATCTTGGGGGCCTGATAAGAAAAGGAGCGACCCCCCATCTTAACCTTCCTAATTCTATGACCACACAGTGTCTTATGATTGCTGAATCTAAGCTGCCGTGTAGGTTGATACCATTTAAGTTTATCAGTCAGATAAGCCGGCCCCAGTCCATGCAAGGACCTAAAGACCAGACACAGCATTTTAAATGTGGCCCGTTTCCTTACTGGAAGCCAATGTAATTGGCGTAAAAGCGGAAAGGAGGGGGTTCGAGCTGGTTTGTCAAGAGCAAGGCGGGCAGCTGTATTTTGCACCACCTGTAATTTGGATAAGAGGTTCTCCCTGATTCCTACCAATAGGGAGTTGCCATAATCCCAGCGGCTCATTAGAAGTGCCTGGATGAGGGTCTTTCTAGCACTAAGTGGGATCCATGGGAAGATCTTACTCAACATCCGCATGGTCCCAAAACAGGATGTAGCCAGCGTTTTCACCTGTATCTCCATTGAGAGCTGGTTATCTAACCTTATCCCCAAGTTCTTCGCCCAGCTTCTCGGGACGGGGGCCACACCCAATTCGGGTGGCCCCCAATCTGGAGTCCACAGATCAACAGCTTTGCCAAACAAAAGTATCTCGGTCTTAGAGGAGTTTAATTGTAAAAAATGTCTCCTCATCCAGTCTGCAATGTTAATCATACAAGCTGCAAACCTGGCTTTCGTTTTGGTGGGGTCATTACCAATATGTATAATCAGCTGCGTATCGTCAGCATACGATACGGTTTCAAAGCCACAATTCCTGATAATTGAGGCTAAGGGGGCCACATATAGATTGAATAATGTGGGGTTCAATATAGAGCCCTATGGTACCCCCTTGTCCACCACAACCGGAGATGACACATAAGGCCCCAATTGAACGGATTGGGGTCTATCAGATAGGTAGCTTTGAAACCATTTAAAGGCTAAGCCACCGACACCAGCCTCCCGCAACCTGTTTAGTAGTATGTTGTGGGAGATGGTGTTGAAGGCTGCCGACAAGTCCAGCAGCACCAGCATAACAGGAGAGTCCCCATCGAGCATCATCCTGATGGTGTCCGTAACTTCAAGCAGGGCAGCATCAGTACTGTTTGATGTGCGAAAACCTGACTGAGTAGGATCCAGCATCTTGTTCTCTTCTAAATAGTTAGTAAGATGATGGTTTATTATAGATTCCATGATTTTAGACCAACATGGAAGAAGAGAGATATGTCTGTAGTTTTGCACCTCTGTTGGGTCTGCTGATACCTTTTTAAGCAACGGCTTAACGCGAGATACCTTCCATTTACCCGGGAAGGTAGCTGTAGCTAAAGAGATGTTACATATGCCTGCCAAAGTATCTGCAAGAATAGGAGACAACTCCTTCATGACCCTAGGTGGCAGTGGGTCCAAGAATGATCCTGACTTGGTTTTGGCCAGCAGGTCCCCCACATGGAATCCCGTAATGATGGGGAAGTCATCTAGGCTGGATGTACAAGGGACTGCCCTAGGGGCCAGACTGTCATTCGTATTTTCTGTTGTCCCAAAGGCACGATATATGATATCAATCTTATCAGTGAAGTGAGACGCTAACTGATTGCAAAACTCCTGCGTAGCTGGCGGGAGCGAGTCATTTGCCCGCGGGCAGTTGAATTCTCTCAAGATGGTAAAAAGCTCCCGTGAAGAGTCCTTAGTCTCCATAATCCGAGTACCTAGGTGAGCTCTTCTAGCCTTGTTACAGCTGTTTAAATAGGTTCTGTGGGCTTCACGATAACTATCTTTATCTGCTGCTGCTTTAGCTTTTCTCCATCTTCTTTCTAATGATCTACAACTGGCCTTCTCCTTTTTTAATATCGCAGTGTACCATGGGGTGGAGGCTGCTCTAACTGGAGTTCTTACCCATTTCACTGGTGCAATCACATCAAGAGCCTCTATATTAGAGGCTTCAACTCGCTCTAAGGCTAAATCACAATCAATCTCGCCAAGTAATGGAGGAGAGTAACGTCTGCTAAACGCTGAGGCAGTTACTTCCTTCCATGCTCTACGTGATTCCGTGCGCTGCTTAGGGTGTTCTGATGACCTCAACGCAATCCAGTAGAAACGTAGTGCAAAATGGTCTGTCCAGTCCATCTCCAACGGGGAGTCTACTCTTAGATCTGACATATTGGAAAAAATAGTATCCAAAACATGTCCAGCCCGATGTGTAGGGCTGGCAACTCTGGAAAAGAGCTCAAAGGATTCCATACTTGCAAGCAGACTTGCTGACTCACTATTGGAGAGAATCTCCAGATGGTGGTTAAAATCCCCAACCAATAAGAATGGTGCTGCTTGCAATATGAAAGGGGCCAATCTTTCAGAGAGAGAAATACAAAATTCTTTTTTTTCACTGCCAGGAGGATGGTACACTAAGGCTCCTGTCAGTTCGATGGTATGAGCTTGCTGCACTCTAAAAATCAATAGTTCAAGAAGGGGGGAAGAGAATTTATCCAGAATTATAATATGGTAAGGGGGGCGTCTTGCGATAGCAAAACCTCCACCCCTCTTCCCAACTCTATCCAGTCGTGTGACAGAATATTTTGCCGGAAAGACCATTGCTAGCGTAGGAATATTCTCATCATTAAGTCAAGTTTCCGTGAATAAGCATATATCTGACTTGGTGACATCCAAAAGATCCCAGATTTCAGCAACATATTTAGGTAGTGAGCGCACATTAAGGTAGAGTCCTTGCAAGGTAGCTGATGATTTCCCCCCCGCTGCTTCCCCCCCTCCACCCCAGGAACGGGTCCCGCCTCGTGGCCTAACTGATCGAACTTCTGAGTGCCAACATAATGGATAATATCAGTGGCTGGACAGCTATGGTGAGATAAATTACTCTCTGAAGTGGCCTCTCCTGTATAAGGCGCCAGCCTCCCCCCTGCCCATTTAGGGACCTTGTGACCCAATTGCAGCAGACTTTCTCATGAGTAGGCTAGCCTACGGACAGAGCGTACCTGGTCGGTCGTAGGCAGCATGTCTAGGCAGCCGGCAGCGTACGAGGCGCGGACGAGCGTAGACGAGCTTGCCTTGGGCGCGCCTTTGGCACGCCCGCTGACGCGGTGGAATTTATACCCCCGGAAGCTCGGTTGAGACTATAACGCTAACCCCTACAATGGCGGCCAGAGCTCTGCCGATAGGCGGGCTCTCTCCACTCAGCAGCTTGTAACTGGCTGCGTTGGAGCAAAAGGCCGCCTAACTTAAGTGAAGTCTGAACAGAAATAAAACAGTACGTTCCCCCACTTTCCCAATTTCCCCCAATTTCCCGCACCTAACAGTGCCAGTGACTAAAACACACACAGTATTCTTTAAAAAAAAAACAAATGCTTTCAAAACGCTGTTAAAAGCGCAATGCTCTGCCCCGCTTGAGCGCGCTAGTCAATTTCACCAGTGCGCGGCCGCTGACTTGGTGGAATTTATACCCCCGGAAGCTCGGTTGAGACTATAACGCTAACCGCTACAATGGCGGTCAGTGCTCTGCCGATAGGCGGGCTCTCTCCACTCAGCAGCTTGTAACTGGCTGCGTTGGAGCAAAAGGCCGCCTAACTTCAGTGAAGTCTGAACAGAAATAAAACAATACGTTCCCCCACTTTCCCAATTTCCCCCAATTTCCCGCACCTAACAATGCAGTGACTAAAACATACACAGTATTTTTTTTAAAGAAAAAATGCTTTCAAAACGCAGTTAAAAGCGCAATGCTCTGCCCCGCTTGAGCGCGCTAGTCAATTTCATTAATTAATATTACTTAGCAACTAATCATTAATTAATTAAAAAATAAATTACTTCCCACCCTTTACCCCTATTAATCCCATAACTCGCACCTAAAATTAACAACACAATTTCAATATTTAATTTTCAAATAATAAATTAATATTAACAACAAATTAATAATAGTTTAAAAATAAATGACTTCCTACAATTAACACTATGAAATGTCAATTAAATAAATATTAATACATAAAATAATCATTAGTTTCATTAATATACTTTAATTAAATTACTTCCCATCCTATTCCCCTATAAACCCACAACCCGCTATGGAACGACAAAATTAAAATGAAATTGATAGCTATTAAAAATGTAACACATCTTAAAAAACATAAACAATGCTTATACAAAAAAAAATTAATCACATACATTTAAAATATATACTAAAATGCATAACAATAATTAAATAATTGATATTTTAAACAACTATATTTTTGCAAACGATATTATTGACTTCTATAATTTTAAAAACAATATTTCTTACCTTCAAATCGATATTCTGGACCACATTATTCTTGCTGCCGATATTTTTCACTGGCGATATTTAGGACTCGATATTTCTGTAGTTCGAAATTTCCATCTCGATTTTTTGTCTGTACACCCATGTGGAGACATCTGCCTCTGCCTTTCCTCCTATTTCTTTGCAAAAATCTTCAGCAATGTAGCAGAGATCTTCACACTCGTAAGCCTGCGATTAAGGTGTAAATATTGGAGGGACCAGTGGGAGTGGCAGTAAAAGGGGAAATACTTACTACAAAATGGAATGGGTTCAGGGAAATGTAAGGAGGTGTTTATGGAGGGACAGGCTACTACAAACACCCACCCACAAAAGAGTAAGCCCATTGTTATTCACAAACCACATTTCTATAGTTACTACAGACAGAAAGATGACAAAATAGTAGCAAACGTCCTCCAGCCCAGCCTTGGAGTATGTCAAACACTACACATGGCCACTCACATGTACTGCAACACACTCCCATAGAAAATAAGAGAGTCAGGGAATTAAAATAGCATCCATAAGAAATAATGGAAAATAAAAATAATATTTTAACTTAAAAAAATATATATGTATCTCAGGACTTCGGTCACATTTCTAAAACACTTGGCCATCTGCTTCTTTGTTTATAAAAGTATAAATGTCAACAAAACCCATCAATGACAATATAGGCTCATATTACACAGTTTCCCATTACTGTATTTTCTTTCTGACTCTGTCTTTCTCTAGATCTCTTTACATCTCTCTCTCTCTCTCTCTCTTTATCTATCTATTCATATATATATATAAAATCATCTAAAAGTATTAAATAGTAAATATATTAATTGAAATTTTGATATATCTAATTTAAAAAGAAAATTGAATTAAACGTTTAAACTATTGGTAAATATGAAATTTATTTGAATTTTACACATATATTTAACAAAATATAATATATTACATAAAAATGAAAATGCCACTGTGGCTGGGATTTTTTGATATTACTCTTTAAGAAATATTTTTGTTATAAATTAAATAAATATATTTTGAAGAATTAATTATCTAATATGCATTTAGTTTAATGCACTGATGTGCTCTAACATTTTTTTAGTAGGTCCAGGCTAATATTCCATATTTTAAATAAATGAACAATTATATTTTACAATACATATTTTAAATATTTTTTAGACAATACTACCCTTTAATATTTTTCCCAATTTTTCAAAGGAGGAAATAGATAAATTGGGTATAGGTGGGCTTTTTATTTGCCTTGGTATTCACTTAGATAGAAAGAATTGCACCATGAGATGTCCTGGAAAGGGGTAAATTGCTTTGGAGTAATCTGAAAAAAAATCAAACACACAACAAGAGGACTCACACAGACAGACCATACAAGGAGGATGGCGGGAGAGACCTTGCCCTGCCAGAAAGCAAAACAATATCAGTGAGTGTGGACTGAAAGAGAGGATTGCTAAAACATTAAAATATGTACTATCTATAAGATTGCCTTCAACATATGTGGTGGTGAAAGAATTAATATCAGATGAAGTACTTATCCAAGGCTGAGGGATGCTGTAAGAGGCTGTTGACAGGAGTGGTTACACAGGTTTTTTAAGTTCCCTGCCTAAGTGTTATTACGGATTATGTTTTTACTGAATAGCACAGTTATTATTATCTTTGTGTGGGCAAATGTGATGAAAAATGAACATGTTAAGTTAGTGAATTGGCTATCTGTGTACTTGCCTTTGTAGAATATAGTTGGGGTTAAGATGGCTCCAAGTGTTGATGATGTCACCTTTGCTAGAGATAGTTTTATTACTGACCTGAAATGCATGCAGTTTAAACTCCCCTGTTAAGCGTCACAATATTTGGAAGGCACTATTGTAGGAGCCAGCTGGTATAAATATTTATTTTTACAGGAAACCCACCTTATTAAGAAAGATACTAGACTAATGGATTCCAAATATTATCCAAACCAATACTTTACTTCAGTGGATGAGAGTGATGACCACTTCCCACCAAGATATGGACTTCTAAGTGGAGGTGATGAGAGATACTATAGAGAGAAGGTATATGTTGGTCATAGACAGGTTGGTGGGTAAATTAGTGACAATGATAGCCTCTTGTGTACCAAATACAGATCAAGCATTGGATTTCTAACAATTACTCAATACCCTGAAGGACAAAGTGAGAGGGCACCTCATATGACTGGGAGACTTAAATGTGATTCAGGCTCCCTCATTTGTACCATTTAGGTGCCGTTTCCGATCCGTAAAAAAACATTTACAGTACGACTCGTATCCGTATTTTTTTACGTACGAATCGTACAAGTCCCGTACAAATGGCGAAGTACGATTCGTACGTGAAAAATACATACGTGTCGCCTCGGGAAAAGTCTACGCGACGTCCCCGGACAGTTTTACTTACAAATCGTAAAACTGAAGTCCGAGCGCGCAAGTACGATCCGTACCGCCCGTCCGAAAACACAAGCGCATGGAAAAGGCCCCGTACGGAGCGAACTTTGTACGACCCCTACCCCGAGTACACTTGTGCCCGGGGTACGAGTCATGCGGCCCCCCCAGCCTTCCACCCCTCCCGCGAACGTCTGCACCGTACCCCCAACCCCCGTATGTACGGACCGTACCCCCCACCCCCCGTATGTACGGACCGTACCACCCACCCGCGTATGTCCGCACCGTACCCCAGGTGTACCCCAACCCACGTATGTCCGCACCGTACCCCCCACCCGCGTATGTCCGCACCGTACCCCAGGCGTACCCCAATCCTCGCGTATGTACGGTCTGTACATACGCGAGGGTTGGGGACGCCTGGGGTACGGTGCGGACATACGTGGGTGGGGGGGTATGGTGCGGACATACGCGAGGGTTGGGGTACGCCTGGGGTACAGTGCGGACATATGTGGTTGGGGGGGTACGGTGCAGACATACGCGGGTTGGGGGTACGCCTGGGGTATGGTGCGGACATACGTGGGTAGGGGGTACGGTCCGTACATACGCGAGGGTTGGGGTATGCCCCGTACATGATGACACGTACGATGTGGGTGATGGCGTGTACGTCGCGTAGCAGGCCCCCTTTTCCTCGTGCATCGCAGTGTACTTAGCTTCTCCGGCACTTTTTGGCTCCCGTAAAAATATAGCCGTGCGGAGTGCTGTGGGTACGAATCGTACTTGCTGGTCCGTAAAACACTGCCTGACTCCGTGCGGACGTCGCGTACGCGCTGTCCAGGATCAGAATTGTATGTATTTTTTAGCCGTACGGTGTGTTTTACGATTTGTACGGAAATGGTATTTCTGTATGAATCGTACTTGCTGGTTTGTACGGTGGAATTCCAGGGTACGAGTCGTACGGAGAAAACGCTCCGTACGACCATTCGTACCCGGGTTTTACAGGATCGGAATCGGCACCTTAATAGAGATTCTAGTGTGACATGCCTTTATTCTCTATTGATATCCTTCTCAGAGCTTGCTGTTTTGCTATTTTGCATGTGTAGAGGACTATTGATCCACAAAGGAAAGGGTTCTTTTCTCACAGAACCTACTCCAGAATTGACATCCTCTACAGTAAGGAGAATTTAGTGGAGCTCATGGATAAAACAGAGATCAGCTTAATTATGATATCAGATCTTCCACAAATTATATGGAAGTGTTGAGTGGGGGAGAATTCAAGGGTTAGGGATATTTAGAGATTGGGTCTCCAGCTCTTGAATGTAGGATTCATGAAGGGAGATATAAGACCAAATCTGAATATTTTAGGTTCAATGATAATGATGAAATACAATATGGGATATCTTCGAAGCAGTAACTATATGTATAACAGAAAGGTTAGGACAGAGGAGCAAGTGGGGCTTAATTCAACAACAGTTGGAAAGCAAACTGAAGGAGGTAGAAAAGTGGTAAAGCGAGTCTGGTACAGTGAAAGCCCTGCGGGCAGTTACAAATCCAAGAGGACAGATAAATATTCTACTATTTGGACATTCAGAAACAGTACTGCTCAGATTGAGGCAACACTTTTATGGTCAAGCAAACAAGGTGGACAAGTAACTGGCAACCAGATTGCCCTGTGCTAAGGATACGAATAAAATCCTCTATGTTATGGGAAAAGATGTGATTACAATGTTCTGACAGCCAGTGGTGGCCCTGCTGGGATATATGGAAGAACTCCCCCCCCCTAAATGTATTCAAGCTTATTGCCATGATGTAGATACTGGAAAAGCGCTGCATAGCTATGTACCGGGGGCGACCCACCGTGGCTAAAATTGACTGTTGGTTAAAGGACATCGTCTACTGCTAGGTTCCACCGCCAGAATACTGACTGCTAAAGCCTGAGGTCTCCTGGCCAAAAGATATTTGGGCTACGTTTGAGACCTACCTTGCATTGTGACCTAACCACCGGGGAGATGAAGAAAGTCGGTCTCAAAGGCCATCTTGGGATACCCGCTCCACCCCTCTGGCGACCTTGCAATGGACCAATCAAACTTGTCAATCACTTATGACCTCATTGACCATAACTGCTAAGTATCAAACTTTATCCCTCAGCCAAGTTTAACTTCTAAACCTGAACGCTGCACTGCTTTACATCCTTTACTAATGTTATATTGCCAGATATGGAGATGTATTTGTTGTATGTATGTGTACTTACTACTTGTAAACTTAATAAATGAATAATAAGAATAAAGAGAAAAAGGTACATGTCATTCAATTAAGCACAATGTCCCAACACACTCACTGGTGTCTTTTAGAAGAAATTTAGCAAACTGTTAGCCCCATCCCTAACAGAACTTTCTAGCGGCTACCTCCAACAGCATCACTCCCTCACAGGACCTCTGCCTCAAGCGCACACAATTCTTCTACAACAAGGTAATCACCATATACAACAACTTTGACCCCTAACCGGACCTGACAGATATTGCAGCATGACTCCCCATCTAGTCAAATGAAAGCACCCTCCATCGCCATAGATTAAACTGCAGCCACTATGCAGTCCATCCACCATGGAGCCCTTTCAGACTCTTTTCCACGTCTTTTCCAAATAAGTTCAACCTATCAGTGCGGCGGTCACCTTGATCCTGAGTTACCTTCTAGGACACCTGAAAAACTCAAAGGGTTCTCTGCAGACCCAGTGAGGCTCACCAATTACAAACAGATCTCCCTGCTACTATACCTGGCCAAAGTCCTGGAGAATCTTATTAACATATGCCTCACCAACCACCTCAATGAACACCAACTCCTTGATGCCAAATAATTCAGCTTCAGACCCAAACACAGCACGGAAAAAGCCCTCGTCACTGCTACCAATGACATCAATTTTATTGTAGACATGGCTGCCCTCATTCTCCTCCACCTCTCTCTGTGGCATTTGACACAGTATTCCACCCTATCCTCATCTGATGCCTACACACGATTAAACTCCAAGGACTCGCTTTCCACTGGATCTGCTCCTTCCTGACTGGAAGGTTGCCATCAGTCTGCCTGGCCCCCTACTCTTCAGACACCTGCAGCCTCATCTGTGGATTTCCAGAGGGATCCTCACTCTGCCCGACCCTCTTCAATACTTACAAGATCCTGCTAGCAAGCACCATCCACACCTATGAAATCAACGTCCTATTATATACCGATGATATCCAGCTTATACTCTATCTCGGACTAGACTCCCAACACCTGGCCCAAATTTGCCAACTGCATGACCAAGGTAAAAGACAGGATGAAGACCAAATGTCTCTAACTTAACTCTGAGAAGATGGAAGTCATGATCTTCAGGAAGAACTCATCACTGTGAGACTCCACCTCGTGGCGTACAGAACTCAGATCTGCATCCAGGAACTTCAGGATTATCATAGCCAGCCAACTCAGCCTGACTGCCCGAGTCAATGCTATCACAGCCTCCTGCTTCAACACTTAATATGCTGAGAAAAATATTCAAATGAATCCCAAAAAGCACCCACAAAACCATCACTCACACCCTCGTCACAAGCATGCTGGACTACGGGAACACCCTCTATGCTGCAATTAGCAAACAACTTATAAAACAACATCAAACCATCCATAATTTGGCAGCCTGATTCACTCTCAACATACCCGCCACACGCACATCACACCACACCTTAAGAACTTACAGAAGTTTCCTATATACAAACAAGCACAATTACTTTTACTCACACTCAACTTCAAAGCACTACAAACCTTGGGCCGAACCTGCCTCAATAGCCAAATCTCATTTCACAAACCAACCAGACACCTCCAGTTTTTCTGGATTCCTACTTGCACACATCCCACGCATACACAGCACCAGAAATGGCTGTCGGGCCTTCTCCTACATCACTCCCAAAGCCTAGAATGACTTACCGTTACACATCAGAGCAGCCTCTTTAATTCCTACATTGCACAAGGAGCTTAAGACAAGGCTATTCAAATAGACCCCTTCAGATCCCTAGCCTTGGCTAGATTATCACTTGCAATAGCACCAGGATCACCCTCCTGGGTGATAGTGTGCTTTGCAAATAGCCACAGTAGAACTCATTTCTTGACTGAGGCATGGACAGAGGAACTATGAAAGAGGCTATATACCTCTCATTAATATGGCATGAAAGCCAAAAGAATACTTTGTTTCTCACAGACTGTTTCTCTTACATTTTCTTTGTTGGGTTCTGACTAAACACTTTTGCAGTCTCGTGTTCCAGAGACGTCAGTTCAATGGTTTCAGACAGTGACTTCCATCAGCAGAATCATACCCTCACTCAACCATACCTGGAGAGTCATTTGTATAACTAGCAGCAAGTAGTGGGTAATTTAGCGAAGTGGAGCTTTGCAACTGTGGTTAAGGACTGCCTTAATTTAAAGTAGGTGCATTGATGTGCACAACTATGATGTGGCATGAAATAGGTGCTTTCCAAGCATTTAATTGTACTCTGAATCCATGCATCTATGACAAGCAGTGAATATATGGATAAGTGAGTGGAGTGGAGCTCGGTGGTGGAGGACGGGGTGGGGGAGGACGTGGTGGAGGACGTGGTGGAGGAGGACGTGGTGGAGCACGTGGCGGCAGTGGTGGAGGATGTGGCGGCGGTGGTGGAGGACGTGGCGGCGGTGGTGGAGGACGTGGCGGCGGTAGAGGACGTGCCGGCGGTGGTGGAGGACATGGCGGCGGCGGTGGAGGACGTGGCGGCAACGGTGGAGGATGTGGCGGCAACGGTGGAGGACGTGGCGGCGGCGGTGGAGGACGTGGCGGTGGACGCGGCGGTGGATGCGGCGGTGGACGCGGCGGTGGACGCGGCGGAGGACGCGGCGGTGGCGGTGGACGCGGCAGTGGCGGTGGACGCGGCGGTGGAGGTGGACGTGGCGGTGGAGGTGGACGCGGCGGTGGAGGTGGAAGTGGTGGTGGTGGAGGACGTGGTGGAGGACGTGGTGGAGGACATGGTGGTGGACGAGGTGGAGGATGGGGTGGAGGACGGGGTGGAGGACGGGGCAGCGGTGGAGGACGAGGCGGCGGTGGAGGACGGGGCGGCGGTGGAGGACGGGGCGGCGGTGGAGGACGGGGTGGTGGTGGACGTGGTGGAGGTGGAGGACGTGGTGGAGGACGTGGTGGAGGACGGGGTGGTGGACGGGGTGGAGGACGGGGCGGTGGTGGACATGGTGGGGGACGTGGCAGTGGTGGACATAGTGGACGTGGTGGTGGTGGAGGACGTGGTGGTGGTGGAGGACATGGTGGTGGGAGTGGAGGACGTGGAGGGGGGTGGCAGTGGAGGATGTGGAGGGGGGGTGGTGGTGGAGGACAGGGGGTGGTGGTGGAGGACGGGGTGGTGGTAGAGGACGAGGTGGGGGTGGACGTGGTGTGGGGGACGTGGTGGGGATGGACGTGGTGGACGAGGACGTGGTGGTGGAGGACGTGGTGGTGGGCGTGGTGGTGGTGGTGGACGTGGTGGTGGTGGAGGATGTGGTGGTGGTGGAGGACGTGGTGGTTTTGGAGGACGTGGTGGAGGACGTGGTGGTGGTGGAGGACGTGGTGGAGGTGGTGGAGGACGTGGTGGTGGTGGAGGGCGTGGTGGTGGATGTGGCGGTGGACATGGTGATGGCAGTGGACGTGGTGATGGCGGTGGACGCGGTGATGGCGGTGGATGCGGTGATGGCGGTGGATGGACACGGTGGATGGACACGGTGGATGGACACGGTGGATGGACACGGTGGGGGTGGTGGAGGCGGTGGATGTGGTGGTGGACGCGGTGGTGGTGGTGGAAGGAAACGCCAAACTTGCACGCGTTGCAATAGAAAGCAATGCAAAATGTGCACGTTTTTTGGCCAAAATGCTGATCGATTCCAAAAGGTCCCCTCCTATGAAGCGCATGCGCGCTGCGTAGGCGAGACCTAAAAAAAAAGCTAACATTGAGGATGATACAGCATAGAAGAAAGGATCACCGGAGGTCAAAATATTCTGCTCACATGACGATCATGAGACCATGAATGTACTTGGACTCCAGGGCAGTGATTGCTTCACAATCTGTGGATTCAAGAATCAATCCATAACAGTTTTATATATGGCACTACACAGCCAAACCAATAGCAGAATGAGCGTTTTATAACTAGAGGCAGACAAACAGTAATCTTCGTTACTTTCAGAAAATAGCAAAACTAACTTTCTGAAACAATGCCAATTTACTATTGCTCCGCCTTACTCGAAGGCATGTGAATCCATCACGAGGTCCAACATGTGTACAAGCTAACCTTCCTCTCTTGGATACGAATAACTGACGGAAGACTTAAACAGATCCTCTCTTACAATACAAGCACAGGGCCAATGCCCACCACTGCTATAGTTCTTTCCATGCAGCCGCCGCATGGTTGCTGTATACCATTGTAATACATTCCAATCTGACAACGTCAGAGCTATGAAGCAGTGCTGGGCGTTGTCAGATTGCAGGCTAACCGAGTGTTTAAAAGAGGGTGGAACTGGAGCTGGAACTGCAGATTTGGCATATTTCCAGGGGGAGAGAACAAAGGACTCTACTCTTCATTCCAATGGGAGGGCACCGTATCATCCTTAAGGTAGGCCCTGGGAGGCTGACCCTACTATGTTAAAGAGGAAAACATCCCTGCTCAGAAGACATGAGATTAAGACAACCCCAGTTCGCAGGGGTTGAGTTGCCTATGCAATTGAGTAGAGAAGCGGTTGTCCGTGAGCGAAGGCGTTTTTAAAATGACCCATACACCCAAGAACAACAAATGTTTTGCTTTTAAAAATTATAAATCAAATATTGTTTTTGATAAAAATGACTAAAACTGGGGCATCATTTATACTTCGCAGAAATCCGGTAGTAAATGAGATTTCGACCATTTCAAAGCAAACTAATCAATAAGTAAAGTGTAAGCCTCGTGAGCTCGAAATAAAATCACCATGGACGTTTCTTACTGGATGACGCAAGTACAAAACATATTTTTTAAATCCGACAGCTTCTCAACTTCAGCTATTCTTACCATTTCCCATCACTCCTGGCTGAGAAAATGGTGGAGACAACAACTTTCAATATCCAAAGCTTCAGATTTTTTTTTTTTTAAATTACAACAAAAAAGAAGATGTATATAACACCTGAGAGGTGGAAACGATAACAGACTTGTTTACATTGCACCAAAGATTAAAAAAAAGAAAAGAAATGGAAGGGCTTTAAAACTTTCATTGAAGTAGTTTGGAAGATTTTAAAATGCAAAACAAGCCACGGAGTTGGAAATGGACACTAAAAACAGCAGGACTTGAAACTGTCTATCCATGTAATTGGCCAAAAAAGACCAAAGAACTAATGCACCTCCTGTGCACTTCAAGCTGCTTCTACCTTTCCTAGTCCGGTTCAAACATCGTTTCCCGCGCCGCTGAATTATTTTAGGCCTGCCTCAGTGTTAATGGCAATGTATGAGGACTGCCATGCATGGGTGCTAAACACACTACAGCAAGTCCCCACCAGCAACATTTCACATCGAAGGAAGTCCTCAAAGATAGCACACACGTGTGTCTGTTTAGAAACGCTATGCGCAATAATGAATTTCCCGCAGTATTTAAAGCAGAGATTAAAATTCCCACTCGCCTTCCCTCGTTTTCAGCGTGTAAATACAAGCTGTATGGGGACAACAGACAGATGGTTTTGGTTGCACCAAGCCTTGCCACACGAAGTGTTAGTGCGTGTGCACTTTTTTTTGCTGCCACTTTCAACTTAAATCTCCTGTTTAAAAGGTACCCATAAATATTTTGTAAATGACTGCGGGGACGTTCCCATAGCTGCCAACGATTCAGGTGAGAAATAACTGGTGGTAACATTGCTGCTGTCAGTGGTCATTTCAGCATCTGCCCAGTAGAACTGTCGTATAACTCCGCAATTTCGGGCATAGATGTAATGCAGCAGAGTATATAAAAAAAAAATTCTGGTAACTGGGTCTCTCGAAAATTCCCCCTCCAACGTCATTACAGCATGTTTCCAGCTGATGGGCTAACGCTCGCAAGAAAGAAGCTCGTCAAGTTCATTATAATGCGTCTATTATTACTAGTATATCATAACTAGTCACAGCTTCTTATCAGAAGATTGTCTTTGCCAGCGTGACTCTGTAAAGGCTGCTGTCAAGACTGAAGAAAAGACACGCTTCAGGGACAGCAGTGCACATGCCCTGGTATGACTAAACAAATACAAACTGTGAAAATAACGCCCACCATGAATAAGAAAATAAATCCTGCTGAAAATTGTTTTGTTTACCTTTTTTGGGACAGCGAAACCAAGCGAAAGCCAAACACAACGTGAAGGTGCAAAAACAAGCACAAGAAAAATCTATTCTCATCTTGAAACAGTAAGCCTATTTTTCTGAGCAATATACGTCCTCATTGCAGCAGATACCGTCAGTTTCCTCAATAGGACAAAATAATAAACGAGCGGCCGGAGACGCAAAATGTGGTGGGGGAGGGGGAGAAGCGGGAGTTGTGTGCGCGCGTGCATCATCGCGATTGCTCTGAAAGCGAAAGTGATCGTGATGATGCACATGAGTTTTCAAAGTGCTGCTGGCGGCCGGCTGCGCATGTGCACGATCGCGTGAACGCAAGCGTTAGATCAGCCAGCAGCACTTTGAAAATCCCACATACAAAATGTCTCTTCGAGCCAGCTCAAGCGCTGGGGCTCAGCGAGACCTAAAAATAGGAGCAAGGAAATAAACACCCTATATTCCTATGGTACCTCTATTAAGGCTCTGAATGAGTTAAAGTACTCATGGGAACATCTCAATGGTGTTCCTATTATTACCTGGAGGGGAAAAAGAAAAAAAACAACAACAAGAATCGGAGACAAACACATAGAGACAGACATAAGTTACAGTGAATAAAAATATCCACATTTAACTTAATTTCAGCAGCTGTGTATAGATCACACCATGCATCTTGTTGCGGCAATTGTGGTAGAAAGTACCATTTCATTTTATCATACAGCCAGCTGAATAATTATTGACTGTGCATGTTGTGCTTTAGCCCATGTGAATGACGCGAACTCATTTGTTTGGGTCATGGTAGCCTCCAATAGTTAAAAGGTGAGCAAAAGCGTGGTTCGTAGATGTAGCGATAAAAAGGGACATAGTGGCCCTTGTGCATAAAGGCAGGCCATTACCACTCAATACGTTTAATAAAACATTCTCTGTAAACATAGTGTTACGTGACTCAGTATTCCTTCACAAGAATGGAGTGCCTCAACGGCGAGTCCCCGCGGTCTAGATGAGGGGTGTCTGTAGGGTAAAAAACCTCCATGAGTCTCTTAGCGTGCTCCGACATACCTGTTTGTGATGAGAGTCAGCAGAGCAATACTCACAAGATCGCCCCTTCGCACTGGCCTTGAACCTGCCCAGCCGCTGGGTGACTGCCGGAGGATTGCTAGCAAACGGCCGGCAGGTTAAGACTCTGTCTCGGGCGGAAATTACGTAGCTCTGCCTGAGAGCATGGTTACGTCGGCGTTAGCGGACGTTGTGGAATAGAACTAGCACTTTAAGCGTGCTTGGAAAGGCGGCCATATTGGGGAGATTCTGTATATTGACACTGGTATACGAGTTGATTGTCTACATCCTTATACTCGTTACACTGTATAATTAAAGGTTGGATAATAAGGTCATTGAACGTTTGTGACACACACAGCTCACTAGGTGGTATTGTGTGATCATAGTTATGTGGGCAAAATACTAGGTCAGTTAAAAGGTTGGGTGGTAGAGCCAGTAGATGTTTTATTTTTTTATTTTAAATCATTTATATTGAATTTCAAGAAAAGAACAAATAATGGTGAACACAATAATAATAATAATATTAATGTGAACACAAGAGTAAAAATGAAAGAGAATTAAAATTAAAACAATAAGTTACTCAAGTGCCTTACCATGGTAGACAGAGCGATACCGCAGTGATATACAGGTGGGCAGACAAACACAGTTCCTCTCCAAATGATAATAAAAATACCCTACAGTGCAGTATAGGTGTGACAAGCAGCTACAGTTCACACAGATGTGATAGCAGGAAATACAATACAGTACATGGATATCACTGCGAATAAACATTCTGTAGGCATTACATTAAGGGGGTTGAATCGATTCTCATGGAGGATCATATGAAAAGGATGAGGTGTCAAGGGACTTCCACAGTTTCCTGTGTGATTTACGCCAAGGAGAGGTGTGAAGTGCGACGTTATCTTCCCCTCTGAGGAAGGATAGCCATTTTTGCCACATCCTAAATGAGGCCTCTTTGGCATTTTTCCACTTATTCAGCACAATTTTGCAGGCTAAAGTTAGCATAAGATCTAACAAGTATCGATCATTAATATATGTGATCTTAGGGTCCAAAGCACCTAATAGGATATAAGTAAATTCCCTTGGAGGGGTTATATTGAAAATGTAGCCTATACCTTCGTAAATCTTATCCCAATATGTTTGTAACATAGGGCAATGGAAGAGCATGTGGGCAAGGTTACCGACGTGAGATTTGCAGTTCCAGCATGTAGGGCTCTCACTGAGGTTAAGTTTAAAAATTCTCTCAGGGGTCCAGTATGTCCTATTTATTAGCATAACTTTGGTTTGTGATTATATTGGAGAGATTTTATTCAAGAAGGGGGCGATATGTATTCTCTCCCAAACGAATGAAATATTGCTAGAGTTGGGTTCGGATTCCCATTTTACTTCACATTTCATGTGAGATTTGCGAGGTTTAGGGGATAAAAGTTTATATATTTTAGAGTTGGTGTGTCCTGACTTTAGTGGCTGTAGCATCTTTTGGAGTATCAACGGATCAGAAGGTTTAATACAGCGCATTGGGAGGAGAGATTTTAGTTTTAGGAAATTATAAAAATCTATTGGTTTTAGCCTGTTTTGGGACTGAAGCACAGAAAAAGGCAAGGGGAGGGACCCTGTAAAAAGATCTTTGACTAGATTTATGCCGCTTTTAGACCAGTGTTCCCAGTGGACCATTTTTCCATCTACCTTCAGATTCGGGTTGCACCAGAGAGAGGACACATTGGATTTGTTGATATTTAGTGTGGAGAAGTGTTCCAATCGTAATAGGGCTCTTTTAGGGTTAAGCAAAATTTATATAGAGTGGGGTAAAGAGGATATATCCATGGTGAGGAGAGCAGGCAGAGGCACATCGTTAATGAGTGATCTTTCGATGTCCATCCAAACTGGTGTATATTCAGTCTGAGGGAATAGCCAGTTAGAATCTCGTTTACAAAGATACGCGGTTTGATAGTTCCTAAAGTTCGGAAGGCCCAGACCGCCTTTTTCTTTGGGTAATTGGAGTTTTTTCATAGATATTCTGGGTCTCTTACCTTGCCAAAGGAACGTGTTAAAAAGTTTACAGATCCTACTCAGGAAATCATTTGAAAATGTCAGTGGTAGCATGCTGGCTAGATAGATAGCAAGGGGAGTAATCATCTCTCTCTCGAGCCAGTAAATGCTTTATGCTGAACAAAGCTCACGGGGTGGTTTTTGTGGGAGAAAAATTGACTAACCTTATTTAGAGACCATGTTTGACATTATCTATGGTCGTTCTTGACAGCTATGAATATGCCTGTTCTGGAGAGCACATATGGTGGTGATGTGGAGTGGTATGGGGACCCCCCCCCCCCCGAGCAACCTCAGCCACAAGACTCGTCCAGAGCAGCTGCTTCAGAATATATCAATATAGGTGTACCATGCCATATTGGTATGGTGAATCATGTGACGTGGTAGGAGATTGTCCTAGAATAACATTGTTTGAGGACCATGTTTTTCAGTGTCAGAGGACGTTATTAACCATCTAAGACAGTTTGGAGTGTGCCTATTCTGGAAAGCTCATGTGGTGTTGATATGCAGGGGCTCTAGAGACTGCCTCATTAACCTCAGTCACAAAAACTACAACCAGCAGTGGCTTCAGAATATATTAATGTAGGTGTCATCTGCTATATGGATATGGTAAAAGATGTGTTTGGGGGTTTTCCTAGATGGTCTATACCCCTCAAGGGACTGTGTTGTGAAATTCACTTGTTACTGGTGTCTATGGCTTGCTTTCTTTGGTGCTCTAAGTGGTAAATTCAACCCATGGTATCTCATCATTTCATCCCCTCGTATTACATTTTAGTCTGAACACCCAGCGTTGTTCCTGCCTGAATGGGATGCTGGGGGTCCAATTGGGATTGGATTCGATGATGGTCCATCTAAGGCTGGTCGGAGCATGGTTCATCTCCAAGAAGTGGCTCAGTAGCTTTGTGCTCGTTTTCTTACACCGTATCATGCTTTTGCATTCTCCTATGCGGATTTTTACGGGTCTTGTTGTCATTCCTACATATTGCATGTTGCACGGACATGTAATTAGATATATACAGTTTTTCGTATTACAGTTTGTTTGGCTTTTTTGTACCCATGGTCTAGCCAGGCCCAGGTCAATTTGTTTGGTTACTCCTGATAGGGGGCACACAGAGCATGACCCGCATGGGTAGTGGCCCTCTACAGGTGGCAGTGTCCACAAGGTAGGTTGTGTGGGGACGGATGCTTTAGGGTGTGTATGGACCAAGAGGTCCTTAAAATTCTGCGTTTGTTTAAATGAAAAGAGTGGGTGTGTCCCAGGTTTAAATACTCCAGTCTCTAAAATGCTCCGGTGTTTTTTGGTCACTTTTTGAATTCTGTTGGAGTTGAGAGTAAATGTGGTTACGCACGTTAGTGCTTCTGTTTGGGGTTTCCCCTTCACCTCCAAAAGTGCCTCCATGTGGTTATTCCTTGCTCGTTTTTATGCTTGGCGTATTGTTGTCTTGGGATAATTACATGCCGACAAGTTGTTCGCCAAAATGGTAGATTGTTTTTCAAATTAGCAGATGGTATTGCAGTTGCATCGTAAACTTAAAAATTGTCCTAAAGGGAGGTTATCTCTAAGTGCCTTGGGATGATGGCTCTCATACTTCAAAAGACTATTGCGGTCTGTGGGGTTCTTGAAATTAGTAGTTAGCAAGGTCCCTTCATGTAGGGTAATCCAGAGATCCAGAAAGGCGACATTCTCTTTGGATATTGTCCTAGTGGATTTCAGAAAGGGGTCTAGGGTGTTCAGCCATTCGCAGAATGTTGTGCATTGGTCTTCATCTCCTTTCCAGAAGAGTAAAATATCATCAATATAGCGCCGCCACGTCATTATGTTCTCCTTGTAGGGGTTGGTCTCCTCCAGAATGAATTTGTCTTCAAAATTCGCCATGTACATACAGGCTTGACTTGGGGCAAACGGGCTTCCCATACTGGTCCCTTGGATTTAGCGGTACCGTTGTTTCTGGCCTTTAGTTCAGCTTTCCTTCAGCACTCTCTCAACTCCACCAATGAGAAACAGACTGACATCCTGTTTCACTTTCGGAAGGTGGGCGGGGGGTTGATCATTAAAGAGTATTTAAAAATGAAAGCCAATAAGGAAATGTGAGATGTAAGGAAATTAAACAAAAATGCAAGGGAGGATGAAATGAAAAACTGAAAGGCAGGAGAGAAAGAAAATGTAAAGCAGAATGTTAGTAAAAATAGGTGGCATTAAAGAGCAGGTTATGGCAAAACCTACCTGCTACCTGGGAGGGGGCCTTTATTGAGACATTTCATGGCCACACAATGGGGCATATGAATTGAAGTCTGTTAATCGAATTGTTGCATGCGCTGATGATATTTTTTTACCGGTAATGTTATTATTTTGTATAGTTTTATTGCATATTACCAGTTTCTTCTACATTTGTATTAGCATTTTGTAGCTTTCGCTGTCCTTTTTATTTTTCTAATACATTTTACATGCTGCACACACTCTAATATTTATCACTAATATGGTTTTTCGGGTTTGACACATTTCATAAAGCATGTATGCGCTTTGAAATAAAAATTGTATAAAAAGAAAAAACTTTTTCAAAAGTGTTATTTCAACTTGTTGATTTCAAGTAATAATATACAGTGGGTGTTCGTTTAAAAAGTTTTGTTTGCAACATAGGAGGTGCAGGGCGATTACCAGGCATAGGCAACAGTAAGATAACTTAGCAAGTTCCACCAATATAGAAGTAGCCAAAGAAACGATACACCTGATCAATCCAATGGTTCATTTCTACTTAAGCTCCGAAGGATGAGAGTCCGAATTATTAGTGCTGACATCAAAGATTTACAAATTAACAGTGGGATAACATAGAAGTGAAATGTGAGGGCACACGGCCTCTGCTGGTACACCTCTTCCCAAAATAAAGCACAATGTAAAAGGAGGATCCAGATTGCTTTAAGGCTTGTTTTACAAATGCAAGTGCGTTGTTATTTGCATAGAGACAACGTCTCCATCCCTACATCTCGGAAGAGTAAGCCCACCAATAGCACTGAAACAAACTGTTAAAGCGCCCACAGCGACAGGAGCCTGATTTCAAGCACATTTGTTGTGGCATTCCAATATGCAGAAACATTGGCAACAAGCAGTCAACGAGAACTTTGAAGTGAATTGATGCCTTTAGGTTAGCGCTAGCATCTTTTCTCCTTACAAGCACTAGCTTGTATAGCTGGTAAGTGACAACAGGACCGAGTCAGGGGCGTAACACAGCCCCCGTGGTGCGGGGGAGCCCCTAAACTCCAGGGGGCCCCTTCAGCGCGGCGCTCTGGCTGCAGAGCTCCCGATTAAGCCCAGAGGGGGGGGGGGGGGGGGGGGGCACGTGCCTCACAAGTTTTGTTACGCTAGGGGACCTAGTGACACATACACTGCCAAAGCCACAAACGATTCTTCTATTTATTTTTTAATGAAAGAGTCTGATTTGATCGATAAATGGTTGAAAAGATTGAAAGTCAGATACAGAGGTTTCTAGCCACACCTGCAGTTTTATTGTGTTTGTCCTGTTTAATTTTATTTATTAGCTTAAATCGTACAAGCTCACAGCATTTGGAGCAAAACAAATATCATCTAAGCTCTTAATAATTACACAATGGTACTTTAAACGGACACACTGTAAATTATCAGTAATAAACCTTTTTTTAAAAATGCTTTGTACGGGCTCCCTAATCCGTTTCCGACTGTCTTTTCACGGTGGGATGTCTGACCCGAAAGGACAGGCGGAACGGGATATCGTAATCCCTATGGCGGTGCCAGGCACTGCCGCAATGTTGCCCCTTAGTTTAGTCCCGCAAGGTGGGCAGAAAAAGACCGCCTTGCGGAACTGTGGCGGAACGTCTTTTCGTCCGCCGCGGACTAATTGGGTTTCCCACCGCCATCCTAATTTGGCAGTGGGAAAATCGGGCTCCGATGGCAGAAGGACTGGTACCACATGGCTGGCGGTGCCGGTCCTTCCGCCATCATAATGAGCCCTATGGTCCTTTACCCAGGAATCCCTCCTTCTGTACCTGCTGTCATCTACACCCATGTAATTTTATACAGCATAGTTCAGTGGGTTGAGCAATTGTTGCAGAGATCTAGGAGTGCGCTGGAAACCTTGAAAAAGGTAGGGCTGCCTGAGCCCTTATTCCTTATAATGTTGATAACAGTTGTTTTTGCAATAGTAGTACTCAATGCAAGTAGACAGTTTAGCATCAATTGCTGCTCGATTGCTGTGAGACACACCCACACAGCTCTGGCAGTGGACCTCCTTCATGCCACTATTGAGGTTCACAGACTGCTCCCTTGAAGCACCTTAGTGCTGACCAGAAGTCACCTACTGTGCATCAGTGGGACCCCCAGACAGCCCAGGCCTGCAGAACCTATTCTATTCTAGAACTAGAGATCAAGCCAATGCAACTCACTTGTGGCCAGAAGCACGCTCAGCTGTTCGATAAATGGTGCCCCCAGACAGTTCTGTTGATGCGCCTCACTCATGCACTGCAGCATGCATTCACAATTCAAAGCTGTGTTTGAGCTTTGTCGATGCATGCCAACCCTGAAAACAACATTACATTAGAATACTATGTAGAGTTTGTGCCAGGTGTCTGCAGCCGGCACGTCAGTGCACTCTTGTGTGCCTCCTGACGCCCTTCTCTCACGAGGATCTTTGCGCACAGCCCTTTAACAGCTTTCCATTGTGGTACTTGTCAATCAGATTAATGAGGTTTTAAACCCCGATGGCAGTTGGGAGTGTAAATGATCCAGCACAGACTGGCCCAGTGCACAACTGGTGGGGAAATCCACTCTTCGGGTTCACCGCTTCTTCTGGTGAATTTTCAAAACCCTCCACTTCTTTTGTTTTTTGCTCTCTCATAAATAAATGCGGGAAAAAAAACTAGAAAGACCTTAGGGGCGCCTGATGTTTCTCTCTACCAGTAGTGAGATGTGTTAAGACACGAGAGGTCATAGAAAGGGCCTCTGTTGAAGACAAAGTACTTTGGCGCTATACAGGAGTGTGTGAAGCGCTGTAGAACCAACGCAGGTGAGTCCAAAAGTAGGCGCGGGATAAATCCTGGAGTCGCCCTTGAGCCAGAGCTGTATACATCCACACATGCAGCTGTCGACCCCACTAACACCACAAACAGTGCGAACATGAGCCGTGCACTAGCCGAAGTGAGGGGGCTGGTGCACGTGGCTGCAGAAGTACAGACAATGTTTCAAAAGTAGGTGCCCCCTCTCTTGCTCTACTAGCGCCCTGGGCGGACACAAAGGTTTCACCCTTGCTACTGCTGAGAATGAAATGAGGCGCAGAGACCAGCCCTCAGCTGGCTACATGAAGACAATGACTGCACCACTCATAGTACCCCCAGGGGCACCCCGCTTTCCCCCCTCCCCCAAATTAGGTTACCCAAAGAAGACACAAGAAACAGTTGTAAATGGGTAACAAATGCTGCAGGATTTATTACATAATTCCAGGATATGTAATAGGTGGGTTATCTTACGGGCGATCCAAGGGCAGGTGGCCATCTACTTCACCTGCCCCGCCTGATGAGCCGGGCAGCACGGGAACGACCCGCAAGTGCTGCCCCCCAAGTGATTCTTTTTTCGATCACGTGCCGTTGACATTCTACTCACACCCCCCCTCTCGGGGCGGAGCGTCGCATAGCAAGCCCCCGGTTGTTCAGGCCCACAACCGCCCGCAGGCCTAGCGGGGCGCCGACCGGCTTCCGGGACCTCTCTGGAGGCTCCTCGTTTTGGCTCAGGCACCACGTGGTGCCGCGCAGAGGTACCCTTTGTACCGGCCTGCTTCCAGATCGCCCTGTAACTCCGCCTGCAACGAAAAGAAAAACATTAAAACGTTCAGCCAAAAACCCCACCCCACCACACCACGCCGGGTAAGCGGTAGGGAGGGTAAAAAGGCGAGGTGGGCGACAAAGAGGTCGCCAGTGAGGGTGGGGGAAGGCTAAATAGCCTTCCCCTCACACCTGGGCCCGGAAGTGACGCGCCTTTTGCGCGTCACTTCCGGCCCCCGACACGGAGGGGGGGCAACAATCAGGATCCCTGCCCCCGCCCCCCCCGAAGGAGGGAGTGGGGAGGGGTGACCGGGGCCCCGGGGCCACTAAGGCGCCGACCGCCGAGTGGCCCCCTGCGGGGGCCGCGGTCAGCGGCAAAATTAAAGGGACGGAGAGCAGCGGGCGTGTCCCTATTGCAGGAGAGGGTGCGGGGGGAGCATCAGTCCGATCTGAAGCACCGGTGACAAAGCCATTAGCAAGACGGCCTCGCCATGACTTGAATGATGTAATTGCACATGAGTGCGGTCGCCATCTTAAAGTGGGGCAATACAAATTAAAAACTGTAATGGTAGTGATTTTCTCTGCCCGTCGCAGTGCGTAACTGGAAATACATGTAAATACTTGAGGTCAGATTCCCTTTGCAGGGAGGAGGTGGGGGAAACAGCGCGCTCAATTTAGACCTCGGTCTTTGAATGCAAAGCAAATGTGACATGAGGAGAACATGATTTAGAACCCTGTCTACAGAAACAGACCTTGAACTACTGAAAACATCCAGCTCTTAGGTCAAATGCAGTAAGAGAAAGAGAAAATGAGTCCCTAAACAGATGTTACAATGGGGCAAGTGGAAGGGTACAAGTCCTGGGGCACTGCTCTCTGGGAGTAAACAACGGAGGAAAAGGAGGGACAAGGAAGAAGGATTGACCACTAGCAAGCAAGGAATTTTTAAGGACACTGAAACAAACAGATCAAAAGCAGTGGGCTGGTTTAAGCCCACAAAGAAGTATATACTAAAGTATATACAAGAGGTCTCGAAAGCTCGACCTAAAAAGGGAGGGCAGGCAGAAAAAACTACTTACTGGCAAATGTTGTCCTGCTGACATTCATAGACCCAGTGCATTCCATTGTTGGAGTGATAGATGCTTTGGAGCGATATGACCTTATCTCCAGCTTTAAATACAGTTTTGGGAGTAGGAGATTTTAGAGTGGGATTAGGTGTAACTACTAGGGAACAAACTGCATTGCTCTTCCCGTTCAAGTGAGCAAAACATAAGATGAACTATTTTGAGAAGCAATTACTCCTTCCCTACAAACCTTGTACAGAGCTAATTATCTAGATCTTTTTAGGGATACAAAAAGAGATCTCCAGCGGTGGCAATTTTTGTTTTGTATCATAGAAAGTATAGTGGCAATAAAGACTAATATTATCATAGATTGTTATACCTATTTTTGGTTTTCCTGGTTGTACCTCCTAAACAGGAGTCAGCAAATATCCAGTAGGCCTAAAGTGCCTTTATATAGATAAACAAAAAGGCCAGATTTTCTACGAAATTTTTACATGCTCCTAGAGATGCAGGGAACTGAGTTTTCCTGAAATCCAGAAATACTGAATGACAGTCCAATCAAGGACAACTCCAGGTTGGTACATATGACATGCACAAAAACGCTGGTCACACATGGACTTTGCTGTTATGAATAGGACGCTTTGGCACATATTGTGGCACCCTACAACAGGGTTGCAAATGGGCATTATAACTCTTCCACCACTGGAAAGATGGGACACAATGGTGAGGTAGTTGGGGAGTGCAAACTACACGCCAATACACCCCAACAATGACTTCAGCCCACAGGGGTTTTCTTCAAGCATGGAGGTGGGTTGACTGTGGAATGCTGGGAGATCTGTTCCGTGGTGGTAAAATTAGGTCATTTGGCGACTGTATGAAAACATTCTTGGTAGATGATCAAGAAAGTCTTAAGTCCAATGCACCATTTAGCAATACAACTGGGAAATAGAGAGGAACGACAGAGAAACCTGATGCCGAATGAGAAATTGTATTGCGAAGAAGACAATGGTCCATAGGAGACTTGTCCAATTCATATATGTGAATTGCTTGTATGCTTACCAATAATTAAAATGTCTTTAAAAAGTAACTTTTTTCCTTACATATAAGTACATTCCAACTTACAGAATAAGATAGATAAAATCATTTTTAATGTTAATGGATAACATTGTCATCAATAAGAGTTAAAAATCTTACCTTCTCCAGCAATGAACGTCTCCAGGAACTCTTCCCAGAGCCCAGGGTCTGGGTTCACCATAGCCATTTGGCAGAAATAGAAGTAGGACACAGCAACATCTTTAGCATTGCGGGCAAGATAAATGACCTGTAGAGTGAGGTATATGGAAGAAATCAGCAATCACCTGAGGGCATTCAGAAATCAAAGTCAAGTACAGGGGCAAAAAAAGGTCCTCAAACACCTCTGATCATTCACCTCCACTGGTGTAACGAAAGTTGAGGAGCCCCCCCTGCAAGGTACATAGAAGGGCCCCCGCTTCGGATTAAATCCGGAGCTCTCAGGCGCGTCGGAGAATGCAGGGGGCTGTGTTACGCTACTGGCCACCTCTAAGGCCTCGCATCTCACACATGAACCTTTGTTGCCTTGCCCTCTTTGGGAAATTACTAGGGTCAGGTACCTTACAGTCTTTGTCCCAAAAGGTTTTTGGAAGAAGCCGGACAGCAAGATGTGTCTTTATCACTCGTGGGGAAGGGATTGCAAGTAATATCTCCGTTCCTAGAAAAGAAAGATCACATTTCAGATGTTTCCATTGTTTTCACCTTCATAAATTCTAAAAATGTTCATAAGGATGACTAGCGTGTCTACTTCATGCCTTACAATTTCTCACTGTCAGCTTATTTAAATTTTTCTCTAAATATCCCCTTAAAACTTGCACCTCTACACCACTGCCTCCACAGTACAATGTCTTGCACCGCTGAGGTTCTTTAATTTTGACTCCATCTTACATGCACCGCCATTTTTGTGTTGCCTTTACACAGGCTGCTTGATTCACGAAGTGTCTCTGCCCCTTGGACTGCAACGTGTCAAAAACCCCCTCCGTCCTTGTCTTGAAACCCATCTCAGACACCAGCCGGTCTAAACTAATCCTTGTCTGGACTACCTAATCTCTATATCAACTATCTGTTAGCCTTTAGTATTCTTCTCGTGCCGTATCTTATCTTTTGGCCTTCGCTATTCTCTCCCTGTGTTTTCCTATTCCACAACCTTTCCTTTGAAGCGCACAAACATGTTCTGCCATTGCTGATTGACCTATGGGTGCTGTCATTGATTGACTTATGGGATTGGGCAAAAACACGACTCAAGGGGGATGTTCTGGTTACATGATGCCTTGTTTTGAATGTTTTCCTATTGGCTAATATTTGGCAGATTTTGTATATCCATATTGTCATTTTGCATGCTTGCATGAGCCAGGACTGCCCCTTTCTTTTATGCTGAGTTTGTAACCCTCACATATATAAGACCCCAGTGTACTGTACTCTGGAGACTGCCTCATTCAGTTGCTAAGGCTTCTGTGTGACGTAATCTCACTCATTTGAGTTTAATAAAGATGTCTTTTCATATTTCAGCTTCTTTGCCAAGTTCTTTGTTATATTACCCTGAGAATGAAGATTTCAGTTTCTTCACCGCCCATTATAGCTACCACAAAGACAGAGACCCTGCCCAGTTTTAAACAGCTGCCCTGTTGAAAGAGTTAAAACTATTAATCAAATCCCCTCTCTGAATCCCAAACACCATCAAGGTAAAATTGAATCACTCCAATATAATATATATTTGCCTTACCAAAACCCTGACCCAAGAAGCACAGCTGACTACAACATCAATTGCAGGCTTAAGAAAACAGGCGCATTCTCTGACACCAGGCATAAAGTGCACTTGCTCATTGTATATGACTGTATCACATTCAAAGTACTTATACCTAGTCTACAAATATCAATATAATCTGAGTCTCTGCTATTCACTATGCACATTCCGAATCCTTAAGCCTAGAGTACTCACAGATTTTGAAATATAAGTCTCCTTCAACGGGCTAGCTTTCAGAACTGTGTACAAGGATGTTATTGATGGCACCTGCGCCTGAAACTGTAAACTGTGTTACCCATGCCTCTCCTTTTTGAAACCATAAATCAAAAATGGCAGGTTCTACTTAGAGCAGTCATTTTCAGACCTGTGCTCACTAGAAGGCGATCCATTAGTGTCCACTGATATAGCCACCTACTGTGAATTATATAGATGCCATTAATCCCCCTCTGCCATGTGGCAGCCAGGGGTACTGGTCGATTCTGCTCAGCCCTGTGCCAAAGCCCAGGGTCAGCACTATTTGTGACAACACCTCCCGCTGGAGGTTACTGGGCATTGTATCTGCTACTCATTGTACCTGATGGAATTCCAGGCAGAGCACATTCCAGGAAAGGTACCCTGTTATATATGGTATTCCGCTTGCATTTTTCCTCGTCACCATTATTCATAATCATGTCCACAATTTCACTGACCCAGGTTGTTCCTGTTGAAAACAAGAGAGACACCAGCATTACTCAGGTGGGACATCAGAATCCTGAGACTATTCTATGTATCCTACAAAGGTTCACATTCAAAAGGGGGTAATGTCCCAAGGAAAGAGGACCTTGCAACAGGGACTTTGGAGGCTCACCTCTAGGAGGTGGATTCCGCAGACTGGGACTTGACTTCTTGTGACCTAGGGCTAGACAGAACGGCCTCCTGGGATTGGACCTGAACCAAAGGTCCACCAGTGATCTGTAGGCCAAACCTCTTGTGACCTGGGACTAGGCATGGTGACTTCCTTTGTTCTGGAGCTGGACCTCTTGTGACCCGGCAGTGCTGGGCTTTGTCTGACCTGGACCTGGGTCTCCTTTGGCCTGGGACTCGAATGTCAGGATACATGCAGATGAAACAAAGGTGAAGACATGTCACCGTCTGTATTGGATGCAGGGTATATTTAGTGGAGAGGTGGGGCTACAAATTGAAGAGTGAAAGATCCTCACTTTGGGGAGCTGGTGGGTTCTGGAGAGAAACAGTGATAATTTGAATAGTTAAGATGGGACTGGTCTCAGGTGAATAGGGAAATATCTCATAGAAAAACATTGAAAGGGTTTAAGGAAGGGAGGAGCCAACACTGAGAGAGATGAGAGACTAGGACCTGGTGGAGTAAGAAGAGGTACTTCATAATGAAGATGTGAAACACTGCATGCTGGGAAGGTGATGGGCATTGAGGAGCACGTAAAGAGGATGTTGTGTGCTTTGCTAGGGGCAGATGGCAGACATTCCATTGGACAGTTGTGGATCACCAGACAGAATGTGGAGATCTCATGAGACGAGCCTGTCTTGTGAGGAGTAGACACTTCTTGTTCTTCATTCTAGCTAAGGTAGTGAATGCAGATACTAGAAACCTAGCTGGGTGTATCTGAGCTCATGTCTTCCTTCATTCAATTAATGGTACCATGAATCTTCAAAGGCAAATGTAATTCCCTAGGGGGGCACAAGATAAGCGGCCTGATGCCTTTCCATCCTTGGATGTTTGCTTGATTCTTCCAGTGCACCAGCTTTGGGTAGCTGCTGTGATGTGCTTACTTCATACTTACCGGACTTGGGGTAGGTAGCAATAATGATATCCTCTTTTCTTGCCTGAAACAATTCCACCCGCTCCCAATTTTCGAGGAAGCACTTGATGAAGGCAATTCCACGAAACCACTTTGCCTCTGGGTGAAGGATAACCTCAGTGTGCTGCATCCTGAGACAGATAAGATAAAAGTAGAGACTTCAATAATGTACTGTGTGCGTGGTAGATAAGAGGGATTGCAAAGACGCCTGGGAGGGATATGCTGGAGGCTTAATAAGAGTGAGAGACATGCTAAGATTCTTCTTTTCTTTTCTTTCCCTGTGCTGACCAAATTTGCCTTTGTTTTGGAGATGTGAGATGAGGTGTAGTCGGGCTCATTACCCATAACATGCCTAAAGCATAAGAAATGTGAGAAAAGGTGATAGCCTAGGAAATTCTTAAAATATAATATTTACAATGCAGTTGGTTGCATAAAAGTGTAATTTCAAAACGACTCAAAATGGGCAACATGAGAAAAGGAAAGTCTGGATAAATCAAAATACTCCATAGATATGATGTGGACGAAAGAGCAGGACATTCAGCTCTGACCATATCCTAACTAATCCAGGACAACAATAGGGAGACAAAAAGAAAGTGATATTTGGAGAGACAGGCTCTTCTTCTCTACTATTCTGGTACTGTATAGCAAATTTGCAGATTTGTTTGAGCTAGGAGCAGTCTAGTGTAATTAAAACATGGAAAAAGCACAAATAACCTTACTGGGGATTGTTTACAAGCCCCTTGCATCGCCGGTGCGTCACTTTTTTTGACACACCCACGGCGCAGTGTGCCAGCCTATATTTAAAAAGCCTCATAAAGCCACCCGGCATGGCTTTTCATGGCCTTGTAAATTCAGCCCCTTTTCACGCATCACTTTGCCTGAAAGGGGCGTGCCATGGGTGTTGCTGTGGGTGTTCCCACACAACACCCTTGGATTCTGCCGCATTCCCAGATTTACAACATTTCGGAAACCTGGGAATGTGTCACAATGCTACGCCTCCCCAGGGGAGGTGTAAGGAGTCGCAACGAGGAGAAATACTTTATTTCTACTTGTTTTTTCCTCTTTCTATGCGTGCTGAATTCTGCAGCACACACAGAAAAAGTAAAACCCCATTAATTATTGTTTTTGTGCAGGAAAGTGTCCCTTCCTGAAATAAAACAATCATCCCTGCAACGCAGGCACCCCTGCCTGCAGTGGTGCATGGGGGCCAATTGAGCACCAGCGCAAAGGAAAGCACAAGGATGAGTCATATTGTTGTATATATGATGCATCCCTGTGCTTTTGAAATGACGCAGCTCGGTGCAGCAAAATGGCTTCAGGCGCCACATCGCGCTGCATCATTTTGTTGCAAATGAGGCCTCCTGTTTTTAGTAATAAGTCAAATACCCCATGATGAATGGCACCAAATCTGGCAAAGAGAAAGTGAGCCCAGAGGCAGGAGCATCTGCAAGGAGTCATAGGAAGAGTTTATGTGGTACTCCACCTACTGCCTGGCATTTGTAAGTTTCTTTGCAGGCCTGCAAGGTGTAGTCATCTCATTGATTTAGGGTTTCAGAGTCTTTTCCTGTCCAAGCAGAGCCTGCATCATCTGAAGGCAGTTGAGGAAAACCACACTAATGTTGGCAGTGATATAAAGAGAACAGAAACTCAGTGTGTGAATACATTTTGCTTTGCCATATAATGTGAGACCTAAGTCCCAATTAGGTTGTGAAGGTACAGGGGTTGGAGAAAGTGGGGTGGGGGATATTTTATATGACATCAGAAACAAGGAATGAGTATGCAGAATGTTACTCCTCCCCCATTTTTTTAATGTGCCCTGATGAACCACAATTGAAGTGGAACAAATGTAAAAAAGTCTTTCGCAATTATTCCATAGTTTGTGGGCCCAATTTGGGTCTAGAGCAGGGGTGGGCAAAGTTGGCGGAATGCCGCTTCATGGAATCCCACAGAGTTGCTTAAAAACTCTGTGGAATTCAACTCTGCCCTACATGCAGGCAGCCGATCTGAAAGGTTCCTGACCATCACACTGCCACCTGCTTTACAGCACTTACCTGGGTCTGGCATTCTCCACCATACCCGGGCTGCCCTTGTCCTGTCCTTGTCTCCTCATGGTCCTCGTAGCAAAAGCAAATCCCCTACGCTTGACCCAGGTAAGACCTGGTCCTTCTCAATCCTAAACTCTCTACTTGGGGAGGGCTGCGGGGGCAAACTCTGCCATGCCGTGGAATCTGAGTTTTTTCCCAAACTCCACGTTCCCAGCAGAGCGCAGAGTTGGCAAAACTCCACAAACTTTGCTGGCGGAGCAGAGTTCGCCACCCACCCCTAGTCTAGAGAGGAAGATGGCAGTACTACAACATTGTTTAGGAGCAGAGGGACAAAAAATCCTAGAGCATCTTCTTGATCTGAGTGCTGATAAATCCATGGGGTTAAATTATTTCGAAATAAGCATCAAGAAATTAGATAATCATTTCTTCCTAGGATCAGTACAATCAGTGGCCGTTATCATTTTGGGAACAGCTCACAAAAGGAAGGAGAAAAAGTAGAGGACTTTGTGTCTGAGTTGTGTAAATTGGCTGCCTCATGTAAGTTTGAAGCAACAAATGACAAACGCATCAGCGACCAGTTTTTGTTGGATTGTAAAGTTGAAAGGCTACAGGAGAAACCTTGGCAAAAAGATGATCTTTCCTTGGGATACGTATTGATTGTGGTAAAAAAAGTATAGCACATAATGAGATGGTTCCCAAACTTTTCACTCCTGAGGACCCCATTGAGACACTACTGGCATCCGGGGACCCACAAGCAATTTGTATGATTTAAATCTCAAACATTAAAAGTGTAATTCATTCAAAGGAAAAAAAACACACATGTGTGCACATCAGACAAAGACTAGACTTGAATTACTAAAGATTTTAGTATTTTTATATTAAAAATGTATGTATAGTCAGGAGGCTATGGTGGACAGCCAATAAAGATGATAGGATACTTCGTAGGGATGGTTGAGTATGAAAACCAATATACAGTATGCAATGTTTCTGGTTCATGTGAAGCAGATAACATTTTAGGATGGCCATCACAAAAAGACCAAGATCAAGATAGCTTTATTCGACAGTCATGTCATAAAAGCAAAACACAATACATTACGATATACATATTAAAATAATAAATAATCTGAATCTAAAATCATTTAAAAATGAATTAAACAAAGTACTGCCGAATAAGTTAATTATAAAACCATTCAAATACAAATACAGACAAATTGTCCCATGGAGTTAATTTCATAATTTGGTCTGGACTTCATGACTGAGGCCAAATAGTCAGGTACCCTCAATCACCACCCTGGCTCTAATGGACCAGGCCCAGCCTAGAAACTTAGCCATGGCAATTGCTATTGGCTGTAATGGATCCGTTGTAAGAATTCTTAGGGCATCATCATGCTTCCTAAAACCCAAAAGCTTACAGATAGGAATGACCCACATGGCCCAAAGTTTTTTATATAATGGACAAAAAAACAACAAATGGCTAACCGTTTCTTCTTTATCTAAACATTTTGGGCAATCTTTCGTAGTAATCCTGGCCCAATTACCAGTAAAAGATCTAACCGGTAGGGTACCGATCCTCATTTGGAAGTATAACTTCCTGTCTGAAGGTTTTTCAATAAAATCCCAATAATCTTCTAACACAGGATTTGTCTTCAGTTCAAGGAATCGGCCTGTCAAATGTTTAGTAACACCCTTTGCTCGCATTGTTGCCATTGTCATATCCCAGTACTTCTCCTTCAATAACTTCTTTGACGGAAAAGAAGCATTTAAGGGGTCATCCCAGAGATCTATCAGGCCTAGGTTCACCAGTAGCAACCTTATCTCCCCTAGCCATTTAATCTTATGGAAACAATCTGAGTCCATTACATCTTTTAGCCCTCTAGCATAGTGTGAGAGGTCCCCCGTGCACCACAATCTTCGCCAATATAAAAGAGGGTGAAGTTTAGCCAAATCCCTTATTGGCTTCCTCCCTAGTTCAAACAATTTTCAGCAGCCGTTATAGTACGTAGGTTCTGGAACCCCCATAGTTCCGCACCATACAGAGTAGAGCTTAGGACTTTCAGACCATAAATCTCCATAAACGGGACAAGTGGTTTGGAGAACGAGGTTTTAAAATTAGCTGCAAGGATCCCGGCCTGTTGTTTATGCTTTAGGGTAGCTTCATTAATTTGCTTGGACCAGCTCATATCTGACTGCAGCGTAACCCCCAGATAGGTAAAGGCGTCAACTTTTTTTGAGGGGTACATTATTCATAAATACCTTACCCCGAAAGGATTTGTGCTCGTTGAATGTCATAAATTTAGTTTTTTCAGTATTAATTATATGACCCCGATTTGTGCAGAAATCCTCAAACCTTCTAAGTGCCTTTTGTAGGCCACTTGGGGTCTTAGAAACTATCAATGTATCGTCCGCGAACATGAGGACAGGTATATGTTGTTTTGCCAATACAGGGGCATCGGTGGGGGTCTCCTGGAGGAAATCAACCACCCCATTCATGAAGAGTGAAAACAGAGTAGGCGCAAGCACGCAACCCTGGCGCACTCCTCTTTAAACGGGAAATGAATCGTGACCTCACCCCTTGTCCCCCACCTGACCCGTGCATGGTTGTCCTCGTGTAAGCGGACGACCAAGGACAGCAAATCAGCTGGCATCGCCATTTCATCCAAAACAGCCCATAGCTTACGTCGAGGTACCAGATCGAAGGCTGCTTTCAGATCAACGAATACCACATACAGAGCACCCTTCTCCAATACGACTGTTTTCCAATAAATGTTGATAAAGCGGAAAACCTGATCGATAGTACTCGTAAGGGGACGAAAGCCTGCTTGCAATGGGGTAAGAATGTGCTCATCATCCATCCATGCCTGAAGCTTTTGAAGGATCAATCTACCCATGACCTTTTGCATGGAATCTATAAGACTTATTGGTCTATAATTGGCTGCAGCGGATTTATCCCCCTTTTTAAAAACCGGTATAATCACGGCCCCTTTCCAAGAGGCCGGAATTGGTGCCCCACAAGCAATAGCATTAGCTAGATGTCTTATATACAGGCGCCACGAGGATTTATAGTTTAAAAACACATCTCCAGGGATGTTATCCATTCCAGGAGCACGATTGGGGGTAATTTTGTCCAGAGCCCTATCCACTTCCCTTAATGAAAACACCTCCCCAGAAAAGAAGGTTATATCGATAGGACCCATAGCTTGTTCGTCCTCCACAGAGGCGCACTGGGGTTTAAAGTATTCCACCCAAAGATGATGGGCAACATTGTTCTGTGGGGGATCCGGAATCCCTCCCCTGTCCCACTTATACGTATCCCAAAATACTTTGGGGTTTCGTAACGTACAAGCATCTTTAAGCTCTATCCATCTTGCCTGATCCCAGAGTTTTTTTGCAGCTTTAACAGCTTTTTTGAAGGAGTCCCGTGCCAGTCTTACTTTTGCTATATCTCCTTCCCCTATGGCTAGCCCCAGGTTTCTCCGCAACTTACGACAGTTGTCAGTAAACCATCCCTTAGTTTTCGTTTTCTTTCCCTGGGATTTTTTTACAGGTTTCTGGAAGAACAGTCTTATTTGTTCAAATAGTGCTGTATGCATCTCAATTACATGGGTCATAGGAACCTGGTTTCTTTCACCTAAACCCCAAACTTCTAGTACCCTATCCACCTCATTGTTCATCGCGGTTAGTGTTGCCTGGGAACTTAAAACGTTGGTCCATTTCAGATATCGTGTATCGTTAGACAACACCAGGTCACTGGCATTTACCACTGGGGTAACCTGCTTAGTTTCCCCTAGCAAGCCATCCACTGTGACAGTGAGTGGGTTATGGTCACTCTCCACTCTGGTGACAACGACCATGTCCCTCACACAATGCCACAGAGATAGGCCTACCAAGACGTAATCAATGCGGCTCGCCCTACGACCATTGTTGAAGGTGTTAGCCCCATTCTTATCAGAAGGTGTACGCCCATTTACGGCCCTCAGCCGTTGCCCAATGCACAACCCTTTCAACTGTATTGCCGCCTCTGTCCATTTTTTAATTGGTTCCACCTCAAGTGTGGGTATACCCCATAATATATCCTCTTCCGCCGATAGATCTTGGTCTTTTAGTCCCAGTGGTTCAAAGGTTGTATTAAAATCCCCCACGACCATCGGACTAGATTCCCTAGGTATATCATCCAACAGCCTGTCCAGGTCAGTTACAACCTGAGAGCGTCGGCCGCCGACCAATCCTCTTGCATAGACATTACAAATGCATAGACTGGGACTTTGCTCTGGGATAATTTTTATCCCTAGGATATCATTTCTATATATGGGTATTTGGGAAATTTTACACCTAAGTGCCTGACGTACCCATATAACTAAACCCCCCATTGGTCGGCCCTTCAGTTGTCTAATCGCAGGGACCTGGAAAGAAAGATACCCCATACGAAACAGGGGTTCTATTGCCCAAGATTCCTGAAAAAAGCACAGGTCATGGGTCTCGATAAAATCTGACCAATCAGCAAGTGCCAGTTTAGAACCCAGTCCTGCTATGTTCCAAGATAACAACTTTAGGGCTGTTGGACTAGGGATACATAAATCATTCGACATAGGGCACCCAGGGTGAGCAGGTGGAAAAGTCGAGAGCGTAGTAGTCTCCATCTTCAATGCTGGGACAATAGCCCCGTTTTCCCCTTTGTGCATCCATCTATTGACAGATAAAAGGATGGATACAGGAATCCTATCTAAAGGATAATTAGGTGCAATTGGGTTTTTAGGGGCCGTAACTGGTATCTTCAGGCCTAGAACAGGAGGGATAGCATCTTTGGGTGTACATTCCTGATTATGGTGCTTAATCATAATTTGTTGTCAATCACACTCCTCTAGGCCAGACAAAACCTCGAATCTGTTTTCTGTTGAATCTCCAAACTCCCCCCCAGGTCGCCCTACCAATCCACTCCTATATGCCCTAGTTTTCCAGGGGCCTAGTGGGGGGGCAGGGTAAAAATATGTTAGTGGAAGAGGCTTTTTCCTAGAGGCCATACCTTGGTGATGCAAGCCACAGATACATTCCCCTGTACTGGCATCCCCAAAATTAATAACTATGCAATCGCCCTCTATCGTTTTCTGTCTTGACCCAACCCAGCCCACCCTTCTTGCAAAAAGGATTTTAGCCGAGGCTCCATATGGTAGTGAACGATTCGTGTTTAACCAATGGATACACTTGTTTTTTAAATTGATATAATTCTCCCGTTGTCCCGATTTCAATGGGGGTACCCCCGTCAGAATGCACACATAGGGGGAGGATGCAGGAGGGAGGTCCAAACATGGAAGGCTATCCAAAGATGTATCATAGGGCACCCTACTCCCCTGTCACATACAGGGGGGATTAAGTTTGGACCATCCAGCACTACACCCTCCGTGCATGGATCCTGTGCTCCAGTTTTAGCATGCAGGGAGGTCTGGGGGGTAGGAGCACACACTGGCATGGGAGGAATACTTAAAGATACCGTTCTCTGTGGGACCTGTACTACTGGATTTAACCTTGCCATATTTTTAGTAGTCCCCTCCATACACTGTCCACTACTAGCACTGTACGTAGGCCTCACACTGCTAGTAATATTTGTAGATTTACCTTCTACAGCTTCTAGTATTCCTAGTCTTTTTTCAATCATGGACAATCTTTTATGAATAGGATTACAGATATTATTAATTAACAGTTCGATTTTATCCCATACTGTCTGTGGTAGATCAGACGGGATATCTGTTCCTGGGTGCGTTACATGGTCTAACATTGGGGATGGGGTCTCAACACTATTTCCTATAGGCACCATTGTTCCTCGAGGAGATTCAACTACAACATTTGGCTTCTGGATTTTTGCCTTCCTGCCCTTCTGCACCTTACTCCCCCTCTTCCTCTTAGTTGTTGGCAATGGGTGCGCTGCTTTTAACTCACGTCTATAACTAGTCCTAGCATTGTTCCCTAAAGGAGCGGACACAGTACTGCCATCTAAAGTGTCTAAATGACCCTCAGAAGGTGATACAGGTATGGATGTAGAATCCAACCCCCTATGGGAGTCACTGGGTGCTGAATGTACTAATGCAGTGTGAGCACCCTGATCAATGACTATGCACTCAACCGGCTGAACAACTGGGCCAGGAATAATAGTAGAAATAGTTGACGCAATGGGGGACACTACCCCAGCTAAAAGACCCAATGAGGACCTCCTATTGGCTGCAATATCCATTGACAATCTTTTTTCAGTGCGGTCAATTTCATGAGCTAGGATAGAAGTAGCACGTACAATGAATTGATCCAATGTACCCATAACAGAGCCTGTGGGAACCACCTTCCCTCCCTTTCCTACTTTGCCCAACTTATTTGCCATTTCCTCCCTTTTCCCTTTCAAATCAGGTAGATGCACCAATAACCATGTACATATGCGTTGGATATCTCCGGATGTTATAACAAAGAGACCAAGATGCAATATAAGCAAGATTATGTCCAATGGTAACCGCAGAGAGGGGGGAAGTCCCAAATAACCAGGATTACACAGGTGCACCAAAATAAAACAGTTCCCCCACAATCCGGCAACCACAGCAGGTCAACAATACCTTATGAGTACCAGCTGACAGTCAGCGTTAGGGGGGAGGCCCTGCCCTGCCTCTTCCTGGATATGACGGGCAAGGACGGGCCCGCCCGCGTCCCGCGCTGCGGTTCTCCTTTCTGCCTTATATCCCTCCCCGGCGCTGCCTGATGACGTCATTGGCAGGCGCCCGGGGCAGGGAATGCTGGGAAATGGAGTTTTATTAGCCGTTCCCCTCACGGCAATGTGAGGCGCGTAGGAGTTCTACCACCAGGATTCTGCTGCCGAGTGCCGTTCCCCTCATGGCAGGACAAGTGTCAAGCAACCTCGAAAATATGGCACCAGGTAAGTCAATGCGCGACCCGCGCTGCGGTTCTCCTTTCTGCCTTATATTCCTCCCCGGCGCTGCCTGATGACGTAATTGGCAGGCGCCCGGGGCAGGGAATGCTGGGAAATGGAGTTTTATTAGCCGTTCCCCTCACGGCAATGCGAGGCGCGTAGGAGTTCTACCACCAGGATTCTGCTGCCGAGTGCCGTTCCCCTCACGGCAGGACAAGTGTCAAGCAGCCTCGAAAATATGGCTCAGGTAAGTCAATGCACGTCCCGCGCTGCGGTTCTCCTTTCTGCCTTATATCCCTCCCCGGCGCTGCCTGATGACGTAATTGGCAGGCGCCCGGGGCAGGGAATGCTGGAAAATTGAGTTTTATTAGCCGTTCCCCTCACGGCAATGCGAGGCGCGTAGGAGTTCTACCACCAGGATTCTGCTGCCGAGTGCCGTTCCCCTCACGGCAGGACAAGTGTCAAGCAACCTCGAAAATATGGCACCAGGTAAGTCAATGCGCGTCCATAGGAGTTTATCTGAATACCAATGCTGAACCTCAAATACTGATCCACAATGTTAACAAGGATGCAGAGGTAGGATCTGACTTTGAGAAATAACATTTTGAAGTATTAACAGAAAAGTTAGGGTAATTAAAACAATATGTGCACAAGGTAAAATTGAAAGAAAAAGCAATTCCATTGTAAGCTAAAGTACGTAGTCTTCCCTTGAGGGTACAGACCCCAGTGGGAGAGGTTTTAGAAAAATTGTGTAAGCTGGGTGTAATAGAACCTGTGGAAGCAACTGAATGGTTAGCACCCATTGTAGTGGCAAGAAAAGCAGATGGCAAGATTTGCCTGTGTGTTGACCTTAAGGCCCTCAACAAAGAGGTAGTTGTTGACATGTTCCCTACACCAAACATAACAGAGAGACCACAACTGTAGCTGAGCAAACCTCTTCTCAACACTAGATGCAACATCTGCCTATTACCAGATCCGTCTACATCCCAACTCTCAAGAAATCACTACTTTCATCATTCCCTTAGGGACAACAAATTTAAACGCATGATGTTCGCCTGGTAACGGCGGCATCAGTCTTTCAGAGTGCCATGTCTAATATAATGTCTGGAATCCCGGGGGTGTTCTGCTATAAGGACGATATGCTGATATTTAGGAACTTTCAGGCCCAACATATTGAAAGACTTAGACAAGTTTTAGATATATAATGTACTGAAAAAAACTATCTAGGGGATAATTTAACTTCTGAAGGGGTACAACCCAAAGCAGATCTGATTGACACCATAATGAAAGTAGCATCCAAAACCAAAGACGAGCTACGATCCTTCTTGGAAATGATAGAATTTTATTTAGTAAAATCATTCGAAACGTTGCCAGTCCAACAGGCCATATGCGCAAATTGTTGAAAAATAAGGTAACCTTTGAGTGGGATGGGCATTGCTAGAGAGAATTTAAAGATGCTAAGAATGCTGTGACCAGTGCACCAGACTTGAAAGCGTTGGTTCCAGTAAAAATAATTATCCTTACAACAGATGCCAGTTCAAAAGGGCTAAGGGCTGTGCTTCTACAAAAAATTGGAAAAGGTGAGGAAACCATTGCATTTGCCTCAAGAACACTTAGGCAATCTGAGGTCAACTATTCGGTAATAAAAAAAAAAAAGCATTTGCAGTGTACTGGGCGCTAAACAAATTCGAGAACTTTGGGGGTCATTAAGATGGCGGAAAGAAAAGCCCTCCGACCACCGTGGTTGCAGAAAAAAACGCATGCATGTTCCGGGGCAAAACCGGCGATGCAATGATTGCAAAATCCAACCCCAGCGGTCGGATTCCACAAAAATACGTCCACCATGTCCGAAAATCCCGAAAATCCGACCGCAGCGGACGGAAATGCTGTGGAAAGCACCAATGATCCAGAAGCGGAATGACCGCAAGTGAAATTATGATAAGATGGCGGAGCAGGCAGAACGATCATTCTTTTCCGACCCCTGCGGTCGCGTGAAAAGATGAATGGCAGAGCTGGCGCAACGATCATTGCATTCAGACTGCTGTGGTTGCGCGGGAAGAAGAATGGCGGTCGAATGCAACCACACCCCAAGGCCTCCAAGTGTGGCTGATTTTTTCCGCTGCCTTCAAAAACATTTGACACACCCCAATGACACACCCCAAGGCATTGAAAAACAAACAAATCCCAGGTCAACATAGAGAACACACCTGACATGAATACCCCATTTGGACACACCCACATAGCTGAGTATAAAACCAACCCCTTCCCTGACCAGCATCCTTTGCACAACTCCAGCAGTGAAGGGCCAAACACCACAGCAGAAAGGAGAGGCGAATCATCACACATCACACCATCACAACCACCCACACCAACAACACCAACACACACCTCACACATCTCCACCACCACCTTCCCACCTGCACTTGTCACCTATTTGCACATCACACACCATGTGACAGAAAAGAAATGCCCAAATTCACAGACAATGAGTTGTCAGTGATGGTAGATGATATAATTAGAGTAGAACCACATTTGTTTGGAAGCATGGTCCAACAGACACCACTAGTCAGAAAAAATCAAATGTGGGAAAGGATAGTCAACAAAGTCAATGCAGTAGGGACCACCCTGCGCACACTGCGTGACATCAAGAAGAGGTGGCATGACCTAAAGACCATGGTGAAATACCGTGCCAACAGGAACCATGAGGCGGCTCAGAGGACTGGCAGTGGCCCTCTCATTCAACCACTAACATTCACTAAATGGGAGGAGAAGGTACTTGCCGTACTGCATCCAGAGAGTCTCACAGGAATAGCTGGCGGAGTGGAGGCTGGTAAGTACCAACAAATGTGTCCCATCACACTGCCGTGTACTGTCTTGCAAAACTAGAAAGCTACACTTCCTAGACCTAAATGCACTTACTTACAACACACTCTTCCCAACACATGTCTCACATAGCTACCATTTACTTCCTCTGATTCACCTCAAAGGTAGCTAGCAATATTTCCATGGAGGTATGTGTACATGTAGCCAGCACTATAACTCCCACCAGTCACCCTTGTCCCACAGCTGAGCAGGATGGAACACTCACCCCACCCAAGAGCCATGTGTAACCTATTCCCTTCCTCTGCTCCACTTCACAGGGAGGTAGTCTTCTTAACAGGGAGGGTGTGTGTGTACAGGCAACCAGAACTACAACTCCCACCTCACCCTTATCCCACAGCTGAGTAAGATGGAACACTCCCCCCACCCAAGAGCCATGTGTAACCTATTCCCTTCCTCTGCTCCACTTCACAGGAAGGAAGCCTTCTTAACAGGGAGGGGGAGTGTACAGGCAGCCAGCACTACAACTCCCACCAGGCACCCTTGTCCCACAGCTGAGCAGATGAAACACTCCCCCACCCAAGAGCCATGTGTAACCTATTCCCTTCCTCTGCTCAACTTCACAGGGAGGTAGCCTTCTCACACTCTCCTGTCTCACCTCTGAGCAGGATGTAACACCCCCCCCCCAGCTAGAACCATGTGGCAGCCATTTCATTGCTCTCTTTCACCTTACAGGTAGGTAGCCTTCTCATGCTCACTTGCATCACCCATGAGCAGGATGGAACACTCCCCCACCCGGAACCGTGTGGTAGCTATTTTATTGCTCCTCTCCACCTTACAGGTAGGCAGCCTTCTCATGCTCACTTGCATCACCCCTGAGCAGGATGGAACACTCCCCCCACCCAGAACCATGTGGCAGCCATTTAATTGCTCTCCTTCACCTTACAGGTAGGTAGCCTTCTCATGCTCACTTGCAGCACCCCTGAGCAGGATGGAACATTCCCCTCACCCAGAACCATGTGGCAGCCATTTCATTGCCCTCCTTCACCTTCTCATTACACTTGCATCACCCCTGAGCAGGATGGAACACTCCCCCCACCTAAAACCCCGTGGCAGCCATTTCATTGCTCCACTCCACCTTACAGGTAGGTAGACTACTCATGCTCTCGTGCATCACCCCTGAGCAGGATAGAACACTCCCCCCACCCAGAACCATGTGCCAGCCATTTAATTGCTCTCCTTCACCTCACAGGTAGGTAGCCTTCTCATGCTCACTTGCATCACCCCTGAGCAGGATGGAACACTCCCCCACCCAGAACAGTGTGGCAGCTATTTCATTGCTCCACTCCACCTTGTAGGTAGGTAGCCTTCTCGTGCTCACTTGCATCACCCCTGAGCAGGATGGAACACCCCCCCCCACCCAGAACCATGTGGCAGCCATTTCATTGCTCTCCTTCATCTTACAGGTAGGTAGCCTTCTCATGCTCACTTGCAGCACCCCTGAGCAGGATGGAACATTCCCCTCACTCAGAACCATGGGGCAGCCATTTCATTGCCCTCCTTCGCCTTACAGGTAGGTAGCCTTCTCATGCTCACTTGCATCACCCCCGAGCAGGATGGAACACTCCCCCACCCAGAACAGTGTGGCAGCTATTTCATTGCTCCACTCCACCTTATAGGTAGGTAGCCTTCTCATGCTCACTTGCATCACACCTGAGCAGGATGGAACACTCCCCCCACCCAGAATCATGTGGCAGCCATTTCATTGCTCCACTCCACCATACAGGTAGGTAGCCTACTCATGCTCTCTTGCATCACCATCAGCAGGATGGAACACTCCCCTACCAAGAACCTTGTGGCAGCCATTCCATTGCTCTCCATCACCTTACAGGTAGGTAGCCATTGCAACAGGGAGAAGGGTTTGTAGATAGGTAGCCAGCACTAAAACTCCCATCAGGCACTCTTGTCTCACCCCTGAGCAGGATGTAACACTCCCCCCATCCAGAACCATGTGGCAGCCATTCCCTCTACTGTGCTACCTAACAGGTAGGTAGACAGTGCATGCACCCTGTCATCCTTCTCAGAATGCATGGAGTCATATGACCACCACATCCCTCACATGCCAACTCTGTATAGATCCAAATGTCACATCCAGTGTTCACACAGCTAAGTGCATGTAACTGTCACATAAATTATACTTTGACTCACCAAGTCACATGCAAAATAAATTCAGGCCCCAATCATTCAAAGCACAGAATGCAATGTGTGGGTGCCATGGTTTCAAAACATGAAGGCTCATATGAACACAACACATGCACGGTCAATCTGTCAAACAAACAAAACCTCCTGATTTGAAAGAACATATAAATAATTAAATTGTTAAGTTTTGGCATAGCTGAAACAGATTCTCTGAAAAGTCAACTAAATCGACTCATAAACCAAAGTTGATGTGCACCAAATTCGTAGATGATGACATGTCCTTGTAAACACACTATCTCTGCATGCCATAAAATGAAAAGTAATGTATGTACCTCAACATCATGTCATGATGCTAATAATCTTTTACCAATACCAAGTGATTGCAATGTAAAATGTTTGTGTATCAAATGTAACATCTAAAAGTGTGACACCAAGGTTGTGGAGTGCACTTAACTGACAATCTAACCTCTGTTCAACAGGAGATCCCCACGCAACAGCTGGTGAAAACACCACCAACCAGCAGAGCCAGTCTCCACCCCCCACCCCCACCCCCGGAACGTGAACTCTCTGATGCTAATTCTCTACGTTTCTTGAATGAGGAGCAACAATCTGGCACCCCGGACTACCAGGGCACACTCCGTCTCAGGGCCTCATTGTCCCCACCACCACAACTATCAACACACCAGCGACAACCACTACGCTGACCCCTACTAAAATGACCTGTGCTGCAACCACCTCCACCATCACCACTGCTGCCTACAACACTGTCCCTGGCTCAGTGGTTACCAACACCACCACACAAGCTGAGGATGCCAGAGATAGTGTGCGGGTGCGTCGACAGCCAATGCCACAGGTCCGTGTCAGCAGGGTAGGTGGGAGGGCAACTGGGGGACAATCACATGAGGACCCTGAGATTGAATACAAGGTCTGGATCTATCACTATTTGTGCTATATCACCTCGGACACATCTTCCAAATGTACAATGGACATGTCATCCTTCTTTTGATTCCATAATGTGTAGAGTCTTGCATGTCTATGGACTGTTCCACCATTATTATTGTTCATGAATGTGATTTCTGTAATGGTCCACGTGTTTCCGCAGTGATAAACCCTCAGGCCTGCCCAGTGAATGCACAATGTTTCAAGGACCCATCACTAAAATGACTTTGATAAAAATATGTGTTGGCCACCATCCTATTTTTGAAGGAGATATCATAGGCCTGAGGAGTACTCAAGACAGGCCCACTCCTTGTGAAAAGAGTGTGTTAATGTAAGATCAGCTACCTAATTGTGACCTCCATGACACATGTAGATATGCAATGGTCAAGGACATTGAGGGGTGTGTAGTGTAAGACACAGTGAGTCTGACCACTACCCATCATTTACAGTGTATCGTATGTCATGCTCACACGCATAGTGCATCACAGATGAGGCACATTTTCCAATTGCTTTTTGTGCTGGCGCTCTGCATGTGAATGAGATGGGCATGTAGTGTGTCCATCATCATATATGTATACATTGCAATGATATGGCTTGCTCAAAGTGTACTATGGGACATGGTGTATGGGCTATGCTCTCCAATGATGTATCTGTGTGTTACGTGGTTACATGCTCCTGTACTGTCACACAGTGGTACACAACACAGTGTTACAAATATTCCTCTTCTTGTCTTCCATGCATACAGCTCAAGGTCCATCAACGTAAGGCCATATGGAGGCCATTGCACGCAAGGTGCGGTCTCTTGGTGTCTCAAACCAACGCCATACACACTGCAACAAGAGGTGGAGTGACATCTGCTGGCTCAGCAAAAATGTAGCTGAAATGACGCTGGGGCTGGTCCCTCGAAGTGGCAGATTGGCACGCAGGAGCATGACACCACTAATGGCCTGCATAATGGCAGTAACACAGCCCGCGCTGGATGGACGTTTAAGGGCCCACCAGCAGCAAGTTGGGGGTGAGCATTGTGCTAAGAGTGACTTTGCGCACAAGTCGTTGCCTGAATCCCATACCAGAGCAAGTGCGGAGCTCTGTGATGTCTCTGGTGTGATGCAATGGCTCCTAAGTATCCTCAGTGTTGAGTGCAGAGGGTCTGAATGTGTCCAACATTTAGTTTCTCATTTGGTAAATCCATGAACGTTGTCATAGCAAGTCAGCTTGACATGTTTTCTTCTCACATTTTGTGAATGTTGTCTGAAATGATACCTTCTAACACATGAAAAATCTTGGTGTGAAGTGTGTAGCCCAGTACACTTGTCAGGATTGTGTGTGCTGTGTGGCTACCACAATAGCGTGCTCATGTGATGATGTGTAAGTACATTAATGCACAACTGTGGACTCAAGGAGCAGTGAGTTGGTAGAGGTCACAGCTGTCCCATGGGTTGTGTTTTTCACAATGATTGAGATGGCAGCATCATTGCAAAACAGATAAGCCAAATATCAGCAGCATGACATCACAAAATGTGATTTCCTGCTACAGTGACAGTAAGTGCACACAGGTGCTAAAGGGGTAGGAGTGATGACTGCAGTGATGCAATGGCTGATTTGCATTTAGAATGTGGGCACTTGAGTAGTCATACCATGTGGTTGTCCTGTCATTAGCTGAAGTGTTGATGTATATGTGCCCTTGAACACGACACTTACTCACATTTATCATCCAGTTGATGAGTGCCTGTTTTTTACATGATCAGACACCTGCTGTAGAGTTTGGTCACATGTAGGAGTTGTTTGTTTAGCAATGTGCAGTGTGTCAGTATGACCTTGCAGTCCTGGGGTACACTTACTTGTTGTCAACATAATTTGTGAGTATGCAGAGTGTGTCAAAGCAATGTCTGTGTTGTGGTTTTATGATCAGCCATGCCTCTTGCTTATGTTTGTGCTCACTGTGCTGACTGGCTCAGGCAAACAAACATTGTAAGTGACTTTTCACATTCATTGATGTCATTTTACACTTTATTTTGACCACTATGTGGTATTCAGAGTCATACCAGCCCCAAGAGAAGCTTTTGATGCCGACACATTGTGAGTTACTCCTCTATGTGTTTTTGCTCTGTACACTCCTCACCTGTCCAATACTAATGTACACACCACTTCAGTCTAATATCTTCCACCCCATGCCTTGCCAGTGTTTGACCCTCTCTACCACTTCATAGTGTGACACTGTACTGTGGGAGGATTATCGGTGCCCAGAACCAATGTGCCCCTCAGGACTGTCTCACAATTTGTTATGTGCTATTTTCTTCTACTTTATTGCAGTCATGGTTGCTCATGTACAGTGCAGATGATTTTCCAGCACAGTCCTCTTGTCATGTTCCATACATCTGTGTTTTCCTGAGTTGTGCAGCAGTAGGTGATAGCTAAAATGTGTATATGTTTGCTGAGGTACTGCTACCCATCCTGAGTGTGATGTGATTTGTGTGCTGTGATGATTTGTGATGTTTAAGTTCATGGTGGAGCACTCAGAGATGTGTGATACTGGTTTTGGTGGTGTTCACACACTGCTTACTGTGCATGCACTGCTGTCAGTGGATGTTGCATTGTCCTTGCCAGGTGTGAGTCCCCCTGATGCCCAGCTGAGTGTGTTATGTAGTGCTTTTGTATATGCATATGTTATGTATTTTTTGTTGAGGGATGCAATCTTTATCCTCTGTTGGCTCGTTCTACTGATAGGTCCATGTGTGTGTAATTTTTTTTAGCATGACATTGTGTGTGAGGAGTTTGTGTATTTGAATGCATTAAGATGTGTGTTGAATTTGTAGTATGCATTTCTTGTGTGAATGTCACATGCAGCAATGTTGAGTCTTGTTCATTAGCTTGTTTTAAGTACACAATTGTGCTATCGCCGCCTATATTTGAACAGTCACTTGTCAGGATTGTGCATGTGAATGCTTGTGCTACACATTGACACCATGCTCACTTTGTAACTGGTGGAGTGTCTATGTCTGTGTTTGCAGAATTGTCTGCCTGCACATAGTTTGTGTTTATGATTGACATTTGTTCATGTATTTTTGATTGGTTTGGATGATGGTGTCTGTGCAGTTGGCCAGATTAAAAATTTTATTTATTCCAGTGCTGTCTAGGATCACATTGCCTATCCACTGTTTGGCTGCACTTGGCTAAGCTTGTTGGACTTCTTTTGATGTGGTGTGTGATACATGTGTTTGGCAATTGGTTTGTGATCAGAATTGGTTCAGACATCCTTGAGTGGGATTCTGACATTTGTAAATACACACCAGGGTGTGGCATTGGTTATCAGGGAACTCACAGGACCTTATTTTCACCATTATCTGTGCTTCTCACAGGTATTGAGTAGTGAAGGTGGAGATGGGTAGATAAGGGGTATGTGTGAAGGTCATACTTGGGTTTGACAGTCAGGCAGTGTCACCATGAGCCATGAGTGTTGTGCTGGAGGCATACACATGTCAAGTTAGTTGACACAGATGAGGGGCTGGTCACTGTATGGCTTATGACAGTTCATGTCATTCTGGGCCAATGTATTGCTTGCATTGCTGTATCACAGGGATATTGCACAGATGTTACTTTCATTCAATTTCAATCACTGTGCCACCCATGTATGGTTTGATGTCCTAAGTGTAGTGTGATATGTGGTACCTCTTGGGTGTCATGTACAAATTGTAACAGTACTTTCTACATGTTTTTCCTGCACTGTGCACTCTACTTTAGACTCGTTTACGTATTATGATACAATGCTGCTGACTTATGGTATGTGTATGAGGCTAAGTTTAAATGTGTGAGCTGTCTGAAGGACTTGACATGCAGTGTGAACAGTTCCAAGTTTGTTAATCTGCACAGGGACTCTTCATTTCCTCAATTACTCACTTTAATTCACATGAGTGGAAGGCAGGTATTAAGAGGAGGAGGGTTGGGTATGAGTCTCAGGTCAGAGTTTCCTGCTGTTAAGATGGAGTCTTCCTGACACTTTGGCATTAATTCACTACTTTGTAGTTGGTGCTACTTTTGTTGAGGTGGAGTAATGGTGTGTAGGTGTTCTGTGAGTTGGCAGTGTAGTCAGTGTTGTTGATGTAATAGACATACTCACATGGTGTCATTTATTGCAGCAGTACACTTGTGAGTCAAATGCCCAGTGGTGCTTACTTTGAGTTTGTTGTTTGAGTCAGGAATTTCTTACTGTGTTGCATGGTATGGGCTGACATTGTGTGATATGGTTTGCCATTGTATGTGATGAGCCTATCAATGTCTGCTTGGGGGCTGTGGTGATCTGTGATTATGTGGCAATGGTGTCTAATATGATGTGCCATCTACCTTAGCTCACTGACTCATTCCAACACCTTGTTGGACTACAGTGAAATACACATACACACTCTGCTTGCTCTGCACTCCTCTGTTCCATATTGTATTTGGAATGACCTTTGTTTGGGTGCAATGATGACTATTGTCATTTTGCAGGGACTTTTGCCTCAACCCACACTCATGTTACTATACAATTGCTGATGATCCTAATGAGATGTCACTATAGATAGTGTCCCTGCACATGACTTCTTGCTGCAGATATGTTGTGCTGCGTGGTACTTCGTTTATGATACATGTGTTGTGGATGTTATGATGTTGGTCTTGTTTGTCTGGGACAATGTCCTGGACTCCTGCTACATTGTGGGCAGGTTTTACCGCGGATTCACCGCTGTGGTGACATGACCAGCACAACTGGGCTAGTTGCAATCATTTCTATGGGGATGGTGATCCCGATGCAGAGGTGACAATTTGTTACGTGCAAAACATGTGTCATTGGACTATGGGATATGTTCCTATCTCCACCAGAGTGTATGTTGTGGACAAGACATGTATTTCACTGCGACAGCTGTGTGTTGTTGTTGTGAAGGGGTTGTATGCAGAGATATGTTCTTAACATACCTGCGGTGTTGACCGCGATGGCGTCTTATCTGCTGGTAGTGGATCAGGTACAGCAGCGGAAGGGCTTGTAGAGCAGGATCCATGAAGGCCAGGAACGTGTGGAGGTGTCTCCGACTCGAGTTTCTATCTCCACAGTTGTGCTTCTGCCATCTCCGAATAGCTGGTTTCTCCGCTGCATTCTGATTGGCTGGTTGACGCATCGTTATTTGTCTGGCGGCAGGAACGTTATTCTGCACGGCGGTCTTTCTCTATTGGCTCCCTCTAACACCGTTGCCGAACGAAAAATCTGGTGGATCCGCAAACTCCGCGACAGATGGAAAATGGGCTACCTTTGCTCATTGTAAAATGGCGGTCGCGAGGACCGCCACAGGTGTAACTAAATGGACGTTTTCTGCCAGCAACGCGGAGGTGCCTACGACCGCCATCGTAATCAGGCCCCGTATTTTGAGAATTGTGCTCAAGTTAAGAACAAACCACAAGCCACTTAAGAAGGTATTTACAAAACAAGTGCTGGCAGCAATTTCAAGTAGAATTAAAAGATGGGTCATTAATCTACAAGAGTACACATTTGACGTAGAATATATCCCTGGTACACATACATTTGCAGCAGATTGCTTGTCCCGATTGGCTGATTACACAGGAAAGGAAGGGAAAGTCTGTGTTAACCAAAGTGAGGGTATAGAATAGCACATAAAAATAAGTGTGTGTGATCACCAAAGGGGTGGTTGAGGAGAATAATTGAAAAACAAAGTTAAAATCAGATCTCAGTCTAAGTACAGTAGAAGATTGTTAATCCAGGTGTGGGATAGTGTAGAAAAAAATGAAGAGCGGAGGAGGATATTTTGTATGGTCAGAGAAGAATTATCAGAATTAGATGGATGCCTTTTCAGAGGCACAACATTCATACCTCCTGAAACCCACAGGAAAAAAACTGTTTGACATAGCACACAAAGGCCATCTGTGGATCACCAAAACAAAACCAAAGGTTGATGTTAGACTTCTGGTGGTCAGGGATGGATGTACTGGTTTAGATAGACATAAGGAATTGCATAGCCTGGTCCAACAGTGATAAGGTAGCAAAATTGCACACTCTACCCATGCAATGTAGCACTCTACCTAAAGGTCCCTGAATGGATTTAGCAATGGATATCATTGTGCCACTGATGGGAGAGAAGAATTCCCATACATTCTAGTTGTAGTCAACTTATATTCAAGATGGCTGGAAATCAAATTTTTGTCTGACATCAGCTGGACCTCAGTTATAAACTTCGTGGTAGGGTTTTTTTTTTTATATAAGAGGGACTACCCTCCACCCTTCTAGCTGACAATGGTGTTTAGTTTTGCTTTAGAGACAATTAAGGAATTTATACAATGTAATGGATTAACACACAAACTTAGTGCCATGTATCACCCAGAAACCAATGGGGCAGTAGAAAGATTTATCAAACCACTCAAAGAGGGCATTCAGCTGGCAATATCAAATGGGCTGAGCTGGAAAGATGAGGGTTGAAGGCGAATAGAGGCTTATCGCTTAATTCCTCATCAGTCAAAAGGTTTGACTCCCTTTGAGTTGTTAAATAGTAGGAAGCCCAAGTCTGACTGGAACCTGGGTGGATGAAGTGGCACAAAGGTTGGGTGAGGAGGGATGTAGGCAAACAGTGGAGGAAAAAGGAGTTGGAGGTGCAGGCAGCTCAAAAAGAGATTGCACGTTCAAATTGCATAAGACCAAAGTTATCAAGGTTAAAGTGGTTGATTGGGTAAGAGTGAAATCTCCAACTGGCAACAAACAATGGTCTAAACTTACAGACACCCATGATAATCATAAAGGTCTTTCGCAATTTGGTCAAGACACAGGATGGTGGAATATGGAATCTGAGGAGAGGTGTGGAACATTACTGGCCTTAACATAATTGCGAAACACAAGAAAAGAACAGTGAAGCAAAGTCAGAAAGTGGACATACGAATGACAGTCCTGTACTATATAAGGGTGAAAACACAGCGGCTCAGGTTTGATCAAGTGGACGGGTGACTCGCCCCCCTCAGTTTCGTAAAAGATTACTTAGTCAAGTAATAAGCAAGAGTTATTACATTGTTAACTTCCCCTTATCTTTGGAAGTGTAATGAGGTACTCATGTCTAATTTTAACTCTGTGAATCCATGAATGAAAATCCTTATTTAACATATTTGTTTAATTCGCTTGTCTTACTTCAAATATGTTATTCACTGTTATGTGTTTCCATGATTTCTGGGGTGGGAATCTGAGAAAATATCATTTTGTGAAAAAGGGAGATGTGGGGTATCTGTCCGTCACCTATGTCACTTGCACTGTAGAACATACCAGAACACTGTAGAAGAGACTTGAACAGTGGAACCTTGCATCCATGAAGTTCTAGAATGTAGAGTGAGGAGCCTACGTGCTCCTGAACTGGCAGTTGATATGTTGTGGCTGAGGGATATTGAATAAACCTTATGCTTCTCTACACTCTCTGATCTGCTTACTGTGTAATCCTTTTATCTTGCATAGGACACTGGCCCACTGGCAGTAGAGAACTCCAAGGTGATATCTTCCAATACTATGCGATCTGTGAACAACAATGCAGAGTGTAATTTCTACCACTGACAAAACAGCTCTGTGAACTGGCCTTGAAGTATGCGATGATATACCTTGCTCCTCTGAAGATCATAGCAGATCAAAAATCTCACGTCATTATGACACCGGAGGACATCTGACTTTGGATTGATTATCTTTTGCTGTGGAACTCAGGGGCCTAGGGTGTAGCAAATGATGGCCGGACTGTGGCTGGCTGGTGTGGCAGAGGATTAACTGAACTGAAGAGCCGGGGACGGAACACAATGGCACCATTGCTGATACAAATGAGAGAGACCACCTAACAACCATAGGTATAGTGTCTACCTTTGGAGTAAAAGACGAGGCTATGTTGAGAGAAGGAGAGAGTGAAGACGCAGGATGCACTGATATGGGTGACGACTCAGTGATTGTTCCACAGATCGCACCACAAATGACATATGATATCATCTGACTGCCATAACCATACTTTGAGGCTACTCATCAGTCCACATGCAGTGCACAAATGCCTCAGAACAAGTCTATATTAACCGGTAAGAAGCAATGGAGACCAACTACTGTTGTATACAAAACAAGCAATGATGCCCAAATCAATCAAGTGGCGCGGACCTCCTGCACCTGGCATGGAACAGAATACTGCTACTTGTATGGGTCTGTATTCTACCGCTTACTCCTCACATATGGCATTTCTCTAAGAAATGCAACTAATTGCTACAAAGGGCAGCAAGCTCCAGAAGAAATGGTGAGGACAGTTGTTTTATACAACTTACTGTGCATATCCAAAAGGAGCAGCAGTCTGGGTGAGACCGGCTTGCCCTTTGACCTACTAGACAACAAATTAGAGCAAGATGGTTGCTACACACTAGTGAAGGGCAGACTAGGTGGCGAATTAATGATCTAAGGTGTGTTTCTCCTGATATTGACCAACCTCGATTTTTGCTCACACTTTCAAATGTATTATCGCAGTGGGCAGGCCTACCCTGGGTAATAGGTGGGGATTTCAATAATGATTTGGATATATAAGTAGATCACTCCCATACCCCCCTGCTGAGCACCCCAGCTATACATAATGCTAAGGCCCTCCAGAAATGGTAAACTGATTGAGACCGGTTCGATACTAGGAGAAGGCTGAACACTGAACTCTGTAAATGCTCCTATTATTCGGTATCACATAAGTTGCATGCTCACCTTGATCGGGTAGTTTGCACATAGACCCTTAGTACAGCCCTTCTTGGTGTGTCATACTTATGTAAAACACTATTGGATTATAACCCACTTGAAATAAAATTGCAATGGGGTGCCATGCCTACACCAGTCACCACGTGGAAACTACAGACGACGTGGCAGGAGGATTCAGTAACAAGAGAAGATTTAGAAAAAGCTCTCCAAATTTCTTTTGAGATAAAGTCACTGCCTCCTCAGTGCTTATAGAATAGAAAGCATTCAACGCTACTACAAGGAGTGCGTCCCGCAGGGTGACAGAGGGGACCCACAGATCTCTAAAACAAAGTTTGAAACCACCAGAATGAGATCTGAGACGCTTAGATAAAGCAGAAGTTGGGTTCCCCTCAAAGAAAGGGGAACTACCAAGGGAGTGAAACTAGGATGTGGCCTAATGGCTAGAGCAGTCGACATTGAAGCTGGGAAACGGGGTTTAAGTCTCGGCAGTGCCGCTCAACATCCTGTGATTCTGGGCAAATCACTTAATCTCCTTGTGTTGTGGTAAATAAAAATTCCTCTACCGGGACTGAATTTGATACAGAAACATTATAAAATAGCTCAGTAAAATGAGAGGCAGAATCCGTGATATTAGAGTTTCGGAATGGGCTTTATTCCAATAATCGATTATAATCGGATGCTTCAAGTTCCATCACCACGGGGGTTCAGGAAGTGAAGTACATATTTTATTGACAAGAAGTAACTTTTATAGTACATACATTATAATGAAGTGAATACAGTAGGCGTAACAATTGATAAGGACATTGACGTTTGGTCTGCGTAACCGAAAATGGGTGTAATAATGAGTAAAAAGGAACATGATTGGTTATGATGTAATACATAGGTGGATCTATAAGATAATACTTGGCATTGATGCGCGCGCAGCAGTATGACGTGTAATTGACGTGTAACTAGGGGGTGACGGGGACTTGACATTTAGCTCTATATGTGGAGACGAGAAGTCTGGGGAGTCAAGTCAACCTAATCCCAAATCATATCTAACATCCTATGTTTAAAGAACTATGTTATCCATAAAAGAGGGACTCTCGGACAGAATCTATTCTATACTGACTGTGCGTGCGTGTACAAGCGTCTAAGTGTCTACACTGAATGCGAGGGGGTAGGAATATTCCATGGTAACAGGGCTATGAATTACTTGCATGAGGACAGAGAAGATGGGCCTTTTTGCTTGGTAACTGGAAGAATGTTTACTTAAACTACTAGGCAGGAATGCATCGGCTGAGGGGGAGGCAGATAATTCGAAGGTGAAATACAGTTCTTGGCAGAGAGTAAGCTGATGTCAGGCTTCGTGAGCCGCGCAGAGAATGAGACAAAGTTCATGGTCACAGATGCAGGCTCAGGCTGGAGCTTTCAGAGGCAGAAGGCAAGAGGAGTTTTGATGACAGAATCAGGGCCTACTTGCCTGGACTGAAAAGTGGCATAAGTGAACCATATAAAGCCGATGGCCTTTCATATTTAGGAATGGGATATCCGGCCTATACATGGCGGATCTGTCAAAGGACATGTTGACGGTGGACGCACATGTATTTGCGTCTTCATAACTGGAACTGGAGGGAACATACATGTACTTGTGACATGCACATGGAACCGTTGGGGTCCAAGATAGGGGACATAACTGACCAGAAAAATCCATATTTCCACATTCCCTCCTTGTCCCCTACTTGCCCTTCAAGAGATATCAATCTTCATCAATCCATTGATCTGTTCATATAGCATCATTTGTTCTTCTTTCTTCTTCCGGGATCTTGAATGAAAATCTTGATGTGGAATGCACGATGTGGCACACAGACCACAAATTGCTGGTCCACATTGTAGACATAGACAGCAACTGAATAGTATGAGAAGGCCAATACCTAGGAAGGATAAAACTCTCCATCCCCAGGCTGATACCGCATTCCAAAACCAACTGGACCAAGTCCAAGTGCCTGGGTTCTGGTGTATCTGGCTTACAATCTTATGAAGGCGAGTGATGGCTTTATATACAGATGGCGAATTTTCTGGTATAAATACGCAGCAGCTTGATCCGATGACCCTACAAGCTCCGCCCCTATCAGCCAGGATGACGTCAAGGACAAGACGATTTTGAAGCACAACAATCCGCATAGCAGACTGCTCTTCCGTTAAATTGCCTAAGGCGGAAATAGTCTCATTCACTACTGCTTCAAGGGTTCTAGTTAATCTACGTATCAGCTTACTATTAGTAACAGTACCTATATAGGGAAAGATGCCTTTATTAAAATCTACATACTTGTCCCATGCCGTCTCAGTGTAATCGACAATGGGGAGATCTCTCCGTTCTCTGTTGTGTACTAAATGAATATTTCTGTAATAATCAGGAGGAGCTAGGAAAACAGGTGGCAAAAGGAATGCAATGTAGCAGGTACCATCCCAATCTAGAGGTAGACGCATATATGCAGTCTGACCACATATAAAGTAGGAGTGGCGAGAAGCTCTAAATGAAGATTTTCCTTGATCACTGAATTCTACCATAGTAGTGCATTTACTATGGCCCATATGTATGGAACCAACCTTTCTTACACATAATTCACCCCTCGCTGGGAATACTGACATGGTGGGTAAGACTAGTTCAATTTCAGATACGACATTTAGAATCATGAGATTAGGTGTAAAATTACCTAATCCATATACTTCATTTTCTAGATCAGTTCCTGTTCTTTTGGGGCGACCCTCCTTGTCAGGGTAACAGACCTTGAGTAAAGCTAGGTTCAGATTTCCCCATACCCAATGATCTTGGTAAACTGCTGTGTCTGAGTCTATGGAATTAATTAAGCTAAACCATGCTCCACAGGAGCCATTATGTGTAAATGGATGTGGAAAGAAAGGCAGGACTCCTTCATAATTCTGATAGGGAGGGAGTCGGCCACACACCCAACAATTGGTGGCATTACTAGTCTGATGGGAATGATGTAACATACTAATGAAAGTGTTATTGCGCAGCGCAAGTCTATAAGACAATTCATGCGGAGGTAAGTCACTAAAAGAATGTTCAGCAGCAACATTATAAACATGTCTAGAAATAGGGTAATATATGTGCAACAACATACTTGTAATAATTATTAAAAGACTCAATAAAAACAAAATTAATAATGTCACTATGCAGTGGCTACGCAGTGATTTACAATACGCCTGTCGTTTCAACATTTTTCGGGTATTTTCTCTACTCAGGTCCAAGGGATACATGTCAGAGACAATTCAACCGCTTCACCTTGGAGAGGACTTAAACAATCAAATTGCTCGACTGGTTGGGCCTAAGCTTTAGTTTGTAATTTTCAGATTTGTTAGGTTCAACAAAAGGGAGTTTTGTATCAGTCTGTGAGGGAGTGCAGGGCACAATGTCTATATCCGAAGATAGTCCATGAAATTTCTTGATGTGGCTTGAATGAATCCAGCCCTTGCGGCCCTCGATTTTCACGGCTGTTCTTGTGGTCAACAGGACCAACTTGGGTGCTTTCCACCTGGGCTCCAGCTGAGTCTTTTGGTCGAAATTCCTCACAAAGACAAGATTACCCGGAACAACGTCATGGGGTTTCACCTCAGTGTTGTCGGGAAAGGCTGCAGCTACCTGTGAACGACAAGATTGTAGTGCAGACATCAAGGAAGCCAAGTAATCTGTCAGCATATTACAGTCAATATCAGTTATTTTGCGTGGTATAGGCGTCCCCCACATATTCGGTGGTCTACCGAAGATCACCTCATACGGGGATAGCCCTGTTCGAGAGTGTGCTACCATTCTCATGTAAAAGAGTGCAACTGGTAACGCTACTACCCAGTCGACACCTTTCTCTCTGCATATTTTGGACATTCTAATTTTCAGTATCTGGTTATGTCTTTCTTCGAGACCTGCTGCCTCGGGATGTCGGACACAGTGGAATTTCCACTGATATCCTAACAGAAGTGAAACGTGTTTCATTAATTCGGATGAGAACGGCTGGCCGTTATCTGAGTAAACAGCACGTGGTAAACCGTATCGTGGGAAGAATTCTCGAACCAACTGTTTGGCAGTAGTCGGGGCAGTGTAATCTGAAACCGGGTATGCCTCCGTCCAACGGGACAGAGCGCAGACAACTACGAGAACATATTTGAATCCTCTGCATCGTTCCATCTGGATATAATCCATCTGGAGTACTTCAAAAGGATGATTAGGGGTATGAAATCCACCCTGTTCTACGGGAACGCTTTTTCCTGGGTTGAACTGACAACAGATCATACAGGTACGGACCTTTTGTTTTGCTGCTGCTCGTAAATGTTTATTGAACCAAATGTGTTGAATGCTGTCTAGCATAGCTTTTTCTCCTAAATGTGCTGGACTATGTATAGTGTTAATTATGACTTGGACCATTGAATCAGGAAGGAACCATACAGACCTTTCCTTCATCATCCATCCTTGGTCCGTTTGGATCCCTCCTAATTCAGTCCATTTCTTTATTTCGTCTGGTGTAGCATGTGTCTGTATGTCAATTACGTCAAGAGTAGGATCTTTAACTGTCATACAATGTGTCGGTGTCGGGACTATTGTCTTTGTCATATCGGGGGTTTGAGTTTGAGCAATCAGTTTAGCTGTTCTGTCGGCTAGATCATTGCCTTGGGAAATGATATCAGTAACCTTCGTATGAGCCTTACATTTCATAATTGATATTTCAGTGGGTAGATGTATTGCATCTAATAATGCATGAATGAGGGGTCCGTGCTGAATGTGGGCACCGTGGGAAGTTAAATAACCTCTCTCTCGCCACAGCACGCCGAAGTCATGTACAACTCCGAATGCATAACGTGAGTCAGTGTATATGTTGACTTTTTTATTCATGGCTTGAATACAGGCTTGTGTCAGAGCGATAAGTTCTGCGGCTTGAGCTGACAAAGTAGTTATACGATTAGTTTCAATGACCTCAGTATCTGTTGTGACTGCGTAGGCGGCTACTAACTCTCCTGTACTTGTTCTCATGCATGAACCATCTACATACAAGGTCAGGTCTGGATCTGACAATGGGACATCGGTTAAGTCTTGTCTGGGTTTTGTTGTTATTGTAATAACTTCAATACAGTCATGGGCTAGTGGGTCTGTTCCGACTACTGGTAAAAGTGTGGCAGGATTCAATGTGTTACAGCGTCTGATTTCTATATGTGGCTGAAACAATGTAAGCTCGTATCCTGTAAGTCGCGCTACAGTCAAGTGTTGTGTTTGCGTTCTATTTACAAGAACCTCTACTGCATGTGGTACTTGAACTGTCAATGGATGTCCTAACACTATGGCATCGCTTTGTCTGATTGCTAAAGCTGTTGCTGCTACTGATTTTAGGCATGCAGGCAAAGCCTGAGCTACGGGATCTAATGTACTAGAAAAATAAGCACATGGTTTGTGTGCTCCTGCTTGTTCCTGTGTGAGTACTGACAAGGCCGTACCTTCGCGTTCTGTAACAAAGAGTGTAAACTGTTTTCTGTAACATGGCGTTGCTAAAACGGGTGCTTGACATAAAGCTTTCTTTAAGCTTTCAAAAGCTTGTGTGTGTTCCTGAGTCCAAGGGAGAACAGTCGGTGTGGCTGCCTCCTGTGTTGTCAATTGAATGAGTGGTTTTGCTAGAAATGCATACTGAGGGATCCACTGTCTACAATATGAAGTGAGGCCTATGAAAGCCCGCACCTCCTTCTGTGTCTTGGGTATTGACATGTTAGCAATTAACTGAATGCGGTCGGGTGTAAGCTGCCTTCCCTCCTTGGACAGCGAGTGACCAAGATAAATAACTCGCTGGACACAGAATTGCAGCTTAGAAGGGGACACCTTGTGCCCCTTTTCGGCTAGAAATTGTAAAACTGTCAGTGATGCTTTCTCACATTCGGGTTCGCTTCTAGCGGTGATCAACAGATCATCGACATATTGAAGCAGGGCAGTGTTAACCGGCATGTGGATACTGTCAAGTTCTCGTTTCAGGGCTTGGCTATAGATGCTGGGGCTTTCTGTAAATCCTTGAGGTGCGCGGGTGAATTTAAAGCTACGCCCATTTAAACTAAATCCGAACAAATATTGGCTTTCCGGATCTATTGGGACGCTGAAAAAGGCATTTTTGAGATCAATTACAGTAAACAATGTTGCTTCGGAATCAATAGCTGTCAATAATGACGAGATATCTGGGACCACAGGAAATTGTGGCACAATACATTTGTTTAACTCGCGCAGATCAATAACCAATCGATATACTGGCGGAGCTGTAGGATCTGTTCGTTTAAGAATCGGAATTATCGGTGAATTACATACATTGGAGTCTGTTTCTACAACTACTCCTTGGGCAATAAGCTCGTCAATGATTTGTAGTAAAGCCGTTACAGCATCTGGTGGTAACTTGTATTGTCGCATTCGTGGTAGCACCACTCCTGCCTTTAGTGTGACTCGATATGGTGTAATATTCATGCAACCAACATCAGTAGGGCCTTGTGCCCATAGATGTGTAGGTAAAGTCTGCAGTCGGGGATCCATGTCTCTAGATACATAGTGACCTTTAAAATCACGTAAAAACAACCTTACTCCTTCCGGAGAACAACATATTATGGCTCCTAGGGCTTTCAACGTTTTTATTCCTAACAAGTTTTCTGGACATGATTTAGTAAGCAATAAATCTGTAGTTCGGGTCAGAGGTCCTATCGTAAGTGGAAGAGGCTGTGACACTTCATTAAAAATAGGTTTTCCTGAAAAACCAAGGGAAATATTCTGTGAGCCTGAGAGGGGTGCCCCTGGGACTTCACTTCGTTTTATAGTTGTTCGACTTGCCCCTGTATCGAGTAAAAATTTTCTATCTTGACCTAATAATTCACTATGTACATAAGGTCCTTCTTGATCTACAGGAATCTCGATAAGGGGTAAGTCAACTTCCCTCTCTAGGCTAGTTCATGCGTAACGTTGATACTCCGGATATTCATACTGTGCAGTCTGATACATTTGTCGTGTTGTTGTCTGTGTGGCAGCAACAGGCAACGGTGGTGCAGCTGGCACAAACTGTATTGGCTGTTGTGCGGCTGGCATGGCCTGGGCATGCTGCGTAGCTCCTTGTTCATTCTGATCTTGTCTTAGTGGCCGTGATCTTTCTTGTGTTTTACCTATGGCGATATTATGTTTTAGCACTGGACAATCGTGTACGTAATGACCTGGCTTTTTACAATAATTGCATGTCCCTTTTACAGGTCCTGCTGAATCGGAATGTGTCATACCCTTTTTATGTCCTTCAGCTGGAACTGTCTGGGAAACTAGCATTTTCATTTTCGTGTCTTTCATGCGTCTGTGTTCATGTTCTTGTTCCTCTTTAATTCTATTGTGGTGGTACTGTAACATTTGTAACATTTGTGTTGGAGTGTTACCTTGCCAGGTACTCTCGAATTTTAATACTCTATTCTTTACTGGGGGCAGGGCATTTTCCACTAATTTTGTTACAAACAGATGCGGGTATGATTCGCTACTTGCTTTTATGCCACTATTTATACCAAAACATTTCTCGAATCGGGCATAGTAATCGCTAGTGTCTTCATCTTGCTTCTGTTTACAGGCTGAAATTGTACCCCAATCTTCCTTTTTCGTAGTTAATAAACGTGGCAGTACCTGTACTAGTAGACCTGGTAGTGCTTTAGTTTTGTCCCCAAGCCCCGAACCTGGACCTCGGGCCCTTTCTTCTGCTTCTAATGCTGACCATTCTATCTTTTGATCACCTACCTCCCACTCTTTTTCCTTGAGTTTCTCATAAATGCCAGCAGGCATCAACACCTTTAATATTGTCATAATGTCGGGGTAGGTATACTCTCCCATGAGTAACATGTCTTTAATTTCTCGGTGAAAACCCGCTGGGTCCTTGTCATGACTGGGTACTACTTTCTTCATTTCTAACAATTCTATTTTCGATATAGGCGTATATACAAATACACGTTTAAACTGATTGTCCTCGCCTTTTATTGGGTGTACTTCTCGTAAGGGATTCTGTCTATCCAGGTGATACGTCGTTCTTTCCTTGACAGGCAATGAGACATGCTCTGAGCATACAAAAAGAATATACTGCTTTCTAGATACTAGAATTTCTTTAATTAATTTTGTACCTGGACCTCTCCATTTATTCATAAGCAATTCAGTCAATATGTCAGGTAAGGGACCAGGGTCCGAATGCTGACTCTGATATAGTATAATGAGTTGTTGAATCATATAAATCCCAGCTAACCTCTGCTCATCTGGGGTGAGATTCAAAAATGTGCGTACTACTGTCTCATCACTATATTTTCCGGGACTGTCCACCCAATGAACAGCTGCCCTCGCTAAGTCTTGTTCATCCATAGAATCGAGAAAATGATAACCCCTTCGTTCTCGTAGTAGTTTGTCGGCGGTTTGGAACGAATGCTCGTTAGGCCTTATGTTAATTATAGGTATTTGGAAATTCCTGTCATTATCTGGACATATTGGACGTATTGGGTCAGTATGACATCTAGTCTGATTCCTATTACAAGATCTTCCTCTACCTACATAGGCTATGGTGTCTGACTGTCCGGCGGGCAGTCCTGACCCTTCTTCCTTGCTTTGCTCGAACTCGTCTGTCTCTAATCTCTCTTCGTGTAGGCGTTCTATTTCTTTACGGATCTTTCGGCACATGGCTATTATACAATTTTGCTTATCGTGTCTCCCTTCTGATATATTCTGGCTCCATTTTGTAAGAATTTTCATTGCTTCCGGATCTACCCCCGGTCGGTCTTGATTTCTGATCACACAGTTTATGAGGAAACGCAACAGTTCCCCCTGTATCTCTACTTTCTGGTATTCCATAGCTCTGTTAATACATTCTGGATCTCGCCCTGTTTGAACAAAATGATATATTTTATCTAGATGCGCAGTCATTCCTGGTAGCTTCGCTAAATACCCTGCGGCTCGTCTGATACGTAATGATGCCAGGATCATTTCGTCCTTTTTACCGAGCACCGGGTCATATCTACAATCTATAAGAAGTTCCTTAAGCGTACGATCACTTACGAATTTGGGTGTACGTGAATGCGCTGACTCTTGGAAAATAAGTTTATTTATTCTAGGTGGCGTAGAAAAAATATTGGTAGCACCTCCCGTGGCCCCGTCTGGGGCGTCGGGTGTGAAAGGATTCGTCGAACGTGACACAGCAACTATAGGTGTGGACTCAGCTATAGAAGTACTTGTAGGAACAGATGCAGAAACAGATGTGCTTGCCGGAACTTGTGACTCGATTTGTTGCTGCAGGGATCCGGGTGCTGGATCTTGGCGTTGGACCTCCCTGGTATGCGGTCTACGTGGGGCGGAATTAGCATACTCGGGAGCTGCGTCATCTAAATATGAGGAAAGAAAAACATCTTCTGCGGTTCTAGGATGCCCCTTAGGATGTACCTTGATTGGGAATAATGGGGGTGGCAAGTCTTTCGGTATCTCTGGAGTAGCCTTAGGTAATCCTTCGGCCAGAAGGGGATACATACCATTCATAAGGGCATTTCTTTGTCTGTCTACTTGTTCTGATTTCACTCGGATACCTTCCTCAATTAATAGATTCTCTCGAACTTTATTGGAATTCTCTTTACTCTTCTCTTCCTGTCTACGTGCTTTTTCTGTTTGTCTATGTGATTCTTTACGCCATAATTCAACGGCGTCTTTCTGTGACTGTCTGACTTTTCTTTTCCATAACTCTTCCTCGACTTTCATGATGCACTCTGCATCCCAGGTCCCCGCTGTGGGCCACCTCTGACTTTCTGGTAATCCCTTGGTATAGTCTACCCATAAATCAAGAAATAATATAGCGTCTAAGCCATGTTTGTGATACATAAAGTGCCCTGGAGTGTCCCTAGGAGGAATAGGGACGGCTTCTTCGAGAACCCCTTTTCTGGTGGTGATCTGTCTTAATTTCGAAAAGAGCGGCATATTGAGAACTGACCTTATACTTGATTTTGACCTGATACTTGAATTTGAACAGACTTAATACAATAAACACGATAATGAACAGTCATTCATACCACGATATACAGAACATACTTAAACACTTTAAACATTTAACATTAAACCTTTAACTGAAACAACAATGATGATCGTCTGCATAACTAATCACCAAGCTTAATTCTCGACAATAACTAGACAATAACTAGATACTTCGGAATACTTCGGAATACTTGATATACTGCTAAACAGTACAGATACACTGCTAAAACAGTGCAGACCGGATTTGTGTACCCAAACCCGTCTTGACCGGCACAACCTATGTGCACGTCAGAAATGCCTCCCCAGCAATGGTACTCACCGGGTAGCTTCGGAAACGGAAGGCCTCAGTAACTTGAACTTGAACCGGACTGGACTCGACTCGACTCGACTCGTCGGACACTGGGCTTGACTTCGGACTGGTGGGTCTCTGTATACCTCGGATCTTGCTCTCTCAGCTAGGCTCTGGTCGGGATACTTCGCACTTCTCACCGCCTCGTCTGGGTGTTGATCGCAGTCTCAGTCGCCCCCGCTTGACCGGAGGGAGATACAGGAAATCCTGCTGGTACGCGTTATTGTCCGTCCAGCTGTGGCAGGAGACCGGGCCTGCAACGCACCGCCGGCGCGTGAGATGAGAAAGTGTCCCTATTCGGGCGCCATCATGTGGTAAATAAAAATTCCTCTACCGGGACTGAATTTGATACAGAAACATTATAAAATAGCTCAGTAAAATGAGAGGCAGAATCCGTGATATTAGAGTTTCGGAATGGGCTTTATTCCAATAATCGATTATAATCGGATGCTTCAAGTTCCATCACCACGGGGGTTCAGGAAGTGAAGTACATATTTTATTGACAAGAAGTAACTTTTATAGTACATACATTATAATGAAGTGAATACAGTAGGCGTAACAATTGATAAGGACATTGACGTTTGGTCTGCGTAACCGAAAATGGGTGTAATAATGAGTAAAAAGGAACATGATTGGTTATGATGTAATACATAGGTGGATCTATAAGATAATACTTGGCATTGATGCGCGCGCAGCAGTATGACGTGTAATTGACGTGTAACTAGGGGGTGACGGGGACTTGACATTTAGCTCTATATGTGGAGACGAGAAGTCTGGGGAGTCAAGTCAACCTAATCCCAAATCATATCTAACATCCTATGTTTAAAGAACTATGTTATCCATAAAAGAGGGACTCTCGGACAGAATCTATTCTATACTGACTGTGCGTGCGTGTACAAGCGTCTAAGTGTCTACACTGAATGCGAGGGGGTAGGAATATTCCATGGTAACAGGGCTATGAATTACTTGCATGAGGACAGAGAAGATGGGCCTTTTTGCTTGGTAACTGGAAGAATGTTTACTTAAACTACTAGGCAGGAATGCATCGGCTGAGGGGGAGGCAGATAATTCGAAGGTGAAATACAGTTCTTGGCAGAGAGTAAGCTGATGTCAGGCTTCGTGAGCCGCGCAGAGAATGAGACAAAGTTCATGGTCACAGATGCAGGCTCGGGCTGGAGCTTTCAGAGGCAGAAGGCAAGAGGAGTTTTGATGACAGAATCAGGGCCTACTTGCCTGGACTGAAAAGTGGCATAAGTGAACCATATAAAGCCGATGGCCTTTCATATTTAGGAATGGGATATCCGGCCTATACATGGCGGATCTGTCAAAGGACATGTTGACGGTGGACGCACATGTATTTGCGTCTTCATAACTGGAACTGGAGGGAACATACATGTACTTGTGACATGCACATGGAACCGTTGGGGTCCAAGATAGGGGACATAACTGACCAGAAAAATCCATATTTCCACAGTGTCTAACAAAATGGATGCATCCGTCTGTAGCGCAACTGGTGTTCATGTAGAGCGCTCTAATACCTTTGGGTCGAGTTTGCGCTATATAAAACTTAAAATAAATAAAAACTATTCCAAACTTTCAGCCACCTTTAGCAATTAACATGCTTGTGTTACACTGAGCTGAAACATGTAAAAGGAGACAAAACTAGTTGACTATTTGTGTGGATAATTAAACCACCACAACCCCCTACCCTAATCATCTCCCTGTGAGCTAACGAAGGGGCTCTGGTTCAAACACAGAAGGGACTATACACAGCCCTTAGGGACTATTACTCCAGACTTTACTTGAACACTCCTGTGCTAGATAAAGAGGCTACTACACATCTCCTATTGGATGGCCTAATTTCTCGAATAAACAACACCCAGCGGAGCGAAATGGGGGCTCCCATAACCAAACAGGAAATTAGACAGGCTATTAGTCAAGTCAAGTTTATTATGATATGAAACTCCTATGGAGGTCCACAAAAATACACACTACAGGTTAAACGAGAAATACTTTACATTCAATAAATAATTTTTCCTTTGTACATATCTGCCTCCTAAAAAAACTATTATCATACATACTGTGCGGAGTGCAAGGGATAATGATACAGTCGTATGAAACAGCAAAGTGCAAAATACGAATACAAAAAAAGAAACAAAAGAAAAGTAAATAAATAAGTAAGTCAAAACATTCCTCTGGAGCAAGAGGAAAAATATTAGAACACGTATACAATCAAATAACCAACCATCAAAATATTACAACATATGAAATAGAGTTAAAAATGACCTAATAAGCAGCCAAGAAAGTTTTTAAAAATTGATAAATCCCACAACAGACCATTTCATTTGGGGGGGACTGTAGGAAGGCAGGATCTGACTTCATAGTTACCTCCACTTTTTGCCTGGTCTTTTGCTGGTTTTTGACTAGTCTGACTGGGATCCTGCTAATCAGGACCCCAGTCTATCTGATTTCTCCCTTAAATTGACATACATGTACTTTGGTACACTCCAGATTAGATACTGGGGTACCCTTATAAGTGATAGCAGTAAGATGGTTACAGTTCCTTATGAATAAAAGAGGAGAGAATCAGACAGCTAATTGGGCTGTGGAAAAATGTGAAGTGTCTCCAAGTGGGTTTGAGTGTGCCGAGAAAGAGTGGAGGTACTCCTGTGTGGATCTAGAAGTGCCCTCACACACCCTAACAGGTGTATAGCATCATCATTGGGCTGGTGCTCCTCGTGGGGGTGGCGCTGCAGTCCCTCACGGGCCCGTTTAACGGGGCTCTTTGTCGGAGATCTTTAAGGAGTTTGCCGCACTTGTGCATGGGGTTGTGTGGGACTAAGTGGTAGTGGTGATGGTGAGCGAAGACTAAAAAGAGCCCAAGGACACTAGCAATTTATTAAGGATGTCCTAGGGGTCTGGTTTAAAATATATCACGGGAATGGAGAAGCAACATCAGTTGCCTGTGTGAGAGGGGAAAATGAAACAAATATAATCCCTCTTCTCTCACCCGTGTGGTGAATCGTGTAGGTGTGTCAAGGGGTCGACATGTTTCGCGCCATAAGTAGTCCCTAATGGATCTGGGAGCGCTTCATCAGGACCAAGAGAGTAAGGTATGTCAAATGGGAATCGGGAAAGAAACACCCTATAAACCCATGAGTCCTAAATATAGGAGATACTATAGAGTAGATAAATAAGGGACACGTCATCTTTGCGTGTCCCTGGTTGCGGTCCTCCCTCTTTCCAGGCAGCAGCCGAAGCTACCGGGTAGGTGATCCGGAGCACAGAAGAAGGGTACGAACTGCCTTCTCTGGTTTTCGGCGAAGCTGACGAGGTCTATCCTGGAAAGAGGGAGGGCCGCAACCAGGGACACGCAAAGACGACGTGTCCCTTATTTATCTACTCTACAGTATCTCCTATATTTAGGACTCATGGGTTTATAGGGTGTTTCTTTCCCGATTCCCATTTGACATACCTTACTCTCTTGGTCCTGATGAAGCGCTCCCAGATCCATTAGGGACTACTTATGGCGCGAAACATGTCGGCCCCTTGACACACCTACACGATTCACCACACGGGTGAGAGAAGAGGGATTATATTTGTTTCATTTTCCCCTCTCACACAGGCAACTGATGTTGCTTCTCCATCCCCGTGATATATTTTAAACCAGACCCCTAGGACATCCTTAATAAATTGCTAGTGTCCTTGGGCTCTTTTTAGACTTCGCTCACCATCACCACTACCACTTAGTCCCACACACCCCCATGCACAAGTGCGGCAAACTCCTTAAAGATCTCCGACAAAGAGCCCCGTCAAACGGGCCCGTGAGGGACTGCAGCGCCACCCCCATGAGGAGCACCAGCCCAATGATGATGCTATACACCTGTTAGGGTGTGTGAGGGCACTTCTAGATCCACACAGGAGTATCTTCACTCTTTCTCGGCACACTCAAACCCACTTGGAGACACTTCACATTTTTCCACAGCCCAATTGGCTGTCTGATTCTCTCCTCTTTTATTCATAAGGAACTGTTACCATCTTACTGCTATCACAATTAATTTGGGAGCCCTGGTACAGGACCTTTTCAAAAAGCTCCTCGTCCCCCCTCTTATGTTGAAATAGTACCCTTATAAGTCCCTAGTATATGATACACCATGTACCCAGGGCATAGGTACCCCAGAGGCCTCCGATGGGCTGATGCATGTATTATGCCACCCATGAGATGCCATGCAAAATGGAACTCGAGGTCTGCTACTACACCCTGTGTAAGATGGTGCTTGCACCACTTACATTAGATATAGGTTCACTATATCTAATTGTCACTACACTTAAAACTTATGTCACTCCTATAGCAGGCCTTAACAATCCTGAAGGCAGGGTGCTGGGTTTTATGTAAGAGGGGGCCCCTGTATGAGCAGAGCATCTCTGAAGTCTTCGGAGACCATTCTCCCCGGTTAGCTGTGACTCAGCCAGATATATAGGTAGAGGTGCATTATGACCTCGCGGTAAATGCTATCTCTTAAACGGCTGCATAGAAACATATCGAGTTTGGTATCAAACACCTTGGAATCATACCTCCACACCAGTAACTGGTGTGGGAGGTATGATTCTCATGGGGTCATTGGTCTTACCGGTGCCAGCCTTCTTGACCCAGACAGCACAAAATGGATGCTGCTGACCAGAGACACATTTCTGCCCTCCAGATGCTGAGCCAAGCTCGAGCAGAGGAAGGCCGCACAATAGGCATCCTGTCACAGGGAGGTGTGACCCCCTCCCAGACAGAATTTAGTGTATTTGGGCTGGGTGGGTGCACTCTGAGAGTGCCGGAAAGTCTTCACTTGGGCCACATTTGGTGTCCCTGTGCATAGTCCAGCTCATACCAGTTCTGGGAGCCATTGGCTCCTGCTCTGGCGTGAAACTGGACAAAGGACATGGGTGTAGCCACCCCTCTGTCCTGCCCCTCCCCTAGAAGGGTCCACCGAATCTGTCCAACCTTCTCCCGTGGGTACAAAAGGGCTTACCTGGCTGTAAGACTTTAGATTTTACGTGTACAAGATTCTACAAGAAGAAACCACTGACCTTCGACTGTCTGGACACCTTGGACTTTGCTGGACCTCGACTGGGCTTGACTCCGTCCCCCTTTTCGTCCAAAGCGTAGTTTGTGCCTTTGCTCCATACAGGCTCCATGCAGGACCTGTGGTGCACTTAAGACAATAGAAGAATCTCCCTTGGAGGGAAGGAGTCACTCCCCTGCTTTGCAGGCAACTAACCGCAACGGACCGGTCTGCTGCTCCTGAGCTCCTGCGGACTCTGAAGATTTCAGCAACACAGGACGTGGGTTTCTGAAGGTCCCTGAGGTTGATCTGCCCTCCCACCAAGTTTGAGGACAGTAACCCCCGTGGGGACTGCATAACCTGAACCCTTGTGCACTGCGCCATTTGCAGTTGCATATGCCTTTTGGCAATTCCCGAGCTTTTGCAATGGACTCCGTGAAGTCCTGACCCTGAGCAGTATTTGCACCAAAGAACTCTGGACCCCTCGCACCATGTGCTTCTTGGGCTGGTACCTTGCAATCTTGCATGAGGCCCCCTGTTGACTCCTGGTCATTCGGCCTTTGGGTCCTCCTGAGGGTCATTTTGATTTCTCATGGGCTTTCCTGGTTGCTCCAGATGTGCCCTGTCTCCCCATTGCTTGTTGAGTCTCCTGGACCTTGCGGTCTACACCGTAACCTGCTTGACCTTCCTGCGTGGGTTGCTTTTGCCAAGGCTCGTTGGTGCTACCGCCGTACACCAACCCCTCAGCGCTCGACATCCTTCATGACTCAGCTCACCTGTGGCTCCCGGTTGTCCTCGACATCTCATGGTCCTCGTGGCTGCAGAGTCAAGCATCCCTTCTTCTCACCTGAAGCACCCGACATCGGTGGGCATTCGTCTCTCGAGCCCCTGGTCTCTCTGAAGTGACCCAGACTATGTCCCCTCTGCTTTCAGGTTCCTTCCTTCCAGAATCCAGGCTTGGATTCCACCGGACCCTTTTCACTTTTACGGCAGCAGTACTTCTTCACAGCCTTCCATTGAGAATGACGAGTTTCCGACGCCACTTCAGACCTATGCACCCAGCTCCTCTGAGATAGGTAACTCGGGTACTACGGTATCCATGGGTGGGGTGGCTCCTCAAACTCTTAAGTTCCAAAGGGTTTGCTCGAAGTCCTCCTAGAAGGGTCATTAAACTTTAAAAGTGTAACCTCAACTTCTCCTTAGAATTGTACAGAGCCCGCAGTCGTGTTCCCACACTGCACCCGGCCTCCGTGGGGGCCCTGTCTACTCCCCTTAGGTGGTTCCTTGGGGTCCTAGCGATTCTACGTGCTTAAGACCTTGTCTTGATTTCAGTTGTGACTGTTATACCACTGTTTTAGTATATGGTTTGGTCTCCCCCTGAAGCCCTCTGTGTATTGTGCCACTTACAACTGTTCTATTGAATTCGTATTGTGTGCTTTGCTTTCTTTCCTCCTGTAGAGGATAATAGAGAGTGTTATATGAATAAATACATATTTTTATATCACTACTGTGTGGTTCTCCTTCATTTAGTCATTCAGGAGGTGATATTTTGGTAAAACAAGATGCTTTATATTCCTTCAAGATTAAGCCTGAAGGCTGCTCTCCAAAGCTACCACTAGGATAGCTTTCTAAAGGTTATCTTTGACCTCATATATCATAAGGGTTGTGTGGACTGGTACCAGGTGCCCACTTTAATTAGTGGGCAGCATATACAAAGCCACCTTCTCACAGGGACAAGACAAATAAATGGACCTCATGGGCGGAATGAATAATATATTTGATAAATAATGGTCTTAAAAGCATGTGCCTGGCCTTTTGTAACTCCGAACACACAAATAGCACATGGTTAAAATCTTGAACTTGTAAATGGCACATTTCACAAATTCTTTCCTCTTTCGGTATTTTATCCCAAATGCCGGCAACAAATGCAGTCTCAATAAGAGTATCAACCTTCTAATCCCATGAGGTATGTTCAAAGTTAAAAAGGGCTGTGGTTTATTCCTCAGTCGTGGGCACTAGGCCTACACACACAAGTGAGGTACAATTTCTATCAGGAGACTTGAGGGAATGCTGGGTGGTAGTAAATTTGTGGCGGCCTAGTGATCCTTCAACTTTCCCACACGGAAAAGTGAGGAAAACTTGATTTTTTTAGTTACATTTGAGGTTTGCAGGGGATGCTGGATAGGAAAATGTTGGTAGATCCACATAAGCTGCACCTCCCTGGACTCCCCTAGGTGTCTAGTTTTCAGAAATGTTTGGGTTTGGTAGGTTTCCCTAGATGGCTGCTGAGCCCGGGAGAAAAAGCGCAGGTGACTCCCTTGCAAAACCAGGTACTTTTGCGATCGATCATTTTGAAGTCTCCACAGTACGTTTTGGGGGGTTTCCTGTTGCGGGCCCTAGGCCTACCCACACAAGTTAGGTGCCATTTGTATTGGGAGACCTCGGGGAATGCTGGGTGGTAGCAAATTTGTGGCGGCCCAGTGGTCCTACAACTTTCCCACACAGAAAAGTGAGGGAAACATGATTGTTTTAGCCAAATTTGAGGTTGCAGGGTATTCTAGGTAGGAAAATGACAGAAGATCCACACAAGCCACACCTCCCTGGACTCCCCTAGGTGTCTAGTTTTCAGAAATGTTTCGGTTTGGTAGGTTTCCGTAGATGGCCCTGAGCCCGGGACCAAAAACGCAGGTGACTCCGTCTCAAAACCAGGTCGTTTTGCAATTGATAACTTGGAAGTCTCCACAGTATGTTTTGGGCCATTTCCTGTCGCAGGCATGAGGCCTACCCACACAAATGAGGAACCATTTTTATCGGGAGACCTGGGGGAACACTGGGTGGTAGGAAATTTGTGGCTGCCCGGGGACCCCAAAACTTTCTTACACTGAAAATTGAGGTAAATGTGATTTTCTTAGCTAAATTTGAGGTTTGCAGGGGATTCTGGGTAGGAAAATGATGGGAGTTTCATGCAAGCCACACTTCCCTGGACTCCGCTAGGTGTCTAGTTCTCAAAAATGTCTGGGTTTGGTAGGTTTCCCTAGATGGCCGCTGAGCCCGGGACCAAACATGCAGGTCACCCCTTTGAAAAACCTACATACAAGAAAAACAATCCCTGGTGCCAAGTGTGCTTTCTGCACCCCCCCTCTTAGGGGGCCGATCAGGGGATATTGCCCCCATCTGCCTCTGGGGGGGTTTAAGACCGTAGAATTTTTGGGTGGGTGGGGGCATTGGCATGCCTATTTTGGGCAGCCGCCACCCCTACATACATAAAAAAAAAACTGGTGCCTAGTGTGCTTTCTGCCCCCCGGGGGGATGATCGGGGGCTTTTGCCCCCATCAGCCTCCTGGGGGGCAGATTGACTGTGGAATTTGGAGGAGGCATTGACATGCCAATTTTTGGCCACCCCCAACCCTATATACATACATCCCTGGTGCCTAGGTGGCAGAAAGATTGTTTCCTAATATATTTGGGTGGGGGCATGGTCTTGCCCTTTCCCCTCCCCGGGAGGTAATAACCCTCATATGCCCCCTAGGGAGGCAGAAAGTCTGTAGAGGTTGTTTGGGGGGTGTGGAGGCAGTAGCACGCCCATTTAGGGAAGCCCCCACCCCTAAATACCATTAAAGAAATCCCTAGTATCAAGTGTACTTTCTGTCTTTTCAGGGGGGGGCAGAAAGACTGTTCCCAAATATATTTGAGTGGGGCCATGGTCTTGCCCTTTATGGGCAGCCCCCACACGACCTTTATTTACACAAAAATCCCTGGTGTCTAGTCGGTTTTCTGCCCCTCCCCGGGAGCAGCTTGGGGATAATACCCCTCATTTGCTCCCTAGAGGTGGAAGTCTGTAGATGTTGTTTGGGGGTGGGGACATTGGCATACCCATTTTGGGCAGCCCCCACCCCTACGTATAAACAAATCCCATGTGCCTAGTGTGCGTTCAGTGTCTAGTGGACTTTCTGCCCCCCCAATATGGCAGCTTGGGGATAGTACTCCTCATTTGCTCCCTGGGGGGGGGGTTGTTTGTGGGGTAGGGGCATTGGCATGCCCATTTTGGGCAGCCCCACCACTAAATATTATAAAAAAATAATCCCTGGTATCTAGTGTGCTTTCTGCCCCCCACCCGTGGGGCACATGGGGAATACTGCCCCCCATCTGGCTCCGGGGGGGGGGGGAAGAAAGACTGTCCCCAGATGTATTTGGGAGGGGGCATGGTATTGCCCTTTGTTGGCAGCCCCAACCCCTCTTTTATAATAAAAATTGAAAATCCTTGGTGTCTACCCCTCATTTGCCTCCTGGGGGGCTGAAAGTCTGTGGAGGTTGTTTGCAGGTGCATTTAGGGCAGCCCCTGCCCTTAATTACAATTAAAAACTATTCCTGGTATCTAGTGTGCTTTCTGCCCTACCGGTGAGGCAGAGTGGAAGCTACTGGGGGGCTGAAAGACTGAATTTGCCCAAATTCTTTTGGGGGGAGCAGAGGACCTTGCCCAAGGGGCCACTCCCCCCTGCCTGGTGTCTAGTGGTTGATCCGTGTTTGGGGATTGCCCTCCTGATGCGATCCCCAAGCAGGGATCCACCTTCTGCCTCGGTGCTCAGGGGGCAGAGATAGCTCCCTGAGCACTGAGGCAGTGAAACTGAAATGAGCCAATGGGCTCATTTTAGTTTTACTTTCACTGAAATGACGTCAGTGCGACATGCGCACTGATCTTCATTTCAGTTAAAATAACTGAGAAGCTTCGGGAGCGAGGCTGCTTGGGGAGAAGGAAATCTCTTTGGTGTTTGCACCAGAGGGCTGTCCTATGCCATGTGGTAGACGGCCGGGAGCCGACCTACACACATGAGCACGTTTGCGTCTGACGGCTCCCGGCAGTCGGACGCATAGAAGGGGTTAAAGAATGCAGCTGCAAATGATTCCGCAAGTGCCTGCTAAACGAAATGACCACTCTCTTGTACCCATAATTAGTCATCAGATTCAACAGGGCAAATGTGTTGTAACCATCAGCAGGCTTAGAGCTTGCTAAAAGTGTCAGAACTAACGGAAGCCACAATTTCATCAGAGTTATCATTAGAAAATAGTTCTGGCAAAGGTTTTAATTCAGTTGAGGTAAGAGACAGTGAGGTACAGGTTAAGCATATACACATGGTGCACACCTACCAGTTTGTGGGCCCCACCCCTGTAGACAACCTATTATGAAAGTACCGTCAACAATTTTGGAATATTTAACACTAGGTGTAGTTTAGATTTACTTCCAAACAGATGAGAAAAGTGTACACTACCAGTTACACTTAGGGGCCGATTCCGATTCCGGCCGCAAAACGAACCGACCGACATGGACCCGGACCGAATACCGACAGACACGGACCAGTGCCGTACAGTATGATGCAACGCGAGTGAATTACAACCGACACGTACGGAATACAAGCCGTACGACCGAGCCGTAGGGAAAATAGTGATCTGGCCGGAAAAATGACGCGATTTTCACTGACCGACACAAACCTGGAATGAAGCCGACCGACCCGTACCCGCAATGTCCGATCCACGCAGTACGATGCAATGCGTGCAAAACCAGACCAACTTGCACAGAGACCAAGCCGCACGACCGACACGCACAGACAACCGGGCACACAAGCAATAGAGACAGCCGCGACCGACGCGTATCAAACACAGAAGATAGGCAGCGTGAACGATGCGGAGAAGCACGCACGAGACAACAGCAGCGTCCGTTTCCGTCACATGAACGTCTCCTTCATGCCTACAAAACCCAAAGGAAAAAAGACAAAAAAAGGACCAAACAAGCAATGACAAAGCCAATAAATACCAAATAAAAAATCATGGGACAAAGACACACCTACAACTCCAACTATTTAAAGGACTACAATCACTACCATCATCCCTTGCAATCAGGAGACACAGCCAGCAGCAAACACCATTACCCAGTAACCACAGACACACTCACAACTCACCCATCACACAACTCACACACCATCAGTACCTCATACAAAAGCACACACACATATACCCAGCAAAACCAACACCAAACCACCTTCACTTGCACCCTCACACACACATCCCTCACCACCACCACCCATCACCATGCCCCCAAAGAAGAATACAAAGTTCACAGATAGTGAGTTAGAAGTGCTGATAGACAAGATCATCAGAGTAGAGCCACATTTGTTTGGTACATTGGTGCAAAGGACCCCCATCTCACAGAAAACCAAGATGTGGGCGAGGATTGTGGACAAGGTTAACGCTCAAACACCAGCAAGGCGCACAAAGGACGATATCCAGAACAGGTGGTATGACGTGCGCAGGAGGGTCAAGAAACTCATCGAAAAAGATCACACCCTGAGCCAGTGCAGTGGCGGTGGCCCTCCTGCCAAACCAGCCTACTTCAGGACCTGGGAGGAGAAGGTGCGGGACATCCTACCACCAGAGAGCGTCCATGGCCTAGCAGACATTCCAGAGCCTGGTGAGTACACAAACAACATACCAAAGATTGTGTGGCAAGGGGACAGTGAAACCATGCACCGCAAGCAAAGCTACAGTAACCAATAGATAATCATCCCAAGATGTGTATGCCAGTCAGACAAACACAATACCTGCCATCTCATAGTGACTGGGAACTGAATCATGACATGCACCAACCTACAAACAAATAGAACAAGCCAGAGGCACAAAGCCAAATAGACCCTGCCAGACAGTTTGCCACCACAAACACACCACCTCACAGTGCAGCTGACTGACAGGAAGGAATAGTGGGGATGCAGGTGAAGTGAGTGTATCCAAAAGCATGATGGGGCCCGTAGTCACAGATAATGCTCCCCCTCCTGATTGGCCCATCAAGACCTCTCAGAAACATGCCCACATCACAGGCAGTGGAAAATGACTGACAAGATGGCTGACACTGGGTCCTGCTGTGGGGAGCACAAGGCCCTGCTCGGGGTTGTGTGCAAATCAGAAGCAGGACACCACTGACTGACATCCTGAAAGACAACTTGCACACCCTACAATAGAAGCACGTTTCATGATGGGAAGGAGGACTGACAGCCCCGACCATACTTACCAGCACGTGGGACCAACCCCCCCCCTCAACACAAACTCCACACAACTCACCGGGTAGAATGCATTGACACACACCTCATTGAAATATCAGCAAAAGATACCCCGTACAGGGAGCTGCTACGTGAAGCACAGGGGCTCACTTTGGACTTGTAGCCAAACAAACACCAGGATTTCACAGTCAGCCATCACACCCCTTCGCAGGGAAGCAGAGTCAAGAGGGAGGAAGTATGGGCATGCTGGGAAGGGGGTGTAGCCAAGAGTATGATGAGAGTCGCAGTCACAGACAATCTACACCCGCCCACATGGCCCAGCAAGATCAAACTGAACCATACTCGCCTCACAGGGAGTGGGAAGTGACTGCCAAGATGTCTGACACTGGGCTCTGTTGTGGGGAGCACAAGGCCATGCTGGGAAATGGCCAACAACAAACACCACAATTTCACAGTCAGTCATCCTGCCATTGCTGTCACACCCACTCACAGGGAAGCAGAGTCAAGAGGGAGGAAGTATGGGCATGCTGGGAAGGGGGTGTAGCCAAGAGTATGATGGGAGTCGCAGTCACAGATAATCTACACCCACCCACATGGCCCAGCAAGCTCAAACTGAACCATACTTGCCTCACAGGGAGTGGGAAGGGACTGCCAAGATGTCTGACACTGGGCTCTGTTGTGGAGAGCACAAGGCCATGCTGGGAAATGGCCAACAACAATATCAAACTGTCTGTGACAAGCTGGGAAAAGCAGTGTACAGGCAGGCATCTGTTCAAAAAGTAGAAAATGTCATGGTTGTGAACCATCGATGCATGTAGAAACATACCTCACATTGTGTGTCTCTTCCAAACACAGGTGGTGCTGGGCACCCAGCACCAAATGATGAGGATACCCAGTCCCAGACTCTGGCGGACACTGAGCTCTCTGGTCTGACTCTCTCTCTGCCCGCTTCGGATGACGTCGACCAACCTGGCCCCTCCGGTGTGAGCCATCATGCAGCACCATCAGCATCAACATCTGCACCCCCTGTAACCACGCCTCTAGCATCTGGACACCGACAGGGCACCCCCGCCAACACGAACAGACCAAGGCCAATCAACACCCACAGCACAGGGACACAGGACCCCCCGGAAGCTACAGCAAACACCACCAGCAACACCACCCAAGGGGTCCCAGTGACACCTGTGCATCCCGCCGCTGGTCCTGCCCGTGTGGATAGGGGTGCTGGGAGAGGTGGGAGGCAGAGGGCGCGCCTCTCAGAGGGGTCTGGACTGCATTGTGACCCCCACCTGGCACGCATCTTAGATGCGTACCAGGATAGCACCGGAGGATTTGGCCAGGTAGTGGGGATCCTCAAGGACATGCAACACGAGCAGGTCGCCCACCATGCCCGCATGGAGGCCAAGTGGGATGACATTACTGCGGTGCATCGGGACATACTCCAATGCCTCCGCCAGATCAACACCAACCTGTCCACAGCTCCCTGTGTGGCCACAACATCTGTCGCAACACCATCTGCCAGCGCCACAGGGAGGGAAGAGGCCTGCACATGAGGATCTCCCACGGAAAAAGAGGGGTCGTCCGAAGAAGGACATGTGAGAGGCAGATATCCCAGCACATCCCTCAGGGCCTCTAAACCTGTTCTGGACAATGTCCTTTGTGCGCAACCCATTCACCTTGTCCAATCGCACACAACTCGCCCACATGACATGGAGGGTTCATGTTGGGCCAATGTAGCAGATGACTGTGGACTTTACTCAGGACATTTCATCTACCAGCACTTCCAACTCTAATGTGAACTTTGGATTCCCAAACCAATGTACAGCACCCACCATCCTGTGCACTTCCCTCACACATGTTTGAAAATAAACTCACCAGTACACCATACTTGCCTCTGTTGTGATTCCAACTTGTCATGTCCAGGGAGATGTCGATCTGCTACACAACACAGTGCATGCCAAATACTGCAACAATGTGACCAACGTAAGGTGAGTCATGGTGATGTGACACATGTGAGGGAGACACACCAAAATGGCAACACAACACATACTCACCATGGCCATGTTACTCATCACACACAATGATGTTGACCTGAAACACATTGGCATGCACAGACACAACACCAACCCCAGTCAGTGGTAACAAGTCCACAGGTGAGGTAAGAAGATGTCACTCAGATGTAGGAAGACAGACAACGCACATAAGAAAGCATAGCCCAGGTTCATTACACATCAGCAACACGTTTATTCCACAATAGTTGCACGGTAATTCTACATAACAGTGGACACACGCTCACAATGTGTTGGAGAATGGAAGTCCAGGGATGTGTGGTACATCAGTTGATGGGAATTGTCAACTTCCACACTGGTGTTGGCTTCTGGGTATTGGGGCTCCGTGTTGACCAAACAACAGGCAAAGCACGCTGGGAAGGACAGACACAAGACACAGTCAAAAGCACAGAAGAACAGGAGAGAACTGCAATACACATGCACAAAACATGTTGCAAGACACCTACACAAAAACTAGTTAGCAGTACTACCCTATTGTGGAGTACACACCACCTGAATGGACACATCACTGCACGCATCCAGTCAAGTGGCACACAGACACACTCATACAGCAACAGAGTTGCCACAACACATTCTAGGCTACCTCCATACATTCACATAACAACCCTTGAAACTCACATTCAGGTGAAGAAGTTGTTGATGAGCTGTGAGCGGATGTCACCCTCATCCTCATCATCACTGGCATCTTGGCCCAGGCCGGGATCCTCCACAGGTGCCGGAGGTTGGTCATCGTCATCGTCATCCTGGATGAGAGGCACCTTCTTCCGCACAGCCATGTTGTGTAGCATGCAGCATACAAGGATTATTTTGCACACCTTTACAGGCTCATATGGGAGGGCCCCTCCGGTCTTATCCAGGCAGCGAAAGCGGCTTTTCAGGAGGCCGAATGTCCGTTCAATCACCCTCCTGCTCCGACCATGTGCCTCATTGTAGCGCATCTCAGCTGGCGTCACAGGGTTCCTGAGGGGTGTCAGCAACCACGGCATGTTGGAGTATCCGGAGTCACCTACACATACAAAAATGAACAAGTAGCTGAGTTTTGTAGGAGTGCGGAATACAACATTGACAAACACACACAATGATAAACAGTCAGTACACAGCGACAAGCCAGGCATGCTGAGCTGGCATCTGTGATATCAGCATGCAATGCGACTACTCCTCATAATGTAGGCATTGTGCGCAGAACCAGGGAACCGTGCACACACATGTGTGATCGACATGTCAGCAAGACATACCACCAGAGCATTGATGGAGTGGTAGTGCTGCCTGTTCCGGTATGCCTGCTCATGTGCCTGTGGTGGTATCAGGGCCACATGTGTCCCATCAATAGATCCGATGATGTTCAGCATCCTCCCCAGTGTATAAAAGGCATCCTTTATTTCATTGAGTTCAGCTGGGCTCGGGAACTTGATCTACAGGTCTAGGAAATGCAACATCCCCTCCAAGACATCGTACCGGTAGCAAAGAAGTGCAGGGCTGCCATCACCTTCACCTCTGGGGTCAGTGCTGTAGGGTATGTCCGGCCAGGTAGCAGATGTGGCGCCAACTGCTCTTCCAAGTCCTCAAACAGTGGCCTGGTGAAGCGGTACCATCTGATGCAGTCGCGTTCCTGCATGGTTGCAAGGTCTGGGAACGGTCGATGGACAGCTGGTGCCCTGCAGTACAGAGATGCACAAAGGAAGATTGTCAGTTCATCCACCCATGTGGCCATGACCAGGCTCAATATCACATGCTAGATCATGACATTACACAATGTACTGAGGTGTGTGCTGTTGGGCATGGACACATATGTCACCTACATGACCACCGTGGTAATGTGCACAACACACAAAGGATTCTGCCCCCATGTACACATGCACAGCCTGGGAGTGACTACACAAAGTGCCCCCTAACAAACCATATTTTCCCCCCCACAAACACCAAGGTAATGCAGCCTCACATGCCATGGGACACTGTGTGGCCAATGCTGTAGTGTGGTAGGTGTGCACAGGTGTCCCTGGCCAGTAAATGTGGGTTGCATCCATATAATAGTCACACCAAAGAGGTCCGACGCGGGTTACAATGCGTACGCATTGCACGGTTCATGACCGAGCCGTGCGTACGCTTTGCCATTGCCTGCAATGATGTCCGACGCGGGTGACAATGCGTACGCATTGCACGGTTCATGACCCAGGCGTGCGTACACTTTGCCATTGCCTGCAATGAGGTGAGACGCGGGTGACAATGCGTACGCATTGCACGGTTCATGACCGAGCCGTGCGTACGCTTTGTCATTGAATGCAATGAGGTCCGACGCGGGTGACTATCATGCATACGCGACGGGCAGGCATGGTCCAAGACAGGCGTACGCCTTGGCCATTGAATCATATGGAGACTGGTGCATGTGTACTTTCAAAATACGCGTTGTACAGTCAGTTGAACGAGCCGGGCGCACCCATTGGCTCCGGACTGTCATGGAGACGGATGCGGATTCAAAACTTGCACGAGTCATGCACTGGAAATTCAGTTGGATGCCTACAACAATGTTGCAATTTCAAGTGTTTCATGAAGGTGAAGATTTGAACGATGCGGAAGGCGTGTACGAGTTGTACATTTAAATGGATTGGCCAGATTCATAGAATGCAACCGTGTTGGACCTATCACTTGGGACACATGGCACAGATTCTGCCTCTGCAGCACAGATATAAGGCTGGCTGGCCCCCAGGGAGCTCACTTGCCTGCACTACATGCTACTGGACCACATCCCTGCTACCACTGCTGCTGTCTCTGCATCCTCTGGCTCCTGCTATGGCACGTACTCTGGAGAGGGCCCCAGCCTTCACTGAGGAGAACCAGGCCCTGCTGGACGGGCTCCTTCCACAGTACAGCAAGCTCTATGGGAAACCAGGGGAGCAGGTGAGTGTGCAGTCCACTGCCTTCCTAATTATGCATGTTGTCTGACTAGCAGTACTAGCAGTGTGTACACCAGTGGCAAGCATTCTCACTGACTACTTTCATCCCCCAAAGTGTGTAGGTACATGTAATTAATAGGTGTCCTGCTGCTAAAGTGCATTAGTGCAAGCTTAAACTATCCAGGCATTGTTAACATGTCAGACATGCATGGCATTTGTCCTTCACCATGGTTGTACTACCTGTGTAAATCATTTCCCTTTGTGATTATGACATGTCTATCCAAATGTGTGCAGCACAAAAATGGGGCATGTGTGTCAATGTACTTTTTACTTTGTCATCCTCACAGTTTGATGCCCACCAGAAGCAGGAAATATGGCTGACCATCGCCAGGGCTGTTCTTTCGGTGGGGGTCTACAAGCGCCGGATCTGCAACTTCCAGAAGAGTTGGCAGGACCTTCGGGGCTGGTCCCGGAGGATAGCTAGAGTCCAGCTGAAGCTGTCACCTCCACGCAGGAGGGGCGGACACCGGACCCTGACTCCCGACATGCTCTGGATACTGGCAGTGGTCTTCCCGGACCTGGATAGGCAGCTGAAGGCCAGATAGCAGCAGGAAGGGGGTAAGTCTATGCCTGATCTGTGTACTATGTCTGACATGCTAATAGCAGTCTTTTAGCCTAGTCACACTTCCACATTACGTAGGTCTTGTAGTCCAATACTCAGGTCCCTCAATTGTGTGATTCACCCTCCTCATCTGTTCCACAGGTGTGGCCCCTACAGTCTGTTTCTTGTGTCACTAGGGCACTGTGTCCCTGCAGTCAGCTATGCTTCAGCTACCAGACAGCATCTGTTCCCGTGACTTTGCTGTGGGTCTCATGTGTGGGTCAATTGTTTACACAATGCCTGAGATCTGACATGTGATCTGTGTGTGCCCTTGAGATGTGTTCCAATTGCTGGTCTGACTCGCCACATATGGCTGGGGTATTCCAAACAAACATTCCAAACAAACCCATGCAGCAGGGGACTCCAATGTAGGGGCCTCAGGAGTATGTATATCAAGTATGTCACACTCGCTTAGCCACCTGACTACTGTCCAGGGCCAAACACTGTTTCACGTAGACCTGGCCAGTCATGCCTCTTCAAGGGCATTTAGAAACACTCTGTAATCCCACTCCTGTGTATGAAATTGCAGGTTGTGCTTAGTGACATGTGCCCTCAGGTGTCTGCCTCTGTGTCATTAGGGTGTGGCTTGTTGTTACGTACAACTGGGGTGTCCATGATTCAGAGGGTCAGCATGACATCTGAGATGTGACTGTGGGAGACAAGACCTGTGTGACATATAGGTGTGTGATCATCTGACAGCGCACAATGGTGTATGCAACTGTGTCCTTCATGCAGTTGGGTTACATGCATGGAAGACTGTGATGTGTTAATGTACAGGGATTTGTGTTTGCAGAGACTCATATGTCTGATTTGCATGATCTGGGGTCTTCTGGGTCCTGGATATGTTGTTTGCATGGGATGGGCAAGTGCGCCGGTCATCTGCAGAGTTAGCTTTACCCCTGAGCTAGGATTGTGAGTCAGTGCATATTGTTGTTGTCTGGATGCCCTGCCCCTGTGACAGGAGACAGTGTTGCCTGACTTTCAGGGAATCCCAGTGCCATGGCATTTAACTTGCTATGAGTGATCCTGCATTGTGTTCAAGTGTGCACCATGCACCCCATTGTGGCATTGCCCATCAACAGGACATGAGAACATCATAGTGTGTGTTGCTGGCATGCATCACAAGCATGTGAAATGAGTCTCTGTCCATCCCTTCATCCGGACACCTGTACTGAGTCAGTAGCAAGAGATGTGCTGTGTGTATAGTGACATACTCCTACATGTTCACTTGCATGTACAACTAATGTGTGGGTGGTGCATGTTGGCACATTGGGGTGTTAGCATCCAACATGCAACAGACATATGTGTGAAAGTCAAGGAGGGATATGTGTGCCATGGTTGATGTTGAGAATGACAATTGGCTTCTTCTAAACAATGTTGGCACTTTGAGCTGTGTTCAGCTGATGATGCCAGGGCTTGCCCTGTGATGTGATGTACTCACTGTGGTGTGTGCAGTCGGTGCAGGTGACTGATGTTGTTCTCTTACTTCCTATTCCTATCCAGATACATCCACAGCCACAGGAGGGGACAGCTCCATGGACCAGGAGGAGCCACAGAGCCTTACAGGGACAGAAGGAGAGGAGTCGGGGGGACCCAGTGGCACAGAGGGTGTTTGGAGCCACACAGAGGAGTTGTCAGCACCATCCCCCCAGCTGAGGGCCACAGCAGCTCTGAGGATGACTCCCTTGTGGAGGCGGGTGTCAGCAGCCACCAAACCCCAGCTAGTGAGGCTGTCCCCGCCACCGGCACCACCACCACCACCCTCCCATCGGCTCCCATCCCAGAGGTCCCTGTGGGCTCCCATGTTCGTGAGCATGTCTCCTTTGTGCCAGGCACCGCACCCCCTGCCCCTGTGTCCCCTGTTGCCCTGAATGAGGAGTCTGTGGACTTAGTTAGACAGATCAATGTAGGGCAGACGTCGATGCTGAAAATCCTCCATGCACACACAAGTCTGTTGACACAACTGGTGTCATTCATGGAGGGCATTTCCTAGGGCATGTCTGCCCTACAGAGGACCAATCAGTCCGTGGCCTCCTCCCTGACGGCAGCAGTGTCCCTCCTCCAACAGTCCCGCACCCCTCCTACCCCTGCACCACCCACGATTTCTAGCAGCCTACCTGTCCCAAGCACACAAACACCCAAACCAAGGTCTAGACGTGCACACAAGCAAGTGCAGGGGACTGATACCACACTCACAGGGGCTGGTTTGCAGACACACACATAGTCATCCACAACCACTCTGCAGTCCTCCGAGACCTCTCCCTCCCAGCCCCCTTCCCTTGCATCACCTGCAACCCCATCTCCCCAGAAGCTCTTCCTCTGTGACCTTGGCCTCTTCCCCACCGACCCAGCAGATCCTGATTACAAGGGGAAGAGGAAGTCCCCACACACAGAGGGGAGTGCCCCTCACACCCGGACACCGTCCCCCAGGCGCAGTCAGACTGAGACTCCCACCCGCAAGTCCCCCCGGCGCCGGAAGAGCAAGACCCCCCGCCACCACGCAGCTTCAAGGCAAAGTCTCAATCCTCCATCCCCCAGGCCACCACTCCAGAGGTTCCCCCACCACTCCCTGCCCCGGGTTCCCCCACCCACAGATACACCATCCCCAAAATACTAAGGCCATCCCCCTAGCACTTGCTCCTCCACACCTGGTCAGACGGTTAGTGTCACTGATGTGGGGATCGTGTCCCCTCCCCCGCCCTGCCGACCTCACCTGCCCCCCATTCCACTCCCATGGCTGTAAGCACTGCAGTGTAGTCCATGACAACCCCCTTCTGACTTGGGCACTGCAGTGGTGACCCAATCTACTCCATATGACCTGCCCACTGGAGTTGTGCCAGCACCCACCCCATCTGACTTGTGCCCAGTTGTGACAGCACCCACCACTTCAGTCAGCTCCACTGCAGTTGCAAGTGTCTCGCCTGCATCCACCACCTCTTCACTGCCTCCTTCTGCTGCGCCCTGATCCTGTCCCTGCGGTGCATGGGCTGCCCCCATGTATGCCCATCCGAGGGGCTGACCCCGGTCCTTAGCAGTGCAGGCAAGCAAGGTGTGACAGTTGTCACTCTACTTCACTCCTTGGCATTTGGACATGGACTGGCCATTGGCCTTTTGTTTGAACAGACGTTTAACTTTTAATATGCTGAATAAAGCTTTTTTCTTTATCCCTGTGAACTAGATTTAGCTGTACATTATGTTGATGATGTTTAACATGCCCTTGCACCTGTGATGCTTGGTTTCCAATGTTGAATACTGATGTGTTGCTGTGAGGCACTCCCTGTGGTCCATGAGATATGTATCCTATTCTGGTGGGTATCCATGTCATCCTTTGCAGCTACCTGGGTGTGTCAGGATCAACTATTTGTGGACATCTCTGTGAACATTTCATTTGCATGGTCACATCTCTGGCTTGCACCCATGCACATATGATGTGCTTCCCATTGTCCAATTTGTTACTTCCACAGACTTTGTGCGCATCAACACCGGACCTACAGGTGTGGGTATCAGTGGTATAGGAACAACTGGGTCATCTGTGCAACTTGCTAGACATATGTTTTGGGTATGTGCAGATGACTTAGGGGAGACTCACATACCCAGGCTGTTGTGACCAGAGCCTTCATTGTGTGGTAACTGATGGCTGACTGACCAAGTGTTCTGCAGACATGAGTGAGACGTGCGGTGAATATGTTTGGCACAGCTGGGCTTCCACAGGAGTTGGGTCCCCTCAAGTAAGTGTGTTGTCCCGTGACATAGCCTGGGCCTGGGCCTGGTGTGTGTTGTATGAGCATGTGTGTGTGTCCACATCCCTGTTCATACACAATGTTTCCCTGAATAGGTTCCTGTTGTTGATGCTTGCTGAGTGGTACTGGGTTCATCCCACTACTTTTCCAATGGGCTACCAGATGTGTGGGTGCATGACACACTACTGTTAATTGGTGTATCATCATTGGGATTTGTCAGTTCTGAGTGGTGATGATGTTGTCAGACACAGATGGGACACAGTCAGGGATTCCCCAAGGCACCTGTTTATTTGCTAAATCACGTAGTTGTCCCTAGGTGGTACCTTTCAGTGATTGAGACATTTGTATGTGTGTGTGGCTGCTCCCACTTGTCGGGTTCATGGCTGCAATGCTGGCAGGTGTCAGCATGTGTGCCTTGTGGTTCTCCTTGGCTTCTGTATTGTCCTGGGACAGTGGCAGGGATTCTGAAGCTTACGTGAGCTTTGAGGTCATGGCCATGTACCGCATACTGTGCAGTATGTCTGTCATTCCCCAGGGTTGTAAACTGTCCTTGTGTGATGTGTCTGTACACCTTAGTTCCTCCCAACATTCCTGTGTTTGTCATGGGTGCATGTGCAATGTCACCTGTCCATGTGGGCTTCACAGATACACATTGTTGCAGTTCAGGGTGTGTGGTGTCGAGGGTGGACTGATGTAAATGTTTGCATAGATGGTCCCCTAGCTCCCGTTTGTCCATGGATGAGGGGCCCTGCTGAGTGATTTGTGTTTGTGTATGTGTGATGTACGTTTGTGGAACAGGACACATGTCTGGGTTTCCCAGTTTGTACGAAATCTGCCTTTGTCATCACAGTGGAGGTGTCATTCATGCTTGTGTCACCCCAATGTCTGGTCCCTGGGGGTAGTGCTGTTGTGTGTCAGTCTCTTGCTGTGTTAGTTGGTGTTCATTCCAGCTTGTGTCACATGTGTCTGTTGTGCTCCCTCTCATCTCCCAATGCCTGATTGCCCACTAAGAGTGTCCCAATGATGGTTTACTTTTGTATGGCACTGTGTCCACATCTGTGTCACTGTGGTTCAGCCCCCCTCATGTGTTGTGTATTTGCCTGTGGATACTGTGACACACACACACACATGCTGTGTCAGATGTGCAGTGTGAGGTTGCCTGTTTGTGTTTGTGCATCTGCACCAGTGTATTGGTATTGCTGTTGTGGGCCTTTGTCTGGATGCTGTTTCTGTGATTTTGCCTGCTCTCCCTGTGAGTCATATCACATCATTGTGCACATTCATCCTGGTTGTTAGGTGCCATTGCTGGCATGGAATGTGAGTTTGTGAGCTGACACCTACAGTATCCACAGGTTGTTTTGATTAGTGTGTCTATTTTCGAGATGTGTGCATGCTTGGTGATGGTCACTTCTGCTCTTGTGTCATTGTACACTGTATGCATTGTCAGCCCCCATGTGTGGTGCTTGTCTACACATGGCCGAGAGTGTGTTATGTTTTCACAGCACTGTTAGCCTCACCACATCTCTGTGGGAATGGGACACAACCACTAGTTTGCCACAGAAGTGTTTAATGTGTTGGGAGCAGGGATCATACATGCTGTTTGTTATTTGCAGCTTTGACTATGATGACACTTACCTTTTGGTCACTGTGATGAGGGGGGTTTAGTCCCCATCACCACAATGCTCAACATCTGGTGCAGTTTGGAAGCCCCCACTTAACTTCTGTTCTACACAGTGAGGGGGTGTTCTTTTTACATTGCCACAGTGCTATAGTGATGTTTGCCTTGTGTATGGCACACTCATGTGTTGGTCACACATGTGCTGTTAGTTACATTGTATGTTCGAAGTCATAATCACTGTTGTGGGCATTTGTCACAGACTACACACTGTTGTCATGATGTTAGGGGGATGTATTTTGCTGACATACCTGATGTAGGAGTATGCTGGATGTGTGGCGCATCACCCATCCTATGGCTGGGGTGGCAGGGGTGATGGGCAACGTATGCCCTATGGGTGGGGGTGGCAGTAGTGATGGGCAACATAGTCCCTATGAGTGGAGGTGGCAGTAGTGATGGGCAACAGGTCCCCTATGGGTGGGGGTGGCAGTAGTGATGGGCAACATAGTCCCTATGGGTGGGGGTAGCAGTAGTGATGGGCAACAGGTCCCCTATGGGTGGGGGTGGCAGGGGTGATGGGCAACAGTTCCCCTATGGGTGGGGGTGGCGAAGGGGAGATGGTCAACATTAGCCCTAGGGCTGGGGGTGTCAGTAGTGATGGGCAACATAAGCCCTATGGCTGGGGATGGCAGTAGTGATGGGCAACATAGTACCTATGGGTGGGGGTGGCAGTAGTGATGGACAACAGGTCCCCTATGAGTGGGGGTGGCAGTAGTGATGGGCAAAAGGTCCCCTATGGGTGGAGGTGGCAGGGGTGATGGGCAACATTAGCCCTATGGCTGGGGGTGGCAGTAGTGATGGGCAACATAAGCCCTATGGCTGGGGGTGGCAGTAGTGATGGGCAACATAGTCCCTATGAGTGGGGGTGGCAGTAGTGATGGGCAACAGGTCCCCTATGGGTGGGGGTGACAGGGGTGATGGCAACATTAGCCCTATGGCTGGGGGTGGCAGTAGTGATGGGCAACATAAGCCCTATGGCTGGGGGTGGCAGTAGTGATGGGCAACATAGTCCCTATGGGTGGGGGTGGCAGTAGTGATGGGCAACAGGTCCCCTATGAGTGGGGGTGGCAGTAGTGATGGGCAACAGGTCCCCTATGGGTGGGGGTGGCAGGGGTGATGGGCAACATTAGCCCTATGGCTGGGGGTGGAAGTAGTGATGGGCCACATAAGCCCTATGGCTGGGGGTGGCAGGAGTGATGGGCAACATAAGCCCTATGGGTGGGGGTGGCAGTAGTGATGGTTCAACATAAGCCCTATGGCTGGGGGTGGCAGTAGTGATGGGCAACAGGTCCCCTGTGGCAGGGGTGAGGGGCAACATTAGCCCTATGGCTGGGGGTGGCAGTAGTAATGGGCAACATAAGCCCTATGGCTGGGGTTGCCAGTAGTGATGGGCAACAGGTCCCCTGTGGCAGGGGTGAGGGGCAACATTAGCCCTATGGCTGGGGGTGGCAGTAGTAATGGGCAACATAAGCCCTATGGCTGGGGTTGGCAGTAGTGATGGGCAACAGGTCCCCTATGGGTGGGGGTGTTAGTGGTGCTGGCCATGCAACCCCTATGGTGGGCTGTTGTTAGTGGCCAGGGTGTGGATCCCCTGGGTGTGTGTGCCATTTTGCGGGGACGTGTCGTTTGTTTATGTGGTAGGTGTCTGACTTACCGCCTGCACCGTCGGCGTCGGTTCATGAGCCGGTCATAGATGTAGAGTACTGGTATGACCAGCGCGATGGGATTCATGGTGTGTTTGTGTCGTACACGCTGCTTGTTGCTCCCAGTGGCGTAACGAAACTTGAGGGGGCCCCCCTGCAAAGTACATGGAGGGGGCCCCCCATTCTCCGTGCCAGTCAAGTGCTCTCAGGCCAGCGACCCGCCATACGGCCCATAAAACCCATAAAAAACGTGCCTTCCTATGTCTTTAGTCGACCCTCTATGAAAACCAGGACATGTGTTAAAATTGTTGAAATCTAATGGGACAGCTGGTGAAAAACCTGGACTGTCCTGACGAATCCAGGACACCTAGCCATCCTAGGCCCTCCAGAGGTTGGTGGCTTGTGCTCTTCTCTAGTAGTCAGTGCTAGCTGTGAGGCAGGGGCTCCTAGTGAGGCACTGCAGCAGAGGCAGGAGCCAATGAAAAGTACCAAGAGGATGCAGCCATGGACTATCATTTAGAAGTCGCCAGGAATTGCACCTGCGACACCTTGCTACCAATGGCACTCCCCTTGCAACCCATGGCACTCCCCTTGCTACTCATGGCAGGTAGATCAAAATAAAGAGCAGAAGGCAAACAGGATGCCAATAAGAACTGTTTACTTTCAGAAACTTCTTGTGTCAGCCGCTTTCTGTTTTGCGAAATAAATATATTCACCCTGGCATTGTACGCTCTGAAAAACTTTCCTCGGTTGTCTTGATTGCAAAGATTAATACAACATACGATCCTTAAAATGTAAAGCCTTTTTTCTCTATTCTGGCCAGATAGATAGATTCCAAATTACAATGCTTTGTAAAAGGAATAGATGGCCCTGAATAGGGTGCCCCTGGTGACATGGCCTATCTGGTAAACATACTATACATTAATACCAGCCTAAGGGCCTGATGAAGAGGAGATTGTATAGCTGATCGATATTGAGAACACAGCCAAGCTTTGCAATTATAAAAACCTTTAAAAAATAAATTATGTGACACCCCACCAAGTCAGCTATGCCAGGTTTGACAAACTCCAGACAGTCCTGACCTTCGAGCCAATAGCATGTTGCATTTTTGGAGATGTTATTCATCTCCCTCATGTATGAGGTTGGAAATCCCACCATTCAGCGTGCTTAGCTGAAGAGCTGGAAATGGCAGAGGGTATCACACTTGCGATATATCAATCTCACATAGATGCACATATTCACTCCCTGCCTCTCTCTAGAGTACGCACAAGCACAGCCTGGCCATTTGGAACTTCATGATTCTGATTGTGCGGAGTCAAGGGATGCCCACCCGAGCTTGAGACTAGGGTACTATGCTTCACAGGTAGGAAAAGACAATGAGGAGACAGTGAGGCAAGGGAGGGGGCAAACACGTGCGGCAAATAAAGAGCATAAGGGAGAAGCTGAGTGAGACAGAGACAGAAGGACAAATAATGGAATAGACAGGCAAAGAGAAAAAAATAGACTTATAGAGGGATATTGAGGAGAAAGAGAAAGTGAGTCAGACAACTAAACAGAGAGCCAGAGAGAGTATGAGAGAGATAGAGGAATATATATGGAAAGACAGAGAGGGCAAAGCAGAGCACGAAAGTGAGCCTGGGCTAAAGAACAAGAAAGTGGAAAAGATAGAAAAAGAACACAAGCATGAGAGAGAGGGGTACACGCATACAGTTTCTAAGCGCTGTTATTAAGGTTCCAACTCAATGCCAGTATTTTTGATTCAGTTTTTTTAACTCTTTTGTTACAGTGCTGGCATTTCTAGGTGAAATAAGTGCATTACCTTTAGATGAGCAACAAGAACAAGCACACTGATACACATAAGAGGGTGTGTTTTCATTCTGGGCAATGAGGACCTACGTGTTTTGTACATGACTGCAATCCCTTCCTTATTTTATGTTCATTGAAACCCTCAGCTCTCTCCGGCTGTGCACCTGATAACACTTAAATTAAGTGCCCACATGCTGCTTTCACGCTGAACAAGTTGAATCAAAAGAACTGGACACTCTGACAAGTCTGAATCAGAGCTTTGAGTACCAAGACATTAGTAAAAGAAAAGCCAATAGAGCACATTGTATGTGGGAGCTATTCTATCGCTGAAATCTGCCATGTATCTGCAGAAGCGGTCAATAAAACCTTATTGATAATATTGTCCAAACTTGGACTCCGTGGACTCCTCAAGTCTGAAACAGACTCACGCATCCATGACGGCACCAGCAGGTGGTCAGCCAAAGCAGAAGTGCACAACGATCTTAGGAGCATCTGGTGACAGTGAGCTCATCCAATCATGTTGGACGAGTCCCTCGGGCGTGTGCTGAGACAGACGTCACAGGGGATTGACTCACGAGTGGCACGAGGTCTTGCTAGTGAAACTGCTCTTCAACACTTGCTTACATGCTTTCATTACCGACCACAGGGCAATGACTTCTAAAAGAGTTCCTGCTGTTATTATTTGTTTTGTAAATCATTTATAGGTGTGGGTTTTTAACGTGGTGTGAAGTAAGCTTTTAGTTCTATTTACAATCATATATAGAAAACGGAATTTTAAAAAAACTAACTGGTCGAACATCTAATTTGGCTGGTAGGAGCCAGAACCCTGCCTGCTCGATGGTATGTCCCCCTATTGTCCTTCTTCTATTTCTCTACACAGTCCTTCCGTCCCCACTCTTCAGTTTCCCCCTCTGCCTGACCCCTTCCCTTCCATCAGGTCTCTTGCATCTTCTGTTCCTAACCCTCCTGGCCTCTTGGTCCACTAGTGAGAGGGGGTCACCGGCCCTGGCACAGAGATGTGCCCTTTGGTCCATGAGCCCTGCAGGAGAGGCCTTACTGAGACACCCCCCGCTCACCCCTCTCTAGTGACCCTCGTTTCAGGATCAACTGCTTACTCCTGTGTTTACATCCAGCCCGACAAAAGCCGTTTAATGAAAAGTTCCAATTTGACCAGAATTGCATTATCAGGCAGCATGACAATACAGCTCTTCCTGCCTCAGTTCGGGTGTTTCTAAACGCTGTAAATAATGAGTGATGGCATTATCCAATGTCATGATTCTCAATTTGCGGGCCTCGGAAGGATGTAGAGACAAGTGGGTCTCGCAAGGATTCAGGCTATGAACTGCAGGTCACTGAAGTACCATTGAGAAAGTTCTTTTAAAAGTAGATATAATAAAACTTTGTTATAAAAATTGATACTTTTTAATTATTTTTGAACTTGTAGTCGGCAGTATGATCTTTTAATTAAAAAATAAAGCTAAAAAAACATGGACAATGCCTCGGAAATATGACAAACAAGCGTTTTCACTCTGGGTTTGTATGTGTCGTTTCCGAACTTTCAACATTTAGGCCTTGAATACGAATGCGTCATTATTTTGCGATCCCTGCGCAAACACCTGTTTGCAAACATTGAAGATACAAGAAATTTACCTCCGTTATGTTTCAGCAAATAAGACTTGTGGAAATGCAGCGGGTGGAAACAACACAGTGAATAACCACATGTGCAGATTTTGGTGCAGAAAGCTTTAAAATCCAGTTATTTCCTTTTATTGGGGGAGAACTTGTAATCGGTGCTGTTTGTCACAGCTGCTAAAATCAATCTTCAGGACCCAGCGGCTGTACTCACAGGTTGCCGCTAGCACTGTCCCATGGCCATTGTGGTACTCACAGGCTGCAGACAGCACCCCTTCCCTCCCCTCCCCTCCCTGTCCCCTAGCGGAAGCTGCACCCACAGTAGACCCACAGGACACCTTCCTTTATCCCCTGTCTGGGCCGACCTCACATGGCCCCAGCTCCCAGCCCCCCAGCCTGGGCAAAGCTTCTGTCTGTAACCGCGTCGGACCCAAAGTAGGGTTGTTGTGGGTACTCACAGGCAGGCAGTGTGCGTCCTCCTGGGCCCATGCCCCTATGTCCTGCTATGGAGCAGAGTACAGGACTGAGCGCACAGGTGCTCTCCAACAGGGGAAGAGAGGGCAGAGACTAATGCCTGGCATAGTGCAGTCTTGACGCAGAACGGAGTGAAACCATCCGCATAATCAGTCTTCCACTGCAACATAATTCTGGTCCCCCCAAACCCTCCCCACCCCACGCATGAAAATCACTGGGTTAACATGCCTACTTACAGAGATCCCTTAGAGCAAACCTCTCACAGCGCTCTGCAGATGAGCTGAGGAGGCCCCCTTCATGTACTGAAGACTGGGGACCCGCATCACCGCCAGGACTGCGGGGGTGTTTGTTACGCCCCTGCCTCTCACACATGCATTTCAATGGTTTAATATCAATACTCATACCAGTGTAGGATATCGGAGCACTTTACATCACATATATGTACAGAGACAATGAACCAAACGTGTGTAAATCAGTCTATAGGAAATGTTAAATAAAACACTGAGGATTAAAAAGTGTAGGACTCACGTCATCGATACTAGAAAGCAGTATATTTTAAGATTGTTTGGTCTGGAGAAGCACAAACTCAGGATTTATAATTTTTAGCTACATTAGGATAATTAAAGCCTGGGGGAAAACATAACATTTTAACCCATGCCATCCAGTTTGCAGCAGCTCTGTTATGACAGTTAATAGGTCACTATGCTATATTAGGACTGCAACTTCTGAACTGCAAATAACATAAGGATCTCTGTGATAAAAGCAGTAACCCACTGAGCTATCCACATCAAATACAGCTCTGTGATCTGCATCGTACGTGTTCTTTCCAGCAGGCACATTAACCCTCTTCACTACTTTATGATGAGTCAAAACTGCCACTAGAGTAAAAATCCGTATCTCTCTAATCACCAGAGTTATTTTGACATTTGCCTGAAAACTGCTCCACACACCATGAACTCTGCAGCAGGTGTTTTTAAACCCATGTTATTTCTTAACACAGGCCCCCATCCACAGCTCAGTGCCAGGCGCAGCTGCACCAGTCGCTCTGCCTTAAAGTTGGCCCTGGTGCCAGCGCATGCCACTCAGTAGCCACTGTATTTGGGCTCACCGCTGCTGGCGCGAAGTCCTAGTAACCTAAGTGAGTAGCCCTGAGTGCAGCAAGTGTGGGTCCTGATGTCGCTGTGCTGTAGGGCTGGGACTATTCGTCACCAATGAGGCTCACCCGGGCAGCACCGGATATGAGCGTCACCAATGAGTGACATCCTGCTGGTTTAAACATCCCTAGGCCTTCGGGCTCAGCCGGCCCCCGCCTCGCGCCCAAGATGCCCCTGTACAGTTCCTGACATTAAACACCATGTAAAGACCCCCCCTCTTGTTAGCCCATCTTCATCACACCCCGGGAACATCCGAACAATGGCGGGTATGAGTGCGTCACCCAGCAGTATATAGGACTCATGATAGTTCGTCAGTAGGGCCGGGTTCTCGTATCTGCTTCTCGCCAAACACCTTCTTCGTGAAGAACAAAATTACAGCCCTACTGAGAGAGTCTGCATTTCTGTGCGCCCCCAGACCTCGTCTGTGTCATCCTGCCCACACCCCCCCTCTAAAGCAGCACCCCACTAGGACAGACACTCAGAACACTCCGCAGCCGCACTTTGCAGATACCTCGCTGGGCTCAGGCACCTGCTGAACTAAACCGCTAAACCTTGCTAACGTGTCCGGTTTTATAACACTTTATGCAGACCTGACCCACTCCTGGAGAACTGCAATAGTTGTCATATCTTGTTGAAGAATCGGACTTCGAACTCACAGGTTTCTTGGCAGCTTGCTGTCAGGCAGATGGTATGGGAAAATAGTTTTGTGTTTAGCTTTTGGCTGTTTTTTGTTTAATCAAACATCAGCCTACGGGTGAAAGGTAAGTGCTATTGCACTGAGTATCGTGTTTGAACACACCAGTGACGTTGTAAATGATAACAAAAATATATAATGCTACTGCATTACTACAATAACGCTTCTATATCATGTCAGAAGATCAAGGTGGCTTTTCGCTTACCTGGGGGTCTGAAAACAGCAGCCCTGTGTCCTCGTGGGCCGCAGCGTTTCCGGGGATGTTCCTCGCCAGCACGGGCACCCCTAGATCCATGGCATACACATGAGGTGGAGCAGACACAGAGATTAGAGATGTGTGCAAGCAGCGTGTCACACGTGTCACTTCTCTACATAGAGGAACCCCGCAGACATGCTTTCTGCAGCGAAGTCCTCCTGTGATGTATGTAGTCAGAAAGACCCATCTCCGTCTCATGAATATTTCCTCTCAAACCAACTGACAAAATTGGGGCTGCACGTTGGCACCAGGGCCCCCACCCCTCCCTTTTCCGGCCGGGCTCTGACTGAAGAGAAACAATGTAACTTGTTACTTTGTTTCTCTTCAGTCCTGGGTCCCGCTAGGAGCTCAGGGCAGGCTGCAGCTGCTTTAGTGAGTGAGAGACACAGCTCCCGACCGAAGAGCTGAGGGGGCCCCCTTCACCTACTGAAGACAGGGGGCCCCCCCGCACTGCGGGGGCTGCGGGGGTGTTTGTTACGCCCCTGGTTGCTCCGTCTCGTACCCGCTGCAAGCTGGTCCGTCTCGTAGGTGTGGATTGAGTTGTGGTGCGAATCGTAGCTGATATGCTTGTTTTCCGGATGCTGTGACGGCTCGTACGTGGTCATCCATCCAGCGCGTAGGAAGTACGCATCGTACTTGTCATGCCGGAAACTGCTATGGACACTGCTTCCAGACGACTCGGTTCAGCGTTAGGAGTTACGGCTCGGACGGAGAATGGAGCTTGAATCACAGCCTACGTGTCGGTTGTGTTTTTGGCAGTTATGCGCATCGTACTTCCTCTACAGGACGGACCGGGTACGTGTCGGTCGCATGGTAAGGCTACGGACAGCTCTCGCAGAGCTGTCCGACCCGGTATCGGAATCGGCCCCAGAGTGTTTGGAAAAAGAGAGGTCAAATAAGGTGTCAAATTTTCTACGTGTTAATAATACATTTAAAGTTGGAGTAACAGTTCAAGCATTCAATATTTACATTTCCCATCACTGGGCAGGCTCAACCGCCAAGAAATATTTGCACAAAAGATAATCAATTAGGCACATAACATGACCTCAAGCTACACACAGACGGGGTTATTCACAAAGGCAACTTACACTCGTGAGTGATTTACCCATTTAAATTTAGTCTTACACTTTTAAGAAACTTTACTACATTTGATTATTCATAAAATCCGAGTGTAAAGTTCCTCAAAGTGTAGACTTGCGTGTCTCAGTTTTAGGGGTGTGTGGTAAACTCTGCTCCGTCAGCAGAATGTAATGAGGTTTGCCCCTCAGCTCTCCAATTTGAGCACAGAGTTTGGCAAAAACTCAGCCAACCACCGGCGGAGCAGATTTTACTGGTGCACGCTCACCCCTACAGTAAATAAACAGTGCTGTCCATTGTGAAAGGAAGGCAGCAGCTCAAGGTGCAGTTTAGCACAGAGTGCAGTTCCCCAGAAAGCTGCCTGCTGCAGTCTGAGGCTCGGCCACTTCCCCTGGCTCGGGTTTAAGGATGGGGGATAGTAGCTCTGCTTCCAAGTTTACACTCTACACTTCACAAAACAATACCTGAGCCTGTGAGTTTCGTCCAGCTCTTCCTAGTCCCACTTACCACTTCTTGTCAGTGCTGAGGGCAGAATAAATGTGGATGGTGATTGCTCCAGGGACCTAAGATGAGGATAGGGCAGAGGGGAGTATTCACAGGCATATCCATGGTTCCTGCTTGCACTAGTGACTGAAGCTGCCTTCACGGTCCCAATCACTACCTCCATCTCTGAAAGCAGCCAGGAAACTTTAAATGTTTTTAGTGCAGCAGCTGTCATGTGAAACCGATCCCAAGTCACATGGGCAACTCGAGGCATGCTGGGAGATGTAGGCAAAACACTTGTATTGGAAGCACAGGCTTCTGGTGCCAGCATGAGCATACACCAAGGAACAGTCCGGAGTGCTGAAGAACCGCTCTCTCTTGCCCAGGGTTGAATGGTGCAATGCCCCAGAGCTGGTGAGGAAGGGTTCCCGCCCTGGCTCACGAACCTTTTAGGGTGCTACAGAAGGTCTCAATGTGAGACTGTCCATTCCTCTGAGAATGACCCACACCCTGAACTACTCATCTGCCTGAGGCTGGCTCACGTCTTAGAGTAGGAAGGACCGTGGAGTGTTGCTGATGTGTCTAGGCACTGACTTCATCTCTCTGAGATAGGCTACCCATCTGACGCTTCCCACACTCCTTAGACCGTGCACCCCCCTGAGGCTGCTCACTTTCTTCAGGTTGCCCACCTAACCGATGATGCATACACTCATGAGGTTGTCTGTGCATGTGAAGCTTCCCTCCTCTCTGAGTCTGTCCACCTCTTCCTTGTGCACCCACCCCTCTGGCTGTCAGTGACTCTGACAAAGTACCTCTTTAAATCCACCCACCCCTTTAGACTTCAAGACTTCGCACCGCACTTGGGATCTCTGCCAAGCACTCTTTGGATGTTGTGGTAGTTTTCAGCGCTCTTTGCGTCTTCCCTGTGACAGGACAGAGACCCCGCTGTGCTGGAGCGGGTAATTTCAAAACTTTTTGTATACCCTCTTCAATTTGCATGTTTATATTAATTGATTAATTAACTAATAGTAATCTTATTAATTGATTTGCTATGGATACTTACCAACCTTACTAACATAAGAAATACACGTGGGATTTGCATTTGCATGGCCTAATTAATACGTTAATTAAAACATGTACGCATACTAATGATAGACAAGTAGAATTTTGCATATTATATGTTGCTTTTGTGGCGTACTTGTGATTTGTGCTTTATAAAGTGAGTATAACCCGCAATGAGTGTTGCTTTTGCTAGATAAATACACACACATATGGGTATTAGTGAGGGAATAACCTTTTATTAGTCATTTCTATGTATTAATTACGTTTTTGTGTTTCTTTGCTTAAGTTGACCATTCGGGCCTAGTTAAAATGGCCGTCCTAGATGCAGAACATGGCTATCTTGACAAACATGAGGGTCTGGGTGGAATGCGCCTGCGCCAACACCAGCAATATTGGCCTCCTACTGACCTCAGACAGAGTGTACCCATCAAGGCCACACTGGGAGCAGTGCCAAGCTGAGACGAACAAAGAAGTGTCTTTAAACCGGAACTAACAATTGGAATGATCTAACCTAAGCAAGGATGTGGGAACTTCACCGTCCGACCCCAAATCCACCAATGAGAATCGCTTAAAATTGATATTTGTTACAATGATGTGTTGATTTTCCTATATAATGCCATAGAATAGTGAGTTGAGAGTCGTCGCTCTGATCGCCTTCTTTGATTTCCTGACGTTATGCTGACGGAACTTTGGCATTCTATGGGCATAAAGTGACAGAACGACTGAATTTGACTTAGAGGACGAAAATTAGCCAGAATAGGTAAATATGATAGTCAGCTGCTTGATTAACTAACGATTTTATTTGCATTAATTAGATAAAAATGTATTTGATTCATTACAGAAATGTGTTGAGTTGTTTATTTACGGGATATGTATTAATACAAAGTGATTAGAGAATTAGAAAATTGACCAAACCAGCAACTAGCTGATCCATGGCCAATCCATGAGAGGAGTACCAAAAGGTGAAGTTTAGGGCCTAATGAGTTAAAGAAGGTTAGGTGAATTTATTGCTCATTGGGGAAAAAGGGGTATTTTCTTTCATTCCAGCGGATGGAACAATCACCTCCTTAGGAAAGCAGACCGATAGAGAATGAATGTTGGTGTAATGGGCCCCACCAGTGAATGTAGTGATTGAGAGTGTGTGTGAAATCATTTGGTCTGTGACGGAGGGAGGGATTTTGTATTTCTGGAGCTGCCTTTTAGGCACTGTTGGCTCAAAGGTGATGAATTAGGTTTGAAATCACTCCTGAGACAGGCTTAAATCATGGACGAGGAAGACCTCCAGCCAAGGGACGCAGTCCAGCCCTGCTACAATGAGTAGCAGCTGTAGAAGGTAAGGAGATGCTACACTAGCTCGCTCTAACATAGCTGCTTTCGCACCTCCAAGCCAAAGGCGCCTGGAAGCTGAGGCTGACTGAACTATACAGAAATAGGAGAATTTCTAGTTAATTATCAGCATCTCATCATACCGGTGCTCCCTAGCTCCTTGTCGTGTTTTCTATTTTTCGATTCCTGCCACTTTCACTGCCCCTGTACTCTCACTACAACCACTTGCTACAGTTTACTACTTCTTTCACAGTTCAGTCACAACCCTCCTCCCGCGGGTGCTGTCTATTGCTATGCTGCTTGCTGCAAATTTTTCTGTGATACTGTCCAGTCATATCCCCTGCCACAATGGTTCCAGTATTCACTACAGGTGGTTGAGCAATACTCCGCCCGCTTGTGGAAATCCACTGAATTTGGCTGAGTTTTTCTGTCACTCCTCGGAATTCCACTGAGTAGAGCTCAGGCCAGGACTACTCTATTTCCAGAAACAGAGGGTAGAGCCAAATTTACAAGAGTAAGTTACCACTGCCAAAAAGAAACAGTAGTGAGTCCACAACCACATATGCCAACCACTGATGCTGAAACACCCTCCCATAGAAAACAATAGAGCTAGAGACTGATGGAGCAGGTAAAGCAAAAGTTTGTATACCTCCTCTATTTTTGCATGAAATATTAATTATGTAATAATTCTAAATATTGACTCGTACTAATTGTGTTAAGTGGTATAATTAACCAACTCTTGCACCTTAATAAACACAAGATATACGTGGGAATAAAATGCTAATTGCATTGCTAGTAATTAAATGATTAACTATGGTACGCAAACTAACTGTAGGATGTGGTGAAATAGAGAATTGCATGATTTATGTTGCTTTTGTGATGGTCTGTGCTTCCAGTGTTGCAGAATGGTGAGTATTATTGCTTTAAATGTTGCTTCACTCTAGGAAAATACAAAAAATATTGGGATTAGTGTGGGTTTTAACATTAGAATCTTCATTTCCATATATTAATTACTGTTATGTTTGTTTTTGCTTAAGTTGGCATTCGGGTCTACTAGGCCGCAGTACGCAAAATGGAGTTCGGAAGTGGCCACGGTCATGTGAGCGCGATGCCTACTGCGCAGATTCGGACGGCTCTGAAGATCTCCAGGCGACCTCCGAAGAGAAACAAAATGTTCCTTGTCAAGGATAGAAACGTGGAGGACTGCCAAGACCCAAACTAGTGTGAATGACTGTAAGGACAATGAGCGACCTGTACGAGAAGGTTTACATGTTGTTACTTCGGAACTTTCGCCTGTGAAACTATGAAAAAGAATACGATTTGGAAGATGGCATGCCCGGTCTCACTGGAACATGCAAACTTGGGAATATTGAATAGACTTACAATTTTCGGAGGGTTTAGCCAATCAGAACACTTTCTATTCCTAAATTGTTGCACATTGTCCTAAAAGTAAGGAGTAAAAAAGGTATATAAGGGGGGAATTTAGAAGAGGAAAAAAAAAGCTCGTATCATTATCCTGTTCATGGCTGTTGGTGTGGAGGGTCGATTTGCTGGATTGTTGGTTTATTGATGCAATAGCTTGGTCCCTTGGCTAAATCGTGGGGATGGCGTCGTGCTGAGGGATATTTCCTGGACTTTCATGGGTTTCTCTTTGTTTATAAAAGGACGATTCCATCTGAAGGGATTGTGATTTTGCTGTGTATTGACGGATTACTTCTGGAAATGGTCGCCAATATTCAAATTTAGATAAATATAAATGTTATGTCAATTTATGTTCAAGATTTAATGTTGGAAATCGCTCAATAGAAATCGGATTTGAACTGTAATCTGGAACATGCTAACACAGAGTAAGTTAATTAGATAAACTAAACATTGATTAATAATAAATGAGTTTGTGATTCTTTAATAAGTTATTGAAAGTTAACCGAAAGGTTCTGAAACTTTAAAAGTGTTTTAGCTGGTTCTAAATCACCATCAACCAGTCCAACTAATTGGTCCATCGACCAAGTGATGGAGTGCCTTGATGTTAACGTTGGGATTCTATAGGTGCAGATGTATATAATGTAAAGGAATTACCCTCAATAGGTAACAAGGTACCCCCCCACATGTCCAGCGCTTCATTTCCTCCTGTGCGCAGATTTAAGTGAGACGTATGAGTGTTGGTGCTATGGGCCCCACCAATGAATGAATGTATGAATGAGTAATGTGGTGACGAATCTGTGACATAGAGAGGATATGTAAATTTGCCCTTTTCGGCTGGAGCAGGTTTCTGGTAGCAGATTGATGGTTTTATTGCATTGGTTTGGTGATTATTGATTATTGATTTATGGTCTAACATTCTATGTTGAGTCGTGTTGTGTTTTATATTGTCGATTGGTTTGAAGACTTCCGGGACGTAGGAAGTTGGTTGCCCTGTATGTAGACGGGGAAACGTGTGACAAGTGAAGTCGCACAGTGTATTGTCTGGTTGCCCTGTGTGTACACGGGGAAATGTGTGGCAAGTGAAGTTGCACAACGCATTGTCTGGGTTCGAGTTGATAACATCTTCGTGTGTTATCGGTAGGGACATTTTCTGTGTGAAAGTGCGTGAGTGAAATAGCAACAGGTTCTCGCGTGAAACTCTGGCCTTAATTCTCAGGAGCAGTGAAGTCTCCACATGTGTTTTATCCCCAGAGAAACGGTTAGCCTTTTTGCTTGTTAGAAGGGTAAGGTAGAGGGAAGTGCTACTTTATCGGCGAAACAGAATAATTCTGTGGTAGGGTAGAGGTAAGCGCTGCCTACTGGAAATACAGAATTCTTGTGTAAATGAATGAAACTATCTCTTTGGTTTAGCGAAACAGGCAATGGTGGTGTTTTTATGTCGTTACTAGCCGATTTTTGATTAAAAAGAAAACGTAAGAAATGTTTGCCGATAGATTTTGTAAAGGAGGGGTCAGCAGAAGCAGGAGTAGCGAGAAACGCTGACGTCAGAAAGACCACGCTGGGATTGGCCAGCCATAGAGAGACAAAGCTTTTACGGATTGGTGCATTGGTGTGAGACGCGCTTGGAGTGGAGATTTGCCAGTGTGACGTAGACACACAGGATAGGTGCGTTATTGTCAGTCGCGCTGGGATTGGACAACTTCAGGAGTGACGTAGACGCCCCGGATTGGTGCGTTAGTGTGAGTCGTGCTGGGATTGGACAGCATACGGAATAGTCGTAAGGGAAGGGATTTGAAAAGTGTAGTGATTTAGAACTAGGGAAAATAAAAATGATGTACTACGATCCACCTGAGAAAGAAAAAAAATCATGGTTTGGGAAAATTAAAAGTCTATTTAAAAAGGATAAGACGATTGTGACTAGGGGAGGACAAATACTTCCTCCACCGAAATCGGCTGCATCTTTTATGGTAGCGAAATATGGGTACCATACATGTATTTGGCTAGAGAATTGGGCAAAGTATACAAAAGAAGACGGAGTCCTAGCGTTTCCAGAAAGTGGTTCGTTTAGTTTAGCTGTATTAAGGAATTTAAGAGAAAGAATGATGAGGTTAGAGCCAAGACCTAGACCTACTCAGTTCAAGGCTTTGATGGAGTGGGAAGAAGAGATGTATGAAAGGGAACGGCATCGGAGTGGAAGAAGGTATAATTACATGTTTGGTAGACATTGTGGTCAGGAAAGTCATGAGGATCGAATGAGAAGATGGCGGAATGCAAACATGACTGATGGTATGTTTCCGTTGAGAAATACTGAAGAGACAAGTGGTAGAAAGTGTACAGAAAAGAGAAACAATTCAGGGTCAGAAGGTTATAAGTATGGTGTGAATAAATCGGAGGATGAAGTGCTAGAGGACATGTTTTATAAAAGTCCTCCCCGTATCAACCAAATTCTACGTTGCTGACGCCGAGTGCGCCGGTAAAAGAAATCTTGCTAAATAAAAATTTTGAGAAACGTCACCTGATTTAGGTAAAAATAATCCATTTAGAGACTCTGAAATGGCACAACCAGTTAAGACTGGAAATGAAAATTCAGCTGAACCAGCTAGAACTACTCTGGAATTAAATGAGAAAATTAGAGAATTAATCAAAAATATGGAAGCAGTAACTGTACCTGTAACTATAGGGCCAGTGGTGCCTGTCTTTGATAAACAGAAAGATAGTGAGCATTGTTTAACAGTTCCCTACTATACTAATAAACGAATCAAGACAGAAAGAAGTGGATCTGGAGGAAATGCATGGGGAAAAATGTCAGGAACATCAGGTTTAAGTACTCCTAAAAATCTGACTATAAATCAAATTCCAGCAAGTAAGACGCTGATGACAACAGAATCGGCACCAGAAACCCCAGAGAGAAATGTGGAGAGAATCAGAAGTGAAACAATCCCTGTAGGTCCCACTTCTGAAGAATTAAGCGATTGGTTAAGGCGTTTACAGCGAAAAGATACAGAACCTCAACCTTTAGATGTGGCAAAATTAAAAATAACCTTGGAAGAATTAATAGTAGGGACTATTCCAACTGAAAAATTAAAAGCATATCAGGACGAGGAGCTGATGTTTCTCTGCAAAAGTATAGCTTGGAGAGCGAGAAGTTTGCATGAGAAACTGGAAGAGACAGCGAGTGAAATGGGGATTGACTTTGAGAAAATAAGATCATTACAGAAACCATATAGAGTGGATTTTTCTGAGAAAGATATTGAAAATCTGAATACTGCAGGGAGAGTGACTCAAATTAAAGAACTGATTGCCTTGTTAAGGAAATGGGGTGATGTAGATAGATAGAAAAGTAGGCGGTTTCGAAAGAGAGAGGATACGACAGATAAGACTTTTTCGGCATTTCCGGTAAGAGAAAATGAGCCAGTGGTAACTGAATGTCCCATGACGGAGATCCCAGGAGGGGGTTATGTATATGTTCCCTGGAATAGACAGGACATTTTGTCATTTACCAATGATTTCCTGAGGTTAAGAGAAAAAACCAGTTCAGTGGTATCGACAGGTGGAAAGGTTTGTTAAATTATCAAAAGTGTTGTGGATAGATTTGAATGGTCTTTTTGATATAATTGTACCTGCAGACTTACGGGCATAATGTAAAATTACAGTAGGTTGGCCAACTCAAGAGTACCCTAGGGATCCTAAGACAGGAGCCCCTGATCCGGAGGTAATGAGAAAATATGAACAGGTAAAGAAACCGATTGGGTAAAAATTGATAGAACTCACCAGGAGGTTAAAGAATCTGTTCATGCCTATTATGAAAGATTGCTGTTAGCTTTTAAGCAATACAGTGGTGATGAGAAATTGAGTGAGAAGGATTTAAGTCATTTTGTATATCGATTTGTTTATGGTTTAAAACCTGAGGTAAGCGAAATGATCAAACAGCATACAGTGGATTGGAAAAATAAAAAGATAGATGAAGTGTTACGACATGCAATTTATTTTAGTGATGAAATCGAAGCAAAACAAAGCAAGCTGAAAGAGAAGGCAATGTGGGCACAAGTTAAGGTACCAGAGAGACAAGAAGCCCAGTTGATTGAGCAGGCTAATGGCATAGGCCAAGTCATACAAAAGCCTAATATTGGAAAAGGAAAGGGACAAATCAGCTTAGAGGAAGCAAAAAAGAAATGGCCATGTCATAATTGCGGAAAATTAGGGTATTGGAAATCCGAGTGTAAATTGCCCCCGAGTGCTAATGGTGATAATGCATCATTGAATCCGCAGGTGCAGAATGAGGTGAGTTGTCAACCGCCACGACAGCAGCAGGTTGTTACCCAACAGTGTTAGGTGCCAAAGCCACCTTTTCCACAGAGCGTAAATCCTCAGAGATACAGTAATGAGACAGGATTCTACATCGAGGAACAGGTAATGAAGCTACCGCGCGCTAGTGCTGTTTCGCAGTATTGGCTGCAGTGCAATGAGAGTGAGTCAGAAGAGAGTTATTGGCAGTGCCTAGGAGAGGAAGAGGAGTGCACACTTGGTGCAATTCTAGAGGTAGACCAGACAGGACCTTTTGTGGATGGAAAGGTAAATGATGAAAAAATTACTTTCCTAGTAGATACTGGTGCTACTCATTCAACTGTTAGATCATCTGACATTAAAAATCTTCCTCTCTCTGGTGACACAATCCAAGTAGTAGGAGTCTCAAACAGACAAATAAAAACTTATCTTACTGATCCTGTTAAAGTTAAAATAGGCAAATTCACTGACATGCATCGATATGTCGTCTGTGATACTAGCCCCGTGAATCTGTTAGGGAGAGATTTGTTGTGCAAAATGAATTGCACTATCTTCTCTACCCCTGATGGTATAGTGTTTGAAACTCCTGATGAGGATGTACTGTATAGAATGACAATGGCAAATTTGGAACCTGAAATTACTGAGGCATTTGTTGTATTTGATCCAGAGGAACTGCCTCAGGAATTGAAGAAACAGTGAAACCCGAGGTATGGGATTTCACGGGAGAAGATATGGGATTGATGAAAAAAGTAGATCCTGTGAAAATAAATGTAAAAGAAGGAGTAAGCTACCCAAATAATCCCCAGTATAAATTGACTCCAGAAATAATTGCAGGAGTGACCCCTGTAATAGACAAGATGATTGGATAGGGAATTTTGAGAGAAATAATGAGTAGTCAATGCAATTCACCAATCATGGGTTTAAAGAAGCCTAACAGAACTTTCAGGATAGTCCAAGATTTGAGAACTGGGAATAAAATTGTTGTACCCTGCTGTCCCATTGTACCGAACCCTTCGGCAATCCTATATCAGATTCCCCATGATGCGGAATGGTACACAGTCATCGACCTGTGTCATGCTTTCTTTTCTATCCCATTGCACCCTGATAGCCAACAAATTCTTGCGTTCCGGTTCGGCGAATGTACTTTGGCATGGTGCCGTATCCCACAGGGGTATACAGAAAGTCCATCGATATTTAATCAGATTCTAAAGAAGTCTTTAGAAGATTTGAAAATGCCCGAAAGTTCAGTACTAGTGCAATACATCGATGACCTATTGGTGGCATCGAAGTCGCGAGAGGCATGTGTGGTGGACATAGTTGCGTTGTTGAATCATTTGGCGGATGGAGGACTTAAGGTATCCCCATCGAAATTACAATTTTGTAAAAAGGAAGTACAATATTTAGGTCATAAGATTGAGAAAGGCCTGAGGAAAGTGACTGCAGACAGGATCAGGATAATAAAAGGAATGAGAGCACCAATGACTCAGAGGGAATGTTTCTTGGAATGGTGGGATATAGTCGCCAGTGGATCAGCAACTTTTCGCTGATCGCAAAACCTTTGGTACACTTGACAAAAAGTGATGTGAAAGACCCCCTTGAACTGAATAAAGAGGAGATGAAGGCTTTTAGACAACTGAGAGACAGCTTGTGTGAAGCACCAGCTCTTGGAATGCCTGATTACGAAAAGGAATTCGGCTATATTGTAGCGAGAGAGATGGATGTGCGCTCTGGCTGTAAACGGGAGATGAGGAGCAGCGGCCTACTAGAAGTCTCCTCAAGTGGTCTCAGAAGAGAGACCATCCTGACCTCTGGCCTCGCTGTTCCAGCTCCTCCACCTGAGCCGCTGAGAGTGATCTGTCTGGCCAGGGGCCATTCATCTGCACAGAAACACACAGGGGTGGCAACCAGAGAGCACAACTGGGGCCCCGGGTACTTGAATCCCCCCTCCCCCATTGTCTGCTGCCCCACAGCTTTTCCATAAGCGGACACTGCTGTGGGCACCAACCCAACATGGGCCAGACCCCGACGTGGCCCAGTACAGGTTCGACGGGGGCTACACTGCCTGGGCCGGCCTGCCTGCCACAGGGATGCCAATTCTGCATCGGACTACACTCACAGAGAGCTGGGTGAGCTGCTCAACCCCTTTACAGCTCCCTATCTAGACAAAACGCCCGCTCATTGGGGCCTACTTCGGCGCAGGGCCTGTCCCCATGGTGCCCGCACCTACTGAGAGCTGCTGGGCCTCCCTAGGCTCCTGGCATTTTTGGCATGCTACCTGCCCCTGCAGCCAAAGCAATCATCAATAGGCCCTGAAGGGTCTTCTTCAGCGCATTCCTGTTTTAATCTCCTTATCGGAGCCATCCAGCAACAGCCTGCAATCTTAGGTACAGAGGTGGTGACCTACTTTCCTGTTCACAGTGCACCTCCTCCCCAGCACCTTCAACAGATACTGCTGAGTACCCCCACCGGGGCAGGTTGCTGGCCCCCTGATCAACTTACATTAACTCAGATCACATCCTACTCCGGGCTCCTACTGCACCCATATATGCTCAATGGTTCAACCTGCTGCTTCGGAAGACCCTCTACATAGCTTGCCCCAATTAATACATGCATGTCAAAAAACCACTCAGCTGAAGCCACATAGGCACAACTACCCTGCTCTACTTTCGCCTCATCTACTCCCGCTTCAAATTGGCGTCTTCCAAAGACAAGCAGGATCAATTGGTCAGGGAAATGTTCACCCGCTGCTCACCTGCCGAGGGTAAAGAAACAGTGCCGAGCTCTCAGCCCCCTTCACACTGAGCAGACAGGATCACCACATGCTGATCAAGTCCTGGTGACTCAGGGTTTCTTAGCCTCTCTCTTTGACTCCCTGAAGACAGACCTTCAAGCCCTTACTAACGACCTTTCACAAGACATGCAGAAAATACGCCAAGACCTGTCCTCACTTGGGGAACGCGTTTCTACACCGGAGGACAACAAAACCTCAAAGGAAGAAGAGGTGGAAATACTACAACAAGAAATGATATGCCTGCATGAACAACAAGACAAGCTAAGGGCTCAAACAGAGGACCTTTAAAACAGGTCCAAGCCTAATAACATTTGTCGCAGAGGGGTTCCATTGGGGCAGAGGACACCGGAATAAGAGACTACACCCAGGCACTTTTTCGCTCCATCTTAGAGTGGGACGACAACGCTGAATTGCACACATCATTAGGGTCCATTGGGTGGACCGGCCCGGGGGTGCAGTGTCCAAGTCATGGGACATACGGGCCTGTGTTCATGTCTTTCAGATAATAGAAGATAACCTGAGAGCCACCAGAACAGAACAACCCATCAGCTTCATAGGGCACAACATAGGCCTCTTCCAGGATTTCTCTCTCCTTACCCTCCGATGACGCGAATAATTCATGCCAGTGACTGATTTCTTTCGCTTCAAGGAGGTGTCCTATGGATGTGGACACCCCTTTAGACTGATATTCCATTGGGAGGGCCAGCTCCACCAGCTGCGATCACTGAAAGAGGCTCGCTGTGTCCTGGGTCTCTCGCTGAGAGCATTTCCCCCACAACTGAGGGCTCCTCCATAACTTTTCGACATTTGCATCAGCACGGCAGACTGTGGGAAGGTGCTAACAGCTCCTGCGCATTGGCCCTGAGGAGTGGGCGCAGGATGGCCAAGATGTCCTAGATACACTTGCCTCCGGCACCAGGGGCAAGCCCATCTGACAACACCTCTCACTTACTTTCTGTCTGCTGTGATAATCTGCTAGCACCTTTTAACACTGGTGGTGGCCTCGGTGGCAGGGTGACATACACCACCTTGAAGATCTGCTCTGGTCTCTCCGCTCCTGGCCTAGTTGTCTATGCAGAACACCATCAAACATGGACTTCTACATATTGTTGTATTTACTATTATGTTATTGTTTACATAAATGTTCTTGGGGTTATTATTCCTTAATAGTTTGTGGTCAGACTGTGTCTTATTTGCTTTGGGCCGGTGTCAGCATATGTCCTCATGCTCACAGTCAGCTGGCTCTTTCCTACTCCTCTGTAGCCTGTCTGGCTCAAGCACTCCCCTAGTTGATTGTCCTAGAAATTAAAATGACAAGCCTCAGCATCAGAGGCCTTAATAACCCCACCAAATGGAAAGCGATCCTCTCTAAGAGTGCTCAGGCAGAGACATTTGCCTTCTTCAAGAAACGCACTTAATGACCAAGGACATCCACAGCATGCAATCTCGCTGGTTCCCTCGCCAGCTGTGGTGCTCCAACTCTTCAAATCGGGAGGCAGCCATCTTGTTCTCCACAAGGTTTAGGGGGGACATAGTGTCTAAAGTAACCGAAAATAAGTGCCGCCTTCTGGCATACCGACTTCGAATGCCTCCTTCCCTTTTACACTGGCAAACATATATGCACCCAATTAACAGCAAGAATCCTTCATCATTAATACCTCTCCTGTATTTCAGACCCAAGAGGCTGCTATACTAGACAGAGGCGACTCAAACCTGGACATGGATAATGATCTAGACCGTTCTGCACTGCGCTCAGACCAGACAGGGGCATTTACACCGTGGGGTATCAGTTGGCTAGCGGAAAGTGGCTTAGGTGACTTCTGTCGCATGAGACATCCTAACACAAGGGACTACCCTTATTACTCAGCAGCACATAAAACATACGCCCACATTGATTATTTTCTCGGGCCGTCAGCCTTTCAAACACTAGTGAACGCTTCTTTCATAGCTCCCCAATCATAAACCTCTAACTCTCACTGTAAGTATTGACACGACACAGATGAATCCCTCCCGCTGGCATCTTAGAGAATCTATACTTCAGTCTCCCGCGACAGTTCCAGACAATCCTAGACTACCTACAGACCAATGATACTGATCAGGTCACACTTGCCTCCCTCTGGAAAGCTTTGAAACTAGTAGTCTGGAGGGAATATATTGCCATATCCGCTCCCGAGAATCGATCCCAGAAAGAAAAACAACAGACTTATGAGCTGAGATTTCTAGAGCTTGAGGGACTACACCTGTGCACTGGGGCCCTGTGGGTCTGAACAGAGTTGGAACAAAGACACTTGTTCCTCAAACTATTAGATCTAGACAGAGCGGAGTATGTTCTAGTCTGTCTAAAGCACAAGTTCTATCTTAGTAGCAATCACTGTGCATGACTACTAGAACATCACTTGAGGGCTAAAATCCATTCTGGATTCATCCAAGTGATCCGTCCTACCCCGAACACGGAGATACGTTCTGACTTCAGACGTATTTCTATAGAGCCCTTTACACAGAAGATGTGTGTGCTCCCGCTAAATCCTCAGACTACCTAACAGTCTACCAACTGACCCCCCTTCCATCTCAGGCTGCTGACTCCCTAGATAAGCTATACGCATTGGGAAGGTAATCTCGGCCACTACAAGCTCCCTCATGGACTCTATGCTGGAAGCCTCGATTTTGTTCATCCCTAAAACGGCACAGATCTGACATTATGTGAGTCTTACAAACCTATATCCCTTTATAAACTTTGATGCCAAATTATTCACAAGCATACTAGCCCCCCGCCTTAACCCCCTTATGCCAGGATTGATCTCTGCAGACCAGACTGGCTTCATACTTGCATTCCAATGCAGCGACAACACTAGACACATCTACTAGATAAAGGATCAAGACCACAAAAGGAAGCCCTTCTCCTCTCAATTGACGTAGGGAAGGCGTTCAATAGGGTCTACTGGCCCTACCTCCTCAGGACTCTGGATCTTTTCAGCGTTGGCAATAGGTTCATACAATAGATTAAAAGCATCTACAGCTCCCCTCAGGCAGCAGTGCAGGTTAATGGACTCTCATCCCCATGCTATCCTGTCTGCCATGGCACACAACAGGGTTGTCCCCTCTTTACCCTCCTTTTTGTTCTGTATATGGAGTCCCCTTGCCCAACACATACAAGCATATCCTGATATCAATGGTACCTAGTTCGGGGGTGTGCAGTTCCTCGTCGTCCTTTACGCTGATGACGTGATCCTAGCCATCTCAAATCCATAGGTATCTCTCCCTGCCCTTGTCACGGAACTTCAGACCTTTGGTGCCGTCACCAGTTTCAAGGTCAACATGCAAAAATCCCACATCTTGAATCTCTCTGTCTTGCCTCCGACTGAACACCTCCTGCGCATCCAATTTCCATTCGAGTGGGCTTTTGATTCTATCCCCTACCTCAGGATTATGCTAGCGAATTCCATCCCCAAATTTGTTTTATTAATTACAACATGTTGGCCAAGCAAATTCGGTCAGATATACACAACTGGAAAAGCTTGGTACTCTCCTGGCTGGGCAAAGTTGCGGCCATTAAAAAGACCACTTTACCATGTATTCTTTACCTATTTCAAGCCCTACCGCTGACCCCGCCTAAACATGTACTTCGATCGATGCAAGTTGACATTAATAGGTTCGTCTGGGAGGGAAACATCTTATATACTGTCTGACCTGTGAGGGTGGCCTCGTAATGCCTTCCTTGTTTTGGCATTATTAGGCCTCACAGGTACAATTCTTAGTAGAATAGAGCAGGTCGCTCAGTGAGAAACATTGGTGCTTCGTGGACCGGGCAGTGACGGGTTCCCACATCCGGAGCGTGACACTGGCACAGCAGCGGCTGCAAGCGGATTGGCTGCATGTTTGACCATCAAGGGATAATTCCCTTTGACCATCTAAAAATTGATTATGACTTGGAGGAAGCGGACCACGTCCCACACCTTCAGGTCTACCACTGGCTGATGCAGCCTTCTGTCCGGCCCCATGCAGTGAGACCTCGAAAAATGGGTAATACTTAAGAAAAATTACAGAATATCCTTAGTAGAGGGAAGGCTACCACTCGCTCTGTGGAACAGAGGAGGTGGGAAGGATAAATCAGCAGAACACTCACCGATGAAGAATGGGCTGACATTTATCACAGGGCCCAGCATACTGTACACAACATATCCAGCACAGAAACAGCATACAAAATCGTATCTTATTGGTATCTGACCCCTGCACGAATTAGCTCTTGGAACTCTGGGTGCTCTAAGGAAAGCTGGAGGGGCTGTGGGAAGACGGGTTTGCTACTACAACTCCTATGGCACAACCCCAAACTCACTCGCTTCTTGGACCAGGTCCTGGATGACATTGAGAGGGCATTCAAGACTTTGATTCCTCAATTTCCTGCAAACACAATCCTTGGGCTGACATTTCCACTCCACTCAAGTAGAGGGAAGCATATGGTATTACCTTTTAGACAGGACATCTGGTGATCCTTGCTCTATGGGGAACAGATAAGAGCCCTCAACACACAAAATGGCTACAAAAACTCTGGTTCATTCTAGGCATGGAAACATTGTCGCTAACAATGGACCAGAGACCAGACGACTTTACCATAGAGTGGGCCCCCTTTATACAACCTCTATCTACTGAATTCAACGAACTGACAGGTCCAACCTACCTGAAACTACTTCAGCTGCTTCTCCCTCCTGATCTTCTTCTGTCTTCTACCTCTGCTTAAAATGTCCCTAAACACCAGCCCTACAGAATACTGACCCTCGATAACACTCACTCCTATCTCAGACCACTTAACTACATCTTATGAAGGATTGGAGAAAACGGGGTTTGCTTTTGGGGTGCCTTGTGTTTCTTATGGTTAATTGCCTCAGTATCGCTGCTGGCCCCATGTTGTAGGCAAGAGTACTGTATGCTGCCAGCCCATTGGGGTTGTAGGCATTTATCTGTGTTAACACTTTGCTGCAGCACTAATATAAAGAATTGATCTATAAAATTAAACCCAATTGGAAATAATGATACATTAAATTATTTAAAATAGTTACAAATAAAAATAAATAATTTAATGTTAAAAATATATACAAATAAAACATATTTATTATCTAATTACAAAACATTTTCACAACATTTTTAATTTAAACATGAATATAAAACGAATGTTAATAAAACAGATTAAATTACTTTTGATTCCACCTTGGCTGCATTTTTTGGGGTATCCTACACCCTTGGACAATTTTATAAACCAGGGAACTCGTCTACCATCCCGAATCCCGACAGGAGGTGCGGGTGCTGACTGCTGCCTGCAGGGGGCAGGTCCTCCTTTCCTCGCTCTCAAAAGCGCATCTGCATTTCTGCAGCGTGGGTCACCTCGGCTGCATTTCTTGGGGCTTCCTAGCCCCTTGGACCATCAACAGACAAGGGAACTCAGTCTTCCTTCCTGCATCGCGGCAGGAGTCGCGGATGCTGATTGCTGCCTGCAGAGGCCTCCTTCTCTCGCTGTAAAGCACTTCTGCATTCCTGCAGCATGGGTTTCTTGGCTGCATTTCTTGGGGTATCCTGCCTCCTTCGAACATCAACAGACCAGGGAACTCGGTCTACCATCCCACATTGCACCAGGAGGCTGTAGAGGGCCACCTGGCCAGTACCCCACACTGTAGCAGCGCATCACCCCTCGTGACTGGGCTTCGTCCGAGGGTATAAGTAAATGGGCCCCAGGTTGCACATGAGTAATGTGCCTGGCGTGTTTCTTAGCAGTGCGCTAGTGAGGCCTAGCCACTTACCTTCACCAGTGCGCTACACTGGCGACGAGGTGTGAACGGACCCTAGCGTCTCACTGCGACAGAAGAGCGCTGCACCAGGGAACAACACGCCCCCATGTCTGCCCCAGAGGCTCCTTCCTGCCCATGACCTCTCCTGCATGGCCTGTCACCCTTGCGACAGGGAATCAGGACATGTGTGCTCTTCACCACTGGCTGGAGCACCTGCTGTGGTGCAGCAGCAGTCCGCGTCTGGGCAGAAGAGCTCGACGCCGGCAACAGGCTCAGCGCAAGATTCCGCCTGTGTATGACTCACTGCGCAAGGGCGGTGCTCCGAGGCCTGCTACGTGAGGATTTCCCTGAAATGATTGTTCGGTGGCCCGCAACTCTTAGCAAGTGCGCCTGACTCCGACTGTGGTGGATCATGAGGGCCTGAGACTGAGCAGAAAAGACAAAAAAAAAGAAAAAAACAAGAAGGAAGACGTGGAAGGAAAGGAGAACTCCACAAGGAAACACCTGCACAGAAGAACAAAAAAAAGAAGGTCAGTCATAAAGCTCACAGGGAAACAATACAGACTCAAGAAGGACAACTGCGTACCATCCCACAACAATAGAGTGGCAAGGTTTTGCACCAGAAGACCACCCTCAACACACCATGGGATAGCCTCCGCCACCACAGGTCCCGTCCCAAGCACCAATGGCGTCACACTCACATGCGTCGGTGATGCCCATACCCCCATTTAGCCAGCTCGCCGCCCCCCCCCCCCCACAGCTGCGCCCAGATGGAAGCTCTGGTTAGGTCGCTTCAATCACTACTTCACAGGAACCCGGGAAACAGATGGGACGGTAAAACGCTTGCTGCTGATGCACTTCTGGTGAGATGAGCTCTACAAGCTGTTTGAGATACTACCCTATACCGGAGCCACCCACAAGTATGACGCTGCCATCAAAACCCTCAACAGACACTTCAAACTGCACCAAGCCAGGCAAACTGAGGCAGAAACAGTGGATATGTCCCACTTACTTCTCCAAAAGCTGGCACGCACGAGCACAGGCATCAACCAAATCCCACTGCGATGCCAGATGCTCTGACAGCCAGGGATATCCCTCGATGCCAGATGCTCTGACAGCCAGGGATATCCCTCAATGAAATCCTGGTCTTAGCATGGTCGCACAAACTCTCAGACCAGCGAGCAGAGAAAATGGAGGCAGTCCGAGTTCAGAACACGCAGGATGCACCGATGCAGATGGTGGTCAGGATTAAAGAGGAGACGGTGGGCACCAGCCAACTGGCAAGTGTGTGCACTGCGGTTTCGACTACTGAGAACAAGACAGGTGCCCGGCGAGAGGACAAACCTGCTTGAAATGCGGCAAAGCCAACCACTACGCCAGCGTCTGCCATAGTAGCAGAGGTCGGCCACGTGGAGGTGCTTCCAGAGGGCATTCGATGACTCTGAAAAATCTCCCGCTTGAAGAACACAACAAGCCTGGAGCACCTCCAGAACAAGGGGAAACTTCTTATTATGAAGACGACAATGACACGTTTGTCATATCCTTTGAAGAATGGCCGGAATGGAAGAGGCGTTCGCCCTCAATGTGCAACATCAAGGTCCACGGAACGTCAGTACAAGCCCTCATAGACACCGGCGCATCAGTCAGCATGATGGACTCCGACCAGTACGAACGATTGTTGCCCAAACCACAGCTCACACCCAGCGCAGCCAAGATCTAAACATATGGGGGCACGGAACCCCTACCACTCGAGGGGATGATGGAGGTCGAAGTCTCAAGCTCCGAGTGCTCCGTGACGACTGAGTTCCACGTCAAAGAAGGTAAGAAAGGAACACTACTAGGATGCCATACCGCAGAAGACTTAGAACCGGTGTTCTTTGCCAAGCAAGTCCACGGAGCCCCCATGGAGGACATGCTGAGTGAATTTCCCCAGCTCTTCCAAGGGCTAGGAAAACTCCAAGGATGACAAGTAAAGTTACATATCGACCAGGCGGTGTAACCGAGAGCGCTCCGACACCGGCGCATTCCTTTTCATCTTCACCCAGCGGTGGAAAAGGAGGTGCAAGACCTTGAGGACCTGGGAGCCATAGAGAAGGTATTTGGACCCACTCCATGGGAGTCCCCGTTGGTAGTGGCACAGAAGCCGAAACAGCCTGGCGCCATTCAGTTGTGTGTCGATATGAGGCTTCCCAATCAAACTATCTGGAGAGAGACAGGTGACCCCGACGATGGATGATATTATGGTAGACTTGAACGGGGCACAGTGGTTCTCCAAGCTCGATCTGAACTCTGGATACCACCAGTTGGAGCTGGTGCCCGAAAGCCAGAATATCAGCACATTCTCCACACACAGTTTACCCGGCTCAGCTTCGGCATGTCATCCGCCGCAGAGGTGTTCCAAAAAGCCATCAAGGAAGCCCTGTCCAGCCTGGTTGGAGTAATCAACCTAAGTGATGACATCCTGATATACTTGCAAAACCTCACAGAACACCATGTTCGGTTGAGGACAACCCTACAGAGGATGGCAGACTGTGGACTCACGCTCCATAAAAAGAACTGTGCATTCTACTACGGGTCGATAGACTTCTTTGGGTCTGTCTTCTTGCGAGACAGACTCTGCATTGACCCACGCAAAGATGAAGCCATCAGGAGTGCTCCCGTCCTATAGAATCCAATGGAAATAAGGAATTTGCTCAGGATGGTGACATATTGCGGGAGGTTCATCCTGACTCTTGCTACCATCTCGGAGCCGCTTAGACAACTGACGAAGACTGGCACGCCGTAGGGATGGACACCCAGAGAAGAAGCGGCATTGCAAGACATCAAGAAGGCCCTGCTGGACCAGACAACCATGGCATACTTTCACCCCAAGAGGAAGACTGAGCTAGTGGTTGACACCAGCCCGGTCGGGCTCGGGCAGTCCTCCTGCAAGAAGACACCAAGGGAGTCTATGCCCCCATGGCATATGGCAGTTGAGCACTATCCCCAACAGAAACCAGGTACACTCAACCAGACCAAGAGGCGTTGGCCATACGGTGGGCAGTCCAGCAGTTTCACCTATACCTGTGTGCCATCCTTTCAGGGTGATAACCGACCACAAACCCCATCTGCTGCTGTTCAGCGGAACCACACGCCGTGCCCCCCCACGAATTGAGAGAAGCAGTACAGCTGCAAGCATACTAATTTTAACTGCTGTACAAACCCGTGGCGGACAATCCTGCCAATTTTCTGTCTCCACACTCCGAGCGAAGGATGGAGAGCCGCCACAGGATGATGCTGCTGGCACTGAAGCCTTCATAAGCATGGTGGAAGATAGTGCCTGTCCCATGGCTGTGACCAAAGAATATCTTCGCAACGCCACGGACGAAGACAACATCTTGAAAAGAGTGAAGGAGGCCCTGGAAAAATGGTAGTGGCATCGCTTCCTGGACGGGCTCTCAATGCTAACCAGCGAGGAACAAAACTCCCGACACCAACTCTGAAGTTTGCGACATGAGCTCAGCATCAGTGGGTCCGGGCTAATCCTGAGGGGATAGCGGATTGTTGTGCCGAAGAGTCTCTACCAAAGAATGGTTGCGCTCACCCATCAAGGCCATCAAGGCACTGGCAAGAGCAAGGCCAGGCTCCGGATGAAAGTGTGGTTCCCCAGCATGGATGACATGGTCGACAAGGAGGTTCGATGCTGCCACCCATGCGCATTCACCAGTGGCGACCCTGCTCCAGTGCCGGTCATCACTGAAGACCCATGCCACACGCCCTGGATGAAGTTTAGCGTTGACTTTGGGAGCTTCCCAGATGGGAGGCACACCGTGGTCGTTTTGGACTCATTCTCAAAGTTACCAGTGGTGGAGTTGGTGCCGTCCACAGCGTTCAACCATGTTCAGCCAGCACTGGAAAAGGATATTAGCCATGTTCAGGCTGCCGGACGAATTAAAATTGGACAACGGGCCCCCATTTCAAGGGCAGGAGTTCCACGACTTCCTGGAGCAGAGAGCTATCCACCATACCCCTATCACCCCGCAGTGACCTCAAGCCAATGGCGAAGTGGAGCGGTTCATGAGGACCCTCAACCAAGCCCTTAGAATTGGCATGGACCAGCACCAAGATCCCGAATGTCTGCTTCCATACCAGCAGACACCTCACTCAACAACAGGATGCGCCCCAGCCTCGCTTCTGCTGAAGTATTCGCCACCAGATCTGATTCCCGAATACCCCGAGTGGGAGCCACCTTGCCTAGACATCCAAAAAACGCAGCAGGAATGGAAAACGACCAATGAGAAGGCGACTGCAAACAGAGGGGCCAAAGCTCCAAGTATACATGTAGGATCCCGAGTCATCCTCAAGGATCGTCCTCCAGGCTGGAAGTTTCGTACACCTTATGAACCGGAGGTGTGGACGGTCACCGCATGGATGGTACAATGGTCACAGCGTGGCGAAGCAGGCACACGGTGGTGAGAAACATATCCTGTTCAAAGAGGCCCACTGCACCCCTAGTGACGACTGCCTGTCTTAGGCAGAGAGCGACAAACCGGCAAGCATGCCTGAGGAAACCCCCATAAGTGCCAACATGAGTCAAACACTCATTTCTCAGACAGGAGGAGCCAGTACGCCAAGGATGAGTCCTGAGGGTCACACACAGCAAGGGGCATCAGTGGAGTGCACAGATAATGCCGCAGTGGACTCAACTGGAGAGTTTTCCCAAAGCCAACAGTACCTGCTCCAACCCAACCTGGTGCCCAGCCAAAGGCTGAAAGACTTTGCGTGCTGAACGAACTTAACACCTGTTTGACTCTGTGCCAAGGACTGCAGCATCTAAGCACTCTACTTTAATGTGTGATTTACTTTTTTCTTGTGTTTCTGTCCTCTCCCCTTCTCTTCCGCTTTCCCCTCCTATGATTTACATCTAAAAGAAAGGAGGGTTGTAGAGGGCCACCCCGCCAGTACCCTACACTGTAGCAGCGCATCACCCCTCATGACCGGGCTCGGTTCGAGGGTATAAATAAATGGGCCCCAGGTCGCACGTGACCTTCGGCCGAATGAGAGTAATGTGCCTGGTGTGTTTCTCTGCAGCACGCTAGCGAGTCCTAGCCACGTACCTTCACCAGTGCGCTACAGAGGCGAGAGTGCTGACTGCTGCCTGTAGGGGGTGGGTCCTTTGTCCCTCTCGCTCAAAAGCACTTCTGCATTCCTGCAGAGTGGGTCATCTTAGCTGCAATTCTTGGGGTTTCCTACCCCCTTGGACCAACAACAGACCAGGGAACTCGGTCTGCCATCCCACATTGCGCCAGGAGGCGCAGTTGCTGACTGGTGGGGCTTCTTTCCTTAGCTCTCAAAAGTACTTGTGCATTCCTAAAGCATGGTTTATCTTGACTGAATTTTTGGGAGTATTCTATTCCCTTGGACCACCAACAGACCAAGGAACTCGGTCTACCATGCTGCATCGTGCCAGGAGTCATGGGTGCTGCCTACTGCCTGCAGGGGGTGGGGCCTCCTTCCTGTAGAGAGTAAGGCCTGGTCACGGCACAGGCTTGGAGATGCTGCGGTGAATGATGGAAGCAGACATATTTAGTCACTGTTCAGCTAGTAGTCACGTGCAACCCTAGCCCCTTTATTTACAACCTCCGGCCGAGCCCGGCCACGAGGGGTGAAAATGGTTACAAAATAAGGGAAAAGCTGGGTGGCTCTAGCTCAAAAGTGCTTCTGCATTCCTGCAGCGTGGGCCCTGACTGTGCCACCTCCTTTGGCTTATTGATCAGGCTTTGACAGTCTTCTAGCTATTCACTACTCACCATACCTAAAGGTACTGTTTTTGGGGCCAAATCCTGCTCACGTTGTGCACCTATTTTTGGGACGCTATCCAGTCGTACTGGGACTATCTGTTCTCTGTAGTGCTATTTGTATGGTTCTCATCATGAGACTTACCAAGAGTTTTATTCTCAGCTCCCAGGTCCATATCTCATGTACCTCCCTAGGGGCTGTGTTAGGCTACACCATCTTTCTTGTGGTACATTGTTCTACTGTTGTGGGGCCCTAGGCCCCCATGCAAATTTAATGATGACACAGACACCGTGTCTTGGTGGGGAGCACTGGCCCAGGGCATGCGCGCCCAGCCCCTTTTATTAACGGGTCACATGTCCTGTGCAGCCTGTGCTGGATGGGTGTGGGGTGCGATGTAAGCCAGGCCACGGGGAGTGGCTGGTTCATCCAACAACTAGAACAGTGATCAGCATGTCTCTACAATTGTAACGATTTGTGACATTTTTGTTTCTGTCACATAGTCAGGCTGTAGTGCCAGTCTGCTTGTGCTTTGGGAATAAACAGGGGCGTAACAAACACCCCCGCAGCCCCCGCAGTGCGGGGGGGCCCCCTGTCTTCAGTAGGTGAAGGGGGCCCCCTCAGCTCTTCGGTCGGGAGCTGTGTCTCTCACTCACTAAAGCAGCTGCAGCCTGCCCTGAGCTCCTAGCGGGACCCAGGACTGAAGAGAAACAAAGTAACAAGTTACATTGTTTCTCTTCAGTCAGAGCCCGGCCGGAAAAGGGAGGGGTGGGGGCCCTGGTGCCAACGTGCAGCCCCAATTTTGTCAGTTGGTTTGAGAGGAAATATTCATGAGACGGAGATGGGTCTTTCTGACTACATACATCACAGGAGGACTTCGCTGCAGAAAGCATGTCTGCGGGGTTCCTCTATGTAGAGAAGTGACACGTGTGACACGCTGCTTGCACACATCTCTAATCTCTGTGTCTGCTCCACCTCATGTGTATGCCATGGATCTAGGGGTGCCCGTGCTGGCGAGGAACATCCCCGGAAACGCTGCGGCCCACGAGGACACAGGGCTGCTGTTTTCAGACCCCCAGGTAAGCGAAAAGCCACCTTGATCTTCTGACATGATATAGAAGCGTTATTGTAGTAATGCAGTAGCATTATATATTTTTGTTATCATTTACAACGTCACTGGTGTGTTCAAACACGATACTCAGTGCAATAGCACTTACCTTTCACCCGTAGGCTGATGTTTGATTAAACAAAAAACAGCCAAAAGCTAAACACAAAACTATTTTCCCATACCATCTGCCTGACAGCAAGCTGCCAAGAAACCTGTGAGTTCGAAGTCCGATTCTTCAACAAGATATGACAACTATTGCAGTTCTCCAGGAGTGGGTCAGGTCTGCATAAAGTGTTATAAAACCGGACACGTTAGCAAGGTTTAGCGGTTTAGTTCAGCAGGTGCCTGAGCCCAGCGAGGTATCTGCAAAGTGCGGCTGCGGAGTGTTCTGAGTGTCTGTCCTAGTGGGGTGCTGCTTTAGAGGGGGGGGTGTGGGCAGGATGACACAGACGAGGTCTGGGGGCGCACAGAAATGCAGACTCTCTCAGTAGGGCTGTAATTTTGTTCTTCACGAAGAAGGTGTTTGGCGAGAAGCAGATACGAGAACCCGGCCCTACTGACGAACTATCATGAGTCCTATATACTGCTGGGTGACGCACTCATACCCGCCATTGTTCGGATGTTCCCGGGGTGTGATGAAGATGGGCTAACAAGAGGGGGGGTCTTTACATGGTGTTTAATGTCAGGAACTGTACAGGGGCATCTTGGGCGCGAGGCGGGGGCCGGCTGAGCCCGAAGGCCTAGGGATGTTTAAACCAGCAGGATGTCACTCATTGGTGACGCTCATATCCGGTGCTGCCCGGGTGAGCCTCATTGGTGACGAATAGTCCCAGCCCTACAGCACAGCGACATCAGGACCCACACTTGCTGCACTCAGGGCTACTCACTTAGGTTACTAGGACTTCGCGCCAGCAGCGGTGAGCCCAAATACAGTGGCTACTGAGTGGCATGCGCTGGCACCAGGGCCAACTTTAAGGCAGAGCGACTGGTGCAGCTGCGCCTGGCACTGAGCTGTGGATGGGGGCCTGTGTTAAGAAATAACATGGGTTTAAAAACACCTGCTGCAGAGTTCATGGTGTGTGGAGCAGTTTTCAGGCAAATGTCAAAATAACTCTGGTGATTAGAGAGATACGGATTTTTACTCTAGTGGCAGTTTTGACTCATCATAAAGTAGTGAAGAGGGTTAATGTGCCTGCTGGAAAGAACACGTACGATGCAGATCACAGAGCTGTATTTGATGTGGATAGCTCAGTGGGTTACTGCTTTTATCACAGAGATCCTTATGTTATTTGCAGTTCAGAAGTTGCAGTCCTAATATAGCATAGTGACCTATTAACTGTCATAACAGAGCTGCTGCAAACTGGATGGCATGGGTTAAAATGTTATGTTTTCCCCCAGGCTTTAATTATCCTAATGTAGCTAAAAATTATAAATCCTGAGTTTGTGCTTCTCCAGACCAAACAATCTTAAAATATACTGCTTTCTAGTATCGATGACGTGAGTCCTACACTTTTTAATCCTCAGTGTTTTATTTAACATTTCCTATAGACTGATTTACACACGTTTGGTTCATTGTCTCTGTACATATATGTGATGTAAAGTGCTCCGATATCCTACACTGGTATGAGTATTGATATTAAACCATTGAAATGCATGTGTGAGAGGCAGGGGCGTAACAAACACCCCCGCAGTCCTGGCGGTGATGCGGGTCCCCAGTCTTCAGTACATGAAGGGGGCCTCCTCAGCTCATCTGCAGAGCGCTGTGAGAGGTTTGCTCTAAGGGATCTCTGTAAGTAGGCATGTTAACCCAGTGATTTTCATGCGTGGGGTGGGGAGGGTTTGGGGGGACCAGAATTATGTTGCAGTGGAAGACTGATTATGCGGATGGTTTCACTCCGTTCTGCGTCAAGACTGCACTATGCCAGGCATTAGTCTCTGCCCTCTCTTCCCCTGTTGGAGAGCACCTGTGCGCTCAGTCCTGTACTCTGCTCCATAGCAGGACATAGGGGCATGGGCCCAGGAGGACGCACACTGCCTGCCTGTGAGTACCCACAACAACCCTACTTTGGGTCCGACGCGGTTACAGACAGAAGCTTTGCCCAGGCTGGGGGGCTGGGAGCTGGGGCCATGTGAGGTCGGCCCAGACAGGGGATAAAGGAAGGTGTCCTGTGGGTCTACTGTGGGTGCAGCTTCCGCTAGGGGACAGGGAGGGGAGGGGAGGGAAGGGGTGCTGTCTGCAGCCTGTGAGTACCACAATGGCCATGGGACAGTGCTAGCGGCAACCTGTGAGTACAGCCGCTGGGTCCTGAAGATTGATTTTAGCAGCTGTGACAAACAGCACCGATTACAAGTCTCCCCCAATAAAAGGAAATAACTGGATTTTAAAGCTTTCTGCACCAAAATCTGCACATGTGGTTATTCACTGTGTTGTTTCCACCCGCTGCATTTCCACAAGTCTTATTTGCTGAAACATAACGGAGGTAAATTTCTTGTATCTTCAATGTTTGCAAACAGGTGTTTGCGCAGGGATCGCAAAATAATGACGCATTCGTATTCAAGGCCTAAATGTTGAAAGTTCGGAAACGACACATACAAACCCAGAGTGAAAACGCTTGTTTGTCATATTTCCGAGGCATTGTCCATGTTTTTTTAGCTTTATTTTTTAATTAAAAGATCATACTGCCGACTACAAGTTCAAAAATAATTAAAAAGTATCAATTTTTATAACAAAGTTTTATTATATCTACTTTTAAAAGAACTTTCTCAATGGTACTTCAGTGACCTGCAGTTCATAGCCTGAATCCTTGCGAGACCCACTTGTCTCTACATCCTTCCGAGGCCCGCAAATTGAGAATCATGACATTGGATAATGCCATCACTCATTATTTACAGCGTTTAGAAACACCCGAACTGAGGCAGGAAGAGCTGTATTGTCATGCTGCCTGATAATGCAATTCTGGTCAAATTGGAACTTTTCATTAAACGGCTTTTGTCGGGCTGGATGTAAACACAGGAGTAAGCAGTTGATCCTGAAACGAGGGTCACTAGAGAGGGGTGAGCGGGGGGTGTCTCAGTAAGGCCTCTCCTGCAGGGCTCATGGACCAAAGGGCACATCTCTGTGCCAGGGCCGGTGACCCCCTCTCACTAGTGGACCAAGAGGCCAGGAGGGTTAGGAACAGAAGATGCAAGAGACCTGATGGAAGGGAAGGGGTCAGGCAGAGGGGGAAACTGAAGAGTGGGGACGGAAGGACTGTGTAGAGAAATAGAAGAAGGACAATAGGGGGACATACCATCGAGCAGGCAGGGTTCTGGCTCCTACCAGCCAAATTAGATGTTCGACCAGTTAGTTTTTTTAAAATTCCGTTTTCTATATATGATTGTAAATAGAACTAAAAGCTTACTTCACACCACGTTAAAAACCCACACCTATAAATGATTTACAAAACAAATAATAACAGCAGGAACTCTTTTAGAAGTCATTGCCCTGTGGTCGGTAATGAAAGCATGTAAGCAAGTGTTGAAGAGCAGTTTCACTAGCAAGACCTCGTGCCACTCGTGAGTCAATCCCCTGTGACGTCTGTCTCAGCACACGCCCGAGGGACTCGTCCAACATGATTGGATGAGCTCACTGTCACCAGATGCTCCTAAGATCGTTGTGCACTTCTGCTTTGGCTGACCACCTGCTGGTGCCGTCATGGATGCGTGAGTCTGTTTCAGACTTGAGGAGTCCACGGAGTCCAAGTTTGGACAATATTATCAATAAGGTTTTATTGACCGCTTCTGCAGATACATGGCAGATTTCAGCGATAGAATAGCTCCCACATACAATGTGCTCTATTGGCTTTTCTTTTACTAATGTCTTGGTACTCAAAGCTCTGATTCAGACTTGTCAGAGTGTCCAGTTCTTTTGATTCAACTTGTTCAGCGTGAAAGCAGCATGTGGGCACTTAATTTAAGTGTTATCAGGTGCACAGCCGGAGAGAGCTGAGGGTTTCAATGAACATAAAATAAGGAAGGGATTGCAGTCATGTACAAAACACGTAGGTCCTCATTGCCCAGAATGAAAACACACCCTCTTATGTGTATCAGTGTGCTTGTTCTTGTTGCTCATCTAAAGGTAATGCACTTATTTCACCTAGAAATGCCAGCACTGTAACAAAAGAGTTAAAAAAACTGAATCAAAAATACTGGCATTGAGTTGGAACCTTAATAACAGCGCTTAGAAACTGTATGCGTGTACCCCTCTCTCTCATGCTTGTGTTCTTTTTCTATCTTTTCCACTTTCTTGTTCTTTAGCCCAGGCTCACTTTCGTGCTCTGCTTTGCCCTCTCTGTCTTTCCATATATATTCCTCTATCTCTCTCATACTCTCTCTGGCTCTCTGTTTAGTTGTCTGACTCACTTTCTCTTTCTCCTCAATATCCCTCTATAAGTCTATTTTTTTCTCTTTGCCTGTCTATTCCATTATTTGTCCTTCTGTCTCTGTCTCACTCAGCTTCTCCCTTATGCTCTTTATTTGCCGCACGTGTTTGCCCCCTCCCTTGCCTCACTGTCTCCTCATTGTCTTTTCCTACCTGTGAAGCATAGTACCCTAGTCTCAAGCTCGGGTGGGCATCCCTTGACTCCGCACAATCAGAATCATGAAGTTCCAAATGGCCAGGCTGTGCTTGTGCGTACTCTAGAGAGAGGCAGGGAGTGAATATGTGCATCTATGTGAGATTGATATATCGCAAGTGTGATACCCTCTGCCATTTCCAGCTCTTCAGCTAAGCACGCTGAATGGTGGGATTTCCAACCTCATACATGAGGGAGATGAATAACATCTCCAAAAATGCAACATGCTATTGGCTCGAAGGTCAGGACTGTCTGGAGTTTGTCAAACCTGGCATAGCTGACTTGGTGGGGTGTCACATAATTTATTTTTTAAAGGTTTTTATAATTGCAAAGCTTGGCTGTGTTCTCAATATCGATCAGCTATACAATCTCCTCTTCATCAGGCCCTTAGGCTGGTATTAATGTATAGTATGTTTACCAGATAGGCCATGTCACCAGGGGCACCCTATTCAGGGCCATCTATTCCTTTTACAAAGCATTGTAATTTGGAATCTATCTATCTGGCCAGAATAGAGAAAAAAGGCTTTACATTTTAAGGATCGTATGTTGTATTAATCTTTGCAATCAAGACAACCGAGGAAAGTTTTTCAGAGCGTACAATGCCAGGGTGAATATATTTATTTCGCAAAACAGAAAGCGGCTGACACAAGAAGTTTCTGAAAGTAAACAGTTCTTATTGGCATCCTGTTTGCCTTCTGCTCTTTATTTTGATCTACCTGCCATGAGTAGCAAGGGGAGTGCCATGGGTTGCAAGGGGAGTGCCATTGGTAGCAAGGTGTCGCAGGTGCAATTCCTGGCGACTTCTAAATGATAGTCCATGGCTGCATCCTCTTGGTACTTTTCATTGGCTCCTGCCTCTGCTGCAGTGCCTCACTAGGAGCCCCTGCCTCACAGCTAGCACTGACTACTAGAGAAGAGCACAAGCCACCAACCTCTGGAGGGCCTAGGATGGCTAGGTGTCCTGGATTCGTCAGGACAGTCCAGGTTTTTCACCAGCTGTCCCATTAGATTTCAACAATTTTAACACATGTCCTGGTTTTCATAGAGGGTCGACTAAAGACATAGGAAGGCACGTTTTTTATGGGTTTTATGGGCCGTATGGCGGGTCGCTGGCCTGAGAGCACTTGACTGGCACGGAGAATGGGGGGCCCCCTCCATGTACTTTGCAGGGGGGCCCCCTCAAGTTTCGTTACGCCACTGGGAATAAAACGTGGTGAACACTATCGCTGCTTTTTGGGTTGGCCAACGGCCTGCTCCCTCCTATTTTTCTAATTGAACTGCTTAATGTGCTTTAACTGTATTATTCCACACCACGAGGGTGCCCCTTCCATTCTATTTTATTTTTCAGTCCCATTTCCATAAAGTGCCGGTTTTTCTTGAGTTGGTAGTACATCTTGAATGTAAGGAGCATTCCTTGTCTCATAAGCTAGGAGGTTGAAGCAGCTTCTTTGGGTGACGGCTGTCATAGCTCCCTTTAGACTGTAGGCGTGTGTTTGCTCGAGTCCCTTTCATTAATTATCGAATATGGCTAAGCGGAAAGCCACTGATGCTGTCCCCCCAGGGCCGGACTGGGAACCAAAACCGGCCCTGGCAAAGTGCTCGGCCGGCCCCCCGGGGCTTGGGGGAGCCGCCGACCTCTTTGCCAGGGCCGGTTTTCGGCCGATTTTGTTACAGGGCCGTTTTTGCAGCTATGCTGCAAAAACGGACCTGTAACAAAAACGGCCACCAGGCGCCCAAAACCGGCCCCCACCCGTGCGGCACACCGGGGGATTGCACTGTGCCTGCTACGGCCAGTTCGGCCCTGTGCTCCCCCCCCCCCCCCCCCCTAGTAAACCTAATAAGTTTTCCAGGAAGGTTAGAAATGTTAGTACCCTCAGTCAAATAAATGATTTGATTGAAGAAGTTGAGACAATACTGAAACCTTCTGTCCCGAGTACGATTCGGGGATCAGGGAAGAGTGCAAAAACGACCCTTCCCGATATGTTTGGGAAGAAGCCTGATAGGGTACAGACAGGCAGATCTCAATCTCCGACACCCACAGTTCTTGCAACTAATACTGCCACAGAAGGTGACATTCCCCAGGTGTGCCATCAGCACCCCAATTCAAACCGGTAGCGGTATGTTCAAACAGGTTCACGCCTCTGATGTAAAGTGTAAAGGGGGGGTCTCTAGTGGCTCATTTTAGCATATAATTCCTCACAGTATCCTGGAAGCCCAAACTCCTTCTGCCCACTATATACAACCACAGATGTGGGTTAAACACTTCAGTGACCTTTACTCTGCACCCTCTGCAGTACAGCTGCCTTTAAGAGCTGTGGCGCATTCGCAGGTCATCGCAAACTCTGCGATGCCTGAGTCCAAAACTTTTTCACTTAAGTATACTAAGGATGCAGTCCTGTCTCTGAAACCGGGGAATGTACCAGGGTTAGATCGAGCTCTGGGCCCCTTATATCAATATCTTGTCTAACTCCATCATGTCAGGTGCTCCTCTCCCTGATTCAGGGAGAGGAGCAGTGATGATTCCAATTTTTAACAAGCATTTGCAATGCAATAGGTCTGAGCGATTGGCAATGTAAATGACAATGCCTCTTATTTATGTTTTGGCTTTTAAAACATAAATTAAAAGGCATTGTCATTTACAGTAACAATAGCTTAAACTCTTGCAAATATGAGACCTATAGGCTATAGCATTGCAATAAAGGGCATTCTCGATCGCTTGTTAGATTGTAAATAACAGAGGAAGAGACCGGCCTGCGACGTCTTCAAAGTAGTGATAAATAGTGCAGTGAAAAAGATGTGTAAGTGTTGTAAATCACACAGAAAGAGCCATAATATGCCCTTACGTCAACCAATATTGAGATGACTCTTATACATTCAACCATATATATCACACAAATGCAATTATGGAGGACTCAGTTACAATTGAAAAAACAGTGTGCCAGCACGAAAAAGTATTGAAAATGTTATGTATCAGTTTATTAAAAACATATAAAACAAGTTAAAAACAGTTAATCATACATAATTAATTTTATTTAAATTAAAAGAAACATCACATTAAGACAAACTTAATTGCAAAAACACATACGAGAGTATAAGAAGACACTACACTTTGTCACAAGGAAACCATATCCGTGCAGAGTAACGTTGGGGCTGGACACTAATATACAAAGAACAATCAGTAACTAGTGTAACAGTCCACTAAACGGATTATGATGCTAGTGCATCGATGTGTTTCGTTGGTGTTAGCTTGATTTAAACCATACTTTGTCAAGAACAAACATATTACTCTCTGATAGTATGTCATAGGGGTAATTTCATCAAGGTGCAAGAATCACTTCTATTTTGGAACTCCTTGTTGGGGAATGTAAAATGCTTCTCCCAGTGCGGAAATGTTAGTATTAAAAACAGTTTGCTTCCGGTGAAGCAGAGTGCAGATTAGGCAACACAGCTATCCTCGCTGCTCTTATTAAATCACAGAGTCAGCACTTTAGCAGTAAACAGTAAAACTCACAGGACAAACGCTGAGGCGAGCGATAATCCTACTTACCTCTTTCGTTTGGATAGGGTAGAGTGTATAGAGCCGTGGTACTCATAGTATTGCCCGTGGGCCGCCAGCGGCCCGGTATGCCTTCCTTGGCAGCCCGCGGACCTTGCAGGTAATGTACCCATGGCCCCCTAGCTTTTGTTTAGATAGAGAGAGTGGGGAGAGAGTGGAGAGAGAGAGAATGGAGAGAGAGAGAGAGAGAGAGAGTGGAGAGAGAGAGTGGAGAGAGAGAGAGAGTGGAGAGAGAGAGTGGCGAGAGAGAGTGGAGAGAGAGAGGGGAGAGAGAGTGGGGAGAGAGTGGGGAGAGAGAGAGAGAGGAGAGTGAGAGAGTGGATAGAGAGAGTTAGAGAGAGTGGAGAGAGAGACTTACTGAGAGACTGACAGAGACTGCCTGTCTGACAGAGAGAGACTGACTGAGAGAGAGACTAACAGAGAGTGACTGACTGACAGAGAGAGAGAGACTGACTGACAGAGAGAGAGAAAGAAAAATGGACTGCCTTGACTAGGAGAGAGACTGATTGACTGAGACTGACTGACTCAGAGAGAGAGAGACTGAGAGAGACTGACTGAGACTGACTCAGAGAGGGAGACTGAATCAGTGAGAGAGAGAGAAAGAGAGAAAGAGAGACTGACTGACTGAGAGAGAGAGAGACTGACAGAGAGACTGACTGGCTGAGAGAGACTGACTGGGTGAGAGAGAGAGGCTGACTGACAGAGAGAGAAAGAGAGACTGACTGACAGACAGAGAGGGACTGACTGACTGACAGAGAGAGAGACTGACTGAGAGAGGGAGAGACAGACTGACAGAGAGAGAGAGAGAGAGAGAGAGAGAGAGAGAGAGAGAGAGAGAGAGAGAGAGATGGACTGACAAAAAGAGACTGACAGAGAGATTGACTGAGAGAGACTGACTGACAGAGAGAGAGAGAGAGACTGATTGAGCACGAGAGAGACTGACTGACAAAGAGAGAGAGAGACTGACTGACAGAGAGAGAGACTGATTGAGAGAGTTAGACTGACTGACAGAGAGAGAGATGCCAGTACTTTGTGAAGTCAGTACTTTGTGCCAGAGGGAGGAAACAACAAAAGATTACTGTAGGGGAGAAGCGAGGGAAAGAGCATGAGCTAGAAAAGGGCAAAGCTAAATAAAGAGAAAATATGGGTGAAAGAGCAGGACATGCACTTCTGTGGAGCGGTAAACACAAATGGTGAAGAAATAAAAGAAAAGTTGTTCGCTGATATCAGCATATCAAGGAAACAACTCATTCAATCAGAGTAAGGCCAAATTCCTCAAGGAGTGGGACCAGCACATGAATAGAGAGAAAAGACAAAATCAGGATCTGCCAATGGAATGAACAAAAAGCCTTGCGATCATTAATAGGGGGCTGAACCAAAGCCCATTCTATGTAATATTGTATGCAAAGCTGTGAAATACTTTTGAAGCAGTCTATAGCGAGCCCACAAAACCAATCAGAACAGTCAGCTACACTGATAGTGCCTATGGGTAGTAGATCCACTCTACGCAGGAGCCCCGGCCAAACTCCTGAAACGGCTCCAACGCATCCAGAAAGCCTCCGCCCGCCTGATCCTCGACATCCCTCGCCGCAGCCACATCACATCCCACCTGAGAGACCTGCACTGGCTCCCCATCAACAAGAGGATAACCTTCAAGCTCCTCACCCACGCACACAAGGCACTCTACAAAACCGTACCAGCGTACCTCAATAGCCGACTCAGCCTCTACACCCCCACCCGCCAGCTCCGCTCCGCAGACCGTGCCCTGGCTACCGTCCCCCGTATCCGAAGAGTGACCGCCGCCGGCAGATCATTCTCTCACCTCGCCACCAAGACATGGAATACCCTCCCCATCCGCCTGCGGCAGACCGAAAACCTCCTAACCTTCAGGAGACTTCTCAAGACCTGGCTCTTCGAACAGAAGCAGCATCCCCCCCCCCTTCCAGCGCCATGAGACCCTCACGGGTTTGTAGTGCGCTTTATAAATACTATGATTGATTGATTGATTGATTGATCCAGGGTGTGTGATGGCAGTGTGGTAGCATGGATATGCAGGTGTCTGCCTTGTAGGAGAAAGGATGAAGTAAACAGTGAAATAAGGGATGGTCTTCATCACTGTGGCAGTTTGTCGTATTTGTATTGCTTCAGCATGGCTGGGTCACAATCCCCCGTCCATCCAGCAATGGCAAGAGCGTTTCTTAGAGTCTGCACTATAAGAGCATAAAGTGAGGAAGGCCAGGCGGACGGGGAAGAAAACCAGGGGGCCCTCTCAGATTGGCCTCAGCAGTCATGGAGTTTGCTCCAGGAATAAAAAGTAAACTCTTGGAGTCCTCTTGACTTTCTTCAGTTTTTGGTCCTTGCCTTTCCGCCATTCCATTTGCAAGACATTGCAGGCTATTGCAGGGTTAAGGGTGGGCTGAAAGTAACCCCATGATGGAATTTGGGTCAAAGTGTGTATGAAGCTATGCAATGCCTCTTATGATTGCTTTTGTCTGCTAATAAAAATGTATTAACAAAATGTGCTCTTTGTAGTTATATCTGCTTTTGAAATACAGCATTGCATTGCATTGTCTAATGTTTTGAAACGGGGTTGATTTGTTTTTACTCTTACCACGCCCCCCCACTGACCCCACCGCTACCGGTGTGGCCCTCGGCCACAAACCACACTAGAATTTTGGCCCCCGACAGAAACATTTGTGAGTACCCATGGTATAGAGCATAATGTGTTTTGTTGTCCACTGTATTTATCAGCAGAGGTTACGTGACTGAAACCCTATTGCCAGAGTCTGGGGCACACTACACACTTGTGTTTCAAAACCTGAGCTCTAGCGCTAGCAGATTAACTGTTTTCTGCGTTAGATTTGGCCTCCCATTTTAATACTAGAGTCCTGCATCTAGTTATTCTGTGCGTGTGATTTTTAGGACCCCAACTGACCCCACTTTTTGCACTCGCACTTTATTTAATCTGGTTTCTTTGTGGGACCTTGTAGGGTATGCATTCTTACTTGTGTTGTGAGACAAGAGCCATCTCCACTTTCTGCTAGTTATGCTAAACCTATGCAGTTATTTTTAGTCAATTGATGTAGGAGTTTTTATTCTGTAGGTGAAGAGTTTTTAATTGTATTAATTTATGTATCTCCTTCACTTGTTTATCATATAATCTGCAATTGAAATTAATTTAAATTTTAATCATACTATGGTATGTTTGAATTTCATCTTCAGACATGGGGGACCATTTAGGTTTTTGTCTCTAGTTGCGCTTTTGAATTTTTCATGTTTTATCCAACCTAGTGGAGCCGTATATGTAACTTTTTATGCAAGTTAGCTACACTGTTTAAAAATCAATGTACTGTATTTTTCACTTCTTTTTTTGTGCTACTTTATTGGTCTATAGCTAAAATAAAGTATTTTACTACTACTACTCTTTTATTCCATATTCTATTGTTAACAGTTATTGATGCAAAAGAAAAACTATTTATTTTTTACCTCAGGTGGTAATTTATTTTTTACTTTAAACTTCATAAATCCAACTGTGGAGTATCCTTTATACCAAATCTGTCTACCTAATGAATGAGGTATTCACCAGTCAGTCAGTCAGTCAGTCAGTCAGTCAGTCAAAATTACTTTATTCGGCTCATATCAAGAACCATAAAAGTGCAAGACATCACAATAAATACAATATATATTACAATTAAAATAAGCATGTGCACATGATTTTAAAACACTACATTAAAATAAGACAAGGTCAAGTTTGCTCATGATTCACAATTAATTTTAAACAAGACTAAGACCACTTGATTTTTTTCCTTAATCTCATCGCAATGGTCAAAAAATTTGCAATGTTAAAAATCTCCCAGGTAGTACTTAGCAGCTGGAGATACAAAAGAGCAGGTTTGACTTGTCTGAATCCCTTATTCTTGATAAGAGGGATGATGAATTTTCTGCGGAGAGGGGACAAATGTTTACAAAAAAAGATAAGGTGAACAGTATCCTTGAGAGAGAATCTGTCACATGAGCAGATCTCTAAGTCCCTGTCCTTCATCCATCCTGCGGAATCAGTGAACAAAAGATGGTATTTGTTCAGTCTAAACCTTGTCAATAAAAAGCGATGATTCATGTTATTCACTATGGTCAAGTAAGGTTCTATGCTGCATGTAGTTATTAATAGCTGATGGGCCTTTACTGTAGGTTTTATTAACTCCTTTTCTTCTCTGGCTAAAGTGGTTCTGAGCTTATATATATCTTTTACCCATTTAAGGTCTCCCTTTGATAGATTATTGGGATTATCGAATATGTCTGGGCGACCTATTTCATCACTTAGGTTCTTAATATAACGCAGCCATGGAATAGCCTTTCCAAACTCAAGTGATAAACAGTCTGTTATAATTTCGCGATTTAGTTCAAGTTCCGGATTTAGCCAGATTGATAACCATTTTAATAGGGGGGCTAAAGCTATCCGATCAGTTAAGTAACCAACCCCACATTCTTGATGTACAATATAACCAGAGGTTGCCTGGGGAAGTGATAGAATGGTTTTTAAGAACTTGTCCTCTACCACCTGAAGTTCCTTCACATTTTTGAAACCCCACAGGTCCGCACCATACATAGCTATGGAGATACATTTGGCTGCATAAATGTTCAGTATGGCTTGCATGGGTTTCACCCCCAGTTTGCGTGCAAAGTCCAGAACGCCTATAATAGATCTAGCAAAGGCATTACGTTTTGCAACTAATTGAGGGGCCCAGGTTAACTTGTCATCAAAAATAACCCCCAAATATGGGAAGCTTGTGATTCTAGATAAAACGTGGCCCTCACATAGCATGGTCTTAATTTTCTTGGGTTTACAACCTACAGTCATGACGTGCGATTTAAAGAAGTTCACACTTAAATCAAGTCTTTTCATGAAGTCAGCAAATGTATCTAAAAGACTTTGAAGCCCTACTGCTGTGCACGCTAACAATGCAGCATCGTCTGCATATAATAATGCAGGGATTTGATACTTCCCAGCCTTAGGGATATCCTTACAAGACTCTGTTAAGGCAGTGGCAAGGTCATTAATATAGAGTGTAAAAAGGAGGGGAGCTAAAATACAGCCCTGCCTGACGCCATTGGAGATTCCAATCTTGCCAGTGCAGTTACCCAATCGGTCGTATCTGACAGTGGCAGAGAGATCTCTGTGAAGATCTGCTAAAAAATAGACAAGATTTTCGTCTACTCCCTGCTTGAGGAGGAGTTCCCACAGTTTCGACCGATTCACTCGGTCAAAGGCCGAGGATAAGTCCATAAAGGCCAGGTGTAACGTCCCTTTCTTAGCTATAGTATATTTGCCTATTAAAAGGTAAAGATTCAAGCTTTGGTCTATGGTGCCACGGCCCTTACGGAACCCATATTGTAGGCACGAAAGGGTGTTGGTATCCTCCAACCAATCTGTTAATTTACCCAACACTACTCGCCCCAGGACTTTAACTGCGGAATCAATGAGTGAGATGGGGCGATAGCAACTAGGGTCCCCTCTATTGCCCTTTTTAAAAATGGGTATGATCACGGACTCGGACCAAGTGTCCGGAATGCCTGCGACACAGACCCTGTTAAAAATGTTCATTAAAACTGTGGACCAAGTCTCGATGTCTGATTTAAAAAGGTCCGAGGGGACGCCATCGGGACCCGGAGCCTTATTGCTCGTCATCTTGCCGATGGCCTCGACCACCTCGCCCTTGGTTACGAATAAAGTATATTGTTTTGTAGTGGGAAGAGGGGGATTTGATCCACCATTCATACCCACTTCGTAGACTGACTTGAAGTGAGAGTGCCACTGGTGAACCCCAATACCGCAATCTAATTGAGTGTTACAGGGATCGCGAAAGAAAGGTTTGTTAACGACAGACCAGAACTTTGCACTGTTGCGAAGGACGTCAACGGAAGAAAGTTCCTCCCAAGCGTCCTCCCGGATCTCCTTTTTCCTGGTAGCCAAGGTTTTAGTATAATCTTTCCTGAGTTGAGCTATGTTAGACCGATTCAAAGGTTTACTGCTCAAGGCCGCCCTCAATTTTCTGTTGGCCAGGGAACAGTTTTTGTCAAACCAACCTAACTCTGCCTTGTCCATTGTTTTCGCTGGACACCGAAGATCAGCTGAGATCTGGGAGCAGATTGCGGAATACGCCCCTAGTACTTCCATGTTCCCTGCTTCCAAGTCAAGGCACGTGGTCAACTCAGGGCCAACCTTCTTTTTCAAATTTGCAAAGAAATCATCGGGGATAACTTTGTCCCATCTAATTCTGCGATCCTGATCAGTTGGGCGAATATGAGATTTGTCCGTTCTGTCGGCGACTATAACAGGTTGTAAAAAAAGATCAGACAAGATAAGGACCACAGGATTATGGTCACTAAAATGTGTCCAGACTGCCGAATATTCCTTAGTCCTGTTCCTCAATCCTGAACTGATAAAGATATAGTCGATCACAGAGTATTTCCCATTCCCTTTAAATGTTGGGATGTTCTCATCCACCATGGCAGGGAGTAACAAGCCATGGTCAGCAAGAATTGTTTCCAAAAGAGCACCCTGAGAGGAGTGCTCAAAATGGGCCTCCCGTGATTCAGTTGGGCCTAAGGGATCCGCCAAATAACATTTCTCTGGGCATCTGTGAATGTTAAAGTCGCCCATAATAATAATAGGACAAGTTGTCTCAGTTTTCTCTCTAAGATTAACCAAAAAACAATGTAATGCGGTAAGATGATCAACCGTGGTGTCTCTATGAAAAGAATTGTAAAAATTAACAATTAAAAAATTACTACCCCCATTGAGGGAGATCTGAACTGCCAAACAGTTACATGAGCCCGTATCTAGTTGAGTCAGCGAGCCAGAAATGCTAGCTGAGATCAGGGTAACCAAACCTCCCTTGGCCCTCCCCATATGAGACGGTACAGCAGATGCAAAAAAGCTTTTATATCCATCTAAACTCAAAGTGTTGTCCGTATCCCAAGTCTCTTGTAGGCAGATTACTTCGCCTGAGCAGATAAAGTCTCTCCAGGCCGGGTCATCTGTCTTGTTTCTCAGCCCTGCTATGTTCCAGGAGACCAATTTAGTTAGAGGGCCCGTGGGACCATTACAAGCACTGTTAACTGTCAAAGGTACCATGTCTGGGACTGCTGGCTGAGTTTCAGGCACTATACTTAGTTCTTGCTGCCCTAGTCACTCATTGTCATCCAGGGTGGATAGGGCAGAGTATCTATTAGAGATAGGGACGACATAATCAAGGGGGGCGCAGCTCTTTTGGGAGTTGTTGTTCGTCCTTAGGTCAGGAGCGGGGGGATAGAAAAAACCCAAGGGGAAGACATTAACATAATCATAATGAACTCTGGCGGAACCTGCCTGCCTCAGAATGTCCTCAACCAACCTGGGAGATCTGAAACTTATGACAATACAGTCACCTTCTAAGCACTTGTTAGTCTTACCCACCCAAGGTACTCGTCTAATCATCAAAAAATTACTATGTAAATGTTGCCCCAATACAGTTTTATTTGACAAATAATGAAGGGCTTTGTTTTTTAATGAGGACCAGTGTTCACTGTTCCCGTCCACAAGCTTAGGAACATTGGCTAAAATAATAGAGTAGGGGCAGGCCTCAGGAGGTAAGTGTAGTGTCAAGTCCCTCCCTGGTGGCCGATCCGGCGAACAGATCCTCCCCCTTGGGTTCAGCTTGTGTGTTTCCCTACCCTTAGAAATGTCTTCAACAATAGGAGGTTGGGAAATGGTAGAACAGCCTATAACTGGTGTAGTGCAAGGAAGTAAAGGTTGCTGGTGTGTAGTGATCATAGAATCCAGCATATTGTCAACTATGGCTGTACACGCATTTAGGGAATCAACTACCGCAGGTCTCGGATCAGCATTTAAAACCTTAGTTTGAAGGTGTGACTCGATTTTAGTGATGCGATCCTCTATTCGTTTCAAAATAGCCATTAACGGTACAGTTAATAGCTTAAGGCGAGCATCAATGATGGTCGCTATATCTGACCCTATATCTGACCCTATACACTTGTTACCAATATCGGGGCCCTGAATAATAGAGTGGTTGACTCCCCCGCACGTTGACTCACCAACTAAACGAGGAACACTAAGGTTAACCTGGGGCAACCCCTGATCAGGATTGCTCTTTCTGGGGATTTTTGCCTGTTTCCGTGCTCCCAGGCAGTTATTTGCCTTTCTTTTACCTGCCATGGTTTTGCCCCCCTTAGATGGCTGATTAGAAATACCTCTTGATTGTCTAGTTCTAACAGCTACCGGAGAGGGGGCAGGACTAGGATTGGATAACAGGGCAGGTATAACTAAAGAGGTCTCCGCCATTTCAGACCCATTTTGAGACATACAAGGGTTGGCATCATCATCAGGGAGTACACCAGCTGCAATGATCGTAGGAGGGGTACAAGATGCAACTAACCTGGGAGGTTCAAGTGATAGTCTACGCTCCACTGACGCAATTTCTTTTACAATAGCAGATTCAGCATGTTTTAGGTAACTATCAAGAGTCCCCAAACCCCCAGTCCTTTTACAAATTTTAGAGTTCATTCTCTGCTATGATAGAATACAAATGCGAGCCGTGGGAGACGCAGCCAGCCCCCTGGAATCACCACTTCAATCACAACAGGAAAGTGGTCACAGTGTTACCTAATGCGTATGGTCCGTTTGCAGACAATAGATGGTGTCCCACGATCACACGCCAAGGAGAAGGGGCCCAGCCCAGCCTCGCTCGGCCTCTGAGGGCCTAAGAGGGCCCGCCCTTTGCCCGGGCTTAGCCCGGCGCGGCCCCGCGCGCGGACCCGCGAGGCGGTGGCGTTGCTGCAATTTAAGCGCCTCCGGGCGCGCCAAAGTGTCCTGCGGCTTCCGGTTCCGCCGCGAGTGCTGCTGGGGACTGTAGTCCGGGCAGAGCTCGAACGCGCTGCCGGGGACCACGCCACGCACCAGGGGGAGATGCTCCACACCACACCTCAGCTATCAGGTATCGACAAACCACCTCCGCTTACTCTGACAGGGTCATTTAATTCATATTGTATAGTTGGATCAATGACACAGCACAGCAATGTATGTGTAATCAAAACATGTACACCCCTGCCAAGAACATGATGAAACAAGTGTAATAGATTGTACCATATGTATGAGTACATTACACCAAACAGGAAAGGGGGGAAAAAAGATTAACTACACCGAACCCCAAGGGATGTCTTCATTTAGACCCGTCATGTGACTCTTCGTGCGAAACACCCACCGCTGTTCGCGACGAAACAGGACACTATCTAGGGGTCCCTTGCTGATGTCATAATGGGGTTTATCACTGATGACCCACTGTAGGTCATTCTCTGTGTGTCCTTTCCCTAGATAATGTTTAGTCGTACGTGTGTTGGATTTTTTGCACCGGAAAGTGCTTTGGTGTTCAGTAATCCTGTGACGCACCTTGCGAGAAGTCATACCAACATAGATTAGTGAACAAGGACAAGTGATCATATAGATCACTCCACTTGTGTTGCAGTTAGCATGCTTGTTCAATTTCCAAGGTGTACCTGGTAAAATATCGACTTCTGTCAAATGTCGCGTACAGGGACATACTGAACAAGATCCACATGGGCCAGAGAGTGCCAGGATTGAATCCTTGATGGCGCAGTCGGACTAGTGACTTGTGTAGTTCTAGTGCTACTATGTGCCAGCCTGTAACAGAAAGCATTGTGAACATCTAGTCATTATTTTCAAATTTCTGCAAAATGTGCAAAAACATTTAGGGGTGATTTTAATGGGGGGTGGGGGAGGGGAGGGTGGCCCGTTTCTCTATAGGGAGATGGAGTAAATTACTCAGTCGTCCGCCAAATTGTGAAGTTACTGGCAAACAGGGGGAAATTTGTTAGGGCATTGGGAGGAACTGCCATCACGATCAGGTCTGTCTCTGACGGTCCTTAGGTCGCAGGGCCGCAGTGTGGTTTAATCATGGCGGAGACGGAGCAGTCCTCCGTGATAAAACCAAAGGTCAGACTGCATCTAAATTCAGCGTCGGACCACATTCTTGTCAGGATATTCTGTCACTGTAGCGACAGAGTATCCCTACCACCAAGAATTAAATTAGACCCTTAAGGGCAGATTTACAAGCCACTTGCGTCACTTTTGCGTCACTTTTAACATGGGAAAAGTGACGCAACAGTTGCGCAAATGGCTTGTAAATCTGCCCCTTAGTGTTTAGGACAATACAAGGGCTTTTAAAATACATATTTTAGCAATACGCAATAAGACTGTCTGTAGTGCACTTTTTTGTGTGTCCATTACAAGAATGCACTCGGGAACTTGTTAGCGCCCATACTTGACCACTAAATAGGAACAAATGTTTGTCACCACGCAGTGAAGGTTCAAGTGACTATCAATTAAGGCCTACCCTGCCTCCCAAACAGCCTTTACATTTGACGATTAACCAATTGCACACATTAAGATTTAATTCAGGTAGCAGGCGCTTACCTTTGAGAAGGGACAGGGCCAGGCAAGCAAGGGCATTGAGGGCAGGCTTCTGTTCCGAGTCCTACACTTTCCTAGCGTCACAGGGTGCAAACTCCAAAGCAGAGGCTCTCTGTTCCACCTGGCTGGGTGTCAGGCGGGCAACTAGAGCCAAATTTCGGGGGGGGCTGAAAAAGATTTCGGGGGGGGGCTAAGTCTTCCAGCCATAGGCAGAGTGGCTGTAAGAAGGGGCGAAAACGCAACAAAAGCCTCATTAACGTGTCAATGGTCTTTTAAAGACCCGTGAAGTACTCAGGTGCGGCTGCAATTACACAGACGCCAGCCCGCGAGGCTGTCTCAGCCGGGCTGACACACATGACGGGGGGGGGCTGAAGCCCGGTGAGCCCAATGGGTGTTGCGCGCCTGCTGGGTGTTGCCGCAGGTCCTCACTCCTGTAAGCATGTGCACGCTTCTGCACTGAGGTCTGCACTACATATCTGTTTCCTCCCAGCATGTGACCCAACGTCACAGAGATCTTATGACTCCGTGACGTCAGGTTCGATTCTCACTTACCGCTCTGCCCACCTGCGTCTCGTTCGCAGGCAGCCTCCTGCTTCTGTGTAACCCAACCCTTCCGCAACTCAAGCCAGAGTGGGGTGGTGTCTGTAAGGCTTGCTCACCCCATCCCACCATGTGACGACTTGGGAAAAGGTGGGGGTGGTGTGAGGGAAGGATAACTGACATGCAGCCCCCGGCAGTACCGGGCTGATGCTCAAACCTCCGGGGGTTGCTTCAAAAACTGACACTGCCGTCAGTGGCGTAACGAAACTTGAGGGGGCCCCCCTGCAAAGTACATGGAGGGGGCCCCCCATTCTCCGTGCCAGTCAAGTGCTCTCAGGCCAGCGACCCGCCATACGGCCCATAAAACCCATAAAAAACGTGCCTTCCTATGTCTTTAGTCGACCCTCTATGAAAACCAGGACATGTGTTAAAATTGTTGAAATCTAATGGGACAGCTGGTGAAAAACCTGGACTGTCCTGACGAATCCAGGACACCTAGCCATCCTAGGCCCTCCAGAGGTTGGTGGCTTGTGCTCTTCTCTAGTAGTCAGTGCTAGCTGTGAGGCAGGGGCTCCTAGTGAGGCACTGCAGCAGAGGCAGGAGCCAATGAAAAGTACCAAGAGGATGCAGCCATGGACTATCATTTAGAAGTCGCCAGGAATTGCACCTGCGACACCTTGCTACCAATGGCACTCCCCTTGCAACCCATGGCACTCCCCTTGCTACTCATGGCAGGTAGATCAAAATAAAGAGCAGAAGGCAAACAGGATGCCAATAAGAACTGTTTACTTTCAGAAACTTCTTGTGTCAGCCGCTTTCTGTTTTGCGAAATAAATATATTCACCCTGGCATTGTACGCTCTGAAAAACTTTCCTCGGTTGTCTTGATTGCAAAGATTAATACAACATACGATCCTTAAAATGTAAAGCCTTTTTTCTCTATTCTGGCCAGATAGATAGATTCCAAATTACAATGCTTTGTAAAAGGAATAGATGGCCCTGAATAGGGTGCCCCTGGTGACATGGCCTATCTGGTAAACATACTATACATTAATACCAGCCTAAGGGCCTGATGAAGAGGAGATTGTATAGCTGATCGATATTGAGAACACAGCCAAGCTTTGCAATTATAAAAACCTTTAAAAAATAAATTATGTGACACCCCACCAAGTCAGCTATGCCAGGTTTGACAAACTCCAGACAGTCCTGACCTTCGAGCCAATAGCATGTTGCATTTTTGGAGATGTTATTCATCTCCCTCATGTATGAGGTTGGAAATCCCACCATTCAGCGTGCTTAGCTGAAGAGCTGGAAATGGCAGAGGGTATCACACTTGCGATATATCAATCTCACATAGATGCACATATTCACTCCCTGCCTCTCTCTAGAGTACGCACAAGCACAGCCTGGCCATTTGGAACTTCATGATTCTGATTGTGCGGAGTCAAGGGATGCCCACCCGAGCTTGAGACTAGGGTACTATGCTTCACAGGTAGGAAAAGACAATGAGGAGACAGTGAGGCAAGGGAGGGGGCAAACACGTGCGGCAAATAAAGAGCATAAGGGAGAAGCTGAGTGAGACAGAGACAGAAGGACAAATAATGGAATAGACAGGCAAAGAGAAAAAAATAGACTTATAGAGGGATATTGAGGAGAAAGAGAAAGTGAGTCAGACAACTAAACAGAGAGCCAGAGAGAGTATGAGAGAGATAGAGGAATATATATGGAAAGACAGAGAGGGCAAAGCAGAGCACGAAAGTGAGCCTGGGCTAAAGAACAAGAAAGTGGAAAAGATAGAAAAAGAACACAAGCATGAGAGAGAGGGGTACACGCATACAGTTTCTAAGCGCTGTTATTAAGGTTCCAACTCAATGCCAGTATTTTTGATTCAGTTTTTTTAACTCTTTTGTTACAGTGCTGGCATTTCTAGGTGAAATAAGTGCATTACCTTTAGATGAGCAACAAGAACAAGCACACTGATACACATAAGAGGGTGTGTTTTCATTCTGGGCAATGAGGACCTACGTGTTTTGTACATGACTGCAATCCCTTCCTTATTTTATGTTCATTGAAACCCTCAGCTCTCTCCGGCTGTGCACCTGATAACACTTAAATTAAGTGCCCACATGCTGCTTTCACGCTGAACAAGTTGAATCAAAAGAACTGGACACTCTGACAAGTCTGAATCAGAGCTTTGAGTACCAAGACATTAGTAAAAGAAAAGCCAATAGAGCACATTGTATGTGGGAGCTATTCTATCGCTGAAATCTGCCATGTATCTGCAGAAGCGGTCAATAAAACCTTATTGATAATATTGTCCAAACTTGGACTCCGTGGACTCCTCAAGTCTGAAACAGACTCACGCATCCATGACGGCACCAGCAGGTGGTCAGCCAAAGCAGAAGTGCACAACGATCTTAGGAGCATCTGGTGACAGTGAGCTCATCCAATCATGTTGGACGAGTCCCTCGGGCGTGTGCTGAGACAGACGTCACAGGGGATTGACTCACGAGTGGCACGAGGTCTTGCTAGTGAAACTGCTCTTCAACACTTGCTTACATGCTTTCATTACCGACCACAGGGCAATGACTTCTAAAAGAGTTCCTGCTGTTATTATTTGTTTTGTAAATCATTTATAGGTGTGGGTTTTTAACGTGGTGTGAAGTAAGCTTTTAGTTCTATTTACAATCATATATAGAAAACGGAATTTTAAAAAAACTAACTGGTCGAACATCTAATTTGGCTGGTAGGAGCCAGAACCCTGCCTGCTCGATGGTATGTCCCCCTATTGTCCTTCTTCTATTTCTCTACACAGTCCTTCCGTCCCCACTCTTCAGTTTCCCCCTCTGCCTGACCCCTTCCCTTCCATCAGGTCTCTTGCATCTTCTGTTCCTAACCCTCCTGGCCTCTTGGTCCACTAGTGAGAGGGGGTCACCGGCCCTGGCACAGAGATGTGCCCTTTGGTCCATGAGCCCTGCAGGAGAGGCCTTACTGAGACACCCCCCGCTCACCCCTCTCTAGTGACCCTCGTTTCAGGATCAACTGCTTACTCCTGTGTTTACATCCAGCCCGACAAAAGCCGTTTAATGAAAAGTTCCAATTTGACCAGAATTGCATTATCAGGCAGCATGACAATACAGCTCTTCCTGCCTCAGTTCGGGTGTTTCTAAACGCTGTAAATAATGAGTGATGGCATTATCCAATGTCATGATTCTCAATTTGCGGGCCTCGGAAGGATGTAGAGACAAGTGGGTCTCGCAAGGATTCAGGCTATGAACTGCAGGTCACTGAAGTACCATTGAGAAAGTTCTTTTAAAAGTAGATATAATAAAACTTTGTTATAAAAATTGATACTTTTTAATTATTTTTGAACTTGTAGTCGGCAGTATGATCTTTTAATTAAAAAATAAAGCTAAAAAAACATGGACAATGCCTCGGAAATATGACAAACAAGCGTTTTCACTCTGGGTTTGTATGTGTCGTTTCCGAACTTTCAACATTTAGGCCTTGAATACGAATGCGTCATTATTTTGCGATCCCTGCGCAAACACCTGTTTGCAAACATTGAAGATACAAGAAATTTACCTCCGTTATGTTTCAGCAAATAAGACTTGTGGAAATGCAGCGGGTGGAAACAACACAGTGAATAACCACATGTGCAGATTTTGGTGCAGAAAGCTTTAAAATCCAGTTATTTCCTTTTATTGGGGGAGACTTGTAATCGGTGCTGTTTGTCACAGCTGCTAAAATCAATCTTCAGGACCCAGCGGCTGTACTCACAGGTTGCCGCTAGCACTGTCCCATGGCCATTGTGGTACTCACAGGCTGCAGACAGCACCCCTTCCCTCCCCTCCCCTCCCTGTCCCCTAGCGGAAGCTGCACCCACAGTAGACCCACAGGACACCTTCCTTTATCCCCTGTCTGGGCCGACCTCACATGGCCCCAGCTCCCAGCCCCCCAGCCTGGGCAAAGCTTCTGTCTGTAACCGCGTCGGACCCAAAGTAGGGTTGTTGTGGGTACTCACAGGCAGGCAGTGTGCGTCCTCCTGGGCCCATGCCCCTATGTCCTGCTATGGAGCAGAGTACAGGACTGAGCGCACAGGTGCTCTCCAACAGGGGAAGAGAGGGCAGAGACTAATGCCTGGCATAGTGCAGTCTTGACGCAGAACGGAGTGAAACCATCCGCATAATCAGTCTTCCACTGCAACATAATTCTGGTCCCCCCAAACCCTCCCCACCCCACGCATGAAAATCACTGGGTTAACATGCCTACTTACAGAGATCCCTTAGAGCAAACCTCTCACAGCGCTCTGCAGATGAGCTGAGGAGGCCCCCTTCATGTACTGAAGACTGGGGACCCGCATCACCGCCAGGACTGCGGGGGTGTTTGTTACGCCCCTGCCTCTCACACATGCATTTCAATGGTTTAATATCAATACTCATACCAGTGTAGGATATCGGAGCACTTTACATCACATATATGTACAGAGACAATGAACCAAACGTGTGTAAATCAGTCTATAGGAAATGTTAAATAAAACACTGAGGATTAAAAAGTGTAGGACTCACGTCATCGATACTAGAAAGCAGTATATTTTAAGATTGTTTGGTCTGGAGAAGCACAAACTCAGGATTTATAATTTTTAGCTACATTAGGATAATTAAAGCCTGGGGGAAAACATAACATTTTAACCCATGCCATCCAGTTTGCAGCAGCTCTGTTATGACAGTTAATAGGTCACTATGCTATATTAGGACTGCAACTTCTGAACTGCAAATAACATAAGGATCTCTGTGATAAAAGCAGTAACCCACTGAGCTATCCACATCAAATACAGCTCTGTGATCTGCATCGTACGTGTTCTTTCCAGCAGGCACATTAACCCTCTTCACTACTTTATGATGAGTCAAAACTGCCACTAGAGTAAAAATCCGTATCTCTCTAATCACCAGAGTTATTTTGACATTTGCCTGAAAACTGCTCCACACACCATGAACTCTGCAGCAGGTGTTTTTAAACCCATGTTATTTCTTAACACAGGCCCCCATCCACAGCTCAGTGCCAGGCGCAGCTGCACCAGTCGCTCTGCCTTAAAGTTGGCCCTGGTGCCAGCGCATGCCACTCAGTAGCCACTGTATTTGGGCTCACCGCTGCTGGCGCGAAGTCCTAGTAACCTAAGTGAGTAGCCCTGAGTGCAGCAAGTGTGGGTCCTGATGTCGCTGTGCTGTAGGGCTGGGACTATTCGTCACCAATGAGGCTCACCCGGGCAGCACCGGATATGAGCGTCACCAATGAGTGACATCCTGCTGGTTTAAACATCCCTAGGCCTTCGGGCTCAGCCGGCCCCCGCCTCGCGCCCAAGATGCCCCTGTACAGTTCCTGACATTAAACACCATGTAAAGACCCCCCCTCTTGTTAGCCCATCTTCATCACACCCCGGGAACATCCGAACAATGGCGGGTATGAGTGCGTCACCCAGCAGTATATAGGACTCATGATAGTTCGTCAGTAGGGCCGGGTTCTCGTATCTGCTTCTCGCCAAACACCTTCTTCGTGAAGAACAAAATTACAGCCCTACTGAGAGAGTCTGCATTTCTGTGCGCCCCCAGACCTCGTCTGTGTCATCCTGCCCACACCCCCCCCTCTAAAGCAGCACCCCACTAGGACAGACACTCAGAACACTCCGCAGCCGCACTTTGCAGATACCTCGCTGGGCTCAGGCACCTGCTGAACTAAACCGCTAAACCTTGCTAACGTGTCCGGTTTTATAACACTTTATGCAGACCTGACCCACTCCTGGAGAACTGCAATAGTTGTCATATCTTGTTGAAGAATCGGACTTCGAACTCACAGGTTTCTTGGCAGCTTGCTGTCAGGCAGATGGTATGGGAAAATAGTTTTGTGTTTAGCTTTTGGCTGTTTTTTGTTTAATCAAACATCAGCCTACGGGTGAAAGGTAAGTGCTATTGCACTGAGTATCGTGTTTGAACACACCAGTGACGTTGTAAATGATAACAAAAATATATAATGCTACTGCATTACTACAATAACGCTTCTATATCATGTCAGAAGATCAAGGTGGCTTTTCGCTTACCTGGGGGTCTGAAAACAGCAGCCCTGTGTCCTCGTGGGCCGCAGCGTTTCCGGGGATGTTCCTCGCCAGCACGGGCACCCCTAGATCCATGGCATACACATGAGGTGGAGCAGACACAGAGATTAGAGATGTGTGCAAGCAGCGTGTCACACGTGTCACTTCTCTACATAGAGGAACCCCGCAGACATGCTTTCTGCAGCGAAGTCCTCCTGTGATGTATGTAGTCAGAAAGACCCATCTCCGTCTCATGAATATTTCCTCTCAAACCAACTGACAAAATTGGGGCTGCACGTTGGCACCAGGGCCCCCACCCCTCCCTTTTCCGGCCGGGCTCTGACTGAAGAGAAACAATGTAACTTGTTACTTTGTTTCTCTTCAGTCCTGGGTCCCGCTAGGAGCTCAGGGCAGGCTGCAGCTGCTTTAGTGAGTGAGAGACACAGCTCCCGACCGAAGAGCTGAGGGGGCCCCCTTCACCTACTGAAGACAGGGGGCCCCCCCGCACTGCGGGGGCTGCGGGGGTGTTTGTTACGCCCCTGACTGCCGTGCAGTGCATCACTGGGGTGTACCCCAAAGACCCGAGGGCAGGCCAGGGCTGGATTGAGGTACGGCCTTAGACCTCCACGTGAATACTGCCTGACCCTGGCCCAACTCAAGGGTCAGAGTGTGAAGCCGACAGCAAGGGCAGGCCCTGGCAATACGGCATCAGATCAGCTGCGCCCTTCCAATGTTCCTACGTTATGTGCCATCCATATTGATAATGAGGTCATCACAATACATTACATGGTATGTATTGGGATTATTTAAGTACCAAAGTGAATGGTGCATAAAGCAGGGACATATAACGGATGTGGCCCCAACGGCCACATCAATTAATCGCCCCTGTGTAATAGCAATGTTTATCCCTGATACCTACTTCTGGGGCTCATGGGGTCTAACCCCACCCTTCCTAACCACATCATTCTTTAAATATGTCTCCCATTTCCAGAGCAAGTATCTCCCAGCAAACATTTTGGTAAAGGCTGCTAGCTTACTCAGGCAGACGACCCCTCCTGGCTGCATTTTAGTTCCTCTGGCTCGTATTGAAATCTGTGGCTAGTAACATGTCCCATAAATGCATCCCATATCGTGTTACCAAAAAGTCGCTGAGCCAATATCTTGGTTTGCCCAGAGAATCTATAACCTCTGTTATAATGTGTGTCCAGATCTGTGGTTAGACAGCACAATGGCAACTTGTCTCTCCTTCTGGTGCTGCAGCATTTTGCACCGGACAAGTGACTGCCCCTCATCCAGCTTATAGCTAATATGGTGCATTAGGGTTCGCACCTAAGATGATGATAGATACATTGGCTATTTAAGTGGCGGCAGCTATTCTCGTAGTGAGGCTACGCCTGTGTTGTCTTCCTTTCATGGCACAGTAGACTGCTATGACGTACACCCTATTTTATGTTCTAAATTTATCTTCATCCACAAACTCATAAATGGCTCCTTCCAGGATCCGGATTTCTGAAGACCCACGTAGACCGTGAAAGCTTTGGTTATAAGTATCTGAAGCTACTAATCAATCTCATTGTGGGCCAAGACCTTTTCGAAAGGGTGCTAAATACAGAATAAAGAGCTCCCCTGCTGTAAACCCTAAGGATATCGTAAGCTACCAAGGTGCTCTGTGCCAATACATAGAGGTATGAGGCCAGAGGTCGAGTTCCTTTCTAAGGTTATCAAAATCTCAGGTGACTTACAATTTCCATTAAATGTACGGCACAGGCTCTTTTATTCCTCATAATACATGATCACAGCATCATCCTTCCCACAAACCATGAAAGAGATACTGTGCCTGCAGACATAAACAATAAAAGCTGAATCTGTAATGTAAAAGTAAACATTCTAGAAAGCCTTTAGTAATTTGTTGCAAAAATATAAGATCGTTTAATGTAATTCAGATTTTTATATGCTGTGGCTCAGAATGTGTGGAAAAATGCATGGAGATTATGGGCCTCATTTACGAGAAAGTAATGCAGCGCGGTGCCGCAAGCCATTTGATTGTGCCGTGTTGCATTACTTTCAGAGCACAGGGATGCATCATATTTACAACAATATGACGGATCCCTGAACTCTCCCCTATGCTGGTGCACAATTTGCTACCTTGCGCCAGTGCAGGCAACCTTGCACCATGGTGCAAGGGTGCCTGCTTTGCAGGGCTGATTGTTTTTGTGCACACAGGAACACCTTCCTGCACAAAAACAATCGCAAGAGGCATTTTCCTCTTTCTATGCGTGCTGAGGAAATAACAAGGAGAAATAAAATAATTTCTCCTTGTTACATCTCTTTATGCCTCCCCTGGGGAGGAGTAGGATTCTGATGCATTCCCAGGTTTACGAAACTCTGTATATCTGGGAATGCGGCAAAATCCATGGGTGTTGCGTGGGAACACTCACAGCACCACCCATCGAACCACCCTTTCACGCGACGTGCTGAGTGAAAAGGGGACGTATTTACAAGGACAGGAAAAGCCATGTAGGGTCGCTTTACGTGTCCTTGTATATATGGAGTATTTAATTGTGCCGCCGGTGCGTCATAAAAAGTGAAGCACTGGCGGTGCAAGGGACTTGTAATTATGTCCCTATATACTTTTTGTATTGACCTGTAGAATGCAACAAAAAAACGCATGTTCCTTTAATTCCTTTCTCATTATAACTGTTCATTTGAAAAAACAGATCAAAAGAATGAAAACTCAGTATCATGTTTTTTTTTACACTACAGCTATCATGATGCTCCATGAGTTGACTTTCACGTTGACTGTTTGGTTACTAGCTCTGGCAGCATGGATTATGATGTCACAACTCGACTGTAATAAGTTGTTACAGTTGAGCAGGTTAGTCATTTCATGGTTACAGGTGACTAGAGACATCACAAATTAATTGTAAAAAAGGTGCTGGAGACAGACTTTTCTAACAAAATTGCAGTCTCCAATACGTTATATACTATTAATCAAAGAATCTCTCCACTCGGAAGGTAAAGTCTTCTGAAGGTATTTATGAATATTCGAGCCAGCGAAGGCATCTTATAACTGCTCTTTTCTATTCGTTTCATGGGTCTCACTTAACCATAATTAATCACAGATTTATGTTCCAGTCTAGGTGCATGTTTAGCGCGTTAAAACACAAACTTAGGGACAGATGTACAACGGTTTTTGCATGCGCAAACGGTTTTGCGAACCCGTTTGCCCATGCAAAAACCAATAGGGGTATGTACCATACCAAAATAGTGAGTCTCAATTAATTTACGACTCGCTATTTTGGAATTGCAAGTCGCTATTAGGAAGGGGCGTTCCCTTCCTAATAGCGAGCGCAACCCCATGAACAAACGTTTTGCGACCGCACGCTCGCAAATTACCACCCTCTTCAAGAGGGTGGTAATGGAGTCGCAAAAGGGAAGGGGTCCACAGGGGACCCCTTCCCAAATGCAAGAGAAAATATTTTTTAAGGGCAGGCAGTGGTCCCAGGGACCACTGCCTGCCCTTAAAAAATGAAAAGAAAACATTTCATTTTTTTTTTTTTAAATGCATCCCGTTTTTCTCTAAAGATAGAGTTTAATGGTACTCAGTGTTACTGAGATGGAAAGGGCACCTGGCTGAGACCATTATATCCAACCAAGCTCAGAAGTTTAGATAATGTAGTTAGTTACGGTGAGGTTCAGATCACTAAGACGTGAGGATAAACACCTCCCACCTTTAGTCTTGAGGGGCCATTTGACTGCTTCTAGATTGGAATTCAGCAGCCTCCTTACTGCAAGCCATAAGAAAAACACACAGCCTTTGGACTTTTATTAGAGATGCCTTTATCGCACTTCACGCTCAATGCTGGTCCAATGTGCAACACAACATGCACATCAGACCCAAGAGGATGCTACGGAAACTAACATTGACACCTTCTAAGCTGTATGTGTTTCAGTGGACGGCCAGTTGCTTGGAAAACTAAAGGAAATTCAATGACAATTGTAAAGCACAAGTCAGTGTCGCTTTGGTATGACATACATCCTGGGCGGCATCCTGACCTTTCTACACCGACTGTTGGAAGACCTCTGTGGTGGATGGATAATGAATTGCATCATGTACAGAATGTGGTAATCATCATAGGCCCACATTACAGCTAGATTTTCCTTAGATCTGCCACAGCCAAATACATCTTGTGTACAGGGTTGCCATCTGGCCGGTATTTTACCAGTCTGGCATAAACTTTTGTGGCTAAGCCATAGAAACAAAATTGGGAGAAACAGTAAAATTCGGTATTTTTTCCCTTTTTGGCATTGAAACCTAAAATAAAAACACATGAAGAAGCAATTTAAAAACTATTTGAGAGCTGTAATATGTCTAATGTATTATTAATAAAGCAAACCTAGAGATTACTGCCATTTTATGTAGGAATAATGGGGATTTTACACATTATTTTTTTCACCTACAAGCTTTAGCAACTTCCAGAATCGTAAAATGTAAATAAATGGCCAGTATTTCTTTTCTGAGAAACATGGAAACCTTATTTATATATAGTACATGAAGTGGCCTTTAGGTTACCCCCTTTCAGTCATTGCATGAAAAATCTTATTCAATTGTTGTGTCAACAGACTTCAGCTACTGTATCCTTCACAATTTCTACCTACATTTTTTAGAAACTATAGAAACATTAGGCCTGGTTCAGCGGATATCCTCCCCCACGCACAATCAGGACATAGTCTTAATAGGATTTGTTCGAATCTCACAACCTTAAAAAGCTTATTCTAACCTGGTCCGACCATAAGTACATACCTTTCGAAATTAGGCGCCACCACACTAATACTCCCATAGGGTCCATTTTTGGCAATCAAAAAACTATGCGCAGATGGAAGGAAATGGCAGCCTCTCCTGATCTCAGTATAGAAGCATCGGCCTGTAGGCCTAGTCTGACAGGGGACCCATTGTTTGACAACCAACGCTTTAATCTATGGATGTCCACACTCAGCGATATCTTTGCCCCTCCAGACCCCCTGAAAAACTATTCTTCTAAGACACCTTTTGCCCCCTGGTACACCCAAAAGCTGAGAGAATTACACAACCACTGCAGAAAATTAGAATACAGATGGTGGAGAAGCTACAAACAGGAAGCATTAACTGTGTTCAAAGGGGCTCCTAAAAACTGCCACCAACAGATTCAAGTCTAAAAGAAATCCTTTTTCACCAATTTACTTGAACTTGCCGATTCAGACCCAAAAACTATTTTTAAGATAGTGAACTCCTTCACTCACCCTAAAATACTTCAACAAGGGATCCCCCATCATGGATTCTCTGTGATCACATAGCCGATTTTTTTTAACAAAAAGTCCAAATTCTACAAAAAGAATTCAAAACACCCCTCTCATTTTCCACAGAGGTATCTCCTGATCATGCAGGTGGTAGATCGACCCTCCAAGATTTTCAAACTAACAGCCTAGAACAATCACGCCAAGCCATCCTCGCATGTAAATCAGGGTCTCCGTTTGACCCATGCTCCCCACAGATTCCGCATGCTAATATTGACACTATTAACCCAGTCATAAATAAGATAATTAACTCTTCCTTTTTACAAGCAGAAGAACCTAGGGAATAGAAAATTTCAGCAGTTAAACACCTTTAGAAAAAACAACTTTCAGACCCTACCACTCTCTCTAATCTCCGTCCTATCTCCCTGCTTCTGTACCTCAGTAAAATCACGGAGAAACTAGTCAATACTCAACTTATGTCCTATTTAGAAGAGGCGAATGTTCTACATCCTGGTCAATCAGGCTTCAGGCCCCAGTTCTCAATAGAATCAGTGTTACTATATACTGCAGAAACCCTTAAATTTGCTTTAGACCAGGGAAAAAATGCTGAGCTGATTTTATTAGATTTATCAGCCGCA